>NC_052067.1:83266441-83891441 GCF_015852505.1 Tachyglossus aculeatus
AGAGGGGGAGAAACAATAATAGTAATAATTATAGTACTTGTTAAGTCCTTACTATGTGCCAAGCACTGTTCTAAGCACTGGGGTAGTCACAGACTAATCAATCAATCAATCGTATTTATTGAGCACTTACTGTGTGCAGAGCACTGTACTAAGCGCTTAGCACTGTACTAATTTATCTGTTTTAATCAGGTTATTAATTATTAATAATCACAATTAGCTGTATTAATCAGGTTAGGCACAGTGCATGTCCCACAAGGGGATCACACTCTAAATCCCCATTTTACAGATGAGGTAGCTGAGGCCCAGAGAAGTTAAGTGACTTGTCCTAGGTCACACAGCTGACATATGATGGGGTCGGAATTAGAACCCAGGTCCTTCTGACTCCCAAGCCTGTGCTCTATCCACTAAGCCACATGGCTTCTCAGATTCCTACTCTCAAGAACTTTACACCCTAGTTCAAAATGGCATACATCCCTGGCAAATGTGAGTGAGACCTGAATACCTAACTTTGCAGCTCATTCAAACACTCTCTCCTCTTAAGGGATCAGTCAACTGAGTGATTTCATAATTAAAAATAACTGGACCTGCTAAATGGAGTGTATAAACAGGAGTCTTGAAAAACTCCACCCCCTGTTCTCACTGCCCCTCGTTTGACTGGACATGAAAGACCATCAGTTCTAGAAATGAGCGAGGAGCAGGACCGTTCTGGATCATTGGATTTTTTTTTTTACGGTATTAGTTAAGCACTTACTAAGCAACAGTCATTCATTCATTCAATCGTATTTATTGAGCACTTACTGTGTGCAGAGCACTGTACTAAGGGCTTGGGAAGTACAAGTTTGCAACATATAGAGACGGTCCCTACCCAACAGTGGGCTCACAGTCTAGACAGGGGAGACAGACAACAAAACAAAACATATAAACCAAATAAAATAAATAGGATAAATGTGAGCCCACTGTTGGGTAGGGACTGTCTCTATATGTTGCCAATTTGTACTTCCCAAGCGCTTAGTACAGTGCTCTGCACATAGTAAGCGCTCAATAAATACGATTGATGATGATGATGATGAACAAGTAAAATAGAGTAATAAATATGTGCAAACATATATACATATATACAGGTGCTGTGGGGAGGGGAAGGAGGTAAGGCTGGGGGGATGGGGAGGGGGAGTAGGGGGAGACGAGGGGGGGCTAAGTCTGGGAAGGCCTCCTGGAGGAGGTGAGCTCTCAGTAGGGCTTTGAAGGGAGGAAGAGAGCTAGCTTGGTGGATGTGCAGAGGGAGGGCATTCCAGGCCAGGGGGAGGATGTGGGCTGGGGGTCGACGGTGGGACAGGTGAGAATAAAGCACAGTGAGGAGGTTAGCGGCAGAGGAGAGGAGGGTGCAGGCTGCGCTGTAGAAGGAGAGAAGGGAGGTGAGGTAGGAGGGGGTGAGGTGATGGACAGCCTTGAAGCTGAGGGTAAGGAGTTTTTGCCTGATGCATAGGTTGATTGGTGCTAAGCTCTGGAATAGACACAAGATAAATAGGTTGGACCCTGCCATATAGGGCTCATAGTCTTAATCCCCATTTTATAGATGAGGTAACTGAGGTACAGTTAAGTGATTTGCCCAAGGTCAGACAACAGACAAGTGGCCCGGCCGGGATTAGAACCTAGGTCTGTGCTCTTTCCACTAGGCCTTGCTGCTTGCATTCAAATATTTGGGAGGACTTCCACATGAATGATGGTTTCCTGCAGCAGCGTGGGCAGTGTGGCCTAGTGGAAAGAGCACTTAAATACCATAATGATTATCATTACCCCAGGCTGAGGGAAATGTGGTTTCATAGATGGGACACAGAATTTGGGTGGGATATTCTTCAGCCTCCTCCCACTGCCTCCTAATGATATCAGTGAATGCGTGGTCCTATGTGCACTGTCCTTGGCATGCAAAAACCAAGATCGATAGGTGATGCAATTGTTTTCCACAGAGGTCACTGCCTGTGGATCATGATGCAACAAAGCCTTTGCAAGCACGTGTAGGCATTGGAGAAAGGGAGTATGAGAGGGTTTCATTGGGGGCCAGCCAAGGGAAGTTTAACTCAAAGAACTTGAGCTTAATGGCAAACATCCTGGTCTAAACACTGTCAGCAGTTTTCAAACATTAGTAACCTAAGAGCCCCCTATGTATGGGAAACATTTATTAGGCCCCAAGCCTATTAAATTTGGTTTTGTGTTTGGGAAATAGAAGATGCTACATATATATTAGATGCTGCAATTTTTTTAACTTGAAATTTTGAAATATTTTGAATTTTTTTTTCCATCTACACGCACTCCCTTGGTGACCTCATTTGCTCCCACGGCTTCAACTATCATCTCTACGCTGATGACACCCAGATCTACATCTCTGCCCCTGCTCTCTCCCACTCTCTCCAGGCTCGCATCTCCTCCTGCCTTCAGGACATCTCCATCTGGATGTCTGACCGCCACCGAAAACTCAACATGACCAAGACTGAACTCCTTGTCTTCCCTCCCAAACCCTGCCCTCTCCCTGACTTTCTGACGGCACTACCATCCTTCCCGTCTCACAAGCCCACAACCTTGGTGTCATCCTCGACTCCGCTCTCTCATTCACCCCTCACATCCAAGCTGTCACCAAAACCTGCCGGTCTCAGCTCCACAACATTGCCAAGATCCGCCCTTTCCTCTCCATCCCAACCGCTACCCTGCTCGTTCAAGTTCTCATCCTGTCCCGTCTGGACTACTGCATCAGCCTTCTCTCTGATCTCCCATCCCCCTGTCTCTCCCCACTTCAATCCATACTTCACGCTGCTGCCCGGATTGTCTTTGTCCAGAAACGTTCTGGGCATGTTACTCCCCTCCTCAAAAATCTCCAGTGGCTATCAATCAATCTGCGCATCGGGTAGAAACTCCTCACCCTGGGCTTCAAGGCTGTCCATCACCTCGCCCCCTCCTACCTCACCTCCCTTCTCTCCTTCTACAGCCCAGCCTGCACCCTCCACTCCTTTGCCACTAATCTCCTCACCGTACCTGGTTCTTGCCTGTCCCACCGTCGACCCCCGGCCCACGTCATCCCCCGGGCCTGGAATGCCCTCCCTCTGCCCACCCGCCAAGCTAGCTCTCTTCCTCCCTTCAAGGCCCTGCTGAGAGCTCACCTTCTCCAGGAGGCCTTCCCAGACTGAGCCCCTTCCTTCCTCTCCCCCTCGCCCCCCTCACCATCCCCCCATCTTACCTCCTTCCCTTCCCCACTGCACCTGTATATATGTATATATGTTTGTACATATTTATTACTCTATTTATTCATTTTACTTGTACATATCTATTCTATTTACTTTATTTTGTTAGTATGTTTGGTTTTGTTCTCCGTCTCCCCCTTTTAGACTGTGAGTCCACTGTTGGGTAGGGACTGTCTCTATATGTTGCCAACTTGTACTTCCCAAGTGCTTAGTACAGTGGTCTGCACACAGTAAGCGCTCAATAAATATGTTTGATTGATTGATTACCTAAATTTACAGTAATGGCAATATTTAGTTCATTATCACCTATTATTAGACAACATAACAAAAGGGAGTCTTTGTGCGTGTATAGTGTGGTTGGGAAAATGGTTCTCACATTAGCTTTTTCAACATTCAAACCCACATGTATAAACTTTACAGTTAGTGGCATCTTCTTTCAGCACGAAGGGCAAGTGTGTGTGTGTGTGTGTGTGTGTGTGTGTGTGTGTGTGTGCGTGCATGTGTGCACTCGCGTCTATGCAGTATGTAAAATTAAACCAATTCACAAGCGTTTCAGCAGTTACTTCTCTTGCTTTCCCAGAGGGTTGAGCCAAACCAACACACACATACACCCCCTTCCCCCAACCCCCACCCCAAACACATCCACACATATATATACCCATTCACGTATGCCCCTAAAACAACCGCCATACACCCATCCCTATAACCTGCCCATCTCAACTTGGTCAGCCCCAAAACAAGATTAGGCATGCTGGGGGAAAGAAAGTGGCATGCTTTATCCTGCACATTTTTTAAGGCATTTAAGAACTATAGCCCACAAACCATTTTAGCTAATCCCCATTGCCTGTAGTTTTAGAACAGCTGCATTTAGGCACCTTCAGAACTGTAGGATTAATAATAATAATAATAGCATTTATTAAGCACTTACTATGTGCAAAGCACTGTTCTAAGCGCTGGAGAGGTTATAAGTTGATCAGGTTGTCCCACGTGGGGCTCACAGTCTTAATCCCCATTTTACAGATGAGGTAATTGAGGCACAGAGTGACTTGCCCAAAGTCACACAGCTGACAACTGGCAGAGCCTGGATTTGAACTCATGACCTCTGACTTCAAAGCTCGTGCTCTTTCCACTGAGCCACGCTGCTTCTCTAAGAGAACTAATTTTCCATCTACTTTTGACACTTGGAGCCATGCTGTAGCTCATCATCTCTAGTCACTGTACAATCTCTACCTTCATCAACTCTGAAATCCTCTAACCAACCATCACCTCTTTACCTGCCTTCTCTCCCACACAACCACACCCCACAAATCTGTCCTGTTCCCCCAGAGACCTCCAATCTTGTGTCCCTTCCAATTCTCAGTCATCATGTCCCTTCTGCATGGCATAGTGGATAGAGCACGGACCTGGAAGCCTAAGGTCGTGGGTTCTAATCCTGGCTCCACCACTTGTCAGCTGTGTGACCTTGGGCAAGTCACTTCACTGGGCCTCAGTTACCTCATCTGTAAAATGGGAATTGAGACTGAGAGCTCCAAATGGGACAGGGACTGTGTCCAACCTGTTTACCTACATCTATCCCCAGTGCCTATTATAGTGCCTGGCTCACAGTGAGCGCTTAACAAATGCCACAGTTATCATTATTTTCTGCTCTTGAAGCACAAATTGAGGGCTTCAATACCATCCCCACAACTGATCTCAACTCCCCCGCTCCCCTCTCCCTCTGATGATCTCAAACCTCTAACCCGCAAACCTGTATCTCCTCCAGTCTGCTTCCTCCGCTCCAGTGCTTGAGCTGCAGGGTGCTGCTGGTGGAAATCAAAATTCTTGGCTGATCTCATTTGCCTCAAACTTCCCCTCACCTACTTTAATTCTGCTGTGTTCTCCATATGATAACAAAACTTCTCCATCCTTATTGACTCCCATACCAATTACCCACACCACTTATTTCAAACATTTCTACACTGTGATCCCGTTGTTGGGTAGGGACCGTCTCTATATGTTGCCGATTTGTACTTCCCAAGCGCTTAGTACAGTGCTCTGTGCACAGTAAGCACTCAATAAATATTATTGAATGAATGAATGAAACATTTAACTCCCTCCTCAAGCCTTATCGATAAAATTAAAATCATCAGGTGTGGTCTCCCTAAAGATCATACAGCCCCTCCCTCCTCCTACCTCATCTTCAACTTTCCCAGGAGTATCTCAAGAGCTGATCTTCTGCCTCCACTCAAAATCAACCCCCTCATCTCACCACTGACCATAACCCTTCACCCTTTATCAAAATGCTTGCCCCTCCACTCCTTAAATCTCTGAGTGCCAACTTCATCCATTCACTTTCCAATGGCTTCTTCCCCAGTGATTTCAAAGATGCCCATGTACCAAAAAAGTCCCTCCCTTGACACCATGGCTCCCTCCAATTATTTCCCATCCCCCTCCTACCATTCTTCTCCAAACTCCTTGAGAGTTGCCTACATGCCCTGCCTCCACTTCTTCTCCTTGGTCCCCTCCAATCTGGCTTCCTCCCCCTTCACTCCATGGAAAAGACCTCTCTCTCAGGTCACAATAACCTTCTTCTTCCCAAATCCAATGGCATCTGCTCCATCCTACTTCTCTTTGACCTCTCAGTTGCCTTCAGCACTGTGGACCACCCCCTTCTCCTGGAAACATTATCCAACCTTGGCTTCACTGACACTATCCTCTCGGTTCTCTTCCTATCTCTCTTACTGCTTCTTCACAATCTAAGTCTTTCTTGCAGGCTTCCCCTTTGTCTTCCACCTTCTAACAGTAGGAGTCCCTCAAGGTTCAGTGCTGGGTCCCCTTTTACACTCCATCTACAACCACTCCCTTGGAGGACTCATTCACTCCCATAGCTTCAACTACCACCTTTATAAGGGTGATTCCCAAATCTTTCTCTCAAGCTCTGACCTCTCTCCTTCCCTGGAATCTCACATTTTCTCTTGCCTTCAGGACATCTCTACCTAGATGTCCCACCAACATAACAAAATAAATATGTCCCGAACAAAACTCCTCATTTTACCACCCAAACAATGATCTCCCCCAGTCTTTCCCAACAGTGCAGACAGCACCACTATTCCCCTTATCTCATGAGCCAATAACCTTGATCTTCTCTTCAACCCATCTCTCTCATTCAACCTACATATTCAAACTGTCACCAAATCCTATCAGTTCTACCTTCACAGCATCATTAAAACTCACCATTTCCTCTCTATCCAAACTGCCACTGCACTGATCCATATCCAATTTTGACTGCTGCATCGGCCTCCTTCACTGATCTCCCTGACACTCTTCCCTCCCCATTTCAGTCCACACTTCACTCTGCTGTCTGGATTATTTTTCTAAAAAAAAGTTCATTCCATGTCTCCCACTCCTCAAGAACCTCCAGTGGTTGCTCAAAAAGTGCTTAGTACAGTGCTCTGCACACATTCTATTTATTTTACTTGTACATATTTACTATTCTATTTATTTTATTTTGTTAATATGTTTTGTTTTGTTGTCTGTTTCCCCCTTCTAGACTGTGAGCCCGCTGTTGGGTAGGGACCGTCTCTATATGTTGCCAACTTGTAACTTCCCAAGCACTTAATACAGTACCCTGCACACAGTAAGCGCTTAATATGACTGACTGACTGAATGAATGAATCTACGTTCTGTACCTCAATCTCATCTATCCCCACTGCTGACCCCTTGCCCACATCCTGCCTGTGGTCTAGAACTTTAAAATCACATGTTCTCCAAGAGAGCTTCCTGAATAAGTCTTCTTTTCCCCTACTTCCTCCCTTCCGAGTGGCCCTTGCACTTGGATCTGTAGCCTTTAAAGCATTTAATGGTCACTGCATCTTCAGCCCCGCAGCACTTATTATAGTGCCTGGCTCACAGTAAGTGCTTAACAAATGCCACAATTATCATTATTATCTGCTCTTGAAGCACAAATTGAGGGCTTCAATACCATCCTCTCCATTGAACTCAACTCCCCTGCTCCCTTCTCCCTCTGCTGATCTCGAACCTCTAACCCGCAAACCTGGATCTCCTCCACAGTCTGCTGAATATGCTGAATGCTGCATATCCATTATTCATTTATTTATTTAAATGTCTTTTCTCTCCTTCTGGACAGTGAGCCCCTTGTGGGCAGGGAACATGTCTAAAGCTCAATTCTAATGTACTCCCCCAAGTGCTTAGTACAGTGCTCACAATACAGTAAATACTCAAGAAAGACCATTGGTTGATTGACTAATTTCAAGCAAAAAAAAAAAAGACTACCCTTTCTTTTAAAAAAAAAAAAAATGGTATTTGTTAAGCACTTACTATGTGCCAGGCACTGTACAAAGTGCTGGGGTAGATCCAAGATAATCAGGGTGAACACAATCTCTGTCATACCTAGTTTTCACAGCCTTAATCCCCATTGTACAGATGAAGTAACAGGCACAGAAAAATTAAGTAGCTAGCCCAAGGTCTCACAACAGTTGACAAAGGCAGGATTAGAACCCAAGTCCTCTGACACCCGGGCCTGTACTCTTTCCATTGGGCCATGTCCTTTCTGACCTTGCTTATTACCTTCCTTCCCCAAATAGATTTCACCATGCAGTTGCAGATGTAATTTGATATATAACATTTTGAGGCTTGGGCAAATGGTGACAAAGTTGTAGGTGCCAAATGACTTCACTTATCTTCAATCTTTCAGTCCCCTCCATAACTGATCCTATTCTCCCCCGAATCCCCTAAGTCTCTTTTCCTGCATGCACTCTCCCCCAACCCCTGCAAAACCCAATTCAATCTGAACAATCTGGCATGCTCCAGCCTGGTCTTCTGAAAGCTTTTAAATAATACCATTCACCATTCTGCAGCGTCAGGGAACCATGCTCAAGTGCACTGAAAACCTAAGCAGCAGACATCATGCTACATTAAACAGTAAAAGGGATTCTGGGTTTCAAGCCAAGGAGACATCTGGGCTTTGGCTTGTGCAGTAGACGAGAACTGAAGACAGCAGGTTAAGATGCTTCCTTGAAACAGAGGTTGAGTGTTGAGATTGTGAGGAAGGGAGGGATAGTGATGAAGACAAGGAAAGGATTCTGGGTTTGTGGTCAGAGGACATTGTTGCAGTTATAACGGATACAGAGTATTTGTGAGCTGCCAATAGAGGAAATGCTACCCTTTCACCCTCATTCATTCATTCAATCGTATTTACTGAGTGCTTACTGTATGCAGAGCAATGTACTAAGCGCTTATAGGCTGGTTTGGTTCTGCCTAGGATGAGGATACAGATCAGGGCTGGCTGGGAGTCACAAATATAGATACTGCATCAGAAAGCCCAGCCTGGGCCATCTTAGGGATTTGGGTCCATTCATTCATTTAATTAAATTCACTCAATTGTATTTATTGAGCACTGACTGTGTGCAGAGCACTGTACTAAGTGCCTGGGAGAGTACCATACAAAAATAAACAGACACATTCCCTGCCCACATCTAGCTTACAGTCTAGAGGGGTCCATCCCAGAGCAAGTTATGGCCACTCTCTCAGGCAGCCAGAGAATATCCCCTGCTAATCAGAGTCCTCTGACAGGAATAAGCATTGACCAGCCTGTATATCCAAGGGCTACTATCAATGGAAGACAAGCTCCTAAGTGCCCAAATCCAGACCAGATCTCCAAAGTGGCCTGGGCCCAACTCAGACTTTGTGGGTGGAAGAGTGGGGTGAGTGGGAGATGGGAAGGCAGTCAAACTCTCAGCCACCTCATAGAGCTCAAAGAACTCGGGAATGAGAAAATTCTGAGGAGGTCCATTTACCTTGAACTCCCAGAATTTTCTCATTCCCAAGTTCTTTGAGCCATATGAGGTGGCTGAGAGTTTGAATGGAGGCCTTTTCTACTCATATTTGAGAAGAATTTTTCAAGGTTTCAAAGTCTACTCCATTTAGTTGATATCTCCTGAGTTTCTCCCAAAGAAGTGGAAGGAGGGGATGGATGAAGGCCAGGAGAGAGGCATGCCTTTCTCATTCATTCATTCTTTTGTTCAATCGTATTTATTGAGCACTTACTGTGCACAGAGCACTGTGCTAAGCACTTGGGAAGTACAAATTGGCAACATATAGAGATGGTCCCTGCCCAACAATGGGCTTACAGTCTAGAAGGGGGAGACAGACAAAAAAACAAAACACTTTCTCCCACTTGTCCCTATCCTTACATGGTTATTAGGCAGATGTATCCTCAACTGTTTGCCTACTTCTTACTTAGACTGCGAGCCCCATGAGGGTCAGGGACTACATGAATCTGATTATGTTGCATGTTGACCCACGTGGGACAACCTGATAACATTGTATTTATCCCAGCACTTAGAACAGTGCTTGACACATAGTAAGCGCTTAACAAATTATTATTACTTCAAAACTAGGATGGTTTATGCTTCACATTTTCTATCTTGAACCTGAGAAGACAGACCTGGAAATTGATTATTCTGAGTGTCCACTAGTCCCCTGAGTTTCCACAAGGTGTCAAATATGCCATCCTGTCTTCCATCACCTGCTGGTCTAGGCCATCCCAGACCACTCACATGCAAAGCAGGGTCACTCCAGCCCTTACATTTGATGCTGTAGAGCTATTTTAAGGCAATGCCCTTTTGACTAGAACAGCAAATTGCTTTGCTCCTAAAGCCCTTTCTGAAGTGGTGCTGATTTGCTGAATCCCAGGGCACAGTCCGAGTCCTTGCCAGAGCTTTAGACATTCAGCACTAACCTTATTACAGAGACAGTAAAAATTAAGGAGGCCTATCTATCCAACAAGTTCAAGCAAATATGCATAGCCTCACGTCTTCCTGCAGTTCAGTACCAAGTCCCGCGTGGAACAGATTTGCCTTTTTCACCTCTGAAATATTCCCTGGCAAATCTTTCTTGAGTTTTCTATATCACCATTTAATAATCTCCAGGACTCCAGTGATATAAAGCAATTTTGTCATTGTGGGAAGTGGAAGATGCTGACAAAGACTAACTCTTCCTTCCTGCCACTGTGTCTGGAAAGATGAAGAAAAGCTGCTCTCATTCTGAGTTTTGCCTCATCCTCAATCATGCACTGCCTCAGCTGAGGATAAGCATGTCACATGTCTCCGGGAACTAAATTAGCAACGGTTGAACTTCCAACATTATGGTTCATTAGTTCAGATGGCTAATTTCCAACAAAATGACAGAAATCCATTTTAAAAATCCATACCCTTTATACTCAGTTTTCCCATAGCATGTTGTTAGGTTACTGGGGGCTCTCAGCCCTAAATCCAAGCAAAAGCAAAACCCGAGAGTCACTTTAGGGGTCCCAAGACCCTGGTCAGCCTTTGGTGGGCTTTCAAGCCCTCCAGTGCTTCTATTCTTGTGACACAGATTTGGTGATCTTTTCTGCTCAGTGAACCCCAAGTCCCTGCACCCGTATGAATCGTTCATATTTGTTGATCAGATATGCAGAACACTGTACTAGGCACTGGGGAGGGTATAATATTAAAAAAGTTGGTAGACACATTCCCTTTCCATGACAAGCTCAACGCTACCACCACCCTTTGACTGAAGCCCGTATATCTCCCCATAGGTGAATAATAATAATAATAATGATAGCATTTATTATGCACTTACTATGTGCAAAGCACTGTTCTAAGTGCTGGGGAGGTTACAAGGAGATCAGGTTGTCCCACGGGGGGCTCACAGCCTTCTTCCCCCTTTTACAGATGAGGGAACTGAGGTACAGAGAAGTTAAGTGACTTGCCCAAAGTCACACAGCTGACAGTTGGTGGAGCTGGGATTTGAACTCATGACCTCTGACTCCAAAGCCCAGGCTCCTTCCACTCAGCCACGGTGCTTCTCGGGTTCTTCGGGTCCTAGCCTACTACCTCCATCCTGGAGTTGACTACAGGAAATTCCTGTAGAAAGCACTCCTTCCCCCTCCTAAGGCTCCCCAGGTCGACGTGTCTCCCGCCACCCGGAGCTCCTTCTCCAGCCCCTACCACAGGCGGACACCAAGGGCTAAGATCTCAACAATGCTTAATGGTTTCTTAACTTATCCCTGAAAACAATTTGGGTTGAAAGACCTTTCCATAGATCTGATGGTTTCCTCCAGAAGCTTCTGGACTTCTCCTGAGGCATCCCGGGTCTCGGTTTCCTCTGACCCTTCCCTCTCTTCTCTTGGGATGTCCCAATTTCCAGTCATTCATTAATTCAATCATATTTATTGAGCACTTACTGTATGAAGAACACTGTACTAAGCACTTGGAAAGTCCTTCGAAGGCAGAGTCTCAGCATCCTTTCTCCTATCCTCTCATCCACATCCTTCCTCTGGCCTGGAATGCCCTCCCTCCTCATATCTCACAGTTACTCTCCCCCACCTTCATAGACTTATTGAAGGCACATCTCCTCCAAGAGGCCTTCCCTGACTAAGACCTCCTTTCCTCTCCTCTCACTCCCTTCTGCATCTCCCTGACTAGCTCTCTTTATTCAAGCCCCCATCCCACATCCATGGCATTTGTGTCCATATTTGTAATTTATTTGTATTAATAGTAATATATTAGTAATAGTAATATATTACAATGCCAGACACTGTACTAAGCACTGGTATGGATATAAGCAAATTGGAGTGGACACAGTCCCTGTCCTATGTGGGACTCACAGGCTTAATCTCCATTTTACAAATGAGCTAACTGAGGCTCAGAGAAGCGAAGTGACTTGCCCAAGGTCACAAAGCAGACAAGCGGCAGAGCTGGAATTAGATCTCATGGCCTTCTAACTCCCAGGCCCGTGCTCTATCCACTAAGCTATATTAATTGTCTGTCTCCCCCTCCAGACTGTTAACTTGTTATGGGCACTCATTCACTCATTCAATCGTATTTATTGAGCACTTACTGTATGCAGAGCACTGTACTAAGCACTTGGGAAGTACAAGTTGGCAACATATAGAGACAGTCACTATCCAACAACGGGCTCACAGTCTAGAAGGGGGAGACAGACAACAAAACAAAGCATGTGGACAGGTGTCAAGTCATCAGAATAAATAGAAATAAAGCTAGATGCACATCATTAACAAAATTAATAGAATAGTAAATAGGGAAGGCCTCAAAGAGGAGTTGTGCTTTTAATAAGGTTTTGGAGGTGGGAAGACTAATCATCTGTGATTTATGAAAGGGAGGCTAGTCCAGACCAGAGGTAGGAGACGTTAGCGGTGAGATAGGTGAGTCTGAGCTAACAGTAAGTAGGTTGGCATTAGAGAAAGAAGTGTGCAGGCTGGAATATAGTAGGAAATCAGAGCAGCAAGGTAGGATGGGACAGTTAATTGAGTGTTTAAAAGCCAATGGCAAGGAGTTTCTGTTTGATGCGGAGGTGGATGGACAACCACTAGAAGAATGGATGAACCTTTATCTGAATCTGTAGGAATACCTGTATAAAGCCCTATCCAGATGAGGAGGGGAGTTTAAAGAGTGAAGGTCCCTTTACCCAACTCGTATTTGATATTGTGCAGCAGGGAATGTGTCTGTTACATTGCTGCATTGTACTCTCCCAAGCACTTAGTACAGTGCCCTGCACACAGTAAGCACTCAATAAATACAGTTGACCGACTGACTGAATAGAAACCTCACTCCTCTGGATTTCTCAGATGCCCTAAAACTCACCCAGAATCCTCTTCAATTTCTCTCTGAGACCTGTGTCTGTCTAGAGTCCCAGAACTAGTTCTCCCTGTGCCCTTGTTCTCCCAGGATCACAGTTGGCAAGCCCTTCACTTTCAAAATTGCAGAGGGTGGTCTTCTCTAACTACCTGAACCTTCTGCTCCCACACAACCAATCGTTCTTTCTGACTGGGCCAGCTAAGTATTTTCACTTCCCTTGGAGAGGGGCTCCAAAGAGTGACTCTCCTGGCCCCCTGTGTCCTCTCCTAGGTGCCAGAAATGTGAATTCACTAGGTGCTTTGAATAAAATGATGTTGGGGAATTAAGAATTATTCTTCCAGTTGTTCATGTCACTCTGGGTAGAGCACCAAAATGGTGATGTCAAGAAGGAACCATTGTGCACATGATGTGGCACTGTTCTATGCAGACATAATATTGCAAAAGTTTTCACAGCTTTCTTCAGAAATTGAACACACCTTCAAGAGGAGAATTGAGTGTTCTTTAGAAAGCCTCAATAGAAATTCCAATGGGTTAAGGTGAGCCCATTTTTTTATGGTATTTGTTAAGCATTTACTACATGCCAGGCACTCTACTAAGCACTAAGGTAGATACAAAACAATCCGGCTGGACACAGTCACTCTCCCACGTGAGCCTCACAGTCTCACTCCACATTTTACAGATGAGATAATTGAGGCACAGAGAAGTTAAATGCCTAAAGTCACATAACAGACAAGTTCTGGAGCTGGGATTAGAACCCAGGTCCTGTTGACTTCTAAGTCCATGCTCTACCCACTAAGCCATGCTGTTTCTTCCTAGTTATCCCTAAACTCAGGCCTTTTCACTGGTGGCCAACAAGAAGACAGACAAGCACCAACTCCATGAGGCCCAGAGAGGTTTAGCCATGTTCCCTGCCCAAAATGAGCTTACAGTCTGGAGGAAGAGATGGACATTAATAAAAATAAATAATTGGTAATGTGGTTACATTGGGCTTTCCTTGATACATTTCAGTTAACAGTCCCACAGTGGTCTGAAAGAGTTATGGCTCCTCCCAAAGGTACAGTTTTCTCTCTGAAGGACTAAACTTAGGTCTGGGAGAATTTATTGGCTAGGCTTAGACTAGATCAATTAGTTGATTAAAATGGCTATGCGTAGCCCTTCACCAAGATCTCCTGTGACTGCCAGAACTGTCAGACTAAAGGAAGCAGTTCACAGGTGCTGACTTGTCCTGGTGAAAAGCCTTCTGGGACCCTGCTTTAGGGCTAGTTCATTGAGCCAGATTAGCAGGCAGATCTGGTTTGTTTGGACAGAGCTGGTGAGAAATCCTCTTAAAACCATTTCTACTTAAATACCCAGATTACCAGTGAATAGGTCTGAACACAACTCACTGGATTCTCTCTGATGAGGCATTTAGAAGTCAATGCTCTTCATTTGTAGAGCTCTTTGAGGTTTGAACTTCCTTAGTACTGGTCAGACTATGCTTATTGTTATTATGATGGTATTTATTAAGATTTGCTGCTTCCAGATACAAACAAAAGTAAGACCCAACCTTTTAAATGCTGTTAGACAGTTGTTTTAATCTATCATTTTTTATATTTGTTAAGTGTTTAATCTGTGTCAAACACTGTTCTAAGGGTAGGCGTAGGAGCAGGTTAACCAGGATGGACAAAGTCCCTGTCCTGCACGGGACTCACAAAGTAAAAGGGAGAACAGGTATTCCCATTTTACAGTTGAGAAAACTGAGGTACAGAGAAGTTAAGTGACTTGCCCAAGGTCACAGTGTATGTTCCCTCACCCCAAGGAACTTACCATCTAATGGGAAAGAGACAGGTAGGCATATTTTTTTTTTTTTTACAAATAGTGAAAGCAGGTAGACAAAGACAAGATAGATGGTAGTGCAAATAACAAATAATCATAAAAACAATTTAATAAATACTCTTTCTCCTAAAGCCAAAACCTCACATACACGCTGCAGTACTCATCTGTTAGAACTCATCTGGTAAACTATTGCTCACATTTCCACACAAGCATGCATGCAAGCAGTTTCTTCTTTAAATGGCATGCCCAAACAAGCTTGCCTTAGCATACTATTCCCCAGTAGCATTCTAGCCAAAATGTGTAATGTATGCACATGCTATGGCAGAACTGAATTTACGTATATTCATATGTGCTGAAAATGGATATAAACATATATGTGCTAAGAGTGACTGTTGAATTGAGTACCTTAAAGTACCATCAGCATCAGTCATAAATGGTACTAAGTGCTTACTGCAGAATACAAAAGTTGTCAGATGTGTTCCCTGCCCACAATGAGTTTACAAGCTAGAGTGAGAGATGGACATTAATATACAGATAATTCATACTATATAATTTAAAGATATGCATATAAATGCTGTGAGATGGATAAATGCCCAAAGATCATAGAAACAAGTGTATAGATGATGCAGAAGGGAGAGGGAGCAGGGGGAAAAGAGATCTTAATCAGGGAAGGCCTCCTGGAGGAGATGCAACCTTAAAAATGCTTTGAATCAGTGGTATTTACTGAGCACTTACTATGCAGAGCACTGTACTAAACACCTAGGGGAGCCCAATACAATAGAGTTAGCAGACAAGTTCCCTGCCCACAATGAGCTTACAGTTTAGAATATGGGAGAAGAGTTCCAGGCTAGGAAGAGGATGTGGGAAAGGGGTTGAGGAGAGATAGAAGCACAGTGAGGAAGCAGGTGCTAGAGGAGTGAAGTGTGCAAGCTGCTTTGTAGTAGATCAGCAAGATGAGACACCTTGGTGTCACCCTTGACTCTGCTCTCTTACTGACTCTGCTCTCATTCACCCCACATGTCCAATCTGTCACCAAAGCCTGCCAGTCTCACCTTTACAACATCACCAAGATCTGCCCTTTCCTCTCTATCCAAACCGCTACCATGTTAGTACAATCACTCATCCTGTCCCTATTGGATTACTGCATCAGCCTCCTTTCTGACCTTCTCCCGTCTCTCCCACTTCAGTCGATACTTCACTCTGCTGCCCAGATTATCTTTCTACAGAAACATTCTGGGCCTGTCACCCCCTCCTCAAAAATCTCCAGTGGTTGCCTACCAACCTCCATATAAAAAAAAAAAACCTCCTCACTATTGACTTCAAAGCTCTCCATCACCTTGCCCCTTCTTACCTCACCTCCCTTCTCTCCTTCTACAGCCCAGCCTACACACTCCGCTCCTCTGGTGCTAACCTTGTCACTGTGCCTCTTTCTTGCCTGTCCTGCCATTGACCCTTGGCCCATGTCCTACCTCTGGCCTGGAACGTCCTCCCTCCTCAAATCCGCCAATCACACTCCTCCCTTCAAAGCCCTACTGAAGGAGCACCTCCTCCAAGGGGCCTTCCCAGGCTAAACTCCCCTTTTCCTCAGGTCCCCCCTCCCAGTCACCTCAACTCACCCCCTTTGCTCAACCCCCCCTCTCTGCCCCACAGCACCTGTGTGTCTATGTACAAACCTATAATTCTATTTATTTATATTGATACCTGTTTACTTGTTTTGATGTCTGTCTCCCCCCTTCTAGACTGTAAGCCTGACTATTGCTGAATTATACTTTCCAAGCGCTTAGTACAGTGCTTTGCACACAGTATGCACTCAATAAATACGATTGAATAAATGAATGAATGAGGGGGTGAGGGTGATTGAAACTGCTTGATGCAGGGATGAATGGATAACCATTGAAGGTTTTGAAGAGTAAAGAGACATAGACTGATCTTTTTTTTTTTTTCTGAGAATTGATCTGTGCAACAGAGTGAAGTTTGGACTGGAGTGGGGAGAGAAAGGAGGCAGGGAGGTCAGTGAAGAATCAGCTGCAATAGTCAAAGTGGGATAGAATAAGTGCTTGGATCAGAGTGGTAACAGTTTGGATGGAGAGGAAAGGGCATATTTTAGCAGTGTTGTGGAGATAGAGCTGACCAAATTTGGTGACAGATTGAATAAGTGGGTTAAATGAGAGATGAATCAAGGACAATGTCAAGGTTACAGGCTTATAAGATAGAGAGGATGGGGAAAGTGATGGGGAAAGGGTTTGGGTGGGAAGAACAGGTGGAGGACAGGGTTTGGGTGGAAAGATCAGGAATTCTGTTTTGGACATGTTAAGTTTGAGGTGTCAGTGGGACATCCAGGTAGAGATGTCCTGAAAGCAGGAGGAAATGGAGTCTGCACAGAAGGAGAGAGATCAGGGCTGAAGATGTAGATTTGGGAATCATCTGCATAGAAATGGGAGTTGAAGCCATGGAAGTGAATGAGTTCTCCAAGGGTGTAGGTGTAGATGGAGAATAAAGGGGAATGCTGAATTGAGCCCTGAGGGACCCCCACACACACTGTCAGAAGGTGGGAGGCAGAGGAGGAGCCTGAAAAAGGGACTGAAAAGAAGCAGTAAGAGAAGTATGAGGAGAACCAAGAGAGGATGGTGTCACTGAAGCTAAGGTTAGATAAAGTTTCAAGGACAAGGGGCTGGCCTACAGTGTCAAAGGCAGATAAAACGTCTAGGAGGATAAGGATAGAGTAGAGGCTGTCAGATTTGGTGAGAAGAAGGTCTTTTGTTACTTTAGAAAGGACTGTTTCCATGGAGTGAAGGGGGTGGAAACCAGATTGGAGAGGTGCAAGGAGAGAATTGGAGAAGAGGACATGGAGACAGCATGTGCAAAGTGAAAACAACTCTCTCAAGAAATTTGGAGAAGAATGGTAGGAGGGAGATGGGTCAGTAACTGGAGGCATCTGTGGAGTCAGTGGAAGGTTTTTTATTTTTAAAGGATGGGGATTTGTAAGTATGTTTGAAAGCAGTGAAAAACGTCATTGGAAAGTGAACATTTGAAGAAGGCAGTCAAGGAGGGAAGAAGAGAAGGGGAAGAGTGTTTTAACAAGGTAAGAAGGAATAGGGTCATAAACAGAGGTGAAGGGGATAGATTTAGAAAGGAGGTGAGAGATCGCTTCTTGAGGCACTGCAGGGATATAGGGAGAATCGAAGAGAGCAGAGAAGAAAGTGGGGAGATTTTAGGGAGATCACATCTGATGATTTCAATTTTGTTGATGCAGTATGTGGCCAGGTCATCAGGGGAAAGAGATGGTAAGGATGGGGGGATAGGATGTTAGAGAAGGGAGTTCAGTTTCTGGAACAGCTGGGAGAGAATTGGGTGTGGGAGTGAATTAGGAAGGAGAAGTATTGTTGTCAGGCAGGGGAAAGGGCCAAATTGAAACAGATAAGAATGAATTTAAAGTGCGCAAGGTCAGAAAGATATCTGGATTTCTGCCAGCAGCTTTCCACAGCTTCGGCATAGGAGAGGCGGGAGAATACTGGAGAGGTGATCCAGGATCATTGCTTAGTGGTGCAAAATCAGCAGAGTGACAGCAAAGGAATTGAGTTTGGTGGAGAGGTTGGTGTTGAGAGTATAAATTTGTGCATCAACAGAAGGCAATTTGAATATGGAGACCAAATGGGGCAAGATGGAGGAGAAGGTCAAAAGAACAGAGGTCTCTGTGATACAACAGGACAGATTTGTGGGGTGTAGGGGGGTAAGTCATCATCAGGCTTACTGTATAGTAAGTATTTAATAAGTGCAGTAAGTGACTGACTGCTTGGAGCATCAAACAATCTATCAACCTGTAGGATTACCGATAGAAAGGACAAGTATATAAATACCAAGGCCATGGACCCCCTTTCTTTACTTGCCCTTCCCTGACCCCCAGCTGTACACTTAGAGAAGCAGCTTGGCCTAGTGAATAGAGCACAGGCCTGGGAGTCGGAAGGTCATGGGTTCTAACCCTTACTCCACCACTTGACTTGGGAAAGTCACTTCACTTTTCTGTGCCTCTGTAGAATGGGGGTTGAGACTGTGAGCCCCATGTAGGACAGGGGAATGTGTTCATCCCAATTTGCCTGTATCCACCCCAACGCTTTGTATAGTGCCTGGCACATAATAAGCACTTAAATACCATTATTTTTCATTCATTCATTCATTCAATCATATTTACTGAGCGCTTACTGTGTGCAGAGCACTGTACTAAGCACTTGGGAAATACAAATCGGCAGCATATAGAGACAGTCCCTACCCAACAATGGGCTCACAGTCTAGAAGGGGGACACAGCCAGAAGCATGGCATAGTGGATAGAGAACAGGCCTAGGAGCCAAAAGATCATGGTTTCTAATCCCAGTTCTGCCACTTCTCTGCTGTGTGACCTTGGGCAAGTCCCTTCACTTCTCTGAGCTTTAGTTACCCCATCTGTAAAATGGGGATTAAGACTGTGAGCACCATGTGGGACAGGGACTGTGTCCAACCAGATTTGCTTGTGCCTACCCCTGCACTTAATACAGAGCCTGGCACATAGTAAGTGCTTAACAAATACCATTATTACTTAGCAAATTAAGATCAGTTAACCTTAATATTTTTTTCATTCTGATATTAACTAGATAAGGGTGGCCTTCCCAGACTTAGCCCCCTACTTCCTCTCCCCATTCTCCCCCTCCCTATCCCCCCACCTTACCTCCTTCCCCTCCCCACAGCACCTATATATATGTATATATATTTGTACATATTTATTACTCCATTTATTTTATTTGTACATATTTATTCTATTTATTTTATTTTGTTAATATGTTTTGTTTCGTTGTCTGTCTCCCCCTTCTAGACTGTGAGCCCGCTGTTGGGTAGGGACCGCCTCTGTATGTTGCCAACTTGCACTTCCCAAGTGCTTAGTACAGTGCTCTGCACACAGTAAGTGCTCAATAAATATGATTGAATGAATGAATGAAAGGTGGAGAAATTTATGAAAACACATGCCGTCTCCTCTGCTTCCCGTCCAATGGCCAATAATATTTCCCATTTATTTGGAACGATTAAATACTGCAGGAACAGTTAACACATTTACAGGTGTTGCTTTTGCATGTCAAATCACCTAGGACTGTAATAGATGTGAAATATGGGTTCACAGCCAAACCAGAGTCTACATTATTTAGAAAACAATGAATAAATAATTGGATCCTGGAAAAGGTTTGGGGAACCCTTTCTGACTGGGCTCCAGGGGGTTCTTCAAAATCAAATGAAGTTCCTCTTTGGACAGAAATGATTCAGAAGCTAATGACCACAGGGTTTTTCCACTGGGACATTGCGGCTGTGTCACCCACAGCAAATGAACGAGGAATGAGTGACTTCTGGAAGTTCGGAATTCTGGTAGTAAGAAGGAAATCCCTATGAGGAGGGGAGAGGCAGATATTGTTATCCCCTTATTACAAGAGGAGGAAAGCAAGGCCCATAGTGGATAAGTAGCTTGCCCAAGGTCACGCTGCAGATTAGTATTTTACCTGGGGCTAGAACCCACATGTCTGAATTCCCAAACATAAGGAAGAAATTCCTGTCTGAAAAAATTGGTGATATACAGAAATGCGTTAGTTACTTCTAGTATTTATCATTAGCTACTCTTTGAATTGTTGCCTTATTGCGGCAGGAGAGTTTGCACACACTGATGAAGCTTAGAGCTAAGCCATATAGGATTCCCATAATGGAAAGGTCTAAGCTGAAGCGTCAAAGTCGATTCACCTATGCTGGGCAGCAGTGGCATGGAAAATAGTCAAAGGTGGATGGTCAAGTGATCAAAATGTTGATCAAAGACAACAGCAGATACTCAAGTTTTTACTGGGAGGAAGAAAGCAATGGTAAAACACTTTCGTATCTTTACCAAGAAAACTCACATTGCCAAGATCCGCCCTCTCCTCTCCATCCAAACCGCAACCCTGCTCGTTCAAGCTCTCATCCTATCCAGTCTGGATTACTGTTTCAGCCTCCTCTCCGATCTCCCATCATCCTGTTTCTCCCCACTTCAATCCATATTGCACACCGCTGCCCGGATTGTCTTTGTTCAGAAACACTCTGGGCATGTTACTCCCCTCCTCAGAAATCTCCAGTGGCTACCAATCAACCTATGAATCAGGCAAAAACTCCTCACCCTTGGCTTCAAGGCTGTCCATCACCTTGCCCCCTCCTACCTCACCTCTCTTCTCTCCTTCTACAGCCCAGCCAGCACCCTTCGCTCCTCTGCCCCTAATCTCCTCACCGTGCCTTGTTCTCACCTGTCCCGCCGTCGACCCCCGGCCCACGTCATCCCCCTGGCCTGGAATGCCCTCCCTCTGCCCATCCGCCAAGTTAGCTCTCTTCCTCCCTTCAAGGCCCTACTGAAAGCTCACCTCCTCCAGGATGCCTTCCCAGACTGAGCCCCCTCCTTCCTCTCCCCCTCGTCCCCCTCCCCATCCTCCCCACCCTACCTCCTTCCCCTCCCCACAGCATCTGTATATATGTATATATGTTTGTACGTATTTATTACTCTATTTTATTTATACATATTTATTCTAATTATTTTATTTTGTTAATATGTTTTGTTTTGTTGTATGCCTCCCCCTTCTAGACTGTGAGCCCACTGTTGGGTAGGGACCGTCTCTATATGTTGCCAACTTGTACTTCCCAAGCACTTAGTACAGTGCTCTGCACACAGTAAGTGCTCAATAAATACAATTGAATGAATGAATGAATGAAATGCACATACCAGAATGACTTTATGACAGAAGATGGGACATTCTGGAGAGGGTGTGTCCATGGAGTCCTTATGGGTAGGAAACAACTCGTTGGCATTTGAAAAAGTTGTTACTGCATTCATCAAGCACTTACTATGTGATAAGCATGATGATGGTAGTGGTGGCACTTTGTTAAGCACTGGTTTAGACACAGATATCTAGTGCTTGGTGATCCAAGCACTAAGCTCTTTGTGGGTAGGGAACATGCCCACCAACTCTTATAATGTAGTCTTCCAAGTGCTGAATACAGCGTTCTGCACTCAGTAAGTGCTCTATAAATATGATTAATTGATTATCCTATCCCACCTTGACTAATGCATCTGTGTCCTTGCTTACCTCCCTGCCCCTATCTCTTTACACTCCAGTTCAAACTTTACTCTGCCGGCTGGATCATTTATCTAAAAATAATGTTCAGCCCATGTCTCCCCACTACTCAAGAAACTTGAGTGGTTGCCCATCCACCTCCACATCAAACAGAAACCCCTTACCATAGGCTTTAAAGCACTCAGCTTGCCCCACCCTACTTTAGTTCACTGATTTCCTGCTAGAGTCAAGCCCACACACTTCACTCCTCTAGCACCAGCTTGCTCACTGTGCCCTGATCTCATCTATCTTGACACAGACCCCTTCCCACATCCCCCCCCCCCGGCCTGGTATTCCCCTCATCCTCAGCACTCATGCACATATCTGTAATATTAATTTATATTAATGTCTTTCTCCCCCTCTAGACTGTAAGCTCGTTGTGGGCAGGGGACGTGTCTGGTAACTCGGCCTCTCCCAAGTGCTTAGTACAGGCTCTGCACACAGTAAGCATTCAATAAATACCATTCATTGATTAATTGATATAACACATCAGGGAGTCCCTGTCTTACGTGAAGCCCCTAGTCTAGATACACGGGTTCTTCACTCTGTAATTCTGTTCTAAAGATGGGCACTGCAGAAGAACATCACACAAATTGAGGAGGGGAGGGGGCAGGGTATTCAAACTGTATTTAGAGCCATGTCAGCCTTTTATCAGAGGGCCTACTTGGAGAACTAATGTTAATTTGTTTGTGAGGAGCTTGGATTTCTTTCGCTCTGTTTTTTCAGAATTAGCCAATGAGGAGAAGAAGAATGGAACCCAAATACTCAGGCTCCAACCAAAGTGAACAGTCTTTTCTTGTTTCCGTGGGTTAGGGTGGAAGCCCTGCCCTTTACCCTCCAAAGAGTTCTGCACTCTCTGGAATCCGGGATCTCAATCAGTAACCTCTTCCACAGGGAGGCAGACCTCCAGGGTCAGCAGCTGAAGGGTACTTTATCAGCAATTTTACGGGCCTGACCAGAGCCCTTTGAGCTATTGTTCCTAGCAGAATGAGGACTCTGAAGGGGAAAAGTTACCGACTCAGTCTCCTCTGGTATAAGACAGTATCAGTGGTAGCTTCCAAAATAAAGTCCTGTTCTCTGTATCATGGGACTGGTTGTCTGGTAAACCAAGGGGAATAAGTGATTTTTAAGAAAGGAACAGTTCAATCATGGAGGTGACATTTATTGAGTGCTTACTTTATGCAGACCACTGTACTAAGTGCTTGACAGCGTACAATAAAACAGGGTTCATAGACCCTTTCCCTACCCACATGAGCTGTACATAATAATGATGATATTTGTTAAGTGCTTACTATGTATGAAGCACTATTCTAAGCGCTGTGGTAGATACAGGATAATCAGGTTGTCCCTTGTGGGGCTCACAGTCTTAATCCCCATTTTACAGATGAGGGAACTGAGGCCCAGAGAAGTCAGCGCTTAGAACAGTGCTTTGCACATAGTAAGCGCTTAACAAATGCCATCATTATTATTAAGTGACTTGCCCAAAGTCACACAGCTTACAAGCGGCAGAGACGGAATTAGAACCCATGACCTCTGACTCCCAAGCCTGTGCTCTTTCCACTGAGCCACGCTGCTTCTCTAAGAGCTGTGGGGCTGAGGGTGGGGCATGTAGCAGCACCCAAAGGCCACAGATCCAAATGTATACACAACAAAGAAGGGAGAGGGCATTTGGGTAAAAGAGGGCTTAATAAGGGAAGGCCTCTTGGAAGAGATATGACCTTAATAAGTCTTTGAAGATAGGGAAAGTGGAAGTCTGGCATATATGGAGGGGGAGGGAGTTCCAGGCCAGAGGGAGGAGGTGGGAAAGGGGTTGGCTGCAAAATAGATGAGATTGGGGTACAGTGAGCAAACTGGAGCTGAAGGACAGAAGCTTATGCCATCAGGGAGGTAAGGTAGGAGCGGTCAAGGTGAGGGCTTTAAAGTGGATAGGAAGGAGTTTTTGTTCAGTGCAGAGGGTTACATTTAGAATCCCAGAAAGGGAAACTGACTCCAGGGTCTCTGATGCCCTGGAATGGCTGAATCACTGCACAGGGGAGGGCTTAATTTCCAGCTCACAGTGTGCTCACCCTGAGTCACCACAGGATTATTTTCATCATCCTAGGCCTACCGCCCCTACTCATGAGAGCAAATCAAAGGGAGAGAAAAACAGAAAAGATGTCTTTGTCTGCCTCAGCTGTTTTTTTTTTTACCTCTGGGAAGAGCTAGCTATAGGACTAATTAATGCATCCTAAACTCTCTGAAGGAGGAACACCAGCTATTCCACTGCAAAGTAATCTAAAAATGCCAAAGACCTTATGAGAAAGGCTTCTAGCCACCCATCTCAGGCTGACAGTAAAGCTCCCCTGGAAGCAGAGAAACAATGTAACTTGGTGTAGAGATCACAGGACTGGAAGTCAGAGGATCTGGGTTCTAATTCCGGCCCCACCACTTGTCAGCTATGTGACCTTTGGCAAGTCATTTAAATACCATCATCTGTAAAAATGGGGATGAAGACTGTGAGCCCCATGTGGGACATGAACTGTGTCCAACTTGATTATCTTGTATATAATAATAATAATAATAATAATAATAATAATAATAATAATAATGGCATTTATTAAGTGCTTACTGTGTGCAAAGCACTGTTCTAAGCACTGGGGAGGTTAGAAGGTGATCAGGTTGTCCCACTGGGGGCTCACAGTCTTGATCCCCATTTTACAGATGAGGTAACTGAGGCACAGAGAAGTTAAGTGACTTGCCCTAAGTCACACAGCCGACAATTGGCAGAGCAGGGATTTGAACCCATGACCTCTGACTCCAAAGCCCATGCTCTTTCCACTGAGCCACACTGTTTCTCTATCTATCCCAGCGTTTAGTACAGTCCCTGCCACCTAGTAAGCACTTAACAAATACCATTTTTAAAAAAGCAGGACACCATTCCTGACTACCAGTCTCCCTTGTATTTATTACATCTTAGTCTTTGTGGCTCAAGCGAGGAGGATGAAAAGGAGACACAGTTCTCGATTCCACATGTTTTTCAGTGTCTCAGGATCAGTTGCGTTAAATAGGGCTGCTTGGAGAAGCTGGAGCAACCCAGCCAGATTTGGAGGCTGGGTACAGCCATGAATTTGTGGAAGGAAGCATCATGGCCTAGAGGAAAGAGCACACACTTGGGAGGCAGAGGACCTGAGTTCTAATCTCCGCTCTGCCACTTGTTTGTTGGGTGACCTTGGGAAAATACTTTACTTCCATGTCCCTCAGTTCCCTCATCTGCCAATTGTGGATTCAATAGTTGCACTCCTTCCTGCTTAGACTGGGAGCCCCATGTATCTCGTAACTGCCCCAGTGCTTGAAACAGTGCTTGGCACACAGTAAGCATTTTACAAATACCACAGTTATCATTATTATTCTCAAAAGAGGACAGAAGAGAGAGGAGAAAGGAGGGAAGACTGCTCTGTAGCTGCTCTGAGGCACACATTTCATGATAAGCAACATTGCCTAGTGGATAGAACTCTAGCCTGGGAGCCAGAAGGACCTCAGTTCTAATGCCAGGTCTGCCACCTTTTTCTTTTTTTTTTTAATCATATTTGTTAAGCACTTACTATGTGTCAGGCACTGTAATAAGCTCTAGAGTCTATACAAGCTAATCATATTGGACACAGTCCATATCCCACATGGGGCTCACAGTCTTAATCCCCATTTTACAAATGTGGTAACTGAGGCACAGAGAAGTTAAATGACTTGCCCAAGGTCACGCAGCAGTCAAGTAGTGGAGATAGGATGAGAACCTAGGTCCACTGACTCCCCAGGTCCTCTGACTGTACTTTCCATGTTCTTTCCACTAGGCCACACAACAGACACACATTTATCTGCTCTGTGACCTTAGGGAAATCACTGCACTTTACGTGCCTCAGTTTCCTCCTATCTAAAATAGGGATTAAGACTGTGAGCCCCAGATGGGACATGGACTGTATCCAACCTGATTAGGTTGTACCTACCCCAGCACTTAGGATAGTGCCTGGAACATAGTAAGCACTTGACAAATACTGTTTAAAAAAAAAAAGAACCCATGCAGCTGATAATGCTGTGCAGCAACTGGAAAATCTGGTTTACATTAGCTTCATCTGGCAAGGTCTAGCTAGAGAGTTTCATTCGGACAACAGCTCTACTCAAACAAGAGCATTCAAGGACTCTGGGGTCTCTCTCATCTCACACCACTTATTCTTAGTTGGATGAGGAAGCATTTTCTTAAGCATTACAAGCAGGGGGCTTTCACAATGGGGAGGATGCTGACTTCTTATGGACTTGAATCTCTCAAAAACAAAGCATTATAATCTTCTCCAAAGTGTGGATAGAAGCAAACAACAACACCAAGAGGCTGATGCTGAGGCAGGGAAAGGGAACATTTCTATTTATTTATTTATTTATTTTACTTGTACATATCTATTCTATTTATTTTATTTTGTTAGTATGTTTGGTTTTGTTCTCTGTCTCCCCCTTTTAGACTGTGAGCCCACTGTTGGGTAGGGACTGTCTCTATATGTTGCCAATTTGTACTTCCCAAGCGCTTAGTACAGTGCTGTGCACATAGTAAACACTCAATAAATACGATTGATGATGATGATGATGATGATTTCACCTCTCCTAATCACAGGTGCAAGATTGCCACACAGACACCCCCATGCCTAAATGTAACCTCGGCAACACCTCGGCATGTTGGAAGTGGGGCCGGAATATGAGTCCATGCAGGGTTTTTGGAAAGGGTGGCATCAGGGACAGCAAGAGAGAGGACAAGGAGAGCAGGAGGCTGGACCTGGAATTAGATTATTATTATTATTGATAATAATAATATTATAAGCAATAATAGTAACAATAGTTACAATAAAAGATGTAGTACTTGTGAAGAGCTTACTGTGTGCTAGGTGCAGTACTAAGCACTTTGATAGTTACAAGATAAATGAGCTGGACACAGTCCCTGCCCCACATAGGAATCACAGTCTTAATCCTCATTTTACGAATGAGATAGCTGAGGCAGAGAGAAGTTAAGTGATGTGTTTTAACTCCACCCTCCCAAGAGGGTTGATATCTGCTGATGTTACGGTCCCAGTGATTCTAGGCACCTGAAACCAATTTTTTTCAGAGGCTTTTTATGATATTTGTTAAGTGCTTATTATATGCCAGGCACTGAACTAAGTAAGCACTGAGTAGATAGAAGTTAATCAAGTTGGACACAGTCCACATCTGTCCGCATTTTAGAGATGAGGTAACTGAGGCACAGAGAAGTAATGTGACAAGTGGCAGACAAGTGGCTGAGTCAGGATTAGAACCCAGGTCCTTCTCTTGCCCAGGCCCATGATCTATCCTGCTAGGCCACGCTGCTTTTCTTTCCTCCCTGTAACATAATTCCTTAGGGATCTTGTCAACATTCCTCAGGGGTTGGTTAATATAAAATGTGGTGATTCCTGAGGAGGGGTTTGGACACTCTGTGAACTGAGACGTGTCCATTAGTTCCCTGGGGTTCCACTGTTTCTAGGGGAAACCCCCCAAAATCCCCAATTTATTCAGTAATAGCAGAAGCTCCCTTTACATCTTTAAACGTACAGCCTGAGAGTACATATAGCCTGAGAGTATCAAGGAGGCAAGTCTTCATAATAACAGTAATAACTGTGGCATTTGTTAAATATTTACTCTGTGTCAAGCACTGGACTAGGCACTGTCGTACATATAAGTTAATTAGGAAGGAGAACAGGTACTGAATCCCCACTGTGCAGATGAGGGAACTGAGGGACAGAGAAGTTAAATGACTTTATTCATTCAATCATATTTATTGAGTGCTTAACGAGTTCAGAGCACTGTACTAAGCACTTGAAATAATGATAATAATGATGATGGCATTTGTTTAGCGCTTACTATGTGCAAAGCACTCTTCTAAGTGCTGGGGGGATACAAGATGATCAGGTCATCCCACGTGGGGCACACAGTCTTAATCCCCATTATACAGATGAAGTAACTGAGGCACAGAGAAGTTAAGTGACTTGTCCAAAGTCACACAGCTGACAAGTGGTGGAGTCGGAATTAGAACCCATGACCTCTGACACCAAGCCCAGGCTCTTTCCACTGAGCCACACTGCTTCAGTAAACAGACACATTCCCTTCCCAATACCCAAGGTCACTCAACAGTCTAGGGGTGAAGCCCTAGCATGCTGTTTCTCTTTCTGAGCCCACCATGCGAGTTAGTGGAAGAGAAAGTTTACTCTTTCTGAGTAAGGATGGCCATCTTTGCACAAACAATGGATTGTACATTATGCTACATAGGCCACCTACCTCAAACAACATGACATATGTAATAAAACTGAGTGATAATGGCACTACTAAAAAGTCCTTTGAGGAAATTTGCAGTACTTGGATGATGGCTGCATATGTCAGGTGGAGTTTTGACCCACACTCAATACTGCAGCGATGTAAAACCCCCACCACTCAGGGCACTGGAAAAAGGGGTGCCAATTATGAATTGTGGGACTCGGTGGCAGGGGCTGAGGTAAAGGGAGGCTCAACATTTAAAATTACTGGACATAGAGGTATCCGGTGCCATAGCACAGGGCAGAAAACAGGAGAAAAAGCCACATCAAGGGTCCCCCTACTAGTGCTCCTCAATACCTAGATTAGTTGATTTATGCTTTCTGAGCCTGTGGCATAAACCTTCTCAGACTCAATTGAAAGGGGGAGGTGCCAATTTTTTTAACCCAATGACCTACCTGTGGGCAGGGGACATGTCTGCTAACTCTGTTGGCCTCTCCCAAGTGCTTAGTACAAGCTCTGCACACAGTAAGCACTCAATAAATACCATTCATTGATTAATTGATATAACACATCAAGCAGTCCCTGTTTTATGTCCCTGCCTTAATAACACCCCAAAGGACTATACAATATGCAGTGGGGATAAGGCCTGTGGCTCCACCTCTCCCTGGTTCAGAAATTCCCTGTAATTGGTTCTCTGAGAACTGGGCTGGGCCACCTGGGGCTGGGAGAGCCACCCACCCAATCAATCAGTAATATTTATTGAGTGCTCACTATGTGCAAAACACTCACCTCCCTAACAGCTGGACTGAATCAATCAATAGTATTTATTGGTCACCTTCTGAGTGCAGAGCACTAAACTAACCACTTGGTAGAGAAAAATAGATGGAAAATACACAATTCCCACCCAAAGAAATTTCTAATCTAGAAGGGGAGGCAAACAAAATAATTTGCAGGAAGGACGAAAAAGAGAATGGAAAAATAGATATGTTGAAAAGTACTTATATAGAAGGGCACATAAATCAATAGGTGCAAAGGGACACATAGATGGTTATAAATTTATTATGTGCTGAGGTGGGATTTGAGAGAGTGTGATCTGGGAGAAGGAAGGTGAATTGGGACAGTCTCCTTGGGAGAAAATGGGATACTAGGAGTTGGATTTTCAGGAGGGCTTTGGAGATGGGAAGAGCTGTAGAATTGAAGGGAGAGAGAGCTCCCATTAAGAGAAAATAAAACATAACTGTGATATTTGTTAAGTACTTAGTGTGAGCATGAGGCTGGAGAGTGGAGATTGAGGCACATTGAGAAGGTGTTTGGATGCAACAAAGAATAAAGCTGGGGTGTAATAACAATAATGGAAGTACCCGTTGAGTGTTCACTACATCCCAAGCACCGTACTAGGCCCTAGGATAGCTACAAGATAATCAGTTCCTTCATGGGGTTCACAGTTTAAGAAGGAGGGAGAACAGGTATTGAATCTCCATTTTGCAGATGAAGGAACTTGGGGACAAAAAATTAAGTGATTTGTCCAAGGTCCCTTAGCAGGTAAGTGGTGGGGTCAGGATTAGAAACCATATCTTCTGGCTCCCAAGCCCATGCTCTTTCCACTAGGTCACACTGGGTGTAGTGGGAGAAGAGAGTTGACAGGTAAAATGGAGAGAGCTGATGAGTGTTTTAAAGCCAATGGACAAGAGTTTCCAGAAATCCCCTTATAATGCTGGATCATTTAGAAGGTTATGGCAGTGTTTCTCCTAGTACTTTTTCCTAGGGACTGTGAATTGTTTGAGAACTGGATAGGAAGAGATTGCTTCATTTTTGCTATTATAATTGCTCTATCGATTTATTTGATCCATTTTTCACTGCCATCATGGGTTTTCTTTCTTAACTCCCCTGTGGGCCGGCACCTCAGGTTCCCTCCTTTAAATTATGGCATTTAGATTGCTAATGATAATAAAAATAATAATAATAATAATTGAGGTATTTGTTAAGCAGTTATATGTGCCAGTCACTCTACTAAGCACTGGGGTGGACACAAGCAAATTAGGTTGGATACAATCCCTGTCCAGCATGGGGCTCACAGTCTTAATCCCCATTTTACAGATGAGGTGACAGGTCCAGAGAAGTGACTTGCCTAAGGGCAGGCAGCAAAGTGGCGGAGCTTGGATTAGAACCCATGACCTGAGTCCCAGGCCTATGTTTTATCTACTACACCACGCTGCTTTCCTGGGAGGTACCTGTGGACCAGAGAATTTAGGTCCGAGAAGGGTCTCCAGCCCCCTTAAACAGTATTTCACATATGGCAAGGACTCTTAATGCTTTCACAATTGCCATGATGGACTAGCTGTCACTGTTATGTGTCAGGGAGCTTGAGTGTTCATGGGTTCAGCAGTGCAAATGTGTTCCAAAAGCCTTCAGACCACAAAAAGTTTTAATAGTCTACCAACATTTTCACCAGCCCTTCCTGTTCAGAAGATAAAGTAGCCAATATGCGTGAGCATGAACAGCCAAAAGAAATATGAGACTGAGGCTGTGAATGAAATTTTCCATTCCAATTAAATGATTTTCCAGAGGCACAGCATCTGTTGGTCTGGCCCTAGCTCTCATGACTGCTAAAGTGTCTACACAGATGTATATTTCACCATCAACTGCCACATATCCATATCCAAACCCAAATCTATGCCCATGACATGGAAGCTAAGAATCACTTATACGCAAAGAATCCCACTTCCTTCTCCCACCCCTGAAATTTAACAAGTCACCTCCTCCACAGTGAGTCATGACAGCTGCCTGACAGTTCACCATGCAAAGTCCCTCCTACCCATTTGAAACTGCTACAGAGGAGCTTAGGTTAGAAAAGCATTATAGCTAAAAAATTTTATTTCAAGCAACTTTTTTTTTCCCTTGAGTTTGATCCCACAATATTTGTGTGTGCTCAGATCCCTTTGAGGTTAATACAAATCAGAATATAATGGCCCTAAAAAGTATTCGCACTGGTATTCTGTATGAAAAGAGCGGAGTCGGTGGTAGTAGGGTCAGAAACCATTCGTAAGGTTCAGAAACCATTTGTTATGTCCAATTTTGATTTAGCATTATTGTACAATCCTGGCATTCCAGAAACTGTCAGTCACTAGGAAATGTATGGTTAACAGGAGAGAATGGCAACAATCAATCTCGCTCCTACTTTACTAGCTGTTCTCCCTCCTATTTAGACGGTGAGTCTCATGTGAGACAGGGGCTGTGTCCGACCTAATTGACCTGTACTTTCCCCAGCAGTTAGAACAGTGTTTGACACATAGTAAGCTCTTAACAAATACCATAAAAAAGGGAAAAAATGGATAATTAGGATTTTGCAGCAGGGCAAAATGATTGCTTCCCATGATTCTTACATTTTTGCAAGTCTCCCCATGCCTCATAATGCTCCAATCAATCAATCATATTTATTGAGCATTTACTGTGTACAAAGCAATGTACTAAATGCTTGGGAGCGTGCAATACAGTAGATGTGGTAAACTTGTTCCCTGCCCACAACACAGTCTAGAGGGGGAAACAGATATTTATACAATATAAAGGAGAAGCTGCATGGCTCAGTGGAAAGAGCACGGGCTTTGGAGTCAGAGGTCATGGGTTCAAATCCCGGCTCCACCACTTGTCAGGTAGGTGACTTCGGGCAAGTCACTTAACTTCTCTGGGCCCCAGTTACCTCATCTGGAAAATGAGGATTAAGACTGTAAGCCCACCATGGGACAACCTGATCACCTTGTATCCTCCCCAGCGTTTAGAACAGTGCTTTGCACATAGTAAGCGCTTAAGAAATACCGTCATAATTATTATTATTATACAAATATATTACGTATGTGCATGTAAATGCGGTGGGGCTGAATGAGGGGTGAGTAAAGGGTGCAAATCCAAGTGCAAGGGCAGTATAGAAGGGAGTTGGAGAAGAGGAGATGAGGGTTTAGTCAGGAAAGGCCATTAATGGTTACTCATCCCTCCCCTTTACCCTACACTATCGGTTTTAAGTCACTCAGTTAACTCTCTCCTCTACCACTACAACCAACCTATCAATCAGTGGTATTTGTTGAGTGTTTACTGTGTGCCAAGCACTGCTCTAAATGCCTGGGAGAGTGCAATACAGTACAGTTAGTAGACCTGTTCTCTGCCCTCCAGAGCTTACAGTCTAGAGGGAGAGACAAACATTAAAATAAATTATAGATATGTACAAAAGTTCTGTGAGGCTGAGGGTGGAGTGAATATCAAGTGCTTTAAAGGTACAGAGCCAAGTACACAAGCAATGCAGAGGGGAGAAGGGGAAATGAGCACTTAGTGGAGAAAGGCCTCTAGGAGGGATGTGATTTTAGAAAGGCTTTGAAGGTGGGTAGACTAGTGGCCCATTATATATGAAAGAGGAGGGAGTTTCTGGCCACAGAGGAAGTGGGCAATGGGTTGGTGGTGAGACAGATGAGAATGAGGTACAATTAGTAGCTAGGTGTTAGATGAGTGAAGAGTGAGGGCTGGGCTGTAGTAGAAAATCAGCAAAATAAGGTAGGTGGGGCAAGCATATTAAATGCTTTCAAGTCAATGATAAGGAGTTTCTGATTGAGGTGGAAGTGGATTGGCAACCACTAGAGGTTCTTGAGGAGCGGAGAGACATGGACTGAATTTTTTTTAGAAAAGTGACCCAGGCAGCAGACTGAAGTAAGTACCAGAGTGGGCAGAGGCAGGAGGCAGGAACGTCAGTGAGAAGGCCGATGCAGTCGAACAACCCAGCCCTCACAGTTTGCTTCTCTAATACCAACCTACTCAAAGTGTGCCACTCTCAACTTACTCAACTGACTCTTTGCTCATACCCTCCCCCTCCTGCCTGGAACTCTTTCCCCTTCTTATGTTCCAGATAACTGCTCTTCCCACCTTCAAAACCTTCCTGCATTACATCCTGTCCTGAAGACCTTCCTTGACTAATTTCTCAACTCTCCTCCCTAATTCCTCATTTATCTATTTTTATGGCATTTGTTGAGCATATACTATGTGACAGGCACTGTATTAAGCACTAGGGAAGACATAAGCTAATCAGATTGGACACAATCAATGTTCCACATGTTGCTCACAGCTTTAATTCTTATTTTATAGATAACTGAGGCACCGAAAAGTTGTGACCTTGGATTTACCCAAGGTCACACAGCAGACAAGTTGCAGAGCTGGGATTAGAACCCAGGTCCTCTGATTCCCAGGCTTGTACTCTTCCCACTAGGCCACACTGCTTCTCCACTTATTGCCAATTATCACGTCCACATCACCTACATACTTAAGACCACAGCCCCTCAACCACTTACTCACCCCGCCCCTACCCCCTCACAGCATATGTACACATGGGAAAATTCTGTTGTTTCTCCTTACCGAAAATTTTTTGTGTGTCTGTATCCCCTGCTTGTTTTTCCCAAGTGCTTAGTATAGTGCTCTGCACACAGTAAGCACTCAATAAATATAAATGAATGAATAAGCTCTTTGAGGCTGGGGATCGTGTCTACTCCCAACTGCTTAGTACAGGGTTCTGCATAGAGTAAGCACTGAAAGATTTCCATGGATTTAATGATTTTAAGCATTCTCATGTTAAAGGGGAAGAGATAGGTGCAGGCTTCACAGCACATCAAAATGCAAGTTAGAAGGGAGATGTCTCTCTTGCTTCAATGAATCCTGAAATGTACTTCAGTGTTCATATGTATTTAGAGAGAGATTATCTTCCTCTAGAGAGGGACTTACTTAACTGAAACTTGTGAACTCCTCCCTCCAGAACCCAATAGGTACAGTTTTTCATCAGCAAGCCTCTCTCTGTGTGACACAGGGTACCACATAAATATTTAAATGAGGCAAAGGGAAATGTGATATTGTCCGTCTCTAGAATCTATGTGGTGAACCAATTCATTTGCCATAACAAGGTCACTGAACTTTGATGCCTAGAGACTGGCTCATAAAGTGATTAATGGTTCCATTAGTTCATTCCACTCATTTAATTTCAAGCACAAATTGGAAATATTCTCAAGGAATCGATCTGGATGCCATCTGGTTTCGTTTGTATTGAAAAGTACCATGGTACAACAGGGAAACTCATTGCTGAGATAAAAAAACAGTGAAGGAATAAATTACAGTCTTTTTGTTTGCTTTCTTTGCTTATCTGTTTGGTTTTTTTTTTTCAATGCACTCTGTATACTGACTAATTTGGAAACCCAACCTTGACTTGGACTGAATCCTCCAAGGCACTAGTCAGGTGGGCGTTTCCTAACTTGGAAGAGTAGCAGGCTGAAAAACAGCAAAAGTGTCCCAGCAGGCAGAAAGGTTATTAATCTTTGGGTTTAGAAGACCAATTGGATCCTGATAGAATAATGAAAATCCCCATTTTTATCAGTCTCTAGATATAGCCCAGCTTGGACATAGCTCAAGGCTTAAAAATAAATGTGTAGGTATCAAAGGGAAAATGGAAAGTGCAGTCACACATGCAGTGAAGCTCTGTTGACCTACATTTTTCAAGAGAAAATTTCCTGCATAAGGCATGACTAGTGATAGGAAAACCTAGAGAAAATATCATGAAAGGGGAATAATCAACAGGGAAATGTGTTTTAGAAATGTATAGCTTGGAGATCCCTGGAATCACTCCACTAAAAATAAATTTACTCTGGGTGCTGACGAGGATCAGTCTGAAATGAAATAGCCCCAAGAAATTAGAGTAAGGGAATATGATAGGGCTCTTGGCATCATCCTGTATGTCAGTATGGTTCGTGTTAGTGATACTTCTCGATCATTCTCTAACTTCTTTCATTAAAGGTCTCCAGAGGACTTCGTGGTATAGGTTAATTAAACCTTGAAACACCCGTGGGAGAGGAATGTCCACTCTTCTTAATTTAAGATGAAGAAAATGTGCACATTGACATGAGGGAGAAACACAAAGTGCCCAGGGAATTTGGCTGGAGAGCCAACTTTAGATCCAGTGATTCTAACCAGGTTTCCCCATCTAAATGCTAAACACCCACACAATCCCTGGATCTGACAAGGGCTAAGTTCTTCCCTGTTAGATTTATCTAAATTTATCTGGAAATTCTGTTGGCTCTCTGTTTCTCATCTGAGTTTTTCTAAGAATAACAACAACAAAAATAATAATAATAATAATAATAATAATAATAAGGATAATAAGGATAATAACAACAACTTGTATCTACCCCAGCGGTTAGAACAGTGTTTGACACAAAGTAATTGCTTGACAAATACCATAATTAATCATCTGTTAAGCACTTATGTGCCAACCACTGTACTAATCACTGGAGTATCTACAATATAATCAAGTCAGACACAGTCCCTATCCCCTGTGAGGCTCGGAATATAAGTAGGAGGGAGAACAAGTATGGAATACTATTTTATAATAATAATAATGGCATTTATTAAGCGCTTACTATGTGCAAAGCACTGTTCTAAGTGCTGTGGAGGATACAAGGTGATCAGGTTGTCGCACGTTGGGCTCACAGTCCTAATCCCCATTTTATAGATGAGGTAACTGAAGCACAGAGAAGTTAAGTGACTTGCCCAAAGTCACACAGCTAAGTGGCAGAGGCGGGATTAGAACCCATTACCTCTGGCTCCCAAGCCTGTGCTCCTTCCACTGAGCCACACTGCTTCTCTCAGCCATGCTGCTTCTCTCTTTTATAGTTGAGGAAACTGAGGCATAGAGAAGTTAAGCAACTTGCCCTGGTTCAAACTGCAGGCAAGTGACAGAGCTGGGGTTAAAACTCAGGGAATCTGGCTCCCAGGTCTGTTCTCCTTACACAAGGCCAAGCTGCTTCTCACAGAATCGGGAACATGTTGGAAAGGGACCCTTTGAAAATAGGGTGAGAGAGACTTTTTCAAGAAAGAGACAGTATTTCCATGAGAAATCACTTAGAGGAGAGCCCATCCTGATGCTTCCAACTGATCTACCCTTTGCTGAAGCTGAGTTTCTGTAAAGATGTCAAATCATTGCCTTGTGGAAAATATTTTCTTAGAGCAATGAATCTGTATCAGACTTGGTTTCATTATTATTTGGAAGAGAGCATTCCGTGTAAAGGGGAATGGACACTAATTCAGTTGTGAATGAGCTGCTGTCAACCCTACCTTCTGTCTCTCCCCATTCCAGTCCTTACTTATTTCACTCTCCTGCCCAGCTTGTTTTCTGAGATACCATTCAGTCCATGTCTTCCCACTCTGCAATAACCTCAGTGGCTGCCCACCCACCTCTGCAATAGACAGGAACTCTTTACCATTGGCTTTAAAGTGGTCAATTAGCTCACCCCCTCCTGTTTTACCTCACTGATTTTCTACTTACAACCCAGTCCACATGCTTCACTCCTCCAATGCCAACGTACCCGCTATGACTTGATCTGTCTGTCTTCCTGCCCACTTCTTTCCCCTAGCCTGGAATTCCCTCCTCTTTCATATGACAGACCACTACTCCTCCACTTCAAAGTCTCATTAAAATCACATCTCCTCCAAGAGGCCTTCTCTAAACCTTCATTTTCTCTACTCCTTCTCCCTTCCATGTTGCCTATGCATTTGGATCTGTACCCTTTAAGCACTCAATATTCACCCCACCCTCAGCCCCACAACACTTATGTGCACAACCATAATTTACTTCAATGTCTGTCTCCCCCTCTAGAATGTAAGTTTGTTGTGGGCAGTGGGTACACCTACCAACTCTGTTGTGTTGTATTCTCACAAGAGTTTAGTACACTGCTTTGCACACAGTAAGTGCTTAATAAATACCATTGATTGATTGAAATGGGTGAGGAGTTAAACCAGGAAAAATGTTAGCAGGTGAACACAGACCTTGTATTCTCCATAGCTACATGTGTTACTGCTCCCTTTTCCTATAGACATCACAAAGAATCTAAAGAGTGAAGACACCGATCAATTTACCTCTTAAACTGAATGGATTCATATTTTGCCTGACAGATTACATGATTTAGTTGATTGGTTGTGGACAATGAATAAAAAGTTCTGGGTTCTAATTCTCATTCCACCAGTGCCATCACCTCATCATCATATGCATTTATTGCCAATCAGTGGTATTTCTTGAGCACTTACTGTGCGGCGAGTGCTGTACTATGCATTTGGGAAAGTACAGGACAATAGAGTTCATTCATTCATAAAATCATATTTACTGAGCATTTACCATGTGCAAAGCACTATACTAAGTGATAAATAGAAGAGAAGCAGCATGGCTTAATAGAAAGAACATGGGTTTGGAAGTCAGAGGAAATGGGTTCTAATCCCAGCTCTACCAGTTGTCTGCTGTGTGACCTTGGGCAAGCCACTTAACTTCTCTGTGCCTCAGTTACCTCATCTGTAAAATGGGGTTTAAGACTGTGAGCCCCACGTGGGACAACCAGATAACTTTTATCTATCCCAGGGCTTGGGGTGAAGTAGGGAAAGACGGGAGGTTGGGAGATCAGAAAGGATACTGAAGCAGTAATCCAGTCGGGAGAGGATGAGTAATTGTAGTAATGTGGTATCAGTTTGGATGGAGAGGAAAGGGTGGATCTTGGCAATTATGTGAAAGTGAGACTGGCAGGTTTTGGTGATGGATTGGATATGTGGGGTGAACTAGAGAGTGGACTCAAGATGGCACCAAGGTTGTGGGCTTGTGAGACGGGAAGGATGGAAGTGCCATCCACAGTGTTGGGAAAATCAGGAAGAGGACATCCAGGTGGAGATGTCCTGAGGGCAGGAGGAGATATGAGACTGGAGATGCGAGAACAGTGCTTGGCACATAGTAAGCGCTTAACAAATACCATAATTATCATTATTATAATAAATAAATTGCAGATTGGTAAACACAATCCATGCCCACAGTGATGAATTCATTTGCATCTTCAGGGTGCAGAACGCAAGACTAGTCATTAATATTCTGTCATTTAAACCTGCTCTTATAACCGTTTCCTCTCCTCTAAAATGAAGATGATGGAGTATCCCATCAGGAACAATGGACAAGCCCTGGTTCTGAGACTTCAGGACTGAAAGCCTGTGCAGGGAAATTTATCAGAATGATAATGGTTTGTGCAGCCCCTCTCACACTCTCTCATCCTTACCAGCCATGTTCTTTCTGGAGCACTGCATGCAGGCAGAGGTGAAATATACTGTGAAGACCAGTAAACTCCCCCTAGACTCTAAACTCATTTTGGGCAGAAATGTGCCTACCAAGAAGTAGTGTGGTCTAGTGGATCAACAACAGGCCTGGGAATCAGAGGCCTAGGTTTAAAATCCAGTTCCACTACTAGCCTGCTGTGTGAGCTTGGGCAAGTCACAGCTTCTCAGTGCCTCAGTTTTCTCAGTTGTAAAATGGGGACTCCATACCTGTTCTCCCTCCTACTTAAATTGTGAACCCTGTGTGGAAGGGGAACTATGTTTGACCTGATTGATTTGTATCTACCCCAGTGCTTAGAATAATGCTTAACAAATACCATAAAACACCCTGTTGCATTGTACTCTCCCAAACCCTGAGTACAGTGCTTAATAAATACCAGTAAGGGCTCAATGAATACCATTGATTATTTTTACCACTGGACCCATTTTCAGCCAAAGTGACTTCAGGATTGCATCAATCATGTGTCATAATCAAGTAGATGTTGGCCTTATTAGCCGTTTTGGTTCTTGCCACCTGCATTTTCAAGATTCCCACAGCACCTGTCCTCCCCATGGGGGGCTCACAGTCTTAATCCCCATTTTACAGATGAGGTAACTGAGGCACAGAAAAGTTAAGTGGATTGCCCAAGGTCACACAGCTGACAAGTGGCGGAGCCAGTATTGGAACCCATGACCTCTGACTCCCAAACCCGGGCTCTTTCCACTGAGCCACACTGCTTCTATAGTTGAAAGCAGTGTGGTCCACAGGCCTGAGAGTCAGAAGGACTTGAGATCCAATTCTGCTCTGCCACTTGTCTGCGGTGTGATCCTGGGCCAGTCACTTAACTTCTCTGTGCCTCAGTTACCTCATCTGTAAAACAGGGATTAAGACTGTGAGCCCAATGTGGGACAGGGGCAATGTTCAACCTGATTAGCTTGTATCTACCCCAGCGCTTAATACAGTGCCTGGAGAATAGTAAGTATTTAACAAATACCATTAAAAAAAGGAAACTCTATATAAAGATATTGAAGTCATCCTAATTATAACTGCTGAAAAGGAAACATAATGTCTTCCCAGCTCCGCCAATCGTCAGCTGTGTGACTTTGGGCAAGTCACTTAACTTCTCTGTGCCTCAGTGACCTCATCTGTAAAATGGGGATTAAGACTGTGAGCCCCCCATGGGACAACCTGATCACCTTGTAACCTCCCCAGCACTTAGAACAGTGCTTTGCACATAGTAAGCACTTAATAAATGTCATTATTATTATTATTATTATTCCCTCTTCTTGTGCTAGCAATTCCCTTATCAAAAGAGAAAAGCAAGAAGTTAGGGGAAAAGTAGGTTAGCCACACACTGAGTAGTTTATCCTTTAAAGCAGAAATACAGTATGTTTTAGTCCCCCTTACTTTGTTCAAGTTAATGACAATGGCACAGCTGACAAGACACTGGCTGAGGAAGCTTACAAATATAATCCTTTCACCTCGTGGCTTCTGCTCATCTCTGAAACAGAATTAGGCTTTTTGTGAATCAAATTTAAGTTTATTCAAGAGGAAACAATGCACTGAGCCCCTACTGAGTGCAGAACACTACATTAAACGCTTGGTAGAGTACAATAGAATTAGTAAATGTAGTCTCTACCCTCCAGGAATATCAACTCCTGAACATTGTACTAAGTGCTTGGAGAAGTACAATACAATTAGTAGACGTGGTTCTTACCCTTTAGGGGTTTCACAACAGGTGGGTGGATTTTGTTCTATGAAATGTTAATCACATGAAATCCTTCAAGATGATCCCATGAAGCAGAGCTTTATAAAGCCTCCTGAGTGTCACCCTGTAAACTCTAAATTAGGAAGTCAGTGGTCAGTCAGTCAGTCATATTTATTGAGCACTGTGTGCAGAGCATTGTACTAAGTGCTTGGGAGAGCACAATATAATAGACACATTCCCTGCCTGCAACGAGCTTAGAGTCTAAATTGGTCTTTTGGAACAGGGAGCAGAGCCAGGGAAGAGGGAGGAGGGACTTTTCTTTTTATGAAGCTGAGGAGGAAGGAATCCCTAGCTGACCATGGGGGCACTCACAGTTTCCTCCCAAAATTGAAGTTCATTCAATCGTATTTATTGAGCACTTACTGTGTGCAAAGCACTGGGCTAAGTGCATGCCTTAGAACAAAGAACAGTGCTTTGCACATAGTAAGCGCTTAATAAATGTCATTATTATTAATTCCTTGTGGGCAGGGAATCTGTTTATTGTTATATTGTACTCTCCCAAGTGCTTAGTACAGTCACCTGCACACAGTAAGTGCTCAATAAATGTTAATGAATGAATGAATGGGAGAATACAATATAACAATAAACACACACATTCCCTGCCCACAATGAGTTTACAAACTAGAGTGTGTTTGGGTGAACCTGGAGCTGGCCCCCATGGCAGGGGGGACCGCAGTCTGGGCCGCCACAGCCGGGCTCCCCCAACTCCTCAGGAGAGTTTGTGCTGCCAGAAGTCCAGGTCCCCACTTGTCAGCTGGGCGCATGGACAGCCCTATGGAAGAGGAGGAAGCCAACCTCGCAAAGAGCTACTGATGCTACTACTACTACCAGGCTGCGGGGGTGAACAGAGATGCATAGACACGTAGAAGTGGCCCTCCCATCGAAGCATGAAAACGATACAAACTGAAGTGACTCTATATAAGCTCCTCAGGAGAGCAGCTAGAGGTCCAGGATTGTTGCAGGAGCTTTCCTGCTTCCTCTGCTCCAGTCTGATGGGTGGGAAGATAGGCCTCGTGCAGCTAAAACCCTCCTGAGGAGCTGGGATGGTGACACTTCGGTTTGGGCCGTCCTCCTGATTTGAGGAGAGGGAAAAGGATCCTCCTCCCCTACTGTGTGCATACACATCTCCCTTCAACCAAAACCCCTGATGGAACTGGGTGGTAGCAATCAATCAATCAATCAATCAATCGTATTTATTGAGCGCTTACTGTGTGCAGAGCACTGTACTAAGCACTTGGGAACTACAAGTTGGCAACATATAGAGACAGGCCCTACCCAACAGTGGGCTCACAGTCTAAAAGGGGGAGACAGAGAACAAAACCAAACATACTAACAAAATAAAATAAATAGAATAGATATGTACAAGTAAAATAAATAAATAGAGTAATCAATATGTACAAACATATATACAGGTGTTGGGGGGAAGGGAAGGAGGTAAGATGGGGGGGATGGAGAGGGGGACGAGGGGGAGAGAACAACAGAGAGCAACAGAGAAGCAACGTGACTTAGTGGAAAGAGCCCAGGCTTGGAAGTCAGAGGTCAGGGGTTCTAATCCCGGCTCCACCACTTGTCAGCTGTGTGACTTTGGGCAAGTCACTTAACTTCTCTGGGCCTCAGTGACCTCATCTGTAAAATGGGGATTAAGACTGTGAGCCCCCTGTGGGACAACCTGATCACCCTGTAACCTCCCCAGCACTTAGAACAGTGTTTTGCACATAGTAAGCGCTTAACAAATACCATCATTATTATTATTATCAGAATTCATTCAATAATATTTATTGAGCACTTACTGTATGCAAAGTACTTTACTAAGCGCTTGGGAGAGTACAGTATAACAGACACATTCCAGCCCACAATGTGCTCACAACCTAGAGGGAAGACAGACATTAATATACATAATAAATAAAAAGATAAATAAATAAATTACAGATTTATATACAGATATATACATATGAGCTGTGGGGATGAGAGAGAGGATGACAGAAAGAACAAGTAAGAGCAGAGCAGAAGGAGGTGGAAGAAGAGGAGAGGAGGGCTTAGTCAAGGAAGGCTTCTTGGAGGAGATGTGCCTTCAATTTTTGAAGTGGGAGAGAGCAATTATCTGTCTGATATGAGGAGGGAGGGCGATCCAGGCTAGAGATAGGATTTGGGCTACCAGCTCAACCACTTGCGAGGGTCGGGCACCGGGCTGGGGTCAGAGTGCATCACATGTGAAGCAGCATGGCTCAGTTAAAAGAGCCTGGGCTTGGCAGTCAGAGGTCATGAGTTCTAATCCCTGCTCTGCCACTTGTCAGCTGTGTAACTTTGGGCAAGTCACTTAACTTCTCTGTGTCTCAGTTACCTCACCTGTAAAATGGGAATTAAGACTGTGAGCCCCACATGGGACAACCTGATCACCTGGTATCCCCCAGCGCTTAGCATAGTGCTTTGCACATAGTAAGCTCTTAACAAATACCATCATTATTATATGATTGTGAAGGAGAGGGGGTGCCATGTTGGACCATAGTCCAACCCCTTCAACCTTGGATTTGGTAGAATTGATAAAATGCCCAGAAAATTTTGTTAAACCAACCAAACACTTCTTATGCAATTTGCACCATTGTCGTGGACCCCCTACAGGACCTCCAATCCTGATGAGCAGTTTGGGAGTGCTAAAGACCTACATTTCTCCAGTGCCCACAGAATCAATGTCAAACAGTCCTCCTCGCTTTCCAAACTTTTCTCTAGATAGTTCCTGACGGACTCCATTTTTCATTTTTTATAAAGGGGGTAGAAAGATCACTGGCCCCGAGAAAAGATCCCCAGGGAAGAAATACCTAGAAAGATCACTGGCCCCTAGAAAAGACCCCCAGGGAAGAAGTGCCTTGGTAAAATATAGGATAATCATTTGAAAGTTACTTCAAAGCAGGGAAAGAGAGAGGCCACATTCTGACAGATTGTCTGACCTGATCGGAGCAGATGAGAATAACTTGTTAGATCAGAAGTCATTTCAGGGCAGCAGGAATGTGCGTTCTTTACATTTTCACCTCCAGTAAGATAATATTAAGAGTCTTATTCCTTATCACCTGCTAGGGAAGAATGAATATCTCCCTCTATTTAGGGAGTGTATTTTGAATATGTTTCTCCTGTGTGTGGGTGGCGGGGGGGTAGGGCGAGCGGTCAAGCACTCTGAAGATAGAGCAGCTTTGATTCCTGATGAAGACAATGGAGATAGGGCATGAAACCCCACTTACTATATCTAAGCTGCAGCTTCTAGGTAGAAGTTCTTTAATCTAGGTGCCATGTATTATTTTATTCCATTTTTGCTCATTATCATATGACTCAACAGTTTATTATTATGAAAACCCCTCTGTACGCAGTTGGATATGTCCGGTTATGATATGGTGGGAAACATTTCAGTGAGGATCCCAGAGTGAAGTCTTCACTGAAGTGTTAGCTTGGAGATGTTCCAACGCCATATGAAAATGAAGAGGACACAAAAGAGTGATTGCCCAAACTACCTTGGGTGTAACTGAAGAGGTGGAGGGTGTTTCCTGGGCGGGGAGGGAACTGTGGTTAGAGAGGGTTCTGATGCATTCACAGCACTTACTGTGAACACATTTTATTTGCACATCTGTATTAGACAGAGGAAAGAAGCTCCCCCCAAATAGTATACCAAATTACCACTACTAATTGGGGTCCCAAGAAAATACGAGTCTCAGAATCCCCCATCGAATTCTCCTGCCTCAGTCAATCCATGGTATACATTGAGCACTTACTAAGCACACGACACTGCACTAAGCACTTGGGTGAGTACAATACAACAGAGTTGGTAGGCACCATCCCTATGCACAAGAAGCTCACAGTCTAGAGGAGAACTGCACATATTCACTTTTATTCATTCATTCATTCAGTAGCATTTATTGAGCACTAACTGTGCCAGAGCCCTTGGGAAAGTACATCATTTCTTCAAAGATTGCATTTGAGCAAAACCCTCTCATTAAAAAAAACTCACATTGTAGAACACACCCAGTCCACCCTGCATGTGCATAGTAACGTAGCGTGCTAAGCCCCAACAGGCTCACACTTGAGCAGATATCCCCTAATTTCCCTAATCACATTCTATCTCAAAGCACTTTTTGAGAACACAGTTTGTGGCAGAATTGAGTGTGCAATAAAAGACATCATCCTTGCCCTGCTTTGCCCTCTATACCTCTGAAACTCTTTGTAACAATAAAAAAAAAATGAAGAGGATCTCGGAGAGGCTCGTATTTAGGTTTCATTTTCACCCTGAGGTAGCCCATTGGGTTGGACACAATCCCAGTCCCACATGATGCTCATTCAAGCTCTCATCCTATCCCGTCTGGACTACTGCACCAGCCTTCTCTCTGATCTCCCATCCTCGTGTCTCTCTCCACTTCAATCCATACTTCATGCTGCTGCCCGGATTATCTTTGTCCAGAAACGCTCTGGACATATTACTCCCCTCCTCAAAAACCTCCAATGGCTACCAATCAATCTGCGCATCAGGCAGAAACTCCTCACCCTGGGCTTCAAGGCTGTCCATCACCTCGCCCCATCCTACCTCACCTCCCTTCTCTCCTTCTACTGCCCAGCCCGCACCCTCCTCTCCTCCACCACTAATCTCCTCACTGTACCTCGCTCTCGCCTGTCCCGCCATCGACCCCCGGCCCACGTCATCCCCCGGGCCTGGAATGCCCTCCCTCTGCCCATCCGCCAAGCTAGCTCTCTTCCTCCCTTCAAGGCCCTGCTGAGAGCTCACCTCCTCCAGGAGGCCTTCCCAGACTGAGCCCCTTCTTTCCTCTCCCCCTCGTCCCCCTCTCCATCCTCCCGTCTTACCTCCTTCCCTTCCCCACAGCACCTGTATATATGTATATATGGTTGTACATATTTATTACTCTATTTATCTATTTATTTATTTATTTTACTTGTACATTTCTATCCTACTTATTTTATTTTGTTGGTATGTTTGGTTCTGTTCTCTGTCTCCCCCTTTTAGACTGTGAGCCCACTGTTGGGTAGGGACTGTCTCTATGTGATGCCAATTTGTACTTCCCAAGCGCTTAGTACAGTGCTCTGCACATAGTAAGCGCTCAATAAATACGATTGATTGATTGATTGATTGATTCTAAAGTATAATTTGACAACAGATAGAGACAGTCCCTACCCAACAATGGGCGCACAGTCTAGAAGGGGGAGACAGACAACAAAACAAAATAAGGAGACAGGTGTCAATACCATCAAAACAGACAAATAGAATTACAGAATTGGGTTGAATATCAAGGGCCCAAAGGGTATGGCTCAATCAATAAATCCTATTTAATGAGTGCTTAGTTTGTGCAGAACCTTGCATTAAGCATTTGGGAGAGTACAATATAACAATATAGCAGGGTTGGTAGACACATTCCCTACTCATGTGCAAATGCTCAATAACTACCTTTGACTAGTTGATTTATCAATTGATTGAATCTTTCAGTTAGTTTATTATGAACAGGAAACAACAACAACCGTATTTATTGAGCATTTACTATGTGCAGAGCACTGTACTAAGCGCTTGGGAAGTACAAATTGGCAACATATAGAGACAGTCCCTACCCAACAGTGGGCTCACAGTCTAAAAGGGGGAGACAGAGAACAAAACCAAACATACTAACAAAATAAAATAAATAGAATAGATATGTACAAGTAAAGTAAATAGAGTAATAAATATGTACAAACATATATACATATATACAGGTGCTGTGGGGAAGGGAAGGAGGTAAGATGGGGGGATGGAGAGGGGGACGAGGGGGAGAGGAAGGAAGGGGCTCAGTCTGGGAAGGCCTCCTGGAGGAGGTGAGCTCTCAGTAGGGCCTTGAAGGGAGGAAGAGAGCTAGCTTGGCAGAGGGGCAGAGGGAGGGCATTCCAGGCCCGGGGGATGACGTGGGCCGGGGGTCGATGGCGGGACAGGCGAGAACGAGAATCCAACCAGGAATCCAACCAGGCATTGAGATGGAAAAGATCCCATTACCTGAATCGGTCCTGTGTTGTGCTCTAGGGGATCTTCTTGTCTAATAACCATGATTCAGTATGGAAATTTTTGTATTTGGATCCAACTCTCATAGAACATTTAAGTTGTCTTATATGCTAAGAGCCACAGAGGGTAAATAGTATTATGTAATCTCATACATGTCTCTCAGTAGTTGCTCCTGCAAACCAACCTGTCTGACTTCCCTGCATGTGAAATGGAAGATTAGCTGACTCCCAAGTAAAGGAAATCTATAAAGAAAACTTCCAGAATGGCATAAACAGTACATTGCCACATTGCAACAAATCATAAAATGAATTACCTTATGCCACCTTTATTACTACCAGTTAAACTTGGCCAACACAGTTTTTGGCAACACAGATTTTATTGTGCAGGTGAAAATAGATGTGACCAAAATATTCTATCTCAAAACCAATTGAATAACACAATGTTATGGTGTCAGATGCAAAGGAACAAGAAATACGTACCCTTGCCAAAATGCCCTGGCTACTCAAGATTGCCTGCTATTCTGGGCCTCAGTGAAGTCATTCTGTGGTTTGTTCACTTAATATTAATAGAGTACAGCACCTGTGAATTTACCTATATCCTCCTTAGCACTCATGAATATAAGCATACTCAATTATTTTTAGGTTTGTCTCCCCCGTCAAAGTGTAAGCTCCTTGTGGGCAGGAAATGTGTCACATCTTAATGGTATCTTTCCCGAGTGCTTAGCACAGTGCTCTGCACCAAGTGTTGCTGCTATTACTGCTAACACAGCTTTTAAATTCCAACACCAGTTCACATTTTTCTGGTTTAGTTCTGAATATTATTTGACTTCTCAAAAATTACACCTTGCATTGGACAAGACCTTACTAAACCTCAGGTCTTCAAACTTCTGAAGGGAAGTACAATTATAAAAGGAATATCATGTTTGGTAGCTCTGTAATTAAGTCTATTTTTAAATGGTATTTGTTTGGTACCTACTGTGTGTCAGGCACTGTACTAAGCCCAAGGGTAGATAGCAGAAGATGAGGTTGGACACAATCCCTGTCTCACACGGAACTCACAGTTTAAATCCCCATTTAGCAGATGAGGTAACTGAAGGCCAGAGAAGAGAAGTGATTTGTCCAAGGTCACACAGCAGACAAGTGGAGGAACCGGGATTAGAGCTCAGGTCCTCTAACTCCCAGGTTCATGCTCTTTCCACTAGGCCATACTGCTTCTCTCATTAAGCCTAATGAGAATAATCACTAAAAGCTGCTTTGATGGTGGTTTATTGCCCCATATTTCACTCAGTTTTCCCTGCAAAGTAATGATAATAGTTCCAGGCTTCTGGCAGAGCAAGTCCTGAAACTGGGGACCTAACACTGTAAACCCCATGAGGGAATGGAAATGGGTCCAACCTGATTAACTTGGGTCTATCCAAGCACTTAATAATGATGGCATTTATTAAGTGCTTACTATTTGCAAAGCACCGTTCTAAGTGCTGAAGAGGTTACAAGGTGATCTGGTTGTCCCACGTGGGGCTCACAGTCTTCATCCCCATTTTACAGGTGAGGTAACTGAGGCACAGAGAAGTTAAGTGACTTGCCCAAAGTCACACAGCTGACAAGTGGCAGAGGAGGGATTTGAACGTGTGACCTCTGACTCCAAAGCCCTGGCTCTTTCCACTGAGCCACGCTGCTTCTGTTGGCACACAGTAAGCGCTTAACAAACACCACAATCATTATTATTGTCTACATTTTAAAAAATTGATGATAAAGTGTTTAGAAAACATCAAGCCTTCAGTGTCCTAATGCTTTGCAGCATATGTTCAAACATCACTGTGTGATATTGGTTAAACCTACTGTTTGAATATTGGATCCCAATTCTTCCTGTTCTGCAGGGAATGTGGGCTGCTGTGAAAGTTAACTGCAAGTAGGCTGAAATTAAGTGTCCTTTACTTTAGCCCTTCAGAAGAACTTCCATCCACACCAGCACGAAAGCTGCAGATATAAGTCTTCAGTCAGCAAATATTTAGGCTGTGGCCTATAAAATAGGAGACCTGCAGACCCTTCTGCCTTCCTCAGCCCGCATCCTCCATTCAATTATATGGTTCTTGTTAAGAACTTAATATGTGTGGAACACTATAATAAGAGTTGGGGAAGATGAAAGATAACCAAATTAGATACAGTCCTGTCTCACATGGGGCCCACAGGCTAAATAGGAGGAACTAGGATTTGATTCCCGATTTACAGATAAGGAAACTGAGGCATGAAGCTGGTAAGTGAGTCACCCAAGATCACAGAGCAGAAGTGGCAGAGTTGGGATTAGAACGCAGATCATCTCACTCCCAGGCCTTAGCTTTTTCCACTATGTAACACTGCTTCTCCATTTCCATTAGATTAGAAGCTGCACTTGGTTCTTTCCTAGTAACTCTCAATAGCACCTAGCAGAACCTGCTACTAACCATGGGTGGTATTGAAACAGGCTATTGACACTAACATCCAGGCTCAGAGGTGAGACCTATGCCTCTGAAATGTTTAATCACCTTGGGAATTATAAAAATGGATAAAATTTTTCCTTGAGAGAATGATCATGAATAGATACAAATGTTACCTCTTGGATTTATCAAAATCTAAGTCATTTCCTTAAGCACCTTTCAGTTCTCATTGAAGTATTGCTTTTTCTTTCTAGAGCAGCAGTTCTGTGGAAAAGATAAAGGCTGCTTTACAATGTGACTCATATCCTGGGAATGCTGAAATCTTGGCTTTGTCATTTCAAGCTATCTTTTCCAGTTGCTTTAGAATTGACGAGAATCACTGCCTTTCTGGGCAAATGCTTCTTCACTCTAGCTCCTTCCAGCCTCTCAAAGCTTGGCTTTTTCTTTTGACTCATTTTTCTGTAGTTGGAGAAAGGTGGCCAGATGATTTCATGATTTCACAGGTAATTGTATTGCCAAAACAAAGGGAGGGTAATATGAATTATTTTTACAACACATCCCCAATGCCAAAGATTCCCCATTAGAAAGGAAAAGACACATTTTGCCCTTGATTTACCCACTGGACTTAGAAAAAAAAACAGTTGTATTGTGATTTTATTCCTCCAAAATACCAACTACCTGATAGCTGTCCTTTAGGATTTAGAGACACTATTAAGGGTGCGATATTATCCATGTGTGCAGGTGAGAGGAAAAAGGCTCTTTGTTGACTGATTCCTTTCACGTTGTGTGCACATAAAATGAAGGAGGACAAACTGTCATGCCATCTTGAAAAGATGGAATTGGGAGGCTATTTACATTTATATGTTGGCCCATTTATGATATCTCTGTTTAGAATCCCTGGCAAGGGGACCATTTTCCTTCATCAGGTTTCTAATGTACTAACAGTTTTAGCCTTCGCAAATAGCCAAAATGAAAGACTAAAAAAAGCAGACTGTTAAAAAATGCTATATTTTCCCTTAGTATAGAGTAGGCACTCAATAAATACAACTGATTGAAATACTTTTAAATGAGAAGTGCCTTTCAAGAAATGAGAAGTAATGTGGCCTACTGGAAAGAGCATGTTCCTGGGAGTCAGAAGATCTGGGCTCTAATCCTGACTCTGTGACTTGTCTGCTTTGTGACCTTAGGCAAGTCACTTTACTTCTCTGTACCTCAGTTACCAAATCTGTAAAATGGGGATTAAGACTGTGAGCCTCATGTGGGCTATGGACTGTGACCAGCCTGATTAGTTTTGGGGTTTTATGGTATTTGTTAAGCGCTTACTAAGTGTCAAGCATTGTATTAAGGATTGGGGTAGACACAAGATTATCAGGCTGGACACAGTCCATGTTCCAAATGGAGCTCGCAGTCTTAATCCCCATTTTATAGATGAGGTAACTGAAGCTCAGAGAATTTAAGTGACTTGCCCAAGGTCACAGAACAGACAAGTGGCACAGCTGGGATTTTAGCCAAGGTCCTCCGATTCCTAGCTTATGCTCTCTCCTCTAGGCCACACTGCTCTCTACCCCATCACCTAGTACAGTGCTTGGCACAGAGGAAGCAGTTGCAAATACACTGAAAAGAAATGAGTTGCAGCTCTGCTTCCTACACTAAAGGAATTATCCCCAAATAATTCCTATGAATCAACACCTTAACGTGGCAGCAGAGTTTACTTATTTCCAATGAAGCTTAGAGCTATGCCACTGGGAGATACCAGGGCTATCCATAATGGAAAGGTCTAAGCCAAAGGATCAGACAAAAGTGATTCACCTGTGCTGGGCAGCAGTGGCTTAGGAAAGAGCCAAAGGTAGGTAAAATGTTGATCAAATACAGTGGCACAGACAAGTCTTTTCTGCATGAAAGACGACAGTGGTAAACCACTTCCATATTTTTTACCAAGAAAATTCTCTGGATAAAGTCACTATGGATTGGAAATGACTTGATGTCATTTGTTGATGATGAATTCCTAGATATTGGTTCTGGGGTCTCATTAATATTCATATGTTTTGGTGGGGACATTAAATACTATACCTCAACTGATAGAGTTTTGTCATAACTACTACTAAACTTGTGCAGCCTCCAACCGCATAAAGAGAAAAACAAAGAGTGTAGAGGGAAAAAAATCCCGGTTGTGCAGCAAAGTTAAGAAGTGAACTTCAGAATGGTCAAGGGAGCCAAAGAAATGGTTCAGAGTTGGAGGGATGACAATTATCAGGAAAAATGTCAAATAGGGAAAGAAAGCCTTTGTGCATTTCATTTAGTTATATATGTAGAAGTTTGAGGGCCTCTTTTCAGGCACACTTTACTCTTGCAAACATTTCAGAGTAATACAGTTTTGTTTTGCAGACAGACAGCGCTCCCAAAGAGACGTCATGGAGAAGATTTCATTTGGGGGGCCCATTCTTCCCAAGTACTAAGAAGGAAACTGAAGCAAGGGGAGGAAAGCAATTGGTTCAGAGTTTGGCCATGTGGGCAGCTACACAGTTAGGAATCACACACATCTCTCAGTATCCTTTCAATTATATATTCCAGTGCAGTGTAGCTCTATTTAAAAACTGTCTCCTATGGCACGAGTGACTATAATAATAATAGTATTTGTTAAGTGCTATGTGTCAACCACTCTTTTGAGCCCTGGGGTAGATACGAGCTAATCAAGTTGGACATAGTCCATATCCCACATGGGTCTCACAGTCTTACTCCCCATTTTACAGATGAGGTAACTGAGCCCCAGAGAAGTTAAGTGACTTGCCCAAGGTCACGCGGCAGACAAGCAGCAGAGACGGAATTAAAACCCAGGTCCTTCTAACTCCTAGGCCCGTGCTCTCTCCACTAGGCCATGCTGCTTCCCCTATGAAGCACTTACATTAGATAATGCTGGAATCCCCTTGGTTAATAACCCAGAAGATCTCAGTGTCTAATTCGGAGACCAGCCTTGCAAGGTAAGAAGCTCAGAATCCCAGAGATTCCATGAGAGCCAGGAAAAGTAGAGGCTATGTGCTGTCCTTAGGGAACTAAGGCACATCCCTTAGCCTATAATTAACTAGACAATTAAATGGACTTGTGTCCTCTGGTTGAAAGTTGGGGGGCAGCTGGGCCCTTAAGGAACTATACAGAATAAATTCTCAGTGCTCCAGCAATTACAAAGAGGCCTTTCTCCTGCTGGAAAATGGACACTAGATTAATACCATAAATGGAAATGCAATTAAATTGAACGAGATCATTTAAAGCTTACATTAATGAGAATTCTGTGAGTCAAATTGCACACGTTTTCATTCTAAAGCTGAAGTTTCTATTCCGCTAAATTACTTTTCCCCAGTACTTTAAATGGAGGTCATTATACTGTACTCTCCCAAGCACTTAGTACAATGCCCTGCATACAGTAGGTGCTCAATAAATATGATTGATTTATTGATTTTCTATTACACTGGATTACACTGCTGTGTACAGCTTTCCTGGTGAAACTGCAGGTATAAAATGAAAACGTGGTCCAGGGATGTCAACTAAATGGATAGAAATTGTGTGCATGAATGCAGTTTAGGCAAAGATATCTACAATTGGGAGCATGTGTATTAGATATTGATGTTTTTTGGTTTACGGTACTTAAATGCTTACTATGTGCCAGGCACTGTACTAAGTACTGGGGTAGAAACAAGCAATTCAGGTTGGTCTCTGTGCACATAGGGTGCACAGTATTAATCTCCACTTTAATGGTGAAATAATTGAGGCACAGAGAAGTGAAGGTCACACAGCAGACAAGTGGTGGGTACTTCTGACAACCAACCAGTATCCTATCCAATAGACCACATTACACTGTAAAAGCTCAGAGAGAGAGAGAGAGAGAGTGTGTGTGTGTGTGTGTGTGTGTGTGTGTGTGTGTGTGTGTGTGTATGCACATATATTTCCAAAGAGGCAGCTGTAAAATAACTGTAAGCTGTTGGACTCACTTTGAGTCTTCAGCCACTGGAATTCTCATCAGCTTCCCTGCTTCCATTTCCCACCAGCTGCTGAAGACAGTGGTCTAATTCACAAAGCTCTCATTATTTCTAAGTGAAGTGAAAGCCACAGGCCATTAGGTAGCAAGAGTTCATCATATTGCCCTTTGCTGAGTCAGGGGGGTTCCAGTAAACCCACCCAACGAAACCTGTTGGTGGCAACTCTCTGCATCATCCATGGCTCTCGAAACTCACACCAGTTGATCATTCATGATTACTCCCCGGAAAGCTTTTGCCACAGTCATTCACAGCACGGCCTAGAGGATAGAGCATGAGCCTCGGAGTCATCGGACCTGGGTTCTAATCCTGACTCTGCCATTTGTCTGCTGTGTGACCTGGAGCAAGTCACTTAACTTCTGTTCCTCACTTACCTCATCTATAAAATGGGGATTAAGGCTATGAGCCTTTGGGGGACATAGACTGTGTCTAACCTAATTAACTTGTATCTACCCCAATGCTTAGTACAATGTCTGACACACAGTAAGCACTTAACAAATTCCATTAAAAAGAAAAATAAGTGGGAGTCAGAGAAAATTCCCATCTCCAAGCTGCATGTGGTTATTGGAAGAGATAATTCCAGGCACCTAATCAGCAGAAGATGTATTTCTCTTTCCCACAGTGCTAAAAATCAATTCAATCCATCCAAGAATAAAGTTAAGATGAAACGATCAAAGCCAATTTCCTTAATCACACCTCTTGTTGGATTTTATGAGGGCACAGAAGGAAATTCCACTGAACTTTGATTTTATGATACTTTTTTATGGAGAAACTGGTGACTGCTGAAAATACTTTGGGCCATCATAACTCAATTCACTTCCCTCCTGCACACTATCAGTAGGCTGAGCAACATGAAAACACATGTTTGGGAATTGTAAGGACATTTATCCTCTGTGAAGACTAGCCAGCTCTTTGGCCCAGGCTTGAGACTATGGGTCTTCGACTCTTCCTGACTGAAATTACCACGAGCTGCATCAACTCTTCTTGCCCAGTTCACCCCCTCATCCCCCAAAAAACCCAACTGAGGAAATTGAGTGGGGCAGAAGAGTACTTGCATACTTCAGAGGTCAAAATGTTGGTTTTGGAAAATCACTGAAGGATTTGGACCCAATGACAATTCTCACAGATGATTAGAGAAAATTGAAGATGCTATACCAAGCTTATTAACCTGCAGCAAGGCTGAAATATGCAGTAATATTTGTCAAATTATTGTAACTGAATATACTATTGGCATTAAACAGAACAAAAATAAATTAAGTTATGGAATAGAACCATCTCTATAGAACTACCTGTTCTCCCTTCTACTTAGACTGGGAACCTCTTGTGGGACAGAGACTGTGCACAACCTGATTAATGTGTATCTACCCCATTGTTTAGAACAGCACTTGATGCATAGCAAGTACTTAACAAATACCATTACTATTATTATCATCATTATTATTATCATCACTATTAAATTTTTTACAGGGTTTGAGGGTGGGTTTTGTGGAGTGGAAACAATGGGCCTGCAGAATGTAAGTTCCACCTCTAGAATGCAGAGTCCTTGTAGGTAGGGATCCTGTCTACCAACTCTATTGAACTGTACTTTTCCAAGCACTCAGTACACTGCTGTGCCCATAACAAGTGTTCAGTAAATACCACTGACTGAGAAGAATGAGAAGGGAGGAAAAGGAAAAAGGCACAGTGGAGAATGAAAGCCCCAAATGAACTTAGAGACTCAACAGAATAACAAAGGTGAAAGCTTCTCTTGCTCCACCTGATGATCAGTTAGTGTCCTGAAGCATTGCCAATGGCATAAAGCATTCAAGGTGTCTTTATTTGTTTGAAAGGAAATGCTGAATACCATATGTGTAATTTGATTAACTAGAAGGAAGATTGTCTTGTCTTATGCCCTTGAGTCTTTCCAACCCATAGAGTCACTACAGACACATCTCTCCAACAGCAATCGTTCTGGTAGTGGATCCAAAGTGTTTTCTTGGTAAAAATATGGAAGTGGTCTACCCCTGCCATCTTCTACACAGTAAACTTGAGTCTCTGCCCTCGACTCTCTCCCTTGCCGCTGCTGCCCAGCTTGGGTGAGTTTTGACTTGTAGCAGATTGCCTTCCACTCACTATCCACTGCCCAAGCTAGGAATGGAATGGGTATGCCTCTGCTTGACTCTCCCTCCCATAGCCTAGACTGGTAGAGTACTGGAAACTCTCTAGGTTGTGACCAAGAGGGAAGAAGGAAGATAACCAGAGTTTATTCTCCAGATCTATACCTATTTTTTTAAGATTACTTGTGTTTTATCAAATTCTGTGGATCCAAAATGGGAATTTCATCATTCAAGAAACCCCCATAGCAGTAAATAATAATAATAATAATTTTTGTTAAGTCCTTACTATGTGTCGAGCACTGTCCTAAGTGCTGGGATAATCAGGTCAGACACAGTCCCTGTCCCATACAGGGCTCACAACCTAAGTAGGAGGGAGAAAAGGTATTGAATTTTACAGATGAGGTAACACTGAATGCCCATTTTATAGATGAGGTAACTGAGGCACCTACAAATAAAGTGACTTTTCCAAGGTCACAAAGCAGATGTGTGGGGAGTCGCAATTAGAACCCAGGTCCTTTGACTCCCAGGCTCTTGCTCTTTCCACTAAACCACACTGCTCTCTGTACTGCACTTGAGAGTCCTGCTTTGGTTCAGTAGAAAAAGCCCTCTTCTTGGAAACAGAATACCTGGGTTTTAGTCCCAGTTCTGTAAGTAGGGAAATAATTACTACGTCATCAGAGGGAAGGTTTCATTATAGTGATGGTATTTATTAAGAGCTCACTATGTTCCAAGCACTGTGCTAAATTTCAGGGTAGAGAGAAGATAATCAGATCAGACATAGTCCCTGTCCCTCATGGAGCTCAGTCTCAGAGGGAGAGCAAGATATTTAATCCCCATTTTACAGATGAGGAAAGTGAGGCACAGGAAGGTTAAATAGTCTGCCCAAGGTCACACAGCAGGCATCAGTGGAGCTGGGCCCAGGATCTGACTCCCCTGATCCCAGTCTTGAGTCCTTTCCACTAGGTCATACTGTCCCACCAAAGTATTTGAAAAAATGTTGGCTAACGTGGCCTCAGTATCTACAAAGGTCTGCTATGCCCCAACATTGGCATCAGACTGTTATAATAGAAACATTCATTCAATCGTATTTATTGAGCGCTTACTGTGTGCAGAGCACTGTACTAAGCACTTGGGAAGTACAAGTTAGCAACATATAGAGACAGTCCCTACCCAACAGTGGGCTCACAGTCTAGAAGGGGGAGACAGAGAACAAAACAAAACATATTAACAAAATAAAATAAATAGAATAGGTATGTACAAGTAAAATAGACTAATAAATACATACAAACATATATACATATATAAAGGTGCTGTGGGGGGGGAAGGGAAGGAGGTAAGGCAGGGGGGATGGAGAGGGCGAGGAGGGGGAGAGGAAGAAGGGGGCTCAGTCTGGGAAGGCCTCCTGGAGGAGGTGAGCTCTCAGTAGGGCCTTGAAGGGAAGAAGAGAGCTAGCTTGGCGGATGGGCAGAGGGAGGGCATTCCAGGCCAGGGGGGATGACATGGGCCCAGTTCCCACGGAGTCGAATGGTGGCCCAAGTGGCTTCTGGCCTGCCAACGCTCAGGAGGGTAGGCGGGGTCTCAGCCCAGACCCCATGGGGAAGTGAGTCCTGCCTGGTGGGGCTGGAACTCTGTCTCCAAAGAAGGATGTTTCCAACCTGACCTGTGAGTTGAACACATTACTGCAATGTCTGTCTCCCCCTCTAGACTGTAACCTCTTTGTGGACAAGGGACGTGTCTACCAACTCTGTCGTACTTTATTCTCCCAAGTGCTTAGTACATGGCACCGACCTCTCGCCCACATCCCACCTCTGGCCTGGAATGCCCTCCCTCTTAATCAATCAATCAATCAATCGTATTTATTGAGCGCTTACTATGTGCAGAGCACTGTACTAAGCGCTTGGGAAGTACAAATTGGCATCACATAGAGACAGTCCCTACCCAACAGTGGGCTCACAGTCTAAAAGAAACAGTGTGACCTCATGAAAAAAGTGTGGGTCTGAGACTCAGAGGACCAAGATTATAATCCTGTTTTCTCCACTTTTATTCTATGTAAACTTGGGCAAGCCATTTAACTTCTCTGTGCTTCAGTTTTCTCATCTGTAAAATGGGGATTAAATATCTGCCTACTCTGTACACTCCATATGAGACAGGAACTGGATCTGACACGATTACTGTGTATCTAACCCAGGGTAAGCACAGTGTTTGCCACATAAATACCACAATTACTATGCTGTGGTCCCTCTGGTTATGCATGGGTCTCCCATGTAAAATAACCTTTGCGTGTACTTCAAAATATGCTCATACCTTTCCACCTGCTCTTGGCACCTCTGGCCCAGCAGGAACACCACTGATAAGGTCAAGAGAGCACTACAGATGCTGCCATCAAACTATTATCATTATTACTACCATTATTATCATCAATATCATTATTATTGTTGTTGTTAAGCACTTACTTTGTGCCAAACACTGTACTTTGCACCGGAGTAGATACAAGATAACCAGGTTGGATAAAATCTCTGTCCTACATGGGGCTCACAGTCTAAGGAAAAGGGAGAACAGATATTTAATCCTTGAACGAGTTGTCTACACACGCTGCCTAGAATTCCTCAACAACAACTCTCTCCTCGACCCCCTCCAGTCTGGCTTCCGTCCCCTTCATTCCACGGAAACTGCGCTCTCAAAGGTCACCAATGACCTCCTGCTTGCCAAATCCAACGGCTCATACTCTGTCCTAATCCTCCTCGACCTCTCAGCTGCCTTTGACACTGTGGACCACCCCCTTCTCCTCAACACGTTATCTGACCTTGGCTTCACAGACTCCATCCTCTCCTGGTTCTCCTCTTATCTCTCCGGTCGTTCTTTCTCAGTCTCTTTTGCAGGCTCCTCCTCCCCCTCCCATCCTCTTACTGTGGGGGTTCCCCAAGGTTCAGTGCTTGGTCCCCTTCTGTTCTCAATATACACTCACTCCCTTGGTGACCTCGTTCGCTCCCACGGCTTCAACTATCATCTCTACGCTGATGACACCCAGATCTACATCTCTGCCCCTGCTCTCTCCCCCTCCCTCCAGGCTCGCATCTCCTCCTGCCTTCAGGACATCTCCATCTGGATGTCCGCCCGCCACCTAAAGCTCAACATGTCAAAGACTGAGCTCCTTGTCTTCCCTCCCAAACCTTGTCCTCTCCCTGACTTTCCCATCTCTGTTGACGGCACTACCATCCTTCCTGTCTCACAAGCCCGCAACCTTGGTGTCATCCTCGACTCCGCTCTCTCATTCACCCCTCACATCCAAGCCGTCACCAAAACCTGCCGGTCTCAGCTCCGCAACATTGCCAAGATCCGCCCTTTCCTCTCCATCCAAACTGCTACCCTGCTAATTCAAGCTCTCATCCTATCCCGTCTGGACTACTGCACTAGCCTTCTCTCTGATCTCCCATCCTCGTGTCTCTCTCCACTTCAATCCATACTTCATGCTGCTGCCCGGATTATCTTTGTCCAGAAACGCTCTGGACATATTACTCCCCTCCTCAAAAACCTCCAATGGCTACCGATCAATCTGCGCATCAAGCAGAAACTCCTCACCCTGGGCTTCAAGGCTCTCCATCACCTCGCCCCCTCCTACCTCACCTCCCTTCTCTCCTTCTACTGCCCAGCCCACACCCTCCGCTCCTCCACCACTAATCTCCTCACTGTACCTCGCTCTCGCCTGTCCCGCCATCGACCCCCGGCCCACGTCATCCCCCGGACCTGGAATGCCCTCCCTCTGCCCATCCGCCAAGCTAGCTCTCTTCCTCCCTTCAAGGCCCTGCTGAGAGCTCACCTCCTCCAGGAGGCCTTCCCAGACTGAGCCCCTTCTTTCCTCTCCCCCTCGTCCCCCTCTCCATCCTCCCGTCTTACCTCCTTCCCTTCCCCACAGCACCTGTATATATGGATATATGGTTGTACATATTTATTACTCTATTTATCTATTTATTTATTTATTTTACTTGTACATTTCTATCCTACTTATTTTATTTTGTTGGTATGTTTGGTTCTGTTCTCTGTCTCCCCCTTTTAGACTGTGAGCCCACTGTTGGGTAGGGACTGTCTCTATGTGATGCCAATTTGTACTTCCCAAGCGCTTAGTACAGTGCTCTGCACATAGTAAGCGCTCAATAAATACGATTGATTGATTGATTGATTGATTGATTTACAGTTGAGGAAACTGAGGCCCAGAAAACTTTGGTGACTTGTCCAAGGTCACACAGCAAACAATTGGCAGAGCCAGGACTAATATCAGTGCCATTGTCACTATAATTAATTCCTCTCCGGTCCATACTTCACTCTTCTGCCTGGATCATTTTTTTCTACAAAAGCATCCAGACCATGTTTCTCCACTCCTCAAGAACCTCCAAGGGTTGCCCATCCACCTCCGCATCAAACAGAAACTCCTCAGAATTGGCTTTAAAAAACTCAGTCACCTTGCTCCCTCCTACTTCACCTCGCTACTCCCCCACTACAACCCAGCCCGCATGCTTCACTCGAATGCTAACCTTGTCACTGTGCCTCAGTTTCGTCTATCTCACCAGCGATCTCTTGCCCACTTCCTGCCTCTGCTCTGGAATACCCTCCCTCCTCAAATCCGACAGACAATTACTCTCCCACCCTTCAAAGTCTTACTGAAGGCACATCCCCTCCAAGAACCCTTCCTCCTTTCCTCTTCTCCCTCTCCTTCCTGTGTCACCCTGACTTGCCCAAGATAGACCTGGGGGTTGTCCAATGGTCACTCCTGCAGCTCCTTAGATTGAACTCACTGTTGACAGGATGACACCACCTTCGGTGACTTCAGCCAGAAAACGGCCTGCAAGTCCATCCTTGAAAATGCTTCTTTTCTTGCTCCCCTCCCACTTCTCCCAGATGAGAAAGTTGGTGACAGCTAAAGAGAATGTTGACCTGGTCCCCAAGCTTGAAGACCTGGAAACATCTTTGACTTCTCTCTCCTATTCTGCCATCCATGTTGCATTCAGCCAGTCAATCGGTCAATCATATTTATTGAGCTCCAACTGTGTGCAGAGCACTATACTAAGCACTTAGGAGAGTACAATATAACAATGTAACAGACACATTCTCTGCCCACAACGAGCTTATGGTCTACATTCTCCCTTCTAGACTGTGATCCCCCTTCTAGACTGTGAGCCCTTTGTTGGGTAGGGACCGTCTTTATATGTTGCCTACTTGTACTTCCCAAGCGCTTAGTACCGTGCTCTGCACACAGTAAGTGCTCAATAAATATGATTGAATGAATGAATTCCCCACCAGATGCTGGTCATTCTTTCTCATTGATCTGCTGTGGCTTCTCCCCTTTCTCAGAATTTTTCAGTACCTCTCTATCGACACTTGCCTCTAATTAAAATTTCTTGACGGCAAACTTTGAGGCTTTTTCCTCATCCTCTGGTAACCTTTCTTCTGGTATACTTTATAGTCAGAGATGGACTACTGGTTCGGATGGACCACTGAGCTGACCAACAATAGCCTGAGTTTGCTCTTAGGTTCCCATGCCTTCTCCGCCTTCTCCAGCAAACCTGATCCCTGTCACCCTCTCAAATACTTCTCTCTTCAGCTTTTTCTTATGCCTCTCCTCTGCCTGGAATGCTTTCCCCACTCCTCTTCACCAAACCACACCTTTCCCCTCCCTCAAAGCTCTTCGGTAAACCCACCTATTGAATGGGCTCTTCGCAAATTACTACCCCCCTCTCAAAGCTGGTCAACCCACACATACCAGCTATCCACACACCTGTTATATAAATCCTGTTTTATTCCCTAAGCACTTGTGCATTTTATGTAATTGTATATTCTTTTTCTGATGCTGTCCTCTCTTCCCCATTAGTTTATCAGCTCCTTGAGGCAGTAACCATATTTCCTCCGCCCTTTGGAACTCCTCTAGGAATTAGTCCAGGGCTCTGTAGACATTAGACATACCATCAATACTGTCAATGCTGACCACGTGGCATTAGCACACGTAGTTGGAGATGGCAGTCTCTGGCCAACCTGGGCTCTCTCAGCTGGACAATGATGGTCCTTCTATGGTCTAGGGCAACCAAACCTGTTTGACCTGAGGCAGAGGGAGTGTGGGTGAAAGGAATAGAGACAGAGGGAATGTTTTGAAGAGAAGGTGTGGCCATTCTTTGTGGGAGGGAGAGGAACCCAGTGAGCACGCTGGGGATCAGGAGGTAATAATAATAATGATAATAATCAATCAATCAATCGTATTTATTGAGCGCTTACCGTGTGCAGAGCACACAGAGTACTAAGCGCTTGGGAAGTACAAGTTGGCAACATATAGAGACAGTCCCTACCCAACAGTGGGCTCACAGTCTAGAAATACAAATTTGTCTACCATACAAATAATGGTATTTGTTAAGCACTCACTGTGTGCCAAGCACTGTACTAAGTGCTGAAGAAGTCTGTGGGACTTGGAAAATTTTACTGATTGCTAAAGGCAGTCTTTGGCAGAAAAGAAAATTGATGTAATACATCTCTATAGCCAGCCACGGAAACTAACTCATTCCACAGATTCAGGTTCTGGAACACGTTAGGTAAGTCTCAATATAAAATAGGCTCTAGAAATCACCCAAGTAGCATTTACTGATCACCAACTGTGTGCAGAACACTGTACTTAATACTTGGAAGAGTACAATAGTCACCATCCCTACCCTCAAAAAGTTGACAGTCTGGCCAAAAAGAACAGACACTTAGGTAAATTACAGTTTGGAGGAAGTAATAAGGTAAGATTACTGAACAAAATGCCCCCTTACACAAGTAGGGTTTTTTTTCACACTACTAATGTATTATCATCAGCATCAAAGTAATAGTAATAATTATTATTATTATTATTACAGTATTTGTTAAGTGCTTACTATGCTCCAGGAACTACACTAAGCACTGGGATGGATACAAGCAAATCTGGTTGGATGCAGTTCCTGTCCCACATAGGGCTCACCGTCTCAATCCCCATTTTACAGATGAGGTAACTGAGGCACAGAGAAGTAAAGTTACTTTCCTGAGGTCACATAGCAGACAGGTCCAGAGTTGGGATTAGAACTCATGACCTTTCATTCATTAATTCGGATTTATTGAGCTCTTACTTTGTGTAGAGCACTGTACTAAGCGCTTGGAAAGTACAATTCAGCAATAGAGACAATCCCTGCCCACACTGGGCTTTCAGTCTAGAACAGGGGAAATAATAATAATAATGGTATTTGTTAAGTGCTTACTATATGCCAAGCACTGTTTTAAGTGCTGGGGTAGGGGGGATACAAGGTAATCAGGTTGCCCCACGTGGGGCTCACAGTCTTCATCCCCATTTTACAGTTGAAGGAACTGAGGCCCAGAGAAGTTAAGTGACTTACCCAAGGTCACACAGCTGACAAGTGGCGGAGCCGGGATTAGAACCTGTGACCTTTGACTCTCAAGTCCGGACTCTTTCCATTAAGCCATGCTGCTTCCCAAGTAAATCCCAGAGAATGCCCAGGGAAAATAAGAAAATAGGCCTTAATATAAATAAATAGAATTATAGATATATACATATATGCACAAGTGTCGTGAGGTAGGGAGAGCAGGGTAGAGCAAAGGGAATAAGTCGAGGTGATGCAGAGGGGAGGGGGAGCTGAGGAAAAGAAGGACCTTCTGACTCCACTACGCATGGGAAAGATTTGTAAATTAGTTAAAACAAAAAGTTGCAGGTTGCAGATGTTGGCAATACCTTCAAAATAGTTTATCAATCTCATAGATATTAAATGAGTATTACTCTATAACTCCATTTTGGCACTTAAAAACAAAGATGATTTAAAGGAAGAGTAATCTAATTGCACTCAAACACTCTTCCAGTCATTGTACTGTACTTTTCCAAGTGCTTACTTCAGTGCTCTGCACATAATAAGAATTCAATAAATACCACTGATTGATAGATTTCAACCCTCTCTTTTCCATTCTCCCCTATCCTCCTTAAGAGCAGGTATAGATAATAATAATAATAATAATAATAATAATAATAATAATAATAATAATAATGGCATTTGTTAAGTGCTTACTGTGTGCCAAGCACTGGGGAGGATACAAGGTAATCAGGTTGTCCCACAGGGGCTTACAGTCTTAATCCCCATTTTACAGATGAGGTAACTGAGGCACAGAGAACTTTAAATGACTTGCCCAAAGCCACACAGCAGACAAATGATGGAGCACATGACCTCTGACTCCTAAGTCTGTACTCTTTCCACTGAGCCAGGCTGCTTCTCTTAAGATAGATGGAACAGGGATAGGACCACCAGTAGCAGAGAAGGGCTGGAGGAAAAGGCAACACGAGGTCTTACTCTTTTCTCTTGCTCTTTCTCACATTTTTTCTCCATTTTCTTTTTTCACTGTGTGTGTGTGTGTGTGTTTGCCCACACATATCAGCATCATCTCTTAGTGCCTCCCCAAACCACCTGCCTCTTGCTATTTCTTTTTATGGCCCATGTTAAGTGCTTATTAAGTGTCAAGCACTGTACTAAGCTCTGGGGTAGATCCAAACTAATCATGTTGGACAGAGTCCATACCGCACATGGGGCTCACAGTATTAATTCCCATTCTACAGATGAGGTCCCTGAGGCAAGGAGAAATGAAGTGACTTGTCCAATACGATTGAATGAATCCAACATCATTCAGCAAACAAGTGACAGAGCTGGGATTAGAACCCAGATCCTTGGACTCCCAAGGCCATGCTCCTTCCACTGGGCCAATCTACTGCAAACGAGCAGGAATCTCAAAATGTTCAATGAGTATTCACAGAGTGATTGAACAGAAATAGAGGAAAGATAATAGACAAAATTGACTTGGGGAAAGCTGACTGAGGGATTTAATTATTTTTCCATTTAAAGGCAAAGGATTTTATGGGGGTCATCTTAAAACCAAGTCTGAGATGAGTTTGGAGAGAAATAGTATTATCTGTCCTACACAGATGGCAGAACAGACACAAAAAAATGTGTATGACAGGAATGAGTTGATGACGCTTGCCCAATTAAGCTCTAACCAAATCAGAAGAGAAATTCAGGCCTCCTGACTTCTTCACCAATGCTTTCCTTCCACAGTAACAGACTGCTTTGCTTTAGTGAGCTTTTACTCTTCCACTGTATCCTGCTTCATCACAAGTTGGTGTTTGGTTTTATAAGCACATAGCACAGGAGATAACATCTCTAGTAAATCTTTGGCTTCTACCATTACCTGGTGCCCTACACACACTCTGGTTGTAAGAGGCAAACTGTTGGATGTTGATAAATCATTCTGACTGAGGCAAGCATAAATCAGAGGCACTTAAAAAGCTGCCTGAACAAAAGGAGTCTGGCAAGGAGTCCTTTGTATTATTTTGTTGGATACAGTACAAGTAATCTCTGCATGTCCATGCCGGGCATTTGGAAAGTGTGGCCCGCCCTTGAGCAATACAACTTGTACCTTAACTTTTCTTTTTTCCCCCCACCCTTTCCCTTGTTCTCTTCCTACCTTCGACTCCTCATATCTACTAGGGAGAACAGGTCCATGGACGTCTCAAAAGACAAAAGCTCACAACACAAATCCGAGTAATCAATCAGTGGCATGTATTGAGCACTTACTGTGTGAAGAGCACCGTGCTAAGTACTCATTAATAATAATAGTAATAATAATGATGGCATTTATTAAGCACTTACTATGGGCAAAGCACTGTTCTAAGTGCTGGGGAGGTTACAAGGTGATCAGCTTGTCCCACGGGGGGCTCACAGTCTCAATCCCCATTTTCCAGATGAGGGAACTGAGGCCCAGAGAAGTGAAGTGACCTGCTCAAAGTCACACAGCTGATAATTGGCGGAGCTGGGATTTGAACCCATGACCTCTGACTCCAAAGCCCGTGCTCTTTCCACTGAGCCACGTTGTCTCTCATTCCTCCTACTCCCCCCAGTCACTGACTAAAGAATATCACTTTCCAGGAACCTCCACTTTTTTAAGGTATTTGTTAAGTGTTTACTATGTGACGGGGGCTGTACTAAGCACGCGGGTAGATACAAGTGAATCAGGTTGGACACAGTCACTTCATTCCCACATCCTCCACTTTCCCTCCTGCAGCAACAGCCCTTTAGAAAGGCAGACCCCCTTGGGCAGCTGCTCCCGCCACCCTGACTTGCCCTCAATACAAAGCTGGCAGTACCAGCCTCTCTGTGGGCACCAGTCATAGCAGCGAGAAGCCGCCACCAACCAAAATGGTACAGGTTGGAGTGAGCAGCCATTTCCTGCCTTAGCAGTCAATAGAGCCCTCTAGACTGTAAGCTCACTGGGGGCAGGAAATGTATGTTTATTGTTATCGCTCACTCTGCCAAGCACTTAGTTCATTCTTCCTCCTTTCAAAGCCCTACTGAGAGCTCACCTTCTCCAGGAGGCCTTCCCAGACTGAGTCCCCATTTTCCTCATTCATTCACTCAATCGTATTTATTGAGCGCTTAGTGTGTGCAGAGCACTGTACTAAGTGCTTGGGAAGTACAAGTTGGCAACATATACAGTCCCTACCCAACAACTGGCTCACAGTCTAGAAGGGGGAAACAGACAACCCCGCCCTACCTCCTTCCCCTCCCCTTAGCACCTGTATGTATTTGTACAGATTTATTATCCTATTTATTTTACTTGTACACATTTACTATTCTATTTTGTTAATGAGGTGCATATAGCTTTAATTCTATTTGTTCTGACGATTTTGACACCTGTCTACATGTTTTGTTGTCTGTCTCCCCCTTCTAGACTGCGAGCCCGTTGTTGGGTAGGGACCGTCTCCATATGTTGCCAACTTGTGTTTCCCAAGTGCTTAGTACAGTGCTCTGCACACAGTAAGCGCTCAATAAATATGATTGAATGAATGTATGAATGAATACAGTGCTCTGCACACAGTAAGAGCTCAGTAAATTTGATTGACTGACGACTGGATTTTGTGATATTAGAATAAAGATTGAAAAAATAATAGGATGTGCAATATGGTGATGGAGTAGATGACACACCCACCAAAAGTCACTTGAGGGAGAAGGTGAATTCTGGCCAGGTATCATTTTCCATACCGCCATATGTCTGACTCTGACTTGAAGGAGGCCTCATTACTATTTTTTAGGGTATTTGTAAATCAATCAATCAACTACATTTCCTGAATGCTTACTGTATGCAGAAAACTATACTAACTATACTAGAGTTGGTAGGCATGGTTCCTGCCCACAATGTTAAGCACATACTATGTGCCAGGTACTGTTGCAGACACTGGGGTAGAAACAAGTTAATCCGGTTGGACACAGTCCATGTCCGACCTGAGGCTCACAATCATACCTCATTTCAAAGATGAGGGAGCTGATGCACATAGAAGTGAATCGACTTGTCCAAGGTCACACAGCAGAAAAATGGTGGAGTCAGGACTGGAACTCAGATCCTTCTGACACCCAGGCCTGTGCTCCATCCACTTGGCCACACATGCTTCTGACACGTGAGTTCTGAATAGTTTCCAAAGACCAGACCCTGCTGTGGGGGTCGGAGGATGACCAATACGGTGCCACCAGGAATCCCGTCAGCCCCTTCTCCGGCCAGGAAAGGAAGAGGAAATTCCTGCAGCGTGAAGGAACTGTAAGCTGTAGGTTGTAAGTTCCTTGGGGGTAGGATATGGTATTCTTCCAAGTACTTAGTACATTGCTCCACACACACTAAGCGCTCAACAAATACCAGCGATTACCAGACTGAGCCCCTTCCTTCCTTTCCCCCTCGTCCCCCTCTCCATCCCCCCCATCTTACCTCCTTCCTTCCCCACAGCACCTGTATATATGTTTGTACATATTTATTACTCTATTTATTTTATTTGTACATATCTATTCTATTTATTTTATTTTGTTCGTATGTTTGGTTTTGTTCTCTGTCTCCCCCTTTTAGACTGTGAGCCCACTGTTGGGTAGGGACTGTCTCTATATGTTGCCAATTTGTACTTCCCAAGCGCTTAGTACAGTGCTCTGCACATAGTAAGCGCTCAATAAATACGATTGATGATGATGCTGATTCTCAATATTTAGAACATTGGGAAGGCTGGGTTAGCTCTTAGAACAGTGCTTTGCACATAGTAAGCGCTTAACAAATACCATCATTATTATTATTATTACAACAGTTGGAACTTCTGGGCTGAGCTATTTGGGACCTGAGACTTTGCTCCCCTAGCCACAGAAGCCTACGGCTCTTGGACTTATCACTGTCCTTGTCTCTTAAATTGCTTATGTTTGCCCCTTACTAATGTGTCTAACACCAATGTTCCCTCCCTCATCCCTGGGGAAGCAGCATGGCATAGTGGGAAGAGCACGGGCTTGGGAGTTAGAAGGCTTTGGGTTCTAATTCCGGCTCTGCAAATGTCTGCTGTGTGACCTTGGACAAGTCACTTAAATTCTCTGGGCTTCATTTACCTCATCTGTTAAATGGGGAATAAGAGTGTGAGCCCCATGTGGGACAGACTCTATGTCAAACCTAACTTTTATCTACTCCAGCTCCTAGAACAATGCTTGGCACACAGTAAGTGCTTGACAAGTACCATAATTATTATTATTATCATTCTTTAGACTATGGGGGGAGCTGGGACTGTGTATAATTCTCATCCATGTATTTTTTCCACTTAGTATAGTGCCTTGCAGACATCAAGTGCTAATTTTTTTTTATGGTATCATGGCAGGTCAGCCTTGGGCAGACCAATTCCATTTTGTAAAAAGCCACCATTTGCTCTGAACAAAGACACATAGTATCTCTTGGTGTCAATTCAAGAACTGTGAGCCCCTTGATTCTGAAACCCATTAGGACATTGATGCCTAAGGACTAGAGAAGCAATACGGTGTAGTGGTTAGAGCACGGGCCTGAGAGTCAGAAGGTCAGGGGTTCTAGCTCCGGCTCCGCTACTTGTCTGCTGTGTGTCCTTGGGCAGTCACTTCACTGGGCCTCAGTTACCTCATCAGTAAAATGGGGATTGAGACCCTGAGTCCCACATGGAACAGGGACTGTGTCCAACCTGATTTGCTTGTATCCACCCCAGCGTTTAGTACAGTGCCTGTCATAAACTAAGTGCCTAACAAATATCACAATTATTAGTAGTAGTAGTAGTAGTAATGAGCAATAAGAACCTTTGACCCCCTTGATTCTGAAAACCTACAAGGCTGCTGACCTTGTTAAGTGCTTACTATAATATTAATAATAATGATGATGGTATTTGCTAAGCACTTACTATGTGCCAAACACTGTTCTAAGTGCTGGGGTAGATAACAGGTAATCAGGTTGTCCCACATGGGGCTCACCATCTTAATCCCCATTTTCCAGATGAGGGATCTGAGGCACAGAAAAGTGAAGTGACTTGCCCAAGGTCACACAGCAGACAACTGGTGGAGCCGGGATTAGAGCACACATCCTCTGACTCCCAAGCCTGTGCTCTTAGTTCTAAGTACTGGGGTCAATACAAGTTAATCACATTAGACACAGTTCCCGTCCCACATCAGGTTCACAGTCTAAATAGGAGGGAGAACAGGTATTTAACCTCATTTTACAGCTGAGGAAACTGAAACACAAAGAAGTTAAATGACTTGCCTAAGGTCACACAGCGGAAAATTAGCAGAACCAGGGTTAAAACCTAGGTCCTCTGAATCCCAGGCCTATGCTCTTTATACTAGGCCAAGCTACGTCTCTCAAGCAGCTTCCCTCAAGCCATTTATTAATAGTTTAATAAATGCTATTACTTCTCTTGTTGCCTATGCAGTCTTTAAAATAGCACCAATTCTGGGAAAGTGGTTGATGAATAAGATTTCCCTCAACTACAAAGGTTCTGCTTTTCTGTTCTCTAAGGGGGCTTTTCAAGCAAAAGGCTTTATGAACTACTACTGTATTGTACTTTCTCAAGTGCTTAGGACAATGCTCTGCACATGGGAAGCCCTCAATATATACAAATGATTGATTGATTATACAGATTGTGAAACGAACCCTTAAGGCCACAGCTAATGAGGATAACTTAATTAGCTCTGGCATGTACATTTTTGCTTTTATCTATCATCAGAAATTATTTTCAATATTAATAGTAATACTAATTGTGCCATTTGGTAAGTGCTTACTATGTGCCAAGCAGTGTACTATGCACTGAGGTAGATACAAGACATTCAGGTCTCACATGGGGCTCACGATCCAAGTAGGAGGGAGAACAGGTATCAAATCCTCATTTTACAGATGAGGGGACTACGGCAAAGAGAAGTTAAGTGACTTACACAAAGTCACACACCAGACAAGAGGCAGAGCCAGGATGAGAACCCAGGTTCTCCAACTCCCAGCCTGATACTCTTTTCCTTAGGTCATCTACTTCCTTAATTACATAAATAAATAAAATAAAATAAAGAGACTCGTGGAATGTGGCTTGTATCATGGCCTAAGAGAGATTGATATTCTTTGTGCCAGCTCTTTTCTAGGACTGTTAACCAGCTATTCTGCTCCACCTACTGTGTATGAATAGCCAGCCTGAGGGAATAATATAGCAGAGGCAAGACCCTGTGATTCATATATGATTGCACCAGGGATTTTTTTTTTTTGAGAATTAATCTTCACCCTAACACTTGCAAGATGCGGCAGAACTAAGTTCTGACTTGTTTGCTCATTGTAAGGAATGTTTTTCTTTTTCTGCCAGACGCTGCTTGGGAACAAAATTTCCTGCTTTAGAAGCAATTCTTAGAAATGGGAAAAAGGCCGGTGGGCAAAAAAGAACCCAAGAACGGTAAATGCCACGCTGGACCAGAATGGTAGCCCACTCAGCCTAGAACCTTCTCTCAATTAGTGGTATCCAGCTCATGGTCAGGGGTGGAGTCTCTGAAAGTCCCTAACTTTTCACTCAATCAACCCATTTTAGATCTTGATCCTGAAATTTAATGAAACCCCTTTTGATCAGCGTGGCTTAGTGGCAAGAACACGGGCTTGTCAGTCGGGGATGTGAATTCTAATCCCGACTCCACCACTTGTCTGCTAGGGGACCTTGGGCAAGCAGCTTAACTTCTCCGTGCCTCAGTTACCTCATCTGTAGAATGGGGATTAAGAGTATGAGCCCAACATGGGACAACCTGATTACCTTATATCTCTCCCAGCATTTGGAACACTGCTTGGCACATAGTAAGCTCTCAAATATCAAAATAATTAATAGTTATAACATTTTCCCCCTTAAGACCCCATTATGAGAACCCACATGGCTTCCAGATAAGTTTATTCTTGTGCAGCTCCTCCACCACTTGAGCTCAGGGATCCAGTGGCGGGCTGATGACCAGTATAGTCTCCACCCTCCTTACCTGATATTACAATTGAGAGGTTTCTAGCCCTTTGAAGGATCAGAGGGTGAACAAAAGCCACTTTTCAACATTTGAACTGCTGGGAAAGTTTTCACAGTTGAGCTTAATGATGATTCTCTAGTCAGTCCCTTTTATTGCCCTGTTCTTCTAATTGTCTGCCTTTATCCCCCACTCAAGCAGATTGTAAGCCGCTACCTGCCAGAGTCAACTTCTCAATCAACACCCCTTGTTTCTTCCCCAACACTTAGGGCAGAACATCATATATCTTCTTCTTAATGGTGCTTGTTAAGTGCTTACTATGTGCCAAGCTGGACTAGATATAGGCTAATCAGTTTGGACATAGTCCATGACCCACACGGGACTCACAGTCTTAATCCCTATCAATCGATAGTATTTACTGAGCACTTACTGTGTGCAGAGCATTGTAGTAAGTTTGTGGGACAGTAAAATATAACAGAATTGGTAGACTCGTTCCCTGCCCACAATGAGCTTACAGTCCAGAGGATGAGCTTACGGTCTATAGGACTGTATTCAATCCCCATTTTACAGATGAGGTACCTGAGACCCAGAGAAGTTAAGTGACTCGCCCAAGATCCCACAACAGGCAAGGTGTGGAGCTGGATTAGAAACCAGGTCTTCCAGTCAGTCAATCGTATTTATTGAGCGCTTACTATGTGCAGAGCACTGTACTAAGCGCTTGGGAAGTACACATTGGCAATACATAGAGACAGTCCCTACCCAACAGTGGGCTCACAGTCTAAAAGGGGGAGACAGAGAACAGAACCAAACATACCAACAAAATAAAATAAATAGGATAGAAATGTACAAGTAAAATAAATAGAGTAATAAATATATATGTACAACCATATATACATATATACAGGTGCTGTGGGGAAGGGAAGGAGGTAAGATGGGGGGATGGAGAGGGGGACGAGGGGGAGAGAAGGGAAGGGGCTCAGTCTGGGAAGGCCTCCTGGAGGAGGAGGTCCCAGGTCCATGCTCTTTCCATCAGGCCACATTACTTCTTCTGATTCATCTTATCTTTTGCTTCAGCCACATCCAGATAGCAGATCCCATAGAGGATACACCACAGGGGTCATCCAGCCACTCCAGATTGGAGTGGCCATGAAATGGCTCCCACAGCCATTGGAAGAGTGCTTCCACATTCCCAGTAATCTCGTCCCATCACCAGAATCAGATTCAAAATTTACTGTGGTACAATTCTAGACAACCTTGTCTGTCTCCCCCTTCTAGACTGTGAGCCCGTTGTTGGGTAGAGACCATCTCTATACGTTGCTGATTTGTACTTTCCAAGCGCTTACTACAGTGCTCTGCACATAGTAAGCGCTCAATAAAAATATGATTGAATGATTGAATGAATAAACCTTAAGCTGTCTCTAGACTCTAAGCTCACCTCTATACTGTAAGATCTTTGTGGGCAGGGAATGTGTCCGTTTATTGTTCTATTGTACTCTCCCAAGTGCTTAGTATAGTGCTCTGCACACAGTGAGTGCTCAATAAATATGACTGAATGAATGAACTGAGGTCTCCAGTGATGAAGATCTGGGTGAGGATATATCCTGGTCCCACTGATGTTTTTTATTTAAAAAAAGAAAGAATATAATAAATAAATGAATCCCTCTCTGTGTTTCATGCCCACAAAAAAATGTTTGTTTTAAGATTAAGCCAAATAGGAAAATGACTTCATGCTCACCATTTTAGGTGTGGTTCTGGTGAAAAAAAAGTCACACTGAGCAACTGGGGTCTGCTATCTTTGTCACCACCAAAAAGCATTTCTTTTTGGCTTTTCTTTGCAACGGTCGGCTCAGAAACCATTATCACAACCATTTCCAGAGTGCCCTCTTTGTACAGTACATCTGGTTAGGCATTGCCCAGAAAGTAGAACAGCAGTTTACCTTAGTAGATATAGCACGGGCCTGGGAGTTGGAAGAACCCGGGTTCTAATACCAGTTCTGCCACTTGTTGGATGTGTGACCTTGGGCAAGTCACTTAATTTCTCTGGGCCTCAGTTACCTCATCTATAAAATGGGGATTTAGATCATGAGCCCCATGTGGGACATGGACTGTATCCAACCTGATTAACTTGAATCTACAGTGCCTGGTACAAAGCAAGTGCTTAACAAATACCATTAAAAAAAAAAAAGTAGAAAGCCAAGTCCCTACACTCATTCATTCATTCATTCAATCGTATTTATTGAGCGCTTACTGTGTGCAGAGCACTGTACTAAGCGCTTGGGAAGTACAAGTTGGCAACATATAGAGATGGTCCCTACCCAACAGTGGGCTCACAGTCTAGAAGGGGGAGACAGAGAACAAAACCAAACATATTAACAAAATAAAATAAATAGAATAGATATGTACAAGGAAGATAAATAAATAGAGTAATAAATATGTACAAACATATATACATATATACAGGTGCTGTGGGGAAGGGATGGCTAGGTTGCTTCCCATCCTTGGGGAAGGGGAAAAACAAAAATGACAAAAAGAATAAAAACAAGGTGGAACAGAAGAATACATATAATCAACACCCACCCATATGCTTAAACCCATAGTGCTGGGTGAAGCAAGTTAAATGGAACCCATCCCTGTCCTCTGGGAGCTTACAATGATATCTGACACCACAGATGCCAGCTTTCCACGCTACATTTGGGGGACTTTGAAGTGTAGGAGCAAGCAGGATAGAGTTTGAAAGCAGTAAGTAGAAACGTGAAGCACTAGAGGGCCAGAAAGACCTCTTTGGGGGTCTTTTCAACCCTGCTGAGTACCCTGGACCTCTTGCCAGTGACCTATAGAAAGTGAAGACGGGTATCCAGCCCCAAAAGTTGTGGCTGAAACCAATACCCTCAGCCTCGAAATTAATAATGATGGCATTTGTTAAGCTCTTACTATGTGCAAAGCACTGTTCTAAAGAAGCCTGTAATAATCATAATAATAATAATGATGATGGCATTTGTTGAGCGTTCACTATGTGCAAAGCACTGTTCTAAGCACTGGGGAGGATACAAGGTGATCAGGTTGTCCCATTTGGGGCTCACAGTCTTAATCCCCATTTTACAGATGAGGTAACTGAGGCCCAGAGAAGTTAAGTGACTTGCCCAAAGTCACACAGCTGACAATTGGCAGAGCCAGGATTTGAACCCATGACCTCTGACTCCAAAGCCCGTGCTCTTTCCAATGAGCCACGCTGCTGTAATCAATCGCATTTATTGAGCGCTTACTGTGTGCAGAGCACCGTACTAACCGCTTGGGAAGTACAAGCTGGCAACGCATAGAGACGGTCCCTACCCAACAGTGCGCTCACGGTCTAGAAGGGGGAGACAGCGAACAAAACAAAATAAATTAACAAAATAAAATAAATAGAATAGATATGTACCAGTAAAATAGAGTAATAAATACGTACAAACATATATACATATACACAGGTATATATATATACCTGTATATATGCTGTAGGGATGGTGGCCACACCCTCACACTCAGAAATGGCCCCTCTGCTCTGCACCCTAGTCTCTAGTACATGGGGGAAGACATAGAACAAGCAGCATGAAGCAGCATGGCCTAATAGAAAGAGCAGGAGCCTGGAAGCCAGAAGACCTGGGTTCTAATCCTGCCTCTGCCACTTGTCTGCTGTGTGACCTTGGCCAAGTCACTTCACTTCTCTGTGACTCAGTTACCTCATCTGTAAAATGGGGTTTGAGACTATGAGCACCTCATGGGACAGGAAGTGTGTCCAACTTGATTTGCTTATTTCCACCCCAGTGCTTAGTACAGTGCCTAGCACATTATAAGTTCTTAAATACCATTATTATTATTATTAATCATTATTATTATTAAAATCACGATTAAATCCTTCTCCCTCTAATTTAGACTGTGAACCCCATGTTGAACAGGGATTGTGTTCAAACTGATTAACAAGTACCATAAAAAAGGGAAAATTATCCTCATTTCTGCATTGCAATGGCAAAGTTAGTAGAAATAGAAATAGTTCCTGTTCTGATCCGATGGATTTGTTACAGGACTTCTACACAGAAGGAAAGGGAGAAGGGCAAGAGAATTGTGGGACATGGACTGTGTCCAACCTAATTAGCTTTGTATCTACCCCAGTGCTTAGTGCAGTGCCTGCCACATAGTAAGAACTTGACAAATACCAATAAAAAAAAGCGCTGGGGTCATGAAACAGGAGGGAACTGAGGAGCCAAGTTGCCTATCTTGGATCTGCAGGAGAGAGAATTCTGATATACAGTCGGAGGTTTAAGGTTCAGGGTCAGGAGTGGCCAGTCTCCATCTAAGAGGTAATGCCCAACACATCTAATCCATGTTCAAACCACAGTCATCCCCAAAATATTTATTTTTACTTGCCCACACAAACACTGCGCATGGAGAGGCTCAGAGTACCCTCAGGGGTGTGGGGATATGCCAGTTTTTTTGTGTGTGATTTGCTGGGTGATTATGGGTGTTATAAAAGATTTGAGTGGAATGTTAGTCCTACGCTAATATTCTATAAGGGAGATGAAATTTGAAAAGAAAATAAGAACTGACTCATGTTGAATAATTTTGATGCCCAAAAAAGACTGAGTAACCTGCTCCATTCTCCCCCTCCCTGCTCCACCACCCCCACATACTATTCCTTTTTACACACAGGCACACACACCCTTCTGTATTTCCTGGGTCTGGCCTAGACTTGAAGGCAAGATGATTGGATCCTGAGAGAAAACTTGTTGTTCCACTATTTTTCTATGCCTTTACTGGATTAGGAAAGTACCTACGAGCAAATTTGAGGGCTCACCCTCATAAAAGAACTAGTTTAAGTTTGCACACTCCATAGGTTAGCAAAACTTAAACGATGTTCAGATAAAAGGATTTGAACATTTGTAGCCTCCAATCTACAAATCTCTGGAGACTACAGCGGAGAGAGGTTCCCTCAAGGAACATAAATGTCGGGGATGATAAGATGGTGGAGTTAAAGTTTAAAAGTGCTAGCTCCTGGAGGGTAACAAATGACATTCCTACAAGAAACACCTGTTCTTAGCAGTAGCTTGGACTGTCAAACACACTTGGAAGAAAAAGATTACCAAGCAAAGATGGGAAAGACATTCATTAGAAAGAAAAATAACACGCTATAGTTGGGTATGAGCAACCAGCCACCCCGACTTCTCTACTCTCAATTTTAGACACTTTACTATGCAACAGACTCCCAGGGGCAACAAAAAAATGCCATTTAATAATAAAAACTGTGGTATCTGTTAAGCGCTTACTACATGCCAGGTACCGTAGTAAATGCTGGTGTAGATACAAGGTAATCGGATTGGACAAAGCCTCTGTCTCATATAGGGCTCACAGTTTTCATCCCCATTTTACCGATGAGGGAACTGAGAGGCACAGAGAAGTGAAGTAACTTGCCCAAGTTCACACAGCAGACAAGTGGCAGATCCGGGACAAGAACGCAGGTCCTGACTTCCAGGGCTGTTCTCCATTCACGAGGCCACAGTGTTTCTCCAATTTCTATTTCCAGGTATGACCACATATGTACCACATGTATTTGGTTGTACCTGGAAGCTGAGATTTGTTTTCCAGCTCCAAAGTACCTGCTCCAGTCTCCTTTTGTTTTGGGGGGTTTGCTGCTTGCTGAATGTTATGCTACTCACAGGTCTTATCCCTTAGTTAGCGGACCTCGGAAGATTAGACTTGTATTTGTTTTTTTCTTCTGACCTGACCTTCGATATAGTTTTCCTGAAGCGACCTACTGTTTTGTCTTCACCGTGATACCTCTCGAGCCTGACTCACAGAGACTGAGAGAAAATCAGCATCAATTCCAAGAAAACTGATCCACTTTTCATAGTGTAATAATAATAATAACGGTATGGTGTGAGAAGCAGCGTGGCTCAGTGGAAAGAGCACGGGCTATGGAGTCAGAGGTCATGGGTTCAAATCCCCGCTCCACCAATTGTCAGCTGTGTGACTTTGGGCAAGTCACTTAAGTTCTCTGGGCCTCAGTTCCCTCATCTGTAAATTGGGGATGAAGACTGTGAGCCCCCCGTGGGACAACCTGATAATCTTGTAACCTCCCCAGTGCTTAGAACAGTGCTTTGCACATAGTAAGTGCTTAATAAATGCCATTATTATTATTATTATTATTATTTGTTATGTGCTTACTATGTGCCAAGCACTGTTCTAAGCACTGGCGGAGATATAATAATAATAATAATAATAATAATAATGATAATAATGATAATAATAATAATAATAATAATACAAGATAATCAGGTTGTCCCAGATGGGGCTCACAGTATTAATCTCCATTTTACAGATGAGGTAACTGAGGCACAGAGAAGTGATTTGCCCAAAGTCACACAGCTGACAAGTGGCAGAGACAGAATTAGAACCCGCAACCTCTGACTCTCAAGCCCATGCTCTTTCCACTAAGCCATGCTGCTTCTCTACTAAGCCTCACTCCAAGTATTAAATAGTGCCCTGGTGGGCAATGCTTAATTAGTCCTGGGTGGGGTTCTAAAGATCCTTCACAGCAGAATACAACAGATGCATGGGGCAAGATCCCCACCCAAAATGAACTTGCACTCTAACAGGGGAGACAGAGAAATATTTACAAATCGAGTGATCAGAATAGCTGACTGGAACTGATCATGCTTATATCCACAAATATCGCTGAAGAAGGGGATAAATAAATATGTAAGGCTAAAGGTAGTTATAGGGGTCAAGTGGCTCAGAATGTTGGAATTTAATAAAGGAAGGCTTATTGGTGAGGTGGGATTTAAGCTCCTTGCAGGCAGTGATCGTGTTTACCAATTCTATCACCATTGTTCTCTCCCAAGTGCTGTGTGTGCTCTGCATCATCATCATCAATCATATTTATTGAGTGCTTACTGTGTGCAGAGCACTGTACTAAGCGCTTGGGAAGTACAAGTTGGCAACACATAGAGACAGTCCCTACCCAACAGTGGGCTCTCTGCACACATAGTAAGTCTCAATAAAATCATTAAAACAATTAATAAATGGTATTTTTTGAGTGCACCTTTTGCAGAGTATGGTACTAAATGCTTGGGAGAGTACAATTCAACACAGTTGGTAAACACTTTCCCTGCCCACAGTGAGCTTCCAGTATAGAGGGGGAGGGGGAGAAAGACATTAACATAAATATATGAATTACAGAAATGTACGTAAGTGCTGTGGGGCTGAGGGCAAATATCAAGGGCGCAAAGGTTACAGATTCAAGTGCACAGAAGACACAGAAAGGAGAGGGAGTCGGGGAAAAGAGGGCTTAATCAGGGAAGGCCTCTTGGAGGCTTTGAAGGTGGGGAAAATGATGGCCTGATGGCTATACAGAGAGGGAGGACTTGGGAAAGGGGTCAGTGGCGAGAAAGACAATATTGGGGCAGAGTGACCAAGTTGGAGCTAGAAGAGTGAAGTGTGCAGGCTGGGCTATTGTAAAAGAACGGTGAAGTGAGGTTGGAGGGGGCAAGCTGACTGAATGCTTTACAGCTAATGGTAAGGAGTTTCTGTTTGATGCAGAAGTAGATGGGCAATCCTTGGAAGCTCTTGAATGGGTAGATGAGGACTGAATATTTTTTAGAAAAATGATCCAGGCAGCAGATTGAAGTATGGACTGGAATGAGGAGAGACAGAAGGCAGGGAGATCTGCGAGGAGGCTGATAAAGTAGTCATGGCAGTTAGGATAAGTGCTTGGATCAGCATAATAGCAGTTTGGATGGAGGGGAAAGGGTGGATTTTCACGATGTTGTGAAGGTAGAACCAGCAGGATTTGGTGACAGATTGAATATGTGGGTTGTGTGAGGGAGACAGGTCGAGGATAATGTGGTCTGGGATAATGTTGCATGAGAATTAAGAGGGGGAGGGAGTTCGAGGTTGGGGGGAACAGCGAGAGTGAGGTAACAGAGGTAGGAAAGCCAAGAGTGGAATGGCAATAGGATTCATTAAGCGCCTGCTGGGTAAAGCAAGGCCAGCATAGCCCTTTCACAAATTAAGCCCTGCTTTATGGAGCAGCTGATCCTCCTTCTCCAGCCTGGCCCTGTTGCGACCTGTCTGATGCATCACCTTCATCTAAATCAGTCCGGGCAGTTTCTTGGCTGTGGGCTGACAAACAGTTTTCCCGTAACATTTGGTAAACTCCATTTGCATAGGCAATAATGTGCGTTAGTCTGGCAATGTGACAATATTGTCCATCATTCTCTGAGATCTCCCTCCCAGAAGATGGAGAAGGGGGTCATCCATTCACAAATGATCACATGAAGACCCACCAGTTAATCAAGATTCTTTGATAGGGGTGCACATTTTGTCTTTTCAGACACATGTAGGCTGGGGCCTAGTGTGAGTTGATGTCATCATCATCATCATCAATCGTATTTATTGAGCGCTTACTGTGAGCAGAGCACTGTACTAAGTGCTTGGGAAGTACAAGTTGGCAACATATAGAGACAGTCCCTACCCAATAGTGGGCTCACAGTCTAAAAGGGGGAGACAGAGAGCAAAACCAAACATACCAAGAAAATAATGTCGATGTAAAATCACTATGGGCAAGGAATGTGTTAGTTTATTGTTATATTGTACTCTCCTAAGCGCTTAATACAGTTCTCTGCACACAGTAAGCTCTCAATAAATATAACTGAATGGATTGAATGAATTAAAATTTACTGCATAGGAAGATGGACAGCATGAAAGGAGCTTCAATCTGATGATAAAGCTCAACTGCCCCTTCTCACTTGTCCACTTCAGCGCCCCAGAGTTGGGGGTGTCATGACAACTTGCCTGAGGACTAGTGCCCCACTTGAAAAACCCTTAATGAGTCCCACGTCTCTTTCAGTCAGTTCTAATGGGATCAATTTGGAAAATCCCTCAGCTACCTGGTTAGCAGATGTCTCCCATCTACTGCCTATCTTCTCTTTTATATTTTTTAGGGTATTTGTTAAGTGCTTACTATGTGCCAAGCACTGTACTAAGCACTGGGTAAATGCAAGCTATTCAGATTGGACACAGCCCCTCTCCCACGTGGTGCTCAAAGTCTTAATCTCTATTTTATTCATTCATTCATTCAATCGTATTTATTGAGCACTTAATGTGTGCAGAGCACTGTACTAAGCGCTTGGGAAGTACAAGTTGGCAACATATAGAGACAGTCCCTACCCAACAGCGGGCTCACGGTCTAGAAGTGGGAGGGAACTGAAACACAGAGAAGTTAAGTGATTGGCCCAAGGTCACAGGGAAGACAGGTGATGGAGCCCGGATTAGAACCCAGGTCCTTCTGATTTCCAGGCCCATGCTCTGTCCACTAGAGAAGGCTACTTCTTTTGGAAAGTGAAACCTTATTAATGACTCTACCAGGAGAAAAACAGGACAAGAAAGTGATGGCAAAATCAGTCATCCTCTTTTTATCTCCCTTCCCTGGTTAATAACCAGATGATGAAGAGGGACGGAATTCAAAATGAGGGGACAATGTGGAATTTTGGACTACCTTGGGCTTTTGCCCCAATAGCGCAGTTGGAAATGGGCTGAGTGCACCTAGAAAAGGCAAACTGTGAAAAACCAGATTATGTCCTGGGGAAAGTCTAGAATTTTTTCCACCAGTGAAAACACATTTTGTCCCAATTTGCAAAGACCCCAAACTCCTGCTCCCTCTACAGGAACCAGACCCCATAATGATAGCTTGACTTTAAACACTTCAGGCAACCAGGAGTCAAGGGGCACCTTGTTTCAGGGGTCTGAGGGCTGCACCCCAGCCCAGGTAATACATAGGGACCATGGACCATATCCATCCACCATGGACCATATCCATCCACCATGGACCATATCCATCCCAGTTGGACACTCGCTGCTTCCATTCTTGTTCTGGGAGGGGAAGAGAGAGGGAGAGAAAGAGGGAGGGAGAGGGAGAGAGGGAGAGAGAGGGGGAGAGAGAGAGAGAGAGAGAGAGAGAGAGAGAGAGAGAGAGAGAGAGAGAAGAAGAGGAGGAAGAAGTAGAGGAGGAAGAAGAAGAGGAGGAGGAGGAACAGGAGGAGGAGGAGGAGGAGGAGGAAGAGGAATAGGAGGAAGAGGAGGAAGAGGAGGAAGAAGAGGAGGAAGAAGAGGAGGAGGAGGAGGAGGAGGAGGAGGAAGAAGAAGAAGAAGAAGGAGAAGGAGGAGGAGGAGGAGGAGGAGGAGGAGGAGAAGGAGGAGGAGGAAGAGAGGAGGAGGAGGAAGAAAGAAGAAGAAGAAGAAAGAAGAAGAAGGAAGACGAAGGGAGACGAAGATGAAGAAGAAGAAGAAGAAGGCCACTTAGAACCCTGTATTGTCTCCAGTTAATCAGTTAGTCAGTTGCTGGGAAAGAACATGGCATATAATGGATAGAACATGGGCCTGGGAGTGAGAATGTCATGGGTTCTAATTCCAGCTCTGCCACACATCTGCTGTGTGACCTTAGGCCAGACACTTCACTTCTCTGTGAGTCAGTTACCTCATGTGTAAAATGGGGATTGAGACGGTGAGCCCCACGTGGGACAGGGATTGTGTCCAACCCAATGTGCTTGCATCCACCTCAGCACTTAGTACAGTGCCTGACACATAGGAATTGCTTAACAAATACCATAATTATTATTATGAAGCAGCATGGCTCAGAGGACAGAGCATGGGCTTGGGAGTCAGAGGTCATGGGTTCTAATTCCGGCTCTGCCAACTGTCAGCTATGTGACTTTGGGCAAGTCACTTAACTTCTCTGGGCCTCAGTTCCCTCTTCTGGAAAATGGGGATTAAGACTGTGAGCCCCATGTGGGACAACCTGATTACCTTGTATCCCCCCAGCGCTTAGAACAGTGCTTGGCACATAGTACGTGCTTAACAAATGCCATTACTATTATTATTATTAATCAATGGGATCTACTGAAGGACTACTCTGTGCAGAGTACTGTACTAAGCACTTGGGAAACTGCAATAAAATTAAGTTGGTAGATGGGATTACTACCCACAAGGAGTTTACAGTCTAGAGGGGGAGACAATCATTAAAATTGATTACAGAAAAGGAAAATGGCAGAGCAATAAAGAGCACCAACCTCCTTAATAGGACCATGGTAAAACCACCCACCAGTAATCTTTTGTCAGGATAGAGAAAAGTCTAAAAAGTGTGAACATTCTCCTTGATAATACACCACTCACTCTGCGATTTATATGCTGTGTGACCTTGAGCAAAGTCATTTCACTTCTCTGGGCCTGTTACCTCATCTGTAAAATGGGGATTGAGACTCTGAGCCCCTCGTGGGACAAGGGCTGTGCTCAACTTGATTTGCTTGTGTCCACCCCAGAACTTAGAACAGTGCCTGGCACATAGTAAAAGCTTAACACACACCATAATTATTCTTGTTATTATCAAATTCCAAGACTCGAGCCCTGGTTTCAGAATAATAATAATAATAATGGCATTTATTAAGGGCTTACTATGTGCAAAGCACTGTTCTAAGCACTGGGGAATTTACAAGGTGACCAGGATGTCCCACATGGGGCTCACCATCTTAGTCCCCATTTTACAGAGGAGGTAACTGAGGCCCAGAGAAGTGAAGTGACTTGCCCAAAGTCACACAGCTGACAAGTGGCAGAGCTGGGATTTGAACCGATGACCTCTGACTTCAAAGCCCGGGCTCTTTCCGCTGAGCCACGCTGCTTCCCAACTTCGCAAGCGCTTAGTACAGTGCTCAGCCCACAGTAAGTGCTCCATAAATATGACGGAATGAATGAATGAATGAAGCACTGTTCTAAGCGCTGGGGGGTTACAAGGTGATCAGGTTGCCCCACGCGGGGCTCACAGTCTTCATCCCCATTTTACAGTTGGAACTGAGGCCCAGAGAACTGAAGTGACTTGCCCAAATCAATCAATCGCATCCATTGAGCGCTTACTGTGTGCAGAGCACTGTACTAAGAGCTTGGGAAGTACAAGTTGGCAACATATAGTGACAGTCCCTACCCAAAAGTGTGCTCACAGTCTAGAAGGGGGAGACAGAGAATGAAACCAAAGATATTCACAAAATAAAATAAATAGAATAGATATGTACAAGTAAAATAAATAGAGTAATAAATATGTACAAACATATATACATATATACAGGTGCTGTGGGGAAGGGAAGGAGGTAAGACGGGGATGGAGAGGAGGATGAGTGGGAGAGGAAGGAGGGGGCTCAGTCTGGGAAGGCCTCCTGGAGGAGGTGAGCTCTTAGTAGGGCCTTGAAGGGAGGAAGAGAGCTAGCTTGGCAGATGTGTGGAGGGAGGGCATTCCAGGCCAGGGGGATGATGTGGGCCAGTGGTCAATGGCGGGACAGGTGACAACGAGGCACGGTGAGGAGATTAGCGGCAGAGGAGCTGAGGGTGCGGTCTGGGTTGGATCCCGGAGGAGTTGGGCCGCGATGGACACGGGATTCAGAAGGGAATCTATGCTTCCTCTTTCAGAGTTGGCTGCTTTTGGTTTCTCCATACTGGACTTACCCCAGACCTTCCAATGGCATAAATCACAGTGAGACATCCACAGACAATGCCCAGTAGGAGGTTGCATTATTCTGGGATGTGACCCATTTCCATGAAACTTAAGTACTATAGAGTTACTTGTCCACAACAAGACAGAAAGGCAATGTGGGCTAGTGAAAAGAGCCTGGGCCTAAGAGTCAGAGGACCTGTGTTCTAATCCCAGTTCTACCGTTTCTCTTCTGGGTGACCTTGTCACCTTAACTTCTCTGTGCCTCAGTTACCTCATCTGTAAAATGGAGATTAAGACTGTGAGCCCCATATAGGACAGGGACTGTGTCCAACTGCTTATCTTAAATCTACTCCAGCACTTAATACAGTACCTGGCACATAATAAGTGCTTAACGAGAACCATAAAATTAAAAAAACACCAAACAAGCAAAAAAACTATAAAACCCGTCCAACAGTTTTAGTTCTCTCCCCAGGGATTCACCATGCAATGATTTCAGGCCATCATTTCCCAGCCAGCTCTTGGTATCAAAGCAGCTCTTGGTATGATTTCAGCCTGAAATATATTGACACGAAGTGGGATTCTGACGGGAGGGAGAAGAGGTAGCGTGAAAACTCAGAACAGTCACTGCATCTTTTTTTTTCCCTAAGGTATTTGTTAAGCGTTTACTATGTCAGGCACTATACCAGTGACTGGGGTAGGTTCAAGATTATCAGGTTGGACACAGTCCATTTCCCACATGGGGCTCACCGCCTTAATCCCCAGTTTACAGCTGAGGTAGCTGAGGCACAGAGAAGTTACATACCTTGCCCAAGTTTTTACACAGCAGTTAAGTGGCTCCCCCTTCTATACTGTGAGCCCATTGTTGGTTAGGGACTGTCTCTATATGTTGCCAAACTGTACTTTCCAAGCACTTAGTACAGTGCTCTGCACACTGCTTAGCACTCAATAAATACGATTGAATGAATGAAAGAAGTGACTAAGCCAGGTTTAGAACAAGGTCCTCTGATTCCCAGGTCAGTGCTCTTTCCACTAGGCCACACTGCTTCCCTGAAAACACAGTAAGGTGATCAGGGTGCTGGTGTGATCATCTACAATTGGTTGAGTTGGATCCGGGGAATGGCCCTATCCATCTAGTAAGAACACTTTTATTTATCTCACTTCTAGACATTTAGCATCCCGATGACCAATGTGCTCTCCTTGGGAAAGAACTACCACCCTTCAGTCCTGTTTCCTCTGAACTATTAATTTATTTCTTTTCCTTGGCCTAGTATGGAAGATTCCAGAAAGCTTAAATCAAACTTCAGTGGGCCTTACTCTTGTTTAACTGACTGTGCTTAAGCTGTCCCAGGAGGTTTGCATTAAGAATGCTATGGAAATGCAAGAGATACAGAGATACATAAATTACAGGGCAAACAGCCTAGCCAGTGGCTAAAAATGTTCATGCAAAACTTGGTTTTGATCTGAGAGTACAGTAAGTCCTAAAGCACCATAATTCGCAAATCCTCCACAACAAACTCACCACCACCATATTGTGGGGATTCTTTGTTAATGGGATTTGTAGGGTAGATTTTTTTCATCTCTAAGACACACAGTGAAAATATACAGTGACTAGTGGCTTCTCAGTAAATCCTGGTTGACCGGATGAACCAAAACAAAATACAGGAAATTATCCTGTAAATGGGGGTGTGTTCTTGAAGTACCTGGTGTAATGGGAAAATCCATGGTGTAGTAACCACAGATTCAATGGGAATTAACGGGTTAGGAAATAGGTGGTTCAGAGATACCACCACGACTAACATTTTTTGATACAAATTCCTCTATTAATAATAATAATGATGACACTTGTTAAGTGCTTACTACGTACCAAGAACTGTTCTGAGTGCTAGGGGAGGTATAAGGTTATCAGGTTGTCCCAGTTGGGGCTCACAGTATTAAACCCCTCTAAGCACTGGGGGAGATACAAGGTTATCAGATTATCCAAATTGAGGCTCACAGTCCTAATCCCCATTTTACAGATGAGGTCTTCTAGACTGTGAGCCTGCTGTTGGGTAGGGACTGTCTCTATATGTTGCAAACTTGTACTTCCCAAGCGCTTAGTACAGTGCGCTGCCACAGTAAGCTCTCAATAAATAGAATTGAATGAATGAATAATGAATGAATGAATGAATGAGGTAACAGGCACAGAGAAGTGAAGTGACTTGCCCAAAGTTACACAGCTAACAAGTGGCAGAGCCGGGATTAGAACCCATGAATTCTGACGCCCAAGCCCATGCTCTTTCCACTAAACCACACTGCTTTTCTATTGTTCTGCCCAACAGAAGCAGTTCAGTTTACACCCCTGGCCACTCATTATGGCATTGTAAATACTGTAAAGTTGGAAAAATGCAACGTATTGCATGGTATAGTACAGTAAAACTGAGGAAGAGGCTTGGAAGTGGAGTAGTAGGATGCCTTGATCCCATGTCATTGCTTTTAATAGTTTCCTCCTACCCAAAATCTACTTGCACCAACTTAAGTTGCAAAACCAGGAAAAAAAAAAACAACCCAAAACCCCCCAAAGTGCTATACTGCACAGCAGTAAGACAGAGGTTGGAAAGCACCCAACCATTTCATCAATAACATATATCAAGTGCTTACTCTGTGCACAGCAACACACTACATGTTTGGGAGAGTACAGTGTAACAGAGTTGGTAGACATGTTCCCTGTCCACAAGGAGTTTACAGTCTTACACCAAAATTACTTGTACCAACTTTGTTGTTTTACATCAAAGGAGACTTCTGTTGTGGAAAGGACATTCCTTAGTTTTTTCCACTGCATCATAGCCAAATTGGATACCGAAAACACATACTACAGGTAGAAGAAAGGTGAAGTATGGTGGCTGCATGCAGAGGAGAAAGATCATGACTAGTGGCTAGTTCATTTTGTGGCTAGTCCTTAAAAGACTGTCTGGCCTTTAGAGAGTGCCACAAGGAAAAATTGAAGTTGGCTTCAAAATTGCAGTAAGTTTACTCTGAAAAATCAGAAACACGAAGATCTGTCTTGCAGGGTGTATCCTGCATGAGTTTTTCCTTATTTCAATCAATCTGTTGATGGTATTCAGCACTTACTGTGAGCCAAGAAATGTACTAAGCATTTGGGAGAGTACAATATAACGAACTGGAAGACATGATCCATTCCCACACGGAGCTTACAGTTTAGAGGGGAAGACAGATATTAAAATAAATTACAAGTGTGTACATAAATATTGTGGGGTTGAGAGTGGAGTGAATAAAAGATGAACATTTCTTCTGCTTAGCAGACTCCACCTGCAGCATTGGCACCTGGCCTTTTCTTTTCCAGGAATTCTTTGGCCATCTCCTTTGGGTACCTTGTGTCAGGAAAATGGGTGAGCTGGGAACTCTATGGAGCAAGAAGTTTTGTTTTCTTAGGAAACATGCAGTGTAACGGCAACATTGTCTTCTGCCCTTTCAAACGAGAGCGGATGCTGAGAAATCAGCAAAATTGTCCACTGAATACTGCTTCTGCCTCCAAACTTGCATCCTACTTCATAAAACCAAATGCATTCTAGACGAAAAGCTTCTTGATGGCAAGAACTGTGGCTTCTAATTCTGTTGTACTCTCCCAAAGTTCGGTACAGTGTTTTGTACAGAGTAAGTGCTCAGTAAATACTCCTGATGTTGATAAAAGATTCCTATTTCTCAAGAAAATAGCATGTAATCGTTGTTTTTTCTCCTATTACAGTCTTTTTTAAATCACTCTCATTGGATAAACAAAGCGAGCTTAAACATACCTTGCCTTTGTTCTGTATACCTCTTTTTTCTTTACCTTTTCTATTAGCTATTACCAAGAGGCTGAAGGTTGCTCACACCCAGGGTCTCTTTATGAAAAAAAGACAATCACAAATAAGAAATGCAAACTGGCTTCCCTAAAACCTTCTGGGAGAAAGAGTTTTCCCTCCCTTCCCACGTTCCCAGCCTGGCACCACCCCTCACCAGCCAAGTATATCTGGATGGTGTCATAGCACATTGTCATTCATCACAAAGCTGTGGAGCCTGTCAGTTATCTGGTGGGAGTGAGGCAGGTGGGGAGGGTAGCCTATACATATAAAGACCAGAGGGCACTTGGCTAATTATAGGTACCTTGTCCTTGTTTTCAATCCCCACAGATTTTTCATCCACATTAGGTAACCAGTTTGGGGGTCAGGGAATCTCTTTTCAATACAGATGCATCTGTATGGCAAAGATTATTCTCTCCTGGGTTTTGTGAGGATCTAGAGTTTACAGTTTGCTTGATTTTGGTCAGATTAGTTCATATGGACTAATATGTAGACTGTAAACTCCTTGGGACCAGGGATCAAGTCCACCAACTCAGTTGTAATGGGCTTTCCCAAGGGTTCATTCATTCATTCATTCAGTCGTATTTATTGAGTGCTTACTGTGTGCAGAGCACGGTACTAAGCGCTTGAGAAGTACAAGTTAGCAACATATAGAGACGGTCCCTACCCAACAATGGGCTCACAGTCTAGAAGGGGGAGACAGACAACAAAACAAAACATCATTAGAACAAATAGAAATAAAGCTAGGTGCACATCATTAATGAAATAAATAGAATAGTAAATATGTACAAGTAAAATAAATAGAGTAATATGTACAAACATATATACAGGTGCTGTGGGGAGGGGAAGGAGGTAAGGTGGGAGGGGATGGGGAGGGGGAGAAGGGGGAGAGGAAGGAGGGGGCTCAGTCTGGGAAGGCCTCCTGGAGGAGATGAGCTCTCAGTAGGGCTTTGAAGGGAGGAAGAGAGCTAGCTTGGCGGATGTGCGGAGGGAGGGCATTCCAGGCCAGGGGGAGGATGTGGGCTGGGGGTCGACGGTGGGACAGGTGAGAACGAGACACAGCGAGGAGATTAGCGGCAGAGGAGCGGAGGGTGCGGGCTGGGCTGGAGAAGGAAAGAAGGGAGGTGAGGTAGGAGGGGGCGAGGTGATGGAGACCCTTGAAGCCAAGAGTGAGGAGTTTTTGCCTGATGCACAGGTTGATTGGTACCCACTGGAGAGTTTTGAGGAGGGGAGTAACATGCAGGTTTACTACAGTGCTCTGAAAACAGTAAGTTTTAAATAAGATTGGTTGATTGATGTGGACAAAATTTCCTCAAAATCTCCCTCTCTCCCTCCCTCTCTCTGAGTTTCTGTCTTTCTTGTCATCTTAAAAATACTTGAACAAAACTGGATCTTCCTAATCACCATCATCACTAGCATTCACTGAGCCCCTAATTTGTTCAAAGAACTAATAATAATAATTTTAATGATAATAATAATGATATTTGTTAAGTGCTTACTATGTGCCAAGCACTGTACTAAGTACTGGGCTAGATACCAAATATTCAGGTTTTACACCATTGAAGGGGAAGAGAAAACAGGTATTTGATCCCCATTTTTCAGATGAGGAAATGGAGGCACAGGAAATGGAAGTTAAGTGACTTACCCAAGGTTTCAGAGCAAGGAAGTGGTGGAATCAGGATTAGAACCTGGGTGTCTTGACACCCAGACTAATATTCTTTCCTCTAGGCCAAGCTGCTTCAGGGACCAGGATTGCCAAAATTTCCCAAAGAAAACCTAAGTAAGTTAATGGGTGGAATGCACAAACAAAGTTTTAAAGCAGGACACCAAAACACAAGATTTGGAAATGTGTAATTTGATTAAGGAATAAAATAAATATGTTTTCAAAGCACTGTGAGCGTGGACAACAGAAGAGGTCACTAGGGATGGGAAATTTAGAAGGAGAATTTTACAGTCCTCTACATTGTAAACTCCTCTTCTAGTGTATCAGCTCCTTTCATTCATTCATTCAATCCTATTTATTTAGCACTCAGTGTGTGCAGAGCACTGTACTAAGCACTTGGGAAGTACAAGTTTGCAACATATAGAGACGGCCCCTACCCAACAGCGGGCTCACAGTCTAGAAGGGATAATAATGATGGCATTTATTGAGCACTTACTATGTGCAAAGCACTGTTCTAAGCACTGGGGAGGTTACAAAGTGATCAGATTTTCCCATGTGGGGCTCACAGTCTTAATGCCCATTTTACAGGTGAGGGAACTGAAGCACAGAGAAGTTAAGTGACTTGCCCAAAGTCACACAGATGACAAGTGACAGAGGTGGGATTTGAACCCATGACCTCTAACTCCAAGCCCGTGCTCTTTCCACTGAGCCATGAGCTCCTTGTGGGCAAGAAACATTTCTACCAACTCTGTAATAGTGTACTCTCCCAAATGCTTAGTACAGTGCTCCGCACACAGTTGGCACTCAATAAATCTGATCAACTGATTGACTGAGAAGAAGGTTGGTGAAGGAAGGTTAAGAATTAAGGTTTTGGCATGCTGATGGGGGTGGCAGTAAATTGTAAGCAAAACTTTTCAACACAGAAAATGCTGAGTCCTACAGCCTCTCAGCTATTCCACCATTCACTGAGCTGCAGTGCTGCTTCAGCTTCCAGTGAGGAAAAGTACCAACAGCTTACATATGAATAGGACTCACCCCTTTTCTACATTCCCTAAAGCATCAGTCAGGATCCTGAGAATTACAGACTTATTCAGGGGAGGGAAATTAGTTATATTGGTGTCTGCTAGGCTCTGGAAGAGGAAATAGTTGTCATATATCTCTGGAGCCCGGCACATGCAGCCCAGCTGGACTTCTAGCTGTTCAGGATTTGAAAGGAGTCTGTTATAGGCATCTACTAAGAGAGTTATTTTTACAAGGGACTGTGGCTAGCAAAATACTGAAGCAGCTTCCGGCTTCTACTTCAAAGAAACAATGCCAGTAAAAGCTCATCTTATACTTGTCCCATGGGTAAGAAAAAGGGTAACAAGTCAGCACAAGCAAACAGAGGATTGCAACCAAGCTTTCCTCCCTCTGATTCAAAATGCCCAGTGGGACTGGAGGTTGCTTTGCATTGGCAGAGGCAGGAGAAGTCAGAAATAGGGTTTTCTCCCCAGATTTAATCCCACAATTAAGTGGATTCCACAGTCACTGTCCTTCCAAAGCAGTCCCTCACAAACAGCACACTTGGAGATCTCAACAGCCCTGCCACCTGAAGCCCTAAAGTCAAAATCAAGAGGAAATCATGTTGTTTGAGTCTGCAATGGGTTGCCAGAGAACTCCCGCTCTGCTTTTTGGTTTTTGCTTCTTTGTAATTATTTGTTGGAGCTACTATGGTTCTCTATCTAGAAAAAATAATGGCCATTTGTTACTTTTGAAAAGACTGTGTGGTGCTTCTGGGAGGTAAGATCTCCTGTCATGCACCAAATGCTGACCGATCTCTGCCAAACTTGCCCACCGCGCCAATATGCCCTCTACATATCTCATAGGATCACAGGGAAAAAGCCACCATTTTCTTCCTGAGTCATTCAGGTAGCAGATTCATCACAGAATTATTGTAACAATAATGATTCTTAAGAATAATGACACAAGCAAGTTTTAAAGTTTAATTCTTTTTCGACTGATAAATAGCCATCATTTATTAGTTCAACAAAGCAAATGAGACATTTATTTCTAGAAAGATTAAATGAGTCGGCTTTGCCTGAATAAGTTCATGCCCAGATGCTTTATCCTAATTATCCCAGCTGCTTCAACCCAAGTCTCACTCTGAGTTTGAATTGGTCCAGCATAGCCAGCAAGCCTCAGTGAGCTCCGGTAACTTCTTGGGTCTTTCTGAGAAGATTCTATTACTCAGACTCTGGAACATTAGTTCCTGAGACTAAATTCGCCATCTGTAGTAACTCAGCAAGGATGCTATTGCTCCTGTGAATGTCAGGAATTTCTTTCCAATCAACCTCCATTCTGCTGCTCTTTACAAGAAGGACTGAAGTTAAGTGCTTCGGGGGAGCTTCAGGACAGAAGGGTGAGAGGGCTGGCCTTCCCTGTGACTCTCCATAGCTGGGGTCCTCATTTTTTTAATGGTATTTGTTAAGTACTTGCTATGTGCCAAGCACTGTAGTTAGTGCTGGGGTAGATACAAGATGATCAGGTTGGACAAAGTCTTTTTCCCATGTAGGGCTCACAATCTTAATCCCCATTTTACAGGTCAGGTAACAGACACAGAGAAGTTAGTGATTTGCCCAAGGTCACACAGCAGGCAAATGGAGGAATCAGTATTAGAACCCTGGTCCTCTTACTCCCGGGCCCATGGTCTTTCCATTATCCTTTGCTCTCAATCTCCCATGGACCATTCATTCATTCATTCATTCAATCATATTTATTGAGCACTTACTGTGTGCAGAGCATCGCACTAAGCGCTTGGGAAGTACAAGTTGGCAACATATAGAGACGGTCCCTACCCAACAGTGGGCTCACAGTCTAGAAGGGGGAGGCGGACCAGTATTCTGATGACCTCTCCTATCAGACCAATCCCCACAACATATCCCCATTCAGCTTTCTTCTCTCACCATCACTACCTTGTGTGATTTGAAAGAGTTTTCTATCCAATATGCCCATCATCTGGATTCCCTCTAGTACTATCCAGATAACAATCGAAGAATGGGGGAGACTGATGCCATTTCTTATTGTGGCTAATGGAAAATTTGTAAGATCTCTCAAGATCTAGGATCAAAGCACCAATAAGTTTCTTAGATCACCTACAGCAAGAGTTACAAAAGTGTAGATGGGGAAAAAAACAGGACAAATGCAGCCAGCCACAGTACCACGGAGTCGGTCTCTGAAAAGGACAAAATCAACCAATCGAAAACAAAAATGTCTCCATTGGATACATCCTCTTCAAGGAGAGTCTGACAAATGGAGATTCCTTGACTTTCCCCAAATATTCACTTGGAACCTGCATTTTTACTGCTTACCACAGTCCCCACAAAATGCTTTCACAAGTCATTTGGGTAGCCAGTTCAGTGGGAATATGTTAGGCCCCTGCAGCTTATCAGCCAGACATTTTTTAAAAAGACAAATCAGACAGAAGGGACTCTGGGGCAGTTTTGGAGACGGCCAGGAGGATCCACAGCAGGCAGGAATAAAATTGTGTGATTCCAGGAGTGTGAATATGCTTGAAATGAGTCAGTGGTCAGGATCATGGGGAAGGGACCTCCGCTCTTCATGTAGTCTTTGCATTGAATTTCATGCAAAGATGATTTCTGCTTCATTGATTTTTATCACTGGTTGAGTTGCTTTTGCCTGTTTGCTGGAAGCTCTTTTGCTTACTTCTGATTCATCATCCTAAGCATAATCGCCTGAGATTGACTGAATGTGAGACTATTGTGTTTGTTCTGCTGGCTCTCCCTTCTGCAGAATTGAGTTCTTTTTATTTCACCCAACTTCCTTCCAAATTGTTTGCTTGCTAACACGAGAACCGACCCCACAGCAAAAGCCTCTCATACCAGTGTATGTAATTGATTTATTGATATTAATGTCTATATCCCCCTTAGACTGTGAGCTCATAGTGAACAAGGAATGTGTCTGTTTATTGTTATATTGTTCTCTCCCAAGAGCTTAGTACAGTGCTCTACACTCAGTAAGGTGCTTAATGAATATGACAATAAATGAATGAATCAAGATTGTTCCAAAGGAGTCCCCCTTTAAACTGTTCTTGTCTCTACTCACTTTGGTAGAGTGCTTGGCATAAAGTAAGCACTTAACAAATATTACTCTCATTATTGAATGCCTTCCTGCAGTTCCAACCTCAATTTTTGTGGGGTAATTTTTAATTCCAAGGAATGTTTACATTCCCACCTCATGAGAGGATGTTTAAAGTTTGTTTTTTTTTTCGTTTCCCACAATCTCTAATTTTCAGCTGCAAACATGAAGTACTTACTGTTTGGTTCAAACAAGGGGGAAATGCCATTGGATGGAGAATAGGGCTATGAACTGTCCAGAGACATAGAGCCAAATGTGATGAATAGTGGAAGAAACAGGAGGCAGAGAAAGCAAGAAACCAATGAGTTGAAGGATGTTACTCTAGATGGCTCTGCACTAAGTGCTCAATAAATATCATCAATTGATTGACTGAGTAGCTGCTGGCTAGGGGGGCTTTGAGCTGTAGGTGAGGAGCTTTGTCTGGAGACTGAAGGGAAGGGACCCCACTGCCAGGTCTCTGAGAAGAAATGCAGTGGGATCTTAACTGCTGGGGGGGAAATGATGTCAGAATGGATTTCAGGGGAACAGGAAACATAGGGGAGGGGATCAGTTATGTAATTAAGAAATGATCAAGGCCAGAACAAAGGATTTAGTTTGGGAGTTGGAGAGGAAGAACTGGATTCAAGTGGGATTAAGGAGTAGGAAGCAACTGAATTTGACTGTGTTAAGTATGATGCAATCATAGTAATTGCATAATTGGCTTGTCTTTTTGCATCTTGGGTGTGCCCTGATTGTTAGAATAGTTTTTGCCTCTGCAGTGTCATAACTTCCCTTTATGGATGTCGGAATAAAATATGTCAGGTCAATGAATGCCAGTTCTCCCTCTCCTTAAGACTGTGAGCCCCAAATGGGACAGGGACTATGTCCAGCCTGATTAATTTATATCTGCTCCAGCGCTTGGCACATGGTACGAGCTTAACAAATACAATAATAATAATAGTAGTAATAACAAAAATAATGAGCATCATCAGGTAAGGAAAATTAAACAGAACAAAAAGAATAGGTCTGCCCCTTTAAGAAACTGAATTCAGTTTTAGTTCTACATTTTAGGCAGAGCACTACAGATCTGGAGAATGTATTGAGAAAGGGAACCAAAATATTCAAAGAGCTGAATCAGCCCCCTTGTAGGGACAGACTGAAACTATCAGAACTCTTCAGCCCAAAAAAATGAAGGCTGGGGATACATGATTGAAGTTCACAAAATCACAGAGGGTGTGAGCATAGTGAACCAATAATTGTCACTGGCCCAGTCTCATAAGGAGGCACCCAATAAAGTCTAAAGTCAGGGGCTCCAAAAAGCAAAAGAAAACACTTCTTGACACTGCCCGTGGTAAGCATGAGGAACTGATTACCACAGGAAGTTTTGTCTGCTGAAAATAACAATAATTCAAGAAGAGGCCTGGATTAGGTTATTAGAGAAAGAAGTCAGGTTGCTTATCAAACAAGGAACCCCACCACCACCACCACTCAATCACACTGTTTTTTATTAAGCATCCCTGGGTGGGATTGTCAATTAAGCAATGGTATTTACTGAGCACTTCCTGTGTGCAGAGGTATGTACTAAGCGCGTGTCAGTGACAAAATACTGGGTTGCTTGGGCTATTTGTCAAACCTGATATTGGCAATGCTGGTCTTCTAATGCACTTAATATAGGGAAGTTGTCTAGGACTCTGGCATGTTGATTAAGGGCGATTCTGGTTAATTCTGGTGACATGTGAGTCTTGAGCAGAGTGACTGTGCCTTTTAAGAACATTAGCAACTTCATTGCCAGATCAAACCAATGGTCTATTGGTCCAAGGATCCTGCTTCCAACAGTAGCAGCAAAATGCTTCATCTTGGGATTGTTGCCCTTCTTGACAACCGATCCAATGTTTGGGGTTGTAAAATATTACTGATTTTCCCTCTCTAGATCCCCATGGGGGAATCACCATTTATCCATTCATTTACATATACCCCTCTTGAACTCATCGATTGATATTTTCTGCTCGAATCACTCCCTGTGGTAACAACCTCCATACACTTCCCACTGGCTGTGTGAAGAAGTATTTCCTTTTATTTGTTTTGAACCTGTCATCTTCAAACGTCAATGGGTGCTCCCTCAACCAGGTCATATTAAGCTTTCATTTCTTGTTCACTGGTCCTTCTGTGAAGAGGCCCTGTGAGAGGAAATTATTTCAAGGAGTGATATGCAAATCAATGTGAAATGAAGCAATTTGCTTTTCTCTGGAATTATTTTATGACCTGACAGTCTCAGAACTTTTGCAAGAGGCCAGGAAACTGGTTTCCCCAGAGAGGAATCCACTTCCTTCTCTGGATTAGAGCTCAGCCATGCAGAAGAGCCACCTGAACAGATGAAGGTGAAACTAGGTGGGGCATGGGAGGCAACAGCAATAACCTTGGACAGTTTCTAAGAAATCTGTTTGTGTTTTTCTCAACTTGAATCTGGATTAGCCCTTTTTTGAACGAATGGAGTCCTAATAATCATAATAGTAATAAGAATTGTGTTTTCTGTTAAGTGCTTATTATGTGCCAAGCTCTGTTCTAAGTACTAGGGTAGATACAAGATAATCAGGTCCCACATGCAGCTCACAGTCTAAGTACAAGGAAAAACAGATATTGAATCCCCATTTTGCAGATGAGGGAACTGAAACACCGAGAAATTAAGTGACTTGCCCAAGGTCCCACAACAGACAAGTGGTGGAGCTGGGATTAGAATAATAATAATAATAACTGTGTTACTTGTTAAGCATTTACTATGTGCCAGTCACTGTACTAAGAACTGGGGCAGATACAAGGTAAATGGGTTGGACATAGTACTGTCCCACATTCATTCATTCATTCAATCATATTTACTGAGTGCTTACACATACAGCTCACAGTCCTAATCCCCATTTTTACAGATGAGGTAATTGAGGCACAGAGAAATTAAACAATTTGCCCAAGGTCACACAGCAGACAAGTGGCAGAGTGGGGATTAGAACCCAATCCTTTTTATCCCAGGCCTGTGCTCTATCCACTAGGCCATGCTGCTTCTCTAAGTGAGAACTCCCCTCTAGACTGTAAGCAGGGAAGTGACTACCAACTCTATTATACCGTACTCTCCCAAGCGCTTAATACCATGCTCTGTCCACAGAGAGCACTTAGAAAACACCACTGATTGCTTGACCCCCGGTCTAAGCTTCTCTTTAATAAAACAGCCCAGTTCCTTGAAAATGTTAATCCTTATTATGATGATTAATAACTCTTTAATAACTGTCCAACATCCGTAGAGAAAACGGTGAAAGACCTTTCCCTTAGGAGAGGAAAGCTGTGTGTAATGCCCTGGTTTCTAACCTGTTTCAGAAGTTGTATCCTGGTAGGCTCAAAGTTCCAACTGAAGCATTCCCCTCGTGCTTGACTCTGCTCTCTCATTCACCCCACACATCCAATCCGTCACCAAAACCTGCCGGTCTCACCTCCACGACATTGCCAAGATCCGCCCTTTCCTCTCCATCCAAACAGCTACCTTACTGGTTCAATCTTTCATCCTGTCCCTACTGGATTATTGCATCAGCCTCCTCTCTGATCTCCTATCCTTCTGTCTCTCCCCGCTTCAGTCTATACTTCACTCTGCTGCCCAGGTTATTTTATACAGAAACGCTCTGGGCATGTCACTCCCCCCCTCAAAAATCTCCAGTGGTTGCCTGCCAACTTACGAATCAAGCAAAACCTCCTCACTCTCGGTTTCAAGGCTGTCCATCACCTCGCCCTCTCTACCTCACCTCCCTTCTCTCCTTCTCCAGCCCAGCCCGCACTCTCCGCTCCTCTGCCGCTAACCTCCTCATGGTGCCTTGTTCTCACCTGTCCCGCCATCAACCCCGGCCCACGTCCCTCCCCTGGCCTGGAATGCCCTCCCTCCACACATCTGCCAAACTAGCTCTCTTCCTCCCTTCAAAGCCCTACTGAGAGCTCACCTCCTCCAGGAGGCCTTCCTAGACTGAGCTCCCTTTTTCCTCTCCTCCTCCCCATTGCCCCCCTGCCCTACCACTTTCCCCTCTCCACAGCACTTGTATATGTTTGTGCGTATTTATTACTCTATTTTACTTGTACATATTTACTACTCTATTTTTATTAATGATGTGCACATAGCTATAATTCTATTCATTCTAATGGTTTTGACACCTGTCTACATGTTTTGTTCTGTTGTCTGTCTCCCCCTTCTAGACTGTGAGCCCATTGTTGGGTAGGGACGGTCTCTTCATGTTGCCGACTTGTACTTCCCAAGCGCTTAGTACAGTGCTCTGCACACAGTAAGCACTCAATAAATACAATTGAATGAATGAATGAATGAATGAATGCTCCTTCAACCAAATGACTTACACGGGGTTACTTTCTAGAGCCAGAGAGAAACAAACTCTGGGCAATTTGGCAGCATCCATTTCTCATCTCATCTGCTCTGATTGCCGCTACTTTGCTCCTTGTTTGATTTCCTCAACTGCTTATCTTGCTAAGGAGCTCAGCAAGAAGTAGCAGGTTTTTCTGGTGGTTTTCTTTTTCTTTAATGGTTTTTGTTAAGTGCTTACTATGTGCCAGGCACAGTACTAAGTACTGGGGTAGATAAAAGGTAATCAGGTTGGACACAGTCCATGTCCCACATGGGGCTCACAGTCTTAATCCCCATTTTGCAGGTGAGGTAACCAAGGCACATAGTAGTGAAATGACTTGCCCAAGTCACACAGCAGCTCCTGCCTTAATGGCCAGACTACTTATGATGACCTGAAGTATTCTCCCTGATTACTGAAACCTGGTTCTCTCTAGGGGCCCGAATAGGGTTTCACAGTCAAAATGTCGGGGTTGTATGTCTAAGAGAAGCAATGTGGCTCAGTGGAAAGAGCCCGAGCTTGGGAGTCATGGGTTCTAATCCCGTCTCTGCCACTTGTCAGCTGTGTGACTTTGGAAAAGTCACTTAACTTCTCTGTGCCTCAGTTCCCTCATCTGTAAAATGGGGATTAAGACTGTGAGCCCCACATGGGACAACCTAATCACCTTGTACCCGCCCCCAGTGTTTAGAACAGTGTCAGTGCTTCACACATAGTGAGCACTCAACCAATGCCATTATTATTATTATTATTATTATTGTTATTGATATTTGCTATCATGCTATAATGAAGTAAACAAAGCAGAGGTTACAATCACAAGTCTAAATAGGTCAAAGGTGTTTGCAAATGTATAAAACAGCCCAGTTCCTTGGAAATGTTAATCCTTATTCTGAGGAGACTCGAGTGTAGAAGCTCTGAATGTTCAAGATTCTTTCCCCTTTTAGTTTAAGTGGTCTAAGTGTCTACTCTGTCACTGGGCTCAAGTAAGACTGATTAGAACAGTGCCTTATGTCTCCCAGGGTTAACTCTGAGGTTTTTTTGGGCAAATAATACAAAAATACTGGCATGCAATTGAAAATATCACTTTTGTCCACAGAACAATATAGCTGACTTTTCTTATTTACTCTTGTTACCACTGTTCTTCCTGGATTTACATCACATATACCCTGCATTAGCATGATGCAAATCTCTTTGAGGTGCAGCAGTAATGAATCCCATTAGGAAAAGTTCCCCAGGCAATCTGTTCCTCAAGCTTCAGTTTGGGTACTTGCCTGAATCTGGGACTGATTTCTGATTTAATTTTGCAATCCAATTAAAACACCAGTTCCCGGTCATCCAGTTCTCTTTTTCCTGAGAGATGAAACTTCTCAAGCACTGGAAGCCCTGAATCTCCTACTCAATACTGATAGAGTAGTTTATTAATAAAGCTGAGCATAATTTTCCATCTGAGTGGTGTACTAAGGTTTGAGCAAAAGCTATTTCCATTAGGCAGTATACTCCCACACAAGTAATCAATTGGGTTGATCTTTTCTCCTTGTCTCTTCATATGAGAAAAATGCCTGTTTCCATTTATGTGAAATCAGTGGGGCATTTCCAAGGCCAAACCTTGAAACTGTCTTGGATTCTCTGCAATACACAAACACTTAAATTTCAGAATTTATTCTTGGTGCTATGACCATCTTCAAGGCAATGATCCTTTTGTAGGTATTCTAAAACACTAGTATTTTCCAATTTAGGGAAAGTAGTGAGGAAGCCCTCTGAATATTAATAATAATTGCGGTATTTGTTAAGCACCAAGCCAGGCACTGTACTAAGCCCTGAGGTGGATACAAGCAAATTGGCTTGGACACAGTCCCTATCCCGCATGGGGCTGACAATCTTAATCCCCATTTTACAGATGAGGTAACTGAGGCACAGGGAAGTGAAGAGACTGGCCCAAGGCCACCAGCAGATAAGTGGCAGAGCTGAGATTAGAACCCATGACCTTCTGACCCCCAGGCCCCTATTTTATCCATGCTGCTTCCTCTAAAGCTCATACGTTTGGTTGGTGTTTCAGTGAATAATTGCATATGCAATAAACAAATATAGTTTTACATGTTTCTTCTTTCTGTTGTGATCATCCAAATGATTAGTACAGTGCTTTACATAAGAACAATACTAATGATGGTGCTTGTTAAGCTCTTACTGAGGTAGATACAAGATCACCAGGATGGACACAGTTCCTGTCCCACATGGGGTTTATAGTCTCAATCCCTATTTTACAGATGAGGTAACTGAGGCACAGAAAAGTTAAATGACTTGCCCTAGGTCACATAGCAGACAAGTGGCAGCACCGGGATGAAAACTCAGGTCTGTGCTCTCTCCACCAGACCATGCTGCTTCCCAAACTGCTTTGCATCCAGTGGGCACTCAATTAATAGCAATACTTCTACACATAAGTTAATGAAGATATAGATGTACAAGTATATATGTGTTCACATTAAAGTAGGATATGCTTTTTTATGGTGAAAGTGATAGGGGTTCTCTTTTTCTTCAAACAATAACAGGTACAGGCATCAATTTCAAGCAGGTATCATTTCTACACAGGACCAGTGATAATAGTTACGATGATATTGATGTTATTTTATTTAGTGTGTACTATGTGCTAAGTACTGTGTTAAGCATGGGGTGGAGATACAGATAATCAGAGGGAACATATAGTTTCTGTGTCCCTCAAGGCTCACGGACTTAGAGGGAGAGAGAGGCGTTATCTTATCCCCATTTTACAGATGAGGCAACTGATGCCCAGAGACAGTAATTGCAAATGTATTTGCAATTTTACTCAAGGTAACCTGGGCCTGAATATGATGATTTCATCCAATTCAGAGAAGGTCTGCAAGGGATGAGTATCCAGTGGGAGTGTGCCTGTCACCTCCTGATGAAAAGCCACGTTTCTGATGCTTTTAGTTCTTTATTTTTTATTAATCTTTCTCTGCTGAATTACCCCCATCTTTCATGCTTTGCTAACACAGTGCAGGACTCTGCACACCAGCAGATTGATTGAGTTGAGGCCCTACAGAAAATTTGGAAATCTGAAAGCACAGAGACTCATGGTATAGACTCCTAGAAATCAGTAGACAAATAGCTGGTCTCTGGTGGTGAGTGAATAATGTGTGGAGAAATAGAGAAAACCTGAAAAATACACCTTTCAATATCAGTACCATTTTCCCATTAAAAGTCTTATGGTTCCCCATAGGGAAATAGCCTGCTATTAAGGTCATTCTTTTCCCATTTTTGTTGCCCTTATTCTTCTGCAAAACTCCTCCCTAATATAAATGATTTCTACACTATTAGATCATGAATCTAGGGATTATGGAGCTGGAATCCCAGGCTGTTAAAGTGTTGAAGGCTGAGTGTAGTAAAAACTAACTGAAAGCAGGAAGAGAGACATTGTACTACATGTGCAAATTCTTCTGCTAACATAGTATGTCAGGATATTTTCATCGGTTTCTTTGTGGGACTCTCTGCCGTGATGCAATTCATTCCCAGTGAAAATGAATCCGCACCCTCAAATTGGATGCGGTTAGCTGAGTCTAGTGGGAGATGGCTTGTGAGAGTCAACCAAGCTAACAGGAGCCTTTGAATGGTGTCATTTGGAATGCAATTTCAAGTACGGAACTGGAGTGGGGAAAAGGGAGCTGCGTTTTATTGTGACAGAAAGAAAAATAAATATAGCTCCTCTTCAAACACATATTTGAGCTTTGAGGTCCTTAAAAGCAAAATGGTAGTATTGTCAAGCACTTGATATTAACCCCACACTCAAACCCATGGCACTTATGTATAAATCCTTAAACTCTGCTATTTCCCTTTTCTGAAATTCAGTTTCATATCTGTAAGCTCCTTGTGGGCAGGGAGAACATGCCTATCGATTGTGTTGTACTATACTCTCCCAAGCATTAGTACCACACTAAATTCATTCGATCATATTTATCGAGCACTTACTGTGTGAAGAGCACCATACTAAGTGCTTGGGAGAGTACAATGCAATAATAAACAGTGACATTCCCCGCCCACAACGAGCTCATAGACTAGAGTCGGGGAGACAGGCATCAATACAAGTAAATTACAGATATGTATATGAGTGCTTTGGGGTTGGGAGGGAGAAAGAGCAAAGGGATAAATAAAATTACAGATATGTACATAAATGCCTTGGGGTTGGGAGGGGGAAAAAGCAAAGGGAGCAAGTCAGAGTGACGCAGAAGAGAGTGGAAGATGAGGAAAAGTAAGGCTTAGTTTGGGAAGGCCCCTTGAAGGAAACGTGCCTTCAGTGAGGCTCTGAAGCAGGGGAGAGTGGTTGTCCACCGGTTGGGTAGGGACTGTCTCTGTATGTTGCCAACTTGTACTTCCCAAGCGCTTAGTACAGTGCTCTGCACACAGTAAACACTCAATAAATACAATTGATTGATTTAGAGGAGGGGGGGCATTCCAGGCCAGAGGCAGGATGGTGAGACAGAGAGATCAAGACACAGTGAGAAGATTAGCACTAGAGGAGTGAAGTGTGCAGACTGGGTTGTAGAAGGAGAGAAGCAAGATGAGGTAGGAGGGGGCAAGGTGATGGAATGCTTCAAAGCCAATGGAGAGGAGTTTTTGTTTGATATGAGGGTGGATGGGCAACCACTGGAGGTTTTAGAGGAGTGGAGTGACATGTCCAGAATGTTTTTGCAGAAAAGTGATCCAGGTAGTGGAGTGAAGTATAGGCTGGAGTGGGGAGAGACAGGAGGCTGTGAGGTCAGCAAGGAGGCTGATGCAGTAATCCAGGCAGGATAGGATGAGTGATTATATTAATGTGATAGCAGGATGGATGGAGAGGAAAGGGCGAATTTTAGTAATGTTGTGAAGGTGGGACTGAGAGGATTCAGCGACGGATTGAATATGTGGGTTGAGTGAGAGAGAGGAGTCAAGGATAATGTCAAGGTTATGGGCTTGTGAGACAGAAAGGATGGTGTTGTTGTCTACAGCGATGGGAAAGTCACAGGGAGGGCAGGGTTTGGGTGGGAAGATAAGGAGCTCTGTTTTGAATACGTTAAGTTTGAGGTGATGGGAGGACATTCAAGTAGAGATGTCTTGAAGGCAGGAGGAGTTGCTAGACTGGAGCGGGGGAGAGATATTAGGGTTGGAGATGTAGATTTAGGTACCATCTGCATAGAAGTTGTAGTTGAAGCCATGGGAGTAGAGTTCTCCATGGATTGATAGTTGTCATTAGATCCATTCTTCTAATAAAAGGAAAGGCACTGGAATTGGATAGATTTAATGTCATTTGGACAACTCAAGAGATAGGAGTCCGATAATGATATAATGCCATGATTTGCAGGACCTTGGAAAAAAATCAGTTGAACACTCAGAGTTTCTGTTTTTCCATTTGGAAAATGGGGAACAAAATATAATTAGCATGAGTAATGGTGAAAGAGGCCAAAACGGATAAACACAATTTATGGCCAATCTCCAAGCCCTTTTTTAACTACTGGTTCACAGCTTTCCTCAATATTTTACTGAAGTTTCTAAAGCGATGCCTTATATCTGGTAGGTCTTCATATTTCCCTGCCCTAAGTGCTAATAGCTTACAATAGTCAAATGGATAAAAGACTTCCTGAAAGGTAGAAGAAAAGAATCAAATTGCCTGATTATTCATAAGTAATCAATCAGTCCTATTTATTGAGCACTTACTGTGTACAGAGCACTGAACTAAGTGCTTGAGAGAGTACAATAAAACAATAAGCAGACACATTCCCTGCCCATAACGAGATAAAACTATGTCATCCTGAACATGGGCCTGGGAGTTGGAAGACCAGGGTTCTAATCCCAGTTTTACCACTTGCCTGCTGTGTGACCTTGGGCAAGTCATTTAATTCCTCTGTGTTGCAGTTTCATCATCTTTAAAATGGGGATTAAGTACCTGTTTTCCCTCCTACTTAGACTGTAAACCCCATGTGGGACAGAAACTGATTCTGACCTAATTGTGTTGTATTGCCCTCAGCGCTAAGTAAAGGGCTTGGCACAGAGTAAGCACTTAACAAATTCTACAGTTATCATTATTATCCTATACTCAGCACTCGATTGATTGATATCACTGGATGGGACTACAAGGACTCAATTGGTGAAGTACCTTAAATAATAATAATAATAATTATGGCATTTGTTAAGCACTTACTATGTGCCAAGTCCTTTACAAAATGCTGAGGTTGATACTAAGAGCTGGGGTGGTTACAAGCAAATTGGATTGGACACAGTCCCTGCCCCAAGTTGTGCTCACAGTCTCAATTCCCATTTTACAGATGAGGTAAGAGAGGTCCAGAAAACTGAGGGCAGGTGAATGACTAAGTTGTCTAGGGAAGGTGGTAGTAGTAGTAGTAGTAGTAGTAGTAGTAGTAGTAGTAGTAGTAAATGATAGTACTGATGGCAATGCACTGTACTAAGCACTTTTTTTAATGGTATTTAGTAGGCACTTAATATGTGCCAGACACTATTCTAAGCACTGGGATAGATACAAGGTAATCAAGTCAGTCTCGGCCCATGCCCCACATGAGGCTCTCAGTCTTAATCCCTATTTTAAAGCAGAATGGCATGTGCTCTACACACAGTAAGCGCTCAATAAATATGATTGATTGATTGGAAAGAGTCCGGGCTTTGGAGTCAGAGGTCATCGGTTCCAATCCTGGCTCTGCCAATTGTCAGCTGTGTGACTTTGGGCAAGTCACTTGACTTCTCTGGGCCTCAGTTCCCTCATCTGTAAAATGGGGATTAAGATTGTGAGCCCCCTGTGGGACAACCTGATCACCCTGTAACCTCCCCAGCACTCAGAACAGTGCTTTGCACATAGTAAGTGCTTAATAAATCTCATTATTATTAAAGATAAGGTAACTGAGGCACAGAGAAGTTAAGTGACTTGCACAAGGTCACCCAGCAGACAAGTGGCAGAGCTGAGATTAGAACCCAGGTATACTTGGAAAAATATAATCTGCAAGACAAGTTATTTGATGCCTACCTTATCTTTAAAGATTCCCCAAGGAGGGAATCTCCACAATATCCCTTAGCAGGCTTGTCCAATGTTTTGTCACCCAGATAGGTAGGCAGTTCTTCCTTATTTTCAGCTGAAAACTCTCTCGCTTTAAGTGTATTTCAGTTCGCAGTGGACATGAACAATTGGTCAGGATCTCCCCTATAAAAGCTTTCATAGACTTGAACAAAGTCATCATGGTAAAACTGGGCCTTTTCATTAAAGATGAAACTGTAGCAGAATGTAGTGGAAATATTACCTCCTGACTCTTGAATGACACGTTTGGATGGAAGTCAATATTAAAGTCAATAGCGTGTTGACTTCAGAAATCACAATGTTGCTAATTCATGTTCAGCTTTTCATTCACTATTATCTCAATTCAGTCATTCAGTAGAATTTAGTGAGGCACCTACTGCCTGCAGAGCTCTCTTAGGTCCTTGAGAGAGTACAATAAAAGTCAGGCATACCTAAGGTTCCAAGCATCCCACAATAAGTAAAACCTGGGGATACTTGTCACACTTTCAACTAAACGTTTCTACCAATTCTTTTGAGAAGCATCATGGTGTAGTGGAAAGAACAGGAGCCTGGGAGTCCAAAGACCTGGGTTCTAATTTTGGTTCCTCCACTTGCCTGCTGTGACACCTTTGGGAAGCCACTTAACTTCTCTGTGCTTCAGTCACGTCATGTAAAATGGGGATTAAGATTGTGAGCCCCGTATGGGACTTGGACTGTGCCTAACCTGGTCTTCACAAGATCTACCCCAGCACTTAGTACAGTGCCTGTCACATAGTAAGTGCTTAATAAAAACAACAAAAAAAGCAAAAACAGTCCATTGTGTCTTACTCTCCTGAGTACTTAGTACAGTGCTCTGCACACAGTAAGTGCTCAATAACTACCATTGATCTATTGATTGATTAATGAATCCATTCATTCAATCGTATGTATTGAGCACTTACTGTATGCAGAGCACTGTACTAAGCGCTTGGGAAGTACAAATCAGCAACATATAGAGACGGTCTCTACTCAACAACGGGCTCACAGTGTAGAAGGGGGAGACAGACAACAGAACAAAACAAGTAGACAGGTGTTCCCCAGATGAATGCTCCACCTCAAATACCCAGATGAATGCTCCACCTCAAATATTCTGTTCAACTGCCACAGGCAATTCCATATCTAATCCCTCTTCCTCTCATAATAATAATAACAATTGTTGTGTTTGTTAAGCACTTACTATGTGCCAGGAATTTTATTAAGCACATGGGTGGATACAAGCTAACAGGATTGAACACAATTCCTGCCCCACATAGGGCTCACAGTCTCAATCTGCATTTTACAAGATGAGGTAACTGAGCCCCAGAGAAGTGAAGTGACTTGTCCAAGCTCACACAGCAGACAAATGGCAGAGGCAGTAGTAGAACCCAGGTCCTTCTGGCTCCAAGGTCCATCCTTTTCCCCACCTTACGTCAGTCTTGTCCTTTCTGTCCACTTGCTGTCCTTTCCAAGCCTCTTCTGAGCTGAACTGTGCTGTGTGCTACAGTTTTTGTTTTCTTTTTCATCTTTAAATTGAACTTTAAAGACAGCCACAGGAGAAGCTGCTTCCAAACTCTTCCCTCCCCTGCCCTACTGCTTCTAATCTGTTGGCTTGCATCCTGCCTTCCCCACCACACTGGGGCCATAGAAAATGAGACAGCAACAGATCAAGGTGGGATTCATGGAAGGGGGATAAAGGAGGAAAGTGGAGAGATTTCTCATCTCCACCCACTCTCTCCTAGTTTTTTGTTTATTTGTTTGTTTAATAGTATTTGTTAAATGCTAACAATGCACCACATCGCCTTATTGTGGCAGGAGATTTTGCGTACACTGATGAAGCTTAGAGCTATGCCACAGAGAATAGCTCACTCTGAGCTATAGCTCACTCAGAGTATAGATCTTTTAGACTGTGAGCCTACTGTTGGGTAGGGACTGTCTCTATATGTTGCCAACTTGTACTTCCCAAGCGCTTAGTACAGTGCTCTGCACACAGTAAGCGCTCAATAAATATGATTGATGATGATGATGATAGATCACTCTGTGGCATAGCTCTATGCTTCATCAGTGTATGAAAATTCTCTCCTTAGGGTTACCCAAAATGGAAGGCTTAAACCGGAGCATCAGACAAAGTTGATTGTGCTGGGCAGAAGCAGCATGAGAAAGAGTCAAAGGCAGATGATCAAGTGATCAAAATGTTGATCAGAGACAATGGCAGAGACTCAATTTTTTACTGCTTGAAAGAAGGCAATAGTAAACCACTTCTGTATTTTTACCAAGAAAACTCTATGGATACACATACCAGAATGACTTTACAGCAGAAGATGGGATGTTCTGGAGAGGGTGTGTCCATGGAGTTGCTATTGATCATAAATGACCCGACAGCATTTGGAAAAGAACTATTTACCAGGCACTATAATAAACACTGGGGTAGATACAAGATAATCAGGTTGGACAGAGTCCCTGTCCCACTCACATTCTTAATTCCCATTTTACAGATGAGCTAATTGAGGTCCAGAGAAGTAAAGAAACTTGCCCAAGGTCACACAGCAGACAAGTGGCAGAGCCAGAATTAGAACCCAGGTCCTCTAACTCCTAGGCTCATGCTCTTCCCACTAGGCCACTCTTTCTGTCCTACGCTGTCACTCTCTTCCTCTCCACTGTTTCAGCAGGGACAGAGGGCATGGGGAAGCAGTCATAGCAGCGGTTGGGAGAAAGGGTGAGCAACGATGGCAGAAGTTGCTGTACCTGTGGCCTAGCAGCACAAAGTAGATAGTCAAAGGTGAAAGAAAGTACCAAAAAAGTACCCATCAGCACAGTCCAACACCACGAAGGGGGCAAAGTTGGGGAGTTGAAGAAAAGCGGACTGGATTAGGGGAAGGTGGGAAGGAAGCAAAGGAGCACGGGAAGGAATGGGGAGTTTGAAGGAAGTGGGGACAGTTCCAATCTGGAATCACACACATCGTGCTTTGCCAGGAAGCTCAGATATGGTCAAAGAACTACTGAGTGAAACAGTGAACCAGCCTGGGATTAGCGTTAAAGGATTAGCTCTCTTCTTCTTGCTCATTTTATGATCTGAATTTTCGTGGTTTTGAGGAGATTTCTTTTTAGAGTTTGTGGTGCAAAAAACTAACATAGACATTGGGCTATTATGCTTTGATTTACTTAAAGATTAAACAATAGTTTAGTGACGCTTGACATTATAGAATAGAGAACATAAAATAATTTCAGTTTATTCTTCCAAACGTTTTGAACAGATCTTAACTGGGAGCATGTAATTTGAAGGGAAACCATGATAACACATCCATTGAAGATACAAACGGACTTTCACAGAATTTAACTCTGCTGTATCCTGGGGGTGTCACTAAAAGATGTAGCCCCTCCACTCCAGGAGCTCATAGGTTGTTGTACTTGAATCACCACTTCAATCGCATTTATTGAGCACTTACTGTGTGCAAAGCATTGTATTAAGGGCTTGGGAGAGTAAAATACAATGACAGACACATTCCCTGCCCACGATATGCTCACAGTCTAAAGGGGAGACAGTCATTAACATATATGCATATATATATATATATATATATATATATATATATATATATATATATAAATAAGTAAATTACAGGTATATTAATATGTGCTGCAGGGCTGGGAGGAAAGATGAATGAGGGGAGTGGGAGAAGAGGAAAGGATGGCTTAGGGAAGACTTCTTGAAGGAGATGTGCCTTCAATAATGCTTTGAAGTGGGGGAGAGCAATTATCTATCTGATATGAGGAGATATGAGGCTTTGCAGAACAGAGGCAGGATGTTGGTGAGAGGTTGGTGCTGATACAGAGGAGATCGAGGTACAGTGAGTAGGTTAGCATTAGCGGATCAAAGTATGTGGGTTGGGTTGTAGTAGGTGAGGTAGGAGGGGGAAAGGTAAATGAGTGCTTTAAAGTCACTGGCGAGGAGTTTTTGTTTGATGCAGAGGTGGATTAATAACCACTGGAGCTTCCTTGAGGAGTGGGGAAAAATGGCTCCCCTGGGCGCCTCCTCCTCCTCCCCATCCTCCCCTCCCTACCTCCTTCCCCTCCCCACAGCACCTGTATATATGTTTGCACAGATTTATTACTCTATTTATTTTACTTGTACATATTTACTATTCTATTTATTTTGTTAATGATGTGCATTTAGCTTTAATTCTATTTGTTCTGATGACTTGATGCCTGTCCACATGCTTTGTTTTGTTGTCTGTCTCCCCCTTCTAGAATGTGAGCCCATTGTTGAGTAGAAACTCTATATGTTGCCAACTTTGTACTTCCCAAGTGCTTAGTACAGTGCTCTGCACACAGTAAGTGCTCAATAAATACGATTGAATGAATGAATGAATGAATGGCCAATCTAGCATTTGCATGGTTTTTCATCCATAGGTATATAACTCTGCACTTGGTCCCACTGAATTTAGTCCTGCTTTGCCCAAGTAATCTAACAAACTGGGAAAGAGAGTCTACATTGTCAAAGTCACTTTTATTTTATTTCAGTTTTCCAAAGTGTTAGCATCCCCACCTAGTTTTGCATCAACAAATATAGTATCAATTGAGCGTCACAGGGACTGGGAATCAGGAGACCTGGGTTCTATTCCTGACTCCTCCATTAGCTTGGTATGTGACCTTGGGTAAGTCACTTAGCTTCTCTCTGTCTCAATTTCCTCATGTGTAAAATTATCAATTAGATGTTTAATATTTAACAGGATACCTGTTCTCCCTCCCTCCCTCTTAGACTGTGAGCCCATTTGGGACAGGGACTGTGTCCAATCTGATTATCTTTTATTTACCTCAGTGCCTAGTATAGTACTTGCTACATAGGAAATGCTTTAATCGGTATTATTATAGTTATTGTTATGAGAAGCATCATGACCTAGTGGAAAGAGCCCAGTCCTGGGAGTCAGAGGTCCCAGGTTCTAACCCCATGCCTACCAATTGTCTGCTTTGTAACCTTGGGAAAGTCACTCAACTTCTTTGTATCTCAGATTCCTCAGCTGTAAAATGAGGGTTAAATATCTGTTCTCCCTCTAATTTAAACTATGAGCCCCAAGTGGGACAGGGACTGTTTGGATACAAACTGATTCACTACCCCAGTGCTTAGAACAGAGCTTGAAACATAGTAAGCACTTATCAAGCACTTAAAACAGCTTCAACTACCATCTCTAGGAGCATGAGACCCCGATCTACCTCTCCATCCCTGATCTCTCTCCCTCTCTGCAGTCTTGCATTTCCTCCTGCTTTCAAGGCATCTCTATTTGGATGTCCTCCAGTCACCTCAAAATTAAGTGAAAAATAGAACTTCTTATCTTCCCACCTAAACCCTGTCCTCCCCCTGACTTTCTCATCATTGTAGATGGCATCACCATCTCTCCTTTCTCACAAGCCTGTAACCTTGGCACTTTCCTTGGCTTCTCTCTCTCATTTAACCCACATATTCAATCTATCTCTAAATCCTGTCAGTTCAACTTTGCAACATTGCTAAAATCTGCCCTTTCCACTTCATCCAAACTGCTACATTAGCCCAATCATTTATCCTATCCTGCCTTGATTAATAACAATTACAATAATTACAGTAATTGTTAAGCACTTACTACGTGCCAAGCACCGTTCTGAGTATTGGGGTACGTACAAGGTAATCATGTTGTCCCACGCAGGGTTCACAGTCTTAATCCCCATTTCACAGATGAGATAACTGAAGCAAAGAGAAGTTAAATGACTTGACCAAGGTCACACAGCAAACTAGTGGCAGAGTCGGGATTAGAACCCATGTCCTCAGACTCCCAAGCCCGTGCTCTTTCCACTAAGCCACGCTGTTTCAGCCTCCTTGCTGACCTCCCAGCCTTCTGTTTTGTCCCACTCCAGACCACACTTCACTCTACTGCATGGATCATTTTTCTACACACGGGTTTTGGAGTCGAGGATCATGGGTTAGAATCCCGGCTCTGCTAATTGCCAGCTGTGTGACTTTGGGCAAGTCACAACTTCTCTGTGTCTCAGTTACCTCGTCTGTAAAATGGCTATTAAGACTGAGAAGCAGCATGGCTCAGTGGAAAGAGCCCGGGCTTTGGAGTCAGAGGTCATGGGTTCAAATCCTGGCTCTGCCAGTTGTCAGCTGTGTGACTTCGGGCAAATCACTTAACTTCTCTGTGCCTCAGTTACCTCATCTGTAAAATGGGGATTAAGACTGTGAGCCCCCCGTGGGACAACCTGATCGCCTTGTAACCTCCCCAGTGCTTAGAACAGTGCTTTGCACATAGTAAGTGCTCAATAAATGTCATTATTATTATTATTATTATTACAAAAAGGTTCAGACCACACTTTCCCATTAGTCAGGAACCTCTAGTGGCTGCCCAACCAACTCTCAATCAAAGAAAATCCACTCACCATTGGCTTTAAAGCACTTAATCGCCTTGCTCCCTCCTACCTGACCTCACTAGTCACCTACTACAACCCAGCCCAAACACTTCATTCATCTAATGTTAACCTTCTCCCTGTACCTCGATCTCACCACCAAACTCTCGCCCACATCCTGCTACTGGCCTCCTCAAATCCAACAGATACTCTCCTCCCCTTCAAAGTCTTACTGAAGGCACATCTCCTCCAAGAGGTCTTCCATGACTAAATCCTCCTTTCCTCTTCTCCCTCTAAACTGTAAGCTCACTGTGGGCAGGAAATGTGTCATTTTATTGCCGTATGGTACCCTTCCAAGCACTTAGTACAGTGCTCTACCCATAGTAACTGCTCAATAAATACAACTGACTGAAATGCCATAATAATAATTATTATTAGAATTATCTATATCCAGTCCCTGAATAATCAAAAAAGCTATCTTTTTCTATTACAATTTAGGATGTTGACATTCTAACCTTCTCTTGGGAAGGTCTAGGGCACAAATGACATAAAAGTGCCCATTACAATTTTGAATATAAATTTGCATTAATCTTGCATTACATGAAGAGAAATAACAGCAGCCCAAGCATAGGAAAATGACCTAGTTTAAAATCAAATATAAGTTGGCTTACAAATAATGCCTGTGAAAAACTTAATGAAAGGTGAGTTTTCTGATATTGGTGTTACACTAAGCAGAAATACCCCAAGATAGCAGCAGAGAGATAAACCAGTGCATGGGGCTGAAAGAGGAGGTGAAATGAATTTGAAAACTGAAAGCTATCGAAGTAGAGCAGTGTCTGGTAAGATTAATCATCATAGGGAGCACAGAATTCATTATATGCTGATGGAAGTTTGGAAGACAGTTCTGGTTACCTGTTATATAACCAGGAGATTTGTATCTCAACAAGAGATGATTAAAATGTGCTTCCAAAACAGAGAAAATGTAAGAAGTTAATTAATCTGAGAAATTAAACCATATTGTCATTACAATTTGCGTTAATTTCAGCCTGACTCTTTCCTCCTCAATCAATCCAATAGCATCTTTTGAGCATCTAACTTGTGCAAAGCCCTGTACTAAACATAGCTTAATAAAGTAAAAAACATGGTTCCTGTCCTTATGGAGTTTATAATCTAATGGTGGCATAGGCATAAAAGTATTTAGAGTCAGAAGGGAAAAGAAAATGGAAAGTTACCACAGATGAGTGAATAAATGAGTAATTTAATAATAGAGAATATAAAAAATCTGTACATAAATGTTGAGGGTGACTGTGAGCAGATATTACCGAGGTGGTGTTGGAAGACTAAAACCTAGGGAGAATAATAATTATGGCATTTGTTCAGCTCTTATTATGTGTCAAGCACTGTTCTAAACACTGGGGTAGATATGAGAGACTGGGGTTGGACACAGTCCCCGTCCCACATGGGACACACAGTCTAAGTAGAAGGGAGAACAGGAGAAAATTAATTGGGGAATGCTTCCTGCAGAAGGTGGGATTTCAGCAGGGCTTTGATGATGGGGAGAGCAGAAGTCTGGGAGATGTGAAGGGGAATAATATTCCAAGGAAGGCCGGGGCATGAGGAAGGGACCGAAGGAATGAGATGGGTAGATGAGGGACAGTGGGAAGGTTCAGCTGAAAAGAGTGTAGGTAGCAGGGTTGGAGAATAGCGGGAAGAGAACTAACGAAGAAGGTGGGAGCCATTGGAGAGTCATAAAGCCAATGCTCCAGAGCTTTCGTGAGATGTGGTGGCAAGTGGCTAACCATTGGAGGATTTTGAGGAGGAAAGGAATACGGGCAGAATAAGATTCTAGGAGGTTGATCTGGGTTGCTCTGGGGTAGTATAGCTGGAAACAGAAAAGAGGTTGGAGGCATGTAAATCAGTGAGGAGGTGGATTCTGTAATCTACTAGGAAGATGAGAAGAGCTTGAGCTAGGACGGTGGCCATTTGGGTGGGCAGGAAGTTGTGGATCAGAAAAAAATAGATTACTGCTTCAGAAGGAGGAGTGTGTCCCTCCCCCAGACCCCCGCCTCACACACCTTAAGAATGCCAACTTGGCGTGAAATAGAAACAGTAAGGCTCTGAATTCTCCCCCTCCTTCTCATTCCACCCACACAAAGAGAAAAATGTACTCCTGGTAGCTTAAATAATAATAACGATGGCATTTGTTAAGCGCTTACTATGTGCAAAGCACTGTTCTAAGAGCTGGGGGGATTTAAGATGATCACATAGTTTCATGTGGGACTCACAGTCTTCATCCCCATTTTACAGATGAGGGAACTGAGGCTCAGAGAAATTAAGTGGCTTGCCCAAGATCACACAGCAGACATGTGGGGGAGCTGGGACTAGAACCCATGACCTCTGATTCCCAAGCCCGGGCTCTTTCCACTGAGCTACACTGCTTCTCTAATAATAATGGCATTTACTAAAGCACTTACTATGTGCAAAGCACTGTTTTAAGCACTGGGGAGGTCACAAGGTGATCAGGTTGTCCCACGGAGCCTCACAATCTTAATCCCCATTTTACAGATGAGGGAACTGAGGCACAGAGAAGTTAAGTGATTTGCCTAAAGTCACACAGCTGAAAATTGGCAGAGCTGGGGTTCGAACCCATGACCTCTGACTCCAAAGCCCAGGCTCTTTCCACTGAGCCACACTGCTTAGTACAAAGGCCCCATTTGGAGGAGGCTGACAGAGCATTAGTATCAATTGATCAATCAATGGTATTTATTGAATGCTTACTACGCACAGAGCACTGTATTAAGCATATGCCCACTGTAGGGTAGGGACTGTCTCTATATGTTGCCAATTTGTACTTCCCAAGCGCTTAGTACAGTGCTCTTCACATAGTAAGCGCTCAATAAATACGATTGATGATGATGATGATGATATGGGAAAATGCAATACAGCAGAATTAGTAGGCATGCTCCCTGCCATAATGAGTTATTATCATTATTATTCTTGTCATTATTAATAAAAATAAGCACTTATTATGTGTCAAACACTATATTAAGCCCTGGGGTAGATACAAGTTATTCAGGTCAGAGACAGTCCGTTTTCCATGTGGGGCTCACAATCTAAGTAGAAGGGAGCACAGGTATTAAAACCGATTTTACTGATGAGGAAACTGAGGCCCAAAGAAGTTAAGTAACCTGCTCAAGGTCACAAAGCAGAAAGATGGTGGAGCTGGGATAAGAACAGTGTCTGGCACATAGTACACACTTAACAAACACGATTTTTTAAAAAAATGGTCCTTTGACTGCCAGGCACGTGCTTTTTAACCATTAAGCCATGTTGCTCCTCGTAGTAGTGGGAACTGCTACCAGGATCCTCTGCCTGAAACAAAGCCAGCCACCACAACTGTTACAGCATCTCCTCAATGTGCCCTAAAGGAGCCACATTGGGGAGAAGCAGAAATGCAGGTGAGTGGGAAATACTGTCTTCGAGCGGAGAGCTGGGAGAGAGGGGTAGCAAGAAACTTGATTTTCCTTCTCTAACCCCTGAAGAGATGCTTTTGCCTCTGGGACTCTTGAATAGAAGAATGGAGCTCAACAATAGCATCCATTTTATATGGACCACCAAACAGATTGGAATGTCTTTTGTTTATGAACACCTTGGGTTTCATCTGGGTTCTATTTGAACTTGGGGACTAGATTTGAAGGCTCTATAACTACTTATTTCCAGTGTTCAGGGTTAGTCTCTCATTGAATGACTCCATGTCCTATTTCTTTGCATATTTGCTATCTTAGAGGGTTTTTGCATTGTTTTCTACTTGATCACATACATGTTGTATTTCAAACAGGAGTGAAAACCAGCCCTAAAAAATACTATTCAAATCTATTAATCACCAATCAATTAATGATGTTTATTGAATACTTACTATGCGCAGAACATTGTACTAAGCTCTTGAGAAGGTATAATACAACAGAGTTTGTTGACCTGTTCCCTGCCCACAAAAAACTTACAGTCTCGAGGGTTTTGATATCTAGGCTGATCTTTAAGATTGTCATCTGAAAAGTGTACAGTGAGAATTAATAATGAAAAAGCACTGCATCTTATGGAAATCTTCAAGACTTCTTTAGTTTCCCAAGTTTCAATTTCATTTCTTAAAGCCATTCGGGGAAATCTCCTTTCGGCCTGACCCAGTGTACAAAACCTTTCCTAGTCAGCATGGACATTCAAGGAACACTGCAGCTTTGCCCACGAATTCATTCATACTGTGCACATACGAGTGTATTACTGTTCTATAGCAATGGGAATTTCACAATCAATAACAAAGTCCCAGTGACTAAGAAAGCCCATATTGAGCAGATGAAGTAGGCTAAAGAGGGGAAGGTCACTGGAGAGTCAAAAGGAATATACATTCTATTTTGTCTTCTAAAAAAAATATTCAAGAGTGAGACTGTGAGCTCATTGTGGGCAGGGATTATCTCTATTTGTTGCTGAATTGTACTTCCCAAGCACTTAGTACAGTGCTCTGCACACAGTAAGTGCTCAAAAAATGATTGAACAAATGAATGAATGAATGAATGAGAAAATCCTCAGCAAGGAAGTGGAAGCGAAGGTATGATTTCTGAACTCTTGATTGCCCTAACGTTTCTGCCATTGACACCAAGGCTAAATCTCAATTGCTCTTTATTATAGCATTCATTCTTTGTTTATTGCTCTTATGTATTTGGGGCCTTACCTCTGGTGTGTTGCCCTTAATAAATGCCATCATCATTATTATTGTTATTGTCATCAGAAAGCAGATATATTTGCTAGCCCTACTTTTCTGTTTTTCTTCCAGAAAGCAGATTAGACATGGGGGCACTTGCAAGAAACCTATGTGAAGGTTGTCAATCAAATCTGATGCCAATATTAAAGATCTTGGGATAGGATGGGCCGGTAAGTTTTTAAAAACACTTGTTTTATCCTCACTTAATGATTAACTTGTATTGGTATTTATTAAATGCTTACTAAGTGTCAAGCACTGATATAAGAGATGGAGTAGATACAAGTTAATCAGATTGGACCCAGCCCCTGTCCCTCCTGGAGCTCCAAGGGAGAACTGGTATTGAAATCCCATTTTACAGTTAAGGAGACTGAGGCACAGAGTAGTTGAGGCACAGGAAAGTGGCTGAGCTGGCTGACTCCTAGGTCTTCATGCTTCCCACTAGACCACACTGATTCTAATAATGCCATGAGATTGTAAGCTCGTGAGCGGAGATAATGTCTTTCAATTTTTTTTAATCTTCCCTAAGCACTACTTACAGTAGATACTACACACAGAAGACCCTCAATCAATAAATCAATGATATTTATTGAGCATTTACTGTGTGCAGAATACTGTACTAAATGCTTGGGAGAATACAATTTAACAGAATTGGTAGACAGTCCCTGCTGACAACAAATATCCTTGATGATGACAGCAAAGCAGAAAAAAACGCTCTCAAAATATACTCTCACTCGATGCAGAGCAAACCAGACTGTGAGTCTTCAGGTTCTTCTTGAATTATGAGGTGGTAGTGACTATGCTTTTTCTGGGGGCAAGTCTGCTAGGTGATTTTTAGGAACTAAAAGATACACGGAGTCACTTGCTCAGGTGATTTGGGAAAATGGAATGTTTCTTTTTGGGATACAGAGCAACAGTTAATGGGTAAAGTTTGCCAAAAAATAATTCAGGAAGATATATTGGTTTGCCCCCATCTGACTATAACAATATCTCTTCTGGAAATACAAGGAAATTTATCTCTCTGAACAAATCAGCAGGCTGTGCTCTCTAGAAGCCTAGACCAAAGGATCAAGCACAGAACATTAGGAGAAAACCTCAAAACTATCATTGGATAAAAAAATTTGCAGTTTGATTTATGGCGTATTAAATGTCTTCTCTCTGAGGCCAATTCTGAGTTTAGGCTTTAAAGCACTCAATCACCTTTGTCCCTCTTACCTTAGCTTGCTGTTCTCCTACTACAACCCCATCCGCACACTTCCATCCTCTAATGCCAACCTACTCACTGTATCACGATCTTTTCTATCTTGCCACTTCCCTCTCGCCTATGCCCTGCCTCTGGCCTGGACCACCCTCCCTGTTCACATCCAACAGACAATTATTGCCTCCACTTTCAAAGACTGATGGCACATTCCCTTGAAGAGGCCTTCCCTAAGCCCCCCTTTCCTCTTCTACCACTCCCTTTTGAGTTGCCCTTGCACTTGGATTAGCTTTCTTAATTCATCCCTGTGTCAGCCCCACAGGATTTAGGTACATATCCATAGTTTGTTTATTTTAATGTCAGTCTCCCCCACTAGACTCTAAGCTCATTGTGGGGAGGGAACATGTCTAGCAACTCTGTTATATGGTTATATTGAACTCCCCCAAGTGCTTAGTACAGTGATCTGCACACAGTACGTGCTCAATAAATGTGATTTATTGATTGATTCAGAGATTACTACACAGTTAAGTGAGCTGTAACTTTCATTCCTCTACCTTTAGATTTCCCTGCAGCTGCTCCCATCTAGAACTTGGTTAAATTGGCTGTTTCTCTTGAACTTGGACCTCACAGGCTACAAGAAATCTGTTCATTTGGGAACCCGAGAAGTAAAAAGATGCTTAGAACTGTAGCATGAGAAATTCAGGAAAGTTTACTATGAATTTCCACCCAGTGAGGGCTTCAAAGTGTTGGAATAAATAACGGGGAGAGACTGTGGAATCTCTGAGATTCATTAAAAACAGGTTCCATCACATCCCTAGAAAAACCAACTTGGCCTAGTAGAAAGAGCATAAGCCTGTGAGTCAGAGGATCTGGGTTCTAATCTGCTATGCCACATGCAAGCTGTGTGTCCCTGGGAAAATCACTTAATTTCTCCATGCCTTAGTTCCCTCATCTGCAAAATGGTGATTCAGTAACTGTTCTCCCTCTTACTTAAACTGTGGACCCCATATGGGACCTGATTATCTTGTATCAACCCAACGATTAGTGTAGTGCTTGGCACATAGAAAGTGCTTATTATATGTCATTATTATTATTGTTATCATTATTAATCCTCTAGACTCTGAGCGCATTGTGGGCAGTGAATATGTCTCCCAATTCTGCTATAGTGTACTCTCCTAAGTGCTTAGTACAGTGCTCGGCCCACAGTAAGCACTCAATAAATACCATTGATGAAGATGACGATAATCCAAGTATATCACTCATTCATGAACCTGCCTTAAGGCAGGGGGAATGTCTTGGTAACTTCTCAGGTGACTTCCTGCTCTATGATTTCCTGAGTTATCTGGGTAAGTCATAAGAGCTGTGGCTCAGTGGAAAGAGCCCGGGCTTTGAAGTTGGAGGTCATGGGTTCAAATCCCAGCTCCACCACTTGTCAGCTGTGTGACTTTGGGCAAGTCACTTAACTTCTCTGGGCCTCAGTTACCTCATCTGTAAAATGAGGATTAAGACTGTGAGCCCCAAGTGGGACAACCTGATCACCTTGTAAACTCCCCAGTGCTTAGAACAGTGCTTTGCACCTAGTAAGTGCTTAATAAATGCCATTATTATTATTATTATAAGAGATCCCTAAAGGACTCTGATGAGCTCTAATTTCTAATTGGAAAGATGTGTGGCCTTATGGGCAGAACATAAATCTGCTGGAAGTCAGAAGACCTGGGTTCTAATCCCAGTTCCACCACTTGTCTGCTGGGTGACCTTGGGCAAGTCGCTTCACTTCTCTTTGTTTCAGTTCCCTCATCTGCAAAATAGGGATACAAACCTGTTCTCCTCCTACTTAGACTTTGAGCCCCGCGTGGGACCCGACGATCTTTTGCTTGGCACCTAGAAATACTGGTAGTGTAAGGAAAATGAAATATAATTCCTAACACAGATTGCAAGGGTCCTTAAGGGAAGGGATCATGTCTATCAAGTTTATTGTATTCCCCTAAGTGCTAGTACACTGCTCTGCACACAGAAAGCACTCAATAAATGCCATTGATTTCTTGAGTAAATACAGGCCCTAAAAGGGAATAAGGATGCTATGCAGTTTGGTGGTAGAGAACCAGGATTAAAATGAAGTTAATGATTTCTAAAGACCATCATTTTAATTTTGTTTATTCTTTCACTTCAGTGGTCATTTTCTCTTTAAAATTTATACATTCTCTGGGCTGCCTCACATTTTATGTTTATATTCTATAAATTATATATGGCAAATTATTTATATCAATGTCTGTGATCTCCTCTACAATATAAGCTCCTTGTAGGCAGGGAAGGTGTTTACCAACTCTGTTGTATTGTACTCTCCCAACCACTTATTACATTGCTCTGCACACAGAAAGTGCTCAATAAATACCACTGATAATGATGACGATCCTCCTTCATTGATTTCTTGTTTGAAAGATTAACAAACCTATTTCTTTTTTTTGTTATTTCTATGGCTCCTGTTTTTATTGGGCTTGAAGAGGTTTTGTTTCATTTTAATTACATCCTCTGAAATGCACTTGGGTTTAAATGAAGGCCACTGATATGTCACTCAACTGAAGATTTTCTGAGCCATTTGAAAAATAAAAATTGAGTTCCCTCACGAAACCGATAAGAAATACACTATTGGCCTTGGTTCTATTCTACATTACCTACATGACTATAAAGAGCTCATATTCAAGGTGTTGTCACCGTGTCTCAAGAAGTGTATAAAATACCTCCCAGTTGGAAGCTGAATTGTATTTCATTCTCCTTAGAGGCATTTTTCACCAAATGGGTGTTTTACTGCTTATTGTGTATATTGATTTCTTTTGTGTGCTTAGAGACTTATGAGGCTGCTACTGAAAAACATTATTTTCATGTCACTCAAAAACAATGAATATTTATACAATCCTACATGCTCTTTTAACCTGTGAAAAGGCAGGTTTCAGAAAACTCATTAAATATAGATATGTGCACTTCTGCACTTAGGTCTTTCTTATTTGATTAGAGCTGACTTTTGTCTCTTGATCCCAATTCAAATCAGCACCTGGAAGGGAAGCGAGGGAACTTCCCACTACACACCCAAAGGAGGGAACATTACTACTCTGAATTAACAAGACTGATCTTGGGGGACCCATCTCATATTGAATTTTTCTATTTGAAGGAACTGAAACTGTATTAATTGCTTCACTGAAATGCTACTGAACTGCTTGAAAAAGGAAATGTAAACATTTTTGCTCTCTAGGATAAAGTGTGGGGCTCACCCATTTACAAGAAGCTAAAAGGCAAAAAAGAAGATTAACCAATATAAATTGATAAAGCACGTAGAGAGGCTGCTCTCCCACTCTAGACTATAAACTCACTGTGGGCAGGGAACGAGTCTTCTAACTCTGCTTTCCTCTGCTTTCATTGCACTCTCCCAAGCGCTTTGTACACTATGTGCTCTGCACACAGTAAACACTCAAAAATACCACTGACTGATTGATTGATGAGGGTTCCCCAAAGTGAGAGAAATATGGTGGGGACTGTTCATTTTGGATGGGTTGGGGAGAGAAGGCCTTTGAAGGCATCTCAAACGACAGAGTTCTTGAAGACCCTGATGTCAGTGTCAGGAGAGAGAGTTTATCATTCAGCTATCCACTCTAGTTTAGTCAGCAAACTATGCTGTTTGGCTCTACCAGTTACTCATTTCCCAAAAGTGCAAACACAAGTGCAAATGGAACAAAATTAGTTTTCTCCAATTTGCAGCAAAAGGACACTGAATTTCCATTTTGTAATCAACACTCCCCCAGTTCTCTGATAACGCAGTGGCGTTTTCTTTCAAAATGCAGCATTAAGGAAAACTGATGTTGTAGGTCTCACCGTGTCTGACACCAATCAATCAATGGCGTTAATGGAGCCCCGGAACAACAGGGTAAGCAGATGTGATCTCTGCCCTTAACACACATAAGCTCATAAACCGTTTCTTCCAAAACCGCAGTGGGCTCACCTCCGACCCCTCACCCACATTGTCCTCAGGGCCTGAAATTCCCTTCGCCCCCACATCCTCCAGACTCAGTCCTCCCACCTTCAAAGCCCTCTTAAAACTCTACTTCCTCCCACAAGCCTTTCCCAACTAATTATCAGCACCCTGAATCTCATCAACTCTCCCACTGCCTCTCCAGCTTATGAATTTATTTGCTTATTCATGCTCATCCTTAACACTTCATATATGCATATTCAACTGAACATTCAATTTTATTTAATCTGCTTCCACCGGCTGTTAAAATTTCTAGGTCACTGAAAGCTTCTTGTGGGCAGGGAATATGTCTTGTGCTCCTGTTGTACTTAACAAAGGTTTAATATCATGATTTGGACTCATTAGGTGCTCCTTAAATGCTGTTACAGTTACTACTAATGCCCAAATTGGCTCACTTCATTGGATGAACATTACCCAGTTCCCTAACTACAGTCTAAGCAAAATATATAGTGAAAACATACATATAATAATGGCATTTATTAAGCACTTACTATGCACAAAGCACTGTTCTAGGCACTGGAGAGGTTACAAGGAGATCAGGTTGTCCCACGGGGGGCTCACAGTCTTAATCTCCATTTTACAGATGAAGGAACTGAGGCAGAAAGAAGTTAAGTGACTTGCCCAAAGTCACACAGCTGACAATTGGCAGAGACGGGATTCAAACACATGACTCCCAACTCCAATGCCCGTGCTCTTTTCACTGAGCCATGCTGCTTCTCTATGTGACAGGACTGGGCGTGCAGTAATTTTCAAGCCAACAATAGCAAATCACAGGAAAACCATCTTAATGACAGATATCTTAAAGACTAAAAGGCTGTGATCCAGCTATGGAAGTAGCATGGCCTAGTGGCAACAGCACAGGCTTGGGAGTCAGAAGACTTGGGTTCAAATCCCACACTATCACGTGTCTCCTGCATGACCAGGGGCAAGTCACTTCACTTCTCTGTGCCTCAGTTACCTCATCTGTAAAATGGGACTTACAACTGTGTGCCCCACGTGGGACAGGGACTGCGTCCAACCTGATTGCCTGTATCTATCCCAGCACTTAGAACAATTCTTGGCACATAATAAGCACTTAAGAAATACCACTATTATTATTATTATTATTAATGATTTAGGTTATTTTATTTGCAACTCAGTAGCAGCTCTGCTACCTTGGCTGTCACTAAAGAGAACATTATCAAGTATTTCAAGCCCATCAATACTCCAACATCTTGACAAAGCAACCAGGCAGATCTTGCCAGAAGTTAGAGAATAAAATGCCCCAGATTTGATTAAACTCTTTCAGTCCACTAGTGGATGGTGGAAGCAATTTACTAAGTGGATCGCGGAGGCTTGTAAAACTGAACGCCTGCTTCACAACCGATCTAACCCACTTTACTGCAGTTTATTTGATTGCATTTTTCTTCCACAGATGCCCCATGCATTTTACAAATGGTATTTTATTTCTACTGCTGCCCCTCATGATTGTTCCATTTTATGGATGAATTATTAAGGCTTAGAGAAGTGAGGTGACTTACTAATATTCCCTCAAATAAATTAATAAAATCAATCAATCAATCGTATTTATTGAGCACTTACTGTGTGCAGAGCACTGTACTAAGTGCTTGGAAAGTACAAGTCGGCAACATATAGAGACAGTCCCTACCCAACAGCGGGCTCACAGTCTAGAAGGCGAGTTCACTTCAGAAGAGGAAGGGTGTTTCTCTCAAGAGGGATTGGGAAAACTTCATGGGTGAGTGATCTGCAATGGGTCACTAGAAGGAAAGTTAGGGTTGTAAAGGGAAAAGTTAGGGATGTTAGTTCATAAGCATTAGGATGAATGTCAATGGGGACAATCATCACAAGGCTTCTCTAAGCATCCTGTTGTCCCCACCAGAAACAGAATCCCAAACTAGATGGCTTATTGGTCTGTAATCTCTCAAGTGCTTAGTACAGTGCTTTGAACACAGTAAACACTCAATAAATACAATTCAGTAATGTCATAGCTTAAATTCTTATTACTTTAAATTTTAATGGCATTAACAGCATAAATGGTGAAAGTATATTAGGTGATTATATGTGCCTCCATTTTTGTTAGCCCAAGGTGAAAAAGATAACAAGGGTGAGGATTTTTGATGTTAGAATATAATTCAAACCTGAAGAGATCCGTTTTACCTTTCTGATTTAGTTATCTGGAGATGTAACACTCCTTGATAAAATGCCTTGAAAATTTTGGATAAAAAGCACACCTTATATGTAAAATATTATTTTTCTCATTCTTCTTTGTGGGGGGGAAGAGAACAATCGCACCCTCTGATGGTCTCTCTATTATTACAAAACAAGGGAGAGGAAGCGAGAAGGACTCATTTGTCACATTATAAAGAAAAATTGGCCCCTGCTTCATTCAAGATTGAACTCCTTCTTAAATTGATCAAATTTCCCCAGCAGCTGCATTGCCTTTCTTTCCACATGTGGCTGCATCGGGAACAACTGAAATAATGTTTTCTGTTGGAAACCTCTATTCAGAAAAATACAGCAAATTGCTTCAATGAGCATAAAATCAGAGCAACCTGCATTTTAGACAAATGGGATTCTTTGTATTGCTTTGACTCAACTGTGCAAACAAGGGGGTTGTAAGGGGAACCTATTTGTGTAATGTTCTGAAGAGAATCATTCGATCTTTGAGTGATTTTTACTTTCCATTCTCGACTCAGTTATTGTGCACTGCCGTCTCTTTCTCTCCTTCTCTCTCCCTCACTTTTTCCCTCCTCTCTCGCCTTCCTTCCCTCTCTCACCCTCTGCAACTCCCACTGGAACCTGCATGATCCAATAGAGCTCTCATCTCTTATAGCACAGAACGACATCACCTGAGCCACAGCAACGAACAGATTATACCCAGACTTCAGAAGGAGCCAGGTAAAAGGCTAGCCCTCTGTAGGCTATTGAATAAAAGAACAGGGCATTGTTTCCACTTCTCATCAGCCGAAGATTTGCTTCGCATGGTTTGGGACCTGCCACAGGATCGAGTAGCAGCAGTTCATGCTGGCAAGTTTGAGGAATGATTAAGAGCACAGGGAAAGGCTACTGCAGAAGCTATTGCAGCAGAATGAATGAGTGTTGGAGTGAATGAGTGGAGAAGGACCGAGTCGGCTGAGCTCTGCCCGGATTCTCCCATCTCTTGCTCCGTCTTCATTAACTGTCTCTAGTAGGGCTACGGAGAAAAACAGATGCACTGAGCAAGTGCCCGCTGGAACTGTGACGGTACCCTCTCCATTGTGGAAAATGGTAAACAGAGACATGAATGGATTCCCAGTCAAGAAGTGTTCGGCCTTTCAGTTTTTTAAGAAGAGGGTAAGGATGACTGGTTTCTTTCTTTTTTTGTCCTTTTGTTTTCTTTTTTCTGAATTGTCTTTGTACAAGCTGAACTGAAGCAAGAATTGTTTTGTATGTGGTATGCCTGATCCCTCCTAAGGAGATGTAGCAACTAGCCGTGAATGGGATGAGAAATATGATTTTTTTTTTACCTGCTCCGGATGCATCTGTGTATGCATGGTGGGGGGGGGGGGGGCGGCGGGGAGAAGTGGGGGGGGAAATGGACTGGAATTCCATAAACAGAGTTGAAGGTATAGTTGCACATCTCTTTGTAATAGACTGAGCAGCGTACAATTATGGATAAGAAATTAGACAAGGGTTCTTACAGTATCTCACCCTTTCCTCCCCCTTTGCATCTTTCATCATCACCAGCTGCATGTACTGAGCATGTAGTCTTTTAAGGGTTTAACTCACTGGACCCCTTTCATTCACTTAGTCTAAAGTACTGCATTAGGATCTTCAATCATAAAGACAAACCACTCAATCTATCCAAATCTACCTTCATCTATAATTTGCACGCTCTCTCGCTCACTCCCCTCTGACTGTATATATGCACAAATGAAGTAGCAAACAGCAAATGCTACCATTTCAGATATACTAGAATCCATCCCTTCAACACCTCTATTTTAATCCTCCTCTGGTGTTGGAGAGAGAACACAGCAGGAGGCTGCATGTGTCTGTCTGATAGTGCTGTGGTTATGTTGCCACAGAAATGTATTTATAAAACCCATCACTACTCCGTCCACAGTATCCTGTGTGTTTCACTGGTACTTAGTGGCCAGAAAGGGAGGGCGGGGAGGACTCCTTTTCTATTAACCCACTAAGTCAGGCCATCTGTGAAAGACAGACAGGCTGGCAGAATACATTCACTTCATGTGGATTCTCAAAGAGGACATAAGCAGGGGGCTTTGGATAGACAGACAGATTCTGAGAGCTGAAACTACTTCTTGGGAAGCCTCCATTCTGATATTCCAGCCCCTCTCCACCCTAGTCAATACCCTGGGGCACCACCATCAATTTCATTTTATCCATTCATTCCTTCAGCCTTTCATTCCTGCCCTCTCTGTGATATGCCAGAAATCCCAGTCCCTCACTTCAACTAACCCACACGTGAAGCCCAATTAGACCCCAGGCAGTGAATTGTGAACAGGGAACATAGAAACTCCACCCCTCCAGTGACAAACTAGACTGGCAAATTTGGAAAAGCGCAGGCAGAGACCCAAGGTGGGAGAAGGACTCGCTATAAAATTTCCGGTGACCCAAGGTGGGAGAAGGACTCGCCATAAAATTTCCGGCACTCCACACCCAGAAAGGCAAAGATGTTCAAAGTCCCCAAGGGCAACGGGAGATACATTTTTGAAAAACTCAAATGTGGGCAGTTGTCTGGGTGACAGGTGAAATTCATGACTGGTGATTTGAATGTGACCTTACTTAGCATCATCAAGACAATGCATCACATATCAGTGATGTCTCCTTGCAGATGCCCTCACAGTCAGAGAGACAGAGAACATTCAGGGACCTTCAGCTCAGGAGAATACAGCATGAACCTGGTCAAGTTCCTCATGTTTCTTCTTGGTTTATCATATTTCTAAAATGTTGATTGTTCCCCAGAGGCAGGAGTCTTTAATCAACCTGGTAGGAGTTGAAGAGGCACAGTATTCCCTCCTCATTTTCATCATTATGGAAATGTGCCCACTGAAGTACGGATTAACCATCTGTTTCCCTTCTCACTACAGGGCATAATTTGTCAACAGGATCATTTGGTGTCTGTTGTCCTTGAATTTTTCCAGCAAGGGCAAGTTCAATGCCCTCTTGCTCCAACTGATGTATAAAACTAATACTGTCAACTAATAGATGAACAATCAACAAATATATTATGATTATTGTCATTATCGTATTTAAGTGAATCAACCCCTGTGGTACAGACAAGTTAATCATATTGGAAACAATCCCTGTCTTACATGGGGCTCACATTTTAAATATATATATATCAATGAACACAAATGAAATAGGCTGAGAGCGAGGTGGCTAGTGCTGAGCTTCATCAGCTACCTGACCTATATCTAATGGGGAGACTATCAAGTTACCCAGACAGGTAGAGACAGAAGCCAGCACTCAGATGAAATCCAATGACAATATCCACCTAAGGACAGCAAAGGATATGCCTTTGTGATAGCCTTGCAGTTGATCCCAATTCCTATATTATGCTGCAAATACCAGGTCCAAAGAAGTTGGCTTGACTTGCATAACCAATGTGTATGCTCCTAAGAATAACTGCTTACTTTCTATATCCCACTAAATGTCAGAAATATCAGGATAGTTGAATTTTTTTTAAACACAGCTTGATAGGCTCTTCTAGTATGTTTGTGCCTGATGACCTACATGGAGGAGGGTAAGAATAGACTTTTACCAGGTGCCCCAACCAAATTCTAACAAAAAAACCCTCGAAGATTCTGGGGCCCTCATCTAATAAAAAATAACTAACCCTCGATCAGTGTCTTGCCTCATGTTGATTACAGAGAGCATTAGTAGTATTGTGTAAGGTACAGACGGGAGACAGCTTGGTTCAAAAGGCTTAAGTTCATTTGTACTTCACCCTGGGAGGGGAAGTATTGGTGCCTAGCCTGGTCAATTCCACAGAAATAATAGAAGTTTGATGAGGATCCTTTACTTCACATAGTATGATTCATCACTGAGAATTTCAATGACCGGATGGATGTGCCTGATGCATTTTCCTAACCATCGCCCTAAAAAACAAGGCAACCAAGCACAACACTTTGAATGTTAGATGCATTTGGGGGCTTTTTGCTTAATACTCTCCAGAAGTCAGTTCTTGTAGGGGGCTTTTTGCTTAATACTCTCCAGAAGTCAGTTCTTGTAAGCAGATCAGACAGTCTCCTTCCCTTCTTGCTCACTCCCCCCAATCCAGTCATTCAGTTTGCTAAAAGGTGGACCACTGAAAATGGCTAAGTGCTTTGGTTTTTTTTTTGCCTTTGGGAATTTAATGCTGAAGGATATTCTCTGGCTGGGCAGTTTTGTAATCCTCTTTTGAAAAATATTAGGCCTGTGACAAAGAGTAGCATCTGCTACTTCTATAACACTAGCTGGTATAACATTTCATGGTATCTCTATTCCCTGCTTCATGATGCCTTATAATATCATCAGCTCCAGGTGAGAAGACGCTTCTTTGTGGCTTTAGTTTTGGATAATTACAACACTTCTTGGAAGTAAAGCAAGATACAGTATATAATACCTAGTAGGTAATCACCTTCCTCACATTCAGCAGTGTTCAGCCCCGAGGCAGCAAGTACACTAGATAGAATTCATGATGTCCTGTCACTGTGGAAATTGAGATGTCCTGGCAGGTACGGCCAGTTTCCCACATAATGAGCAAGGCACTGAAATTTTCCCCCAAGAAACACCGCTAGCCTTTACAGGCCCTCCTCCCCCGGCTCACTGGATGCCCTTGAACCCATTTGAAAGTTCATTAGACCCTTTGAACAAGTCTCCCAAATATGTCTCTCTAGCTTTTTTCGAGACCAGAAAGACACCATTTCATTACCTTTCAGTTCTCATCAAATTCCCCCAGTTCTCCAGTAACATGGGAGTTGCATTTGCAGGGAGGTCAGGTTGTTTATTAATGGTATCTGTTAAGCACTTAGTATGTGCCAGGGCACCGTACTAAGCACTGGTGTCGATGTAAGTAAATCAGGCTGGACACAGTCTACGTCGCACATGGGCTCACATTCGTAATCCCCATTTTACAGGTGAGGTAACTGAGGCCCAAAGAAGTTAAATGACTTGCCCAAGGTCACACAGTAGACAAGGGCATAGCAGGAATTAGAACTCAGGTCCTTCTTCTGCCAGGCCCATACTCTTTCCACTAAGCCATGCTGCATTCTTGCAGAACACTCCTTAGAAAATTCACACTACAGATCTCATCTCCCCTGACACTCCTTAAATGGGAACAACAATTTCTTACAACTCTTTTATATGCAATCATTCATATTTAGGGGGTGCTTACTGTGTACAGAGCACTGTAATAAGCGCCTGGAGAGTACAAAAGAGGTGGTAGACGCATTCCCTTCCCACAAAGAGCTTATGCCACAGAGGGAGAGATAGATTTTTAACATAAATCAATAAATCATGGATATGTGTCTTAATGCAGTGGGAGTCAAGGGGTAGGGAATAAAGAAAATGTATTCGGGTGATACAGAAGTGGGAAAAGAGGAAATAAGAGCTTAGCCAGGGAAGGCCTCTTAGAGGAAACATGCCTTTAATAAGGCGTCAAAGCTGGCAAGAGTAATTGTCTGTTGGATATAAAGAGGGAGGGCCTTCTAGGCCAGAGGCAGGATGTGGGCTAGAGGTTGGCAGCGAGATAGACAAGATTGAGGTACAGTGAGTAGGTTGGCATCAGAGAAGCAAAGTGTGCAGGCTGGTTTGCAGTAGGAGAGCAGCAAGGTGAAGTAGGAGGGGGCAAGGTGATTTAGTTTTTTAATGCCGATGGTAAGGAGTTTCTGTTTGATATGGAGGTGGATGGGCAACCACTGAAAGTTCTTGAGGAGTGGGGAACCATGGACTGAATGTTTTTCTAGAAAAATAATCCGGGCAGCAGAGTGAAGTATGGACTAGAATGGGGAGAGACAGGAGCCAGAGAGGTCAGCCAGGAGGCTGATGCAGTAATCAAAGTGGGATAGGATAAATACTTGGATTAATGTGGAAGCAGTTTGGATGGAGAGGAAAAGGCAGATTTTAACAATGTTGTGAAGGTTGAACAGACAGGATTGAGTGATAGACTGAATATGTGCGCTGAATGAGGGAGAGGAATCGAAGATAATGCCAAGGTTATGGGCTTGTGAGATAGGAAGGATGGTGGAGTAGTCTACAGTGATGGGAAAGTCCAGGGGAAGGCAGGGTTTGGGTGGGTAGATAAGGAGTTCTGTTTCTCACATGGTAAGTTTGAAGTGTAGGTGGGATATCCAAGTAGAGATGTTTTAAAGGCAGCAGGAAATGCAGAATTGAGTGTATTTAATCACATTTATTGAGCATTTAATTTGTGCAGAACACTGTACTAAGTGCTTGGGAGAGAACAATATAACAATATAACAATGTCTCCCCCTTCTAGACTGGGAGCCCACTGTTGGGTAGGGACCGTCTCTATATGTTGTCAACTTGTACTTCCCAAGTGCCTAGTACAGTGCTCTGCACACAGGAAGCGCTCAATAAATACGATTGAATGAACAATAGACAGGCACATATCCTACCCATGAGTTTACTCAGTGTAGGCTTTCCTGGTATTGACACCTGTCTACATGTTTTGTTTTGTTGTCTGTATCCCCCTTCTAGACTGTGAGCCCGTTGGGTAGGAACCGTCTCTATATGTTGCCGACTTGTACTTCCCAAACACTTAGTACAGTGCTCTGCACACAGTAAGCGCTCAATAAATACAATTGAATGAATGAATGAATGAATGATAGACTAACCTGAAAGTGTAGAGAGGCCGTTTAAACTTCTCTTGACAAGACAAGTTTTACTTCTTTTGACTTACATCAGCCTAAACCTCCTCCTTACAGCGGCATACTATGTCTGTGTTGCTTTTACTGGTCTTTCCAAGTTCCTTCAGTTCCTGACTGTCTTTATGTAACCTCAGAAGTTATAGAATTGAGCAGATCGGGAGTATGGACTCTTGGATCATCTTCAAGTCTTCAAATTTGATTGGGGCTGGGGCATGAGGCAAGAATACAGAAGGTCACTTCAGGGCAGATGGGGGAAGATGATCTCGGACAGTGTCCAAGAACCTTCTCCTCGGGAGAAAGTTCCTCTCTGTGCTTCAGTACCCCGGGGACACCCAGTAATCATTCCAATTCCCCACCTCATGAGCTCTCACAGGAACCATTTTCAAACAGAGTTGATTTTCAATTATCCATTCTAATAGAAGGGGGAGAGTAGCACAAATAATACAAAATGGGGGAGGCAGGTTTGGCTCCTGCTGGAGGGCAGGAAGGGAAGATTGTGAGTTCCATCTGGACAATAAACAGAGGTAATCCTAGAGAAGCAGGGTGGCTTAGAGGAAAGAGCTTGAGGTTGGGAGTCAGAGGTCACGGGTTCTAATCCCAGCTCTGACACTTGTCAGCTGTGTGACCTTGGGCAAGTCACTTAACTTCTCTGTGCCTCAGATACCTCATCTGTAAAACGGGGATTAAGACTGTGTGCCCCACGTGGGACAACCAGATTACCTTGTATCCACCCCAGTTCTTAGAACAGTGCTTGGCACATAGTAAGATCTTACATACCATTATTATTATTAATATGCCACTGGAGCCTGAGGAGAGCCAAGAGTAGGCTTATGGATGCTGCAAAATAGGAGAATTTCTGGAGAAGAGGCAGGCTTGTAGTTGTTCAGGGTTAAAAAAGAAGCCTACTGTGGATAACCCAGAATTGACTGTACAAGCAGGTAAACTCAGTTGTATCTGCATTAATAATCAACATATTAGGTTTGATAAATGGCACCAAGGAAGCACAGAGTTGTAACAGCAGCGTGGCTCAGTGGAAAGAGCACGGGCTTTGGAGTCAGAGGTCATGGGTTCAAATACTGGCTATGCCAATTGTCAGCTGTGTGACTTTGGGCAAGTCACTTCACTTCTCTGGGCCTCAGTTCCCTCATCTGTAAAATGGGGATTAAGACTGTGAGCCCCCTATGGGACAACCTGATCACGTTGTAACCTCCCCAGCGCTTAGAACAATGCTTTACACATAGTAAGTGCTTAATAAATGCCATTATTATTAATATTATTATTATTAACAACAGAATCTTTATAAATATTTCCCTTTTTAGGGTCTAATGATTTATTTGTGGCTAATATAGGTTATCTCGTATTTCAGAGATCAGCTTGAATTTGTATCAATTTCAGTGATACTAATAGTAATGATAGTACTTGTTAAGTGCTTACTATGTGTCAAGCACTGTTCTAAGTGCTGGGGCCAATACAAGACAATAGAGTTGGATACAGTCCCCATTCACTTGGGGTTCACAGTCTAAGTAGGAGAAAATGCTTTTTTTGTGATTTAACCAAAGAATGAAAAGAGCCATCCATCTCTAAATGTTTAGAGGATTCAGAAAACACGAGGTTTAAATCAATCAATCGTACAAGTGCTGTGTGCAGAACACTGTGCTAAGTCCTTGGAAAAGTACAAATATAACAGAGTTGATAGACACATTCCCTGATTTTAGGGTCCAGGCCTGAGATTTCTGAGTATAAAATTTTACAAGGAGAAGGGGAACTATAACACTTCCCTGTTAAAATTTTGATTAATTAGTCAGTTGGGTTGGTGGAGAGGCAGTTCTCAGGAGGAAAAAAGATTACCCATCTGAGGTTACCTATGCATCTCAACATGGGACTTTGGAAAAATATTTGTCTCTTGGTAGAGCTCTAGCCCCAGAGTCCCTTAGTAGGTGCTTTCTAAATATAAGTAAAGAAAGACAAACAGCAAAACATGGCAATCCAGGAAATAATCAGGTAGTCTCATGTCAAGGTACATGAATGAGGACTTCTGCAGGTTTGTCTAGATGTTTTCTTTGCTATCTCCAACAGGAGCTTCAGTTCCTAGCAGCTTGGTATATCTGTTCTCAGAGTCATTTGGGTTAAGGGCTTCTGTTTGTCAGGGGCTTTCTAGACAGCAGATAATAATAATAATAATAATAATAATAATAATGGTATTTGGTAAGCGCTTACTGTGTGCCAAGCACTGTTCTAAGCACTGGAGGGGATACAAGGTGGTCAGGTTGCAGGGGCTCACAGGCTTCATCCCCATTTTACAGATGAGGTCACTGAGGCCCAGAGAAGTGAAGTCACTTGCCCAAAAATCACACAGCTGACAAGTGGCAGAGCCGGGATTAGAACCCATGACCTCTGACTCCCAAGCCCGGACTTTTTCCACTAAGCCACGCTGCTTCTTGCAAATGATTTCTCAGTACACTTTGAGCCTACCTCCCAGCTGAAAATCTCTCCTTCAGTCAGTACAGATTGTGAAATCAGTCTTGCCTTGGACTTGGTTCTGATCGTGACCTCTTCACGAGAACTGCTGCCACCAGCAGCAAGACCACTTTAAGATTCCTCCTTGAAGGGAGTTATCTTCCTTCTACCTACCTTCTCTCTTCTCCCGCAGCACCCAGCTTGTGCTTTTAGCTCCTTCTTTGGTAACCTTCTAACTGTACCTCATTTACAACTCTTCCATTTCCAACCAATTGCTGTTGCCTTTCCCTTCCCCTCAAATCTGCAAATCCTCGACCTTCCCTTCTTCCCTTCTGTCAATAAAGCCACCTCCTCCAAGAGCCACTCCCAGATTAATCCTTACCTCCCTGTCCATATCAGTTTATTGCCTATTTCCCAAATTTCTATAGTATAACCTAGGATTTTACTCTTTAATCCGTGTAATGTTTGGCAACTTGCGTCTTCCCCATTAGGTTCTAATCTATTCGAGGGCTGGGGCTGTAATTCTTTTATTTCTTTGTAAGCTCCCAATTGCTTAGGACAAAGTTCTGCCCATAGTAGGTGCTGAATAAATGCTGTTGAAAAAATGGACAAATAAAAATAGTCCTCTCAAATTAGGGTGAGTTTTGCTGAATGGCCTCATACAATAGGCAGTGCAGGAAAAGGGTCTGAGAGCAATCTTAAATTAAAGCAAATGTCAATTAATCAGTAATGTTATTGAGCACTGACTGCACACAGATCACTATTCTCAGCCCTTGAGAGACTACAGCAGAAGGAAATGACATGACTCCCAACCTCAAGGAACGTTCATTCAAACATAAAAACCTAGTGGGACGTTTATAGGAAATGGAAAGGAAGCTGACAGGAGGGCAGACTCAGTGGTGATGTTTCAGCTTTTGTTTTTTATTAGCATTTAAGCACTTACTATGTGCCAGGCACTGTACTAAGCACTGGGGTAGATACAAGTTAATCAGTTTGGACACAGTCCCCATCTCACATGGAGTTCATAGTGTTAATCCCCATTTTACAGATAAGGTTACTGAGGCCCAGAGAAGTGAAATAATGATAATTATTCATATTGTTTTGGTACTTGTTAAGCTGCCTCTCAGGGTCGCACCTGGGGAGTTTCCAGTACTCTACTAGTCTCGACTATGGGAGGAAGAAGCAACTAAAGGCATACTCATTCCATTCCTAACTTGGGCAGTGGCTAGTGAGTAGAAGGCAATCTGCTACAAGTCAAAACTCAACCGTGCTGGGCAGCAGTAGCATGGGAGAAAGTCAAGGGCAGAGTCGCGTTTACTGCGTGGAAGGAGACAGTGGCAAACACGTCTGTATTTTTTCCAAGACGACTTTATGGATACACTACCAGAATGACTGCAGATGGGGGTGGGGTGCTCTGGGAGAGATGTGTCCATGACATCACTATGGGTCGGAGATGACTCGACGGCATAAGACGGGACTTGTTAAGCACTTACTATATGCCAAGCACTGTTTTAAGCACTGGGGTAGATACAAGTTAATCAGGCTGGACACGGTCCCTGTCCCACATGAGATTTACATCCTTATTCCCATTTTACAGATGAGGTAACTGAGGCACAGAGAAGTGAAATGCCCAAGGTCACACAGCAGGTATGAGACAGAGCTGAGAACAGAACCCAGGTTCTTTTGACTCTCAGACCCCTGCTCTATCCACTAAGGTGCACTGCTTCTAATGATTGATGTCATTATTAGTGCTTACTATGTGCCAGGCACTGTACTAAGCACTGGGGTAGATACAAGATAAACAGGTTGGGTGCAGTCCCTGTTCCACATGGGGTTCACAGTCTCAATCCCCATTTTACAGATAAGGTAGCTGAGGCACAGAGAAGCAAACTGACTTGCCCATGGTCACACAGCAGACAAGCAGCAGAGTCAGGATTAGAACCCACAACCTTCTAACTCCCAGGCCTGTGCTCTATCCATTATGCCATGCTGCTTCCCATGATTACGGGACTTGTTAGTGACTCACCCAAGGTCACCCAAGTGGCAAAGCCAGGGTTAGAATCCAGGTCCTTCTGACTCCAAGGCCAATGCTCTATCCACTAGACCACACTGCTTCTGCTTTTGTTTTGTTCTCAAAGATGGGGATTCACCAAAGCTGAGTCTCCCCTCGGTCATCCCCCTGTACTGAAGGAGTCTTCCCCTTGAGTAAGCAGTACTCCAGATGTCTTCCGTTGGGAAGAAGGAAAGGCTTTCCAGATCATGAAGGCAACTGTTTCCACTCTACAGCCATGCTGCATGAGCCAACTATGTAGAGCTCTTGCTCACTGGGAGAGACCCATTAGGGCCAAGGAGTGAGGCCATCCCTGCAATGGGCCTATGGATGGGATGGTCCTGCCCCATCACCTTATACCTTCCAGATGGAAAGTCGTAGTCTGTTCATCCTCAGACGGGAGAGGCTCCATTCCCCAAACTATCATATCTGCCCTTCTCTGTCCCTTTCTCTGCTATATCCTTCTTAAAACACAGCTGCCAGATCTGCCCATATTAAGCAGGGGTGGACCGTCCAGATTTTTCTACAGTAGCAGCAAAACTCTGAATTTTATTTTTGATGTCCTTCCTGATGAGGCCCACTTACAGCAGGCTGTCTTCCCACACTCTGCACTGCCGTGGACTGGACACCCTCACCTGCCCTAAAATTCTGCCGGGCCTAAAAGCCATGGTGCTGATACCTTTGGAGTGGCTCAACCCTTTAATGGGGTTTTTCATATGGAAAACTGCTAAATAAAGCCACAAAGAGGCTGCCAGAAAGTCTCATCAGTGCACCCTGCCAAAATCTGTCCCGAACAAGTTCCTAAAACCTTCTGGGACACTTTTCTCAGAAGAGTAGTTTAGAAATTTCTCTTGTGTTACTCTCATGCTGGCCTTCTTTTCTTCCCAGGGCCCCGAGCATCACCCAAAGCTGATGTGCCCCCAGAGAAATGGGATTATGTGCTTACACTGGGTTGAAAGGAAGATTCTTTTGAATAAGCGATAATGACACACTAGAAGCCCAGTCCCATCAAGCATGATGAAGTGTAGCTCTCACGTCCCGGTGACTGCTGAAACTCCCTCTCCCCGTTTCCACCTACCACATTGCCGGAGGGCAGCGGACTTGCCAGAGCTGGGCAGTACCAACTGAATGGGGCATGGAGATGGAAATAGCAGGACCAGAGACAATTGGTACAGGGTGAAGACACATTATGCACCAATTCCCAGAACGCCCCGAACTAAAATGTGTCAAACTGAAAGCCCAAGAGAATGGTGTGAGAGTGTAACAAAAAAGAAAGCAAGAAAAGATGAATGGAAAAGCTGAAAAGCTCTTGCAATGTTTCCTGAAGCTTTTGCTTGTCCACAAAAGAATGCCTTTTAAAATCAAGCTATTTTCTTTCATGCCTTGGGCCTGCCTCATTTTCACAGCTCTTTTGCATTACAGGAGGAAGGATGAGCAGAAAATGATTTTAGTAAAAATTGGTCTCTTTAGTTGGCTGTCATCTTCCATCATCTTGTTCTTTAATCAATCAAACTCTCCTCCCAGTTTGATATGATTTCTTCTTGAGGGTTGCCTTTCACCACCTGATTAAGTTACACATTACATCACTAATCCTTATTCTATATTTATTTTAAGGTAGGGCAAATGTGTTCTGAGATATCCCAGCCTACAGACACATAGCAAGAGCAAGTGTCCTGAAACTCAGCCCCTTCCCCTAATGAAGCAAACTTCCTCCCAATGATATGAAACCTCATTTTCCAAAATGCTTCATCTATAGCTTCAGATGGGTACCTTTAAAAGGACTTCTTTTTTTGTGACACTGATCAGGAACATTTTAAGAAGAAAAGTCATGCCAGGCAGTTGTCCAGAAAGAGAACGCTCTTCCAGTTACTGGGGCTCAGGGACAGACAAAACTCTTTTGTAGTTTATAACCCACATCCTCCATCTGCTAGAATGTTTTCTGCTCAGAAGAATTCTATGGGAAACACACCTGACAATGTGGACTGAGGATGCAGAAAGTGGGCTTTAGAAGAGACAGATGAAGGAAGGGCTATTAATGAGTAGGCATTTTCATCAACAGAAAGAGTCCATAACTGAAAAAGGTCAGGACCCTGCCTCTGTTTTGATCTGGCTGGGGCCTTACATATGAGCATAAAGTTGTAAAAATAGATCTTGGTTCAGGGTTGGGTTATTCCAGAGGTTATTTTACCTTTTTTTTTTCTGGGGTACAGGAGGGTTAGGGGAAAAACAGGGGGTGGAGATCAAGAACAGTGGCAGCTCTGGAGTTCTAACTCCACCCAACCCAGTTCCATTTCTCAGGAAGTCACCAATTCCTCTCCCCCTCACTCCAGGAACTGTACTCAGAGCCAGGTGTGCAGGCACAGGTGGTCCCCACCTTCGTCTTGCCACAATAAACTAATCATGAGCCCAATTTTTTTCTAAAGACACTCTAGAGAGTAACCAATAAACCAGTTGTGGTACTTCAGTAAACCCTGAAATCCGTAGCTTGTATTCAAAAAATAGTGGCAAAATGTGTCCTCTTGAAAAAACTGTGAAAAGTTACCTTTCAAAACTGTCTGCAGCAGATTTCCTTTTCCTTGCTGCATCTCATGCTCAGAAGATATTGTTCAGAAGTGAGGGGCCGGGGGACGGGGAAGCAGCGGGAGTCAGAAGGACCTGAGTTAAAAAAAAAAAAATAATAATGGCATTTATTGGGCGCTTGCTAGGTGTAAAGCACTGTTCTGGGCACTGGGGAGGTCACAAGGTGATCAGCTTGTCCCATGTGGGGGCTCGCAGTCTTCATCCCCATTTTACAGATGAGGGAACTGAGGCCCAGAGAAGTTGTGACTTGCCCAGGGTCACCCGGCTGATAATTGGCGGAGCCGGGATTTGAACCCATGACCTCTGACTCCAAAGTCCGGGCTCTTTCCACTGAGCCACACTGCTTCCCAAATGATGGCATTTATTAAGTGCTTACTATGTGCAAGCACTGTTGTAAGCGCTGGGGAGGTTACAAGGTGATCAGGTTGTCCCATGGGGGGCGCTCACAGTCTTCACCCCCATTTTGCAGATGAGGTCACTGAGGCCCAGAGAAGTAGTGACCTGCCCAAAGTCACCCGGCTGACAATTGGCGGAGCTGGGATTTGAACCCATGACCTCTGACTCCAAAGCCCTGCCTCTTTCCACTGAGCCACACTGCTTCCCAAATGATGACATTTATTAAGTGTTTACTATGTGTAAAGCACTGTTCTAAGAGCTGGGGACGTTACAAGGTGATCAGGTTGTCCCACCCGGGGCGGCTCACAGTCTTCATCCCCATTTTACAGATGAGGTCACTGAGGCCCAGAGATGTTGTGACCTGCCCAAAGTCACCCAGCTGACAATTGGCGGAGCCAGGATTTGAACCCATGACCTCTGACTCCAAAGCCCGGGCTCTTTCCACTGAGCCACGCTGCTTCTCTGTTCTAATCCCAGCTCCGCCGCCAGTCTGCTGGGTGACCGGGGGAAGTCACTTCTCTTCTCTGAGCCTCAGTTTCCTCATCTGTAGAGTGGGGATTAAGAGTGTGAGCCTCATGTGGGACAGAGACTGTGTCCAACCTGATTAGCTTGTATCTTCCCCAGCGCTTAGAGCAATGCTTGTCACATAAGCGCTTTACAAGTGCTGCCATTATTATTAACTCATATCTAGACTGTGAGCCCGTTGTTGGGTAGGGACCGTCTATGTTGCCGACTTGTACTTCCCAAGCGCTTAGTACAGTGCTCTGCACACAGCAAGCACTCAATAAATATGATTGAATGAATGAATGAATCTAACCCTGTGCTTAGACCAGTGCTTGTCACATAATAGGCGCTTTACAAGTGCTGTCATTATTAGTAACTCATATCTAGACTGTGAGCCCGTTGTTGGGTAGGGACCGTCTCTTTATGTTGCCTACTTGTACTTCTCAAGCGCTTAGTACAGTGCTCTGCACACAGTAAGTGCTCAATAAATACGATTGAAGGAATGAATGAAAGAAGGTATCTGGGAAGTGGGAACAAAGAGATTGCTCTTACATGTATTTATTTTATTTTGTTAGTGTGTTTGGTTTTGTTCTCTGTCTCCCCCTTTTAGACTGTGAGCCCACTGTTGGGTAGGGACTGTCTCTATATGTTGCCAATTTGTACTTCCCAAGCGCTTAGTACAGTGCTCTGCACATAGTAAGCGCTCAATAAATATGACTGATGATGTATTTGTGTTAGGTCATTGTTAATGCATCTTTAGTTAATGTTAAATAATTTAAAACTTGCAGGCCAAAATTTCTGAACTGTAAGCTCCTCATGGGCTGGAATCACATCTACCAACTCTGCTATAGTGTACCTTCCCATGTGCCTTGTACAGTGTTCTGCATATAGTAAGCGCTTAGTAAATGTCATTTATTGATTGATTGACCATGCTTAACCCTGGGATTACTTCGAAGGTCTACTGGGAAGTATAGCCATGATGGTAGACAAGGAGGATGGATAATAGAAAATGGGGAGCCCAGAAAGAAACAGCAGTAGCAGCAGCATCAGGTGAGAAGAGAGTGCTTTGCTCATTGCAGCATGCTTTGAGACATGCAGCATGACCTAGAGGAAAGAGCATGGGCTTGGGAAACAGAGGACATAGGTTCTAATCCTGGATCCACCACTTGTCCGTTGTGTGACCTTGGGCGAGCCACTTAACTTAAGAAGGGGAGTGAGAGGAATGAAGAGAAAAAAGTCTAATTTGAGAAGGGAGGCAGGCCTAAGGGAGACGTGCATAAATAGAGCTAGGGGGAGGAGGGATTGGTAGATTATGGGGACAGCAATCATGTCTTTTACTCTAGTCTGTAAGAAGCTCCGTGTACATAGGAAACACGTCTACCAACTCTGTGGATTGTAGGCTACCAAGCACTTAGGACAGTGCTCTGCTCATAGTAAGCACTAAATAAATACCACTGACTGATTTCAGACTCCCAAGACTTTATCAATCAATCATATTTGAGTGCTGTGTGCAGAGCATTGATCTAAATGCTTGGGAGAGTACAGTACAATAGAGTTGATAGACACGTTTCCTGCCCACAAGGAGCCCCTGAGTATAGTGCACACAGTGGGTGTTCCATAAATACTGTTAATCGATTAATGGATGTGTACATCAGGTAAAACTTGAGACCCCCGATGTAGGATATGATTGCAGAATACTACACATTATTTTAACTCTTTAAGCTCCCTCCTACCACTTCTCTTCTCCCGCCCTCCCCCTGCCAAAACCACACCAACCTAGAATGGAAGAACAGTGAACACTTGTTTTTTTAAAAAATGCACCAAGTGAATTTATAAAAATAGCTTCCATTACACCTTCTGACCTCAACTTCAGCTCACAGTTTTAAGGAAGCAAAAGATGCCAATACTTCATTGTGCTAATCTTTAACCTTAGGATCTAGAAAGGCTGTAGATTAATAAACATGCAAGTTTACTAATAACCGGATTCAGTACAATATTCTAAACCGGGAGTCCTATTAATGATCATCATCAATCGTATTTATTGAGCGCTTACTATGTGCAGAGCACTGTACTAAGCGCTTACACTGATCGATATTGACAGTTTATGAGATGGAGATAAATGCTTCTAACATGATTTAATGCCATTATGCTGAGTGCACCAAAGTCTATGAATAAATCATATCCCTGCAGTCAGCCTTGCTACAATTAGCAGGTGCTAAAGGTTAATGAGAAAAATGACATGGCCAGTGGGTGAAGGGTGAATGTGGTGGAGTTATGCTGCCTGCAGGGTTTTGTCAGCTATCTTAGTGAGCTAGACATAGATAATAGGTGAGCAATTGCTATGCACCAAGTACTGTGCTGAGATAGACAGAAATAGAACAGATAAGGTACAGTCCCTTGTTCCACATGAGAATCATGACCTGGGTGGAGGTAGAGAGATAAAGACTATAGTAACACTGGATTGCAAATACAAACAACAGAGCCAGTAACCCCAAGATGACGATGTCAAGAGAAGTTAAGCGGTAGCTTGACCTAGTGGATAAAGCACGGGCTTAGGAGTCAAAGACCTGGGTTCTAATCCCAGTTCTGCCACTTACCTGCTGTGTGACCTTGGCAATACTCTTCACTTCTTTGTGCCCCAGTTACCTCATCTGTAAAATGGGGGTGAAGACTGTAGGCCCCACGTGAGACAGTGACTGTGTCCAAACTAATTAACTTGTATTTACCCCAGACCTTAGTAGAGTGTCTGGCACATAATAATAACTTAACAAATACCATTTCAAAAAAGAGATAAAGAATGGATCTTGCAGGTGGGGGAATCCTGAGACTCCCCACTGCTCTTCTAGACTGTGAGCTCATTGTGGACAGGAAACGTGTCTGTTTATTGTTATATTGTACTCTCCCACATGCTTAGTACAATGTTTTGCACACAATAAGTGCTCCATAAATATGATAGAACTGAACTGCTCCAGGTGAGGTGTCCTGAGTTACTGCATTTCCCTTTCTAAAGGTTGTGATGTAGTGTTGAGGGAGGCTTGTCCCTGTTGTTGCCGCAGGGAATAGGGGTTCCCAATTCACTGGTATCTTCAGAAGCTGGGGAAGATTGTTCTAGCATGGGCCAGTCTTAAGGAGCCCCCGAGCCATGCGTGACTCAGTTCCTGGTCACCCATATCCCTACCAGCAATGGGGCTTCCAGCTCACAGGTTTCTGCAGCTCCAGGGGAAGCTGGGGTTGCAATCACAGGCTTCCCAGCATCCTCAAAGTTAGGGAGGCCTTGCACCGCTCCTTAATCCTCCCACATCCTCAACCTGCTTTTCTCCAGGACTTGGCTGTAAGATTTAGTGATAAACATACCCTGTGAGTGGGAGCAAAAATGGGCTGGGTAATATAAGGGCACAAGCAAAAATAATAATAATAGTATTTGTTAAGAACTTACTATGTGCCAAGCACTGTTCTAAGTGCTGGGGTAGATACAAGGTAATCATATTACCCCACGTTGGGCTCACAGTCTTAATCCCCATTTTACAAATGAGGTCACTGAAGCACAGAGAAGTTAAGTGACTTGCCCAAGATCACACAGCTGACAAGTGGTAGAGCCGGGATTGGAACCCACATCCTCTGACTCCCAAGCCTGGGCTCTTTCCACTAAGCCATGCTGCTTCTCTCAATACCAAAGTAGGTTAGTTGACAGTAGCAACCAAAATGCTAGAGGAATGGTGTGATGGTTAGCTGCTTTGATGCCTAATAGAGAATGGACAACCTAGAATTCCTAACTTTACTCTTTCTTTCCCTATCTTTCCTTCCAGTAACTCATCATGGCACTTTCCTTCACTCCCTTAGCTAAACCCCTTCTTGATCTGTCATTTTTGGTCTGCAAGTCTTCCTGGCTAACAAATTCCAAATGATTGTCACCTGCTATATGAAGAAGAGTTTCCTTTTGCTTGGCATTCATCACCTTCTAGCTTCAGTTATTTCCCTACTAGTTCTGGGGTTTTGGGATTTGGTGAAAGCAATTTTACATTAGTCTCATCCAGCCCTTCATGATTTTCTTGATCATGTCCTCCCTCTCTGCATGTATTATTCCAGCCTGAATCATTTCAGGCTATACTCCTTCAATGGACATTAAAGGGAAGTTGTTCCTGCTTTTTTCTCCCAAGCCATTTCTTTATCTCTGGGGTGAGGCTACCATTCTGAGCTAGTTTGACTTCAGCTAGAAAAGCAGACTGGCCTAGTGGAAATAACACAGGCCTTGGAGTCAGAGGCCTCTGGTTCTAATCCTGGCTCTACCACTTGTCTGCTGTATGACTTTGAGAAAATCACTTCAGTATCTCTGTGCCTCAGTTACCTCATCTGTAAAATGGAGATGTAAACCCATGTAGGACATAGTGTGTGTCCAAACTGATTAGCTTATATCTAGCTTCACCTCCTCCAGGAGGCCTTCCCAGACTGAACCCCCTTTTTCCTCTCCTGCTCCCCACCCCCCCAACCCTACCTCCTTCCCCTCCCCACAGTGCTTGTATATATTTGTACAGACTTATTACTCTATTTATTTTACTTGTACATATTTACTATTCTATTTATTTTGTTAATGATGTGCATATAGCTTTAATTCTATTTGTTCTGATGATTTTGACACCTGTCTTCATGTTCTGTTTCGTTGTCTGTCTCGCCCTTCTAGACTGTGAGCCCATTGCTGGGTAGGGACTGTCTCTATATGTTACCAACTTGTACTTCCCAAGCGTTTAGTACAGTGTTCTGCACACAGTAAGCACTCAATAAATACAATTGAATGAATGAATGAATCTACCCCAGCACTTAATATAGTGCCTGGCTCATAGTGAGCACTTATCAAATGCCAATAAAAAATCCAGCAGTTTCTAGTAAAATGTAGGTTTCAACATGGGACGTACTGGAAACCTGAGAAGAAAAACTCAAGGGCGATACAATGAAAAGTGAAAAAGTAGTAGAGGAGAAATGAGTTGTGAATGGTGTCACTGAATGAATGCCTGCACTTCAAGTCTATTTGTTTCTGGTGTGATGTCACCTATTTAGAACTTGCAACTAATAATCACGGAGTTGTGAACTTATGGTTAATCACTGCTTTGAGTTTAAATTCAGACATAGAGACTCCTGAACACCTACGCCTCTGTAGTCAGTGTAAATGAAGTTCAAGTTACTCATTTTCCAAAGGACAAAATAGTCCATTCCAAGTGTAATTTAGCACAGAAGGGTTCACTCACCCTTGACATCTTTCCTCACAGAAAGCCTACTCTCTAAGTGGGCACAGGGCTAGGGGTAATGGTCAGTCAATTGTATTTAGTGAGCGCTTACTATGTGCAGAGTGCTGTACTAAGCACTTGGGAGAGCACAATATTACAGACACATCACCTGCCCACAACAAGCTTACAGTCTCGTAATACTTAGGTAATGAGATGAGCCAATACTTCCTTGTCTAAAACTCCTTGTTGCCCCCTCTTCTTCCATGCTAACTCCTCCCATCCTCTCAAGCAACTACCACGTTCTGGATCAAAAGCTCATTGTGGGCAGGGACCATGTCTAGCATATCTGTTGAATAATACTTTCCCAAGCTCTTAGTTTGGCATACTGTAGGGGCTCAATAAATACCATTGATTGATTCTGGGTTTGAAGTTGACACTGCTGACATTGTGAGATTTTTTGTGTGTGTGATTAATGAGCACAGCTTCTAAAACCAATATAAGTTCAGTGCAAAAGTGACAATCCTTCTCTCGTATCTCAGGCTTAGAAAGACTGCACTTTGTAGCAATGTACATTTAGTGGTCTAAATGTACAAACAAAAACCTCCAAAACTCTAGCTCTTCAGGACAGGAGGCTTCATCAGACGGCATGGGCTAGTGGTTAGAACACAGACCTGTGAGTCAGAAGGACCTGGGTTCTTATCTTGACTCCGCCACTTGTCTGCTGTGTGACCTTGGGCAAGTCAATTCTCTGTGCCTCAGTTATCTCGTCTGTAAAATGGTTAAGACTGTGAGCCCTCTGTGTCCAACCTGATCAGTTTGTATCTTCTCTAGCTCTTAGTATATGTAAAATGGTTGAGTGTGAGCCCCCTGTGTCCAACCTGATTAGTTTAAATCTCTTCTAACACTTAGTATAGAGACCAGCACACAGTAAACACTTAACAAATGCCATATTTATAAAAAGGTAGGACAAAGCAGTAGTGGGGCAGGGGAATGGCAACTCCTAGGAATGGCAACATAGTTTATTGGAAAGACAATAGGCCTGGGAATCAGAGGACTGGGGCTCGCATTATCTGCTGTATGATTTCAGGCAAGCCAATGAAATGACCTGTGCTTCAGTTTCCTCATCTGTAAGGTGGAAATTAAGTACCTGTTCTGCTTCCCACTTAGACAGTGAGCCCTATGTGGGATGGGGACTGTGTACAACCTGATTATCTTGCATCTGCTACAGCACTTAGTACAATATCAGGCACATAATTAAGTGCTGAATAAATGCCACAGTTATTATTATTGGAAGAGGAAGCTGTGGCATTTACCAGCCCCAAAACAGTGGTGGTTCCTCTGGCTGTCTATTCCAGAAGCTACCATTCACCCCGTGAAGTACCTGGACCATTGCCAAAGCTGCCACTTTTTCACATATGGATTATTTCTGATGTATTAATCAACTGTATTCACTGAGCACCTACTGAGAACTGCATGATACTAAGCAATTAGGAGAGTACAATGAAAGTTAAATGTGTTTACCATCTAATAGAAGGAGACAGAGAAAAAATAATTTTCCAAAAATCGGAGCAAGAGGAAGAATGGTGACATTCTAGCACGAAATAATACCAAAATTAGTAGTAGTAGTAGTAGTAGTAGTAGTAGTACTTGGTAGAGTACACTGTACTAGGTGCTTGGGAATAACAGAGAAAAGAAATGGCATGTTTCCTCCCTACAAAGAGCTTACCACTGTAATGGGTGAGACAGAAATGCAAATATTTACAAGTTGAATTAGAGTGTAAGTTCGTCATGAGCAGGGAACATGTCTACCAACTCTGTTGTACTCTCCCAAGAGCTTAGTACAGTACTCTGCACACTGTAAATGCTCAATAAATACCACTGATTAATTTCAATTCATTCATTCATTCAATCGTATTTCTTGAGTGCTTACTGTGTGCAGAGCACTCTACTAAGCACTTGGGAAGTACAAGTTGGCAACATATAGAGACGGTCCCTACCCAACAAAGGGCTCACAATCTAGAATAAGTGTATAAATATAAAGGTTGAGGATGGGTATGATTAAGTTCATAATTAATAATATTAATAATGGCATTTGTTAAGCACTTACTACATGCCAAGCACTATTCTAAGGATTGGGGTAGATACAAGCTAATCAACCTTGTCCTTTCCCTGACTTTCCCATCTCTGTTGACGGCACTACCATCCTTCCCATCTCACAAGCCCGCAACCTTGGTGTCATCCTCGACTCCGCTCTCTCATTCACCCCTCACATCCAAGCCGTCACCAAAACCTGCCGGTCTCAGCTCCACAACATTGCCAAGATCCGCCCTTTCCTCTCCATCCAAACCGCTACCCTGCTCATTCAAGCTCTCATCCTATCCCGTCTGGACTACTGCACCAGCCTTCTCTCTGATCTCCCATCCTCGTGTCTCTCTCCACTTCAATCCATACTTCATGCTGCTGCCCGGATTATCTTTGTCCAGAAACGCTCTGGGCATATTACTCCCCTCCTCAAAAACCTCCAGTGGCTACCAATCAATCTGCGCATCAGGCAGAAACTCCTCACCCTGGGCTTCAAGGCTCTCCATCACCTCGCCCCCTCCTACCTCACCTCCCTTCTCTCCTTCTACTGCCCAGCCCGCACCCTCCGCTCCTCCACCGCTAATCTCCTCACTGTACCTCGTTCTCGCCTGTCCCGCCAATCGACCCCCGGCCCACGTCATCCCCCGGGCCTGGAATGCCCTCCCTCTGCCCATCCGCCAAGCTAGCTCTCTTCCTCCCTTCAAGGCCCTGCTGAGAGCTCACCTCCTCCAGGAGGCCTTCCCAGACTGAGCCCCTTCTTTCCTCTCCCCCTCGTCCCCCTCTCCATCCCCCCGTCTTGCCTCCTTCCCTTCCCCACAGCACCTGTATATATGTATATATGGTTGTACATATTTATTACTCTATTTATTTATTTATTTATTTATTTATTTTACTTGTACATTTCTATCCTATTTATTTTATTTTGTTGGTATGTTTGGTTCTGTTCTCTGTCTCCCCCTTTTAGACTGTGAGCCCACTGTTGGGTAGGGACTGTCTCTATGTGTTGCCAATTTGTACTTCCCAAGTGCTTAGTACAGTGCTCTGCACATAGTAAGTGCTCAATAAATATGATTGATTGATTGATTGATTGATCAAGTTGGACACAGTTCCTGTCTCACATTGGGCTCACAGTCTTTATCCCCATTTTAGAGAGAAGGTAATTTAGGCACAGGGAAATTGAGTGACTTGCCCAAGGTCACACAGCAGACAAGTGGTGGAGCTGGGATTAGAACCCAGGTCTTTTTGCTTCCCAGGCCCATGCTCTATCCACTAGGCCATGCATAATTGCTAGGGTTGGTTGAAGAGTCTATATGGCTTAGTAAGAGGCAAGGCTCAGGATGCTGGGCAATTAATCAGGGAAGGTCTGTTAGAGGAGTTGGAATTTGGGGAGGGCTTTGACTGTGGGAAGAGCTGTGGTCTGGCAGATCTGGGGAGAGGGGGAGCTCCAAGCTGAAGGGACAGTGTGGATGAGGGGAACAATGCCGGAGAGTCGAGAGCAAGGTTCAGTAGGAAGGTTGGTTTGGGAGCTGTGGAAAGAGAACAGGTTGGTGAAGAGAGCAGAGAGATAAGGTGTGGTAAATTGGTGGAGATCCTCACATCCAATCGTGAGCTCTTGCTTGATGCAGAGAGAAATCAGAGCCAGTGGGGGTTGAGATCACTGCTGAGCAGCTGTTTCGATATCCTACTTTCATCCTTGGCAGCAGCATGGCCTAGTGGTTGGAGCATGGGCTTGGGAGTCAGAGGGCCTGGGTTCTAATCCCAGTTCCCTCATTTGCTGTGTGACCCTGAGCAAGTCACTTCACTGTGCCTCAGTTCCCTCATCTGTAAAATAGGGGTAAGACTGTGAACCCTATATGGGACAGGGACTGTGTCCAATCCAGTTGCCTTGTATCAAGTGCTTAGTACAGTGCTCTGCACACAGTAAGTGCTCAATAAATACAATTGAATGAATGAATCAAATTCAATGCATAGAACGGTGCCTGGCACATAGTAAACACTTAAATACCATCGTCATTATTGTTCTTATCCTTTTTGTTCACATTTCCCATACAGTGAAGCTATGTTGGAGTGAGCATGGCATCAAATTCCTACTGATTTTTGACATAACAAATCTTCTAAATGCTTGTCAGGCTTTCCTGTTTCCTGCTTGCTCCACCAATACGCAACATACTCTTCTTGCTCCCAATACAGTGAACTGGATTAGCTCTTGATGTTCATTAGTGCCCAGTCAACAGGGCATTTTCAAGCGAAGCAGCATGGCCCAGTGGATAGAGCACCGGCCTGGGACCTGAGTTCTATTTCAGCCTCTGCCACTTGTCTGCTGTGTGACCTTGGACAGCTCACTTAACTTCTCTGCACCTCAGTTACCTCATCTTCAAAATGGGGATTAATACTGGGAGCCCCACGTTGGACAGGGACTGTGTCTGACCTGATTAGCTTGTATTTACCCCATTGCTTAGTACACTACCCGGCAACTATTAAGCTCTTAAGAAATGCCGTAAGAAAAATTGTACATCCTCGCTGCTGGGCCAAATTTTAAATCCCAGCCAGAGATTTAATTCTTGCTACGCGTTCTCTTCTTCACCTCCCGTCTCCTTCTCCAAGCTGGCTTCAGGCTTCTATTCTGACCACTTGTGAGGTCTCCCAGGAACTTGCTGCTTTGCAACCGCCACATCTCTCCTACGGACTATTCCTTAGCAACCTCCCAAGAGAATAGCAGGTTCAAATCTTCGCTCAGTGTTTTACCTTGATCCTAGAATCTTGGGAATCTACAGTAAACAAGATCTCCCTAAGAGATTTGAGGCCAAGGCAACTGTTGTTTGTATCCGAGCAAGAGCTCAGCTGTATTGCTGAAATGACATCTGAGGGCATTATTTTCACCCCTTCTTCTACAGCCATTTAAGCCTATTCTTTTTTAACTTTCCCTATCACAACCCCATACCATGCAGTTCAACATCTAGCACAAAATGTTGTGTAGTGAGCGTCTGTGATTAGAACACTGTGCGGTGATGATGATGGTATCTGTTAAGCGCTTACTTTGTGCCAGGTCCTGTCCTAAGCAAATTGAGTTGGACTCAGTCCCTGTGCCAGGTGGGACTCACAGTCTCAATCCCCATTATACAGATGAAGTAACTGAAGCACAGTGAAGTGACTTACCCAAGGTCACACAGCAGACAAGTGGAGGAGCCAGGATTCGAATCCATGACCTTCTGATTCCCAGGCCTGTGCTCTATTATGCCATGTTGCTTCTCACATGAAGTTGGGTCCATAAACTAATGAACTTGGGATTCCAATGAATTTGGGATCATAAACTAATCATGAAAGGCCTGGTTCCTGCCTCTGAGGACTTTACAAGGTAATGGTTGGGGTAGACCAACAAATTATATGCAAATAAAATGAATGAATTATTGAGTATCTATATCAATTCTCTGCACTTATATGTATCTAAACACTATGTGTTTATTATTATTATTAATCATATTTATTGAGAGCTTACTGTGTGCAAAACACTATACTAAGCACTTGGGAGAGTGTTTGGGTGGCTTTTGGATTGGCACAATTAGAGTGTGGGGATTCTATCAATCAATGGTATTTTTGGGTGCTTATTGTGTACACAGCACTGTACTAAGTGCTTGGGAAAATTCGATACAATAGATTTGGCAGAAATGAATCCTTCCCACTAGGAGCTTACAGTCTCCAAGGGAGACAAACATTAAAATAAATTATAGATAGGGGAAATAGTAGAGTTTAAGGGTATGAACAGCCAGGTGCATAGGTGACACATAGGGGAGGGTGAGCAGAGGAAATGAAGGCTTAGTCAGGGAAGGCTTCCTGGAGGAGATGGGATTTTAGGAGAGCTTCAAATATTGGGAGAGCTGCTGCCTAAGTCTACCAATTTATATTTCTAGCTCTCATTTCATTTCACCTCTTTACTCTTTCAGTCGTCCTGTGTTTTGTTTGATTGATTCATTCATTCATTCAATTGCATTTATTGAGCGTTTACTGTGTGCATAGCACTGTACTAAGCTCTTGGGAAGTACAAGTTGGCAACATATAGAGATGGTCCCTACACAACAACGGGCTCACAGTCTAGAAGGGGGAGACGGACAACAAAACAAAACATGTCGACAGGTGTCAAAATTGTCAGAACAAATAGAATTAAAGCTATATGCACATCATTAGACTATGCACATCTTTTAGACTGTGAGCCCACTGTTGGGTAGGGACTGTCTCTATGTGTTGCCAACTTGTACTTCCCAAGCGCTTAGTACAGTGCTCTGCACACAGTAAGCACTCAATAAATACGATTGATGATGATGATTAACAAAATAAATAGAAACCACCCTGCTTCCTTAGCTTGCAAGAATCTTTCAATCTAATGGGGATATCTGACAAGCACAAGTATCTGGAGCATTTAAACAATTTTCCAAGCTGTCCTTGAAGATTCTCTCTTTTGCACAGAAACATTAGCAGGTGACCCTGGACTGATTCGATTCGATTCTATTCTCTCTCTCTCTCTCTCTCTCTCTCTCTCTCTCTTTTCTATTAGCCCACAAAAGTCCAGGTAATGTGAGCCCAACCTCTAATGTTCTGGCTATAGTTTTATTTAATGTGATTTACCCAAAGTCAAGAGAAGTTTTGCTTTGGAAAAGATGGAAGAACCGGGCCACAAGGGAATGGCTGCTGTTTGTCTACTTTAACGTGCAGCACACAAGATAAAATAAATAGAATAAATATGTACAAGTAAAATAAATTTATAGAGAAGGAGCATGGCTCAGTGGAAAAGAGTACGGGCTTTGGAGTCAGAGGGCATGGGTTCAAATCCCGGTTCCGCCAATTGTCAGCTGTGTGACTTTGGGCAAGTCACTTAACTTCTCTGTGCCTCAGTTACCTCATCTGTAAAATGGGGATGAAGACTGAGCCCCCCTTGGGACAACCTGATCACCTTGTAGCCTCCCCAGCACTTAGAACAGTGCTTTGCACATAGTAAGTGCTTAATAAATGTCATTATTATTATTATTATTATTATTCTCCCAGTGAAAAGGAAAAACCCCTGAAGTGAGCAAAGGCTTTAGATACTACAGAGTCCTTTATGTACCAGGGGTACATAAACCGCTGGTATTTGAGTGGTTACTGTGTGCAGAAAACTGTACTAAGCACTTGGGAGAGTATACTATAACACAGAATGGCTTTGCCCAGAATAGATCCATTTTAATCATAATTTGCGGGATCTAAAGATGCTGATGTTGATAATATCGGTTCTTTAATCCCTTCAGTGGAGTAATGTATTAAATTGCATAATAATGTCAACCTGCATCCCAACCCTGGTTCCTCAGTATGTAGCAATACACCCTCAGGGCCCATGGAGTAGAAGGAAACTCTCTCTCTCCTCAACTTTTCTCCATAGGAAACAGGATCAGATTTGCTTCAAATGGAGGATTCCTCTCAAAGTGGCCAGGAGTGAGAAAGGGTCAGAGGTGGGCAGAGCCATGGCGACCATGCCAGTTCTGCCTTGGGTGCACCCTGCTTTGCCTCGTGGGTAGAGTATGATCCTGGAAGTCTGCCACTTCTCTGCTGTGTGACCTCGGGCAAGTCATTTCACTTCTCTGTGCCTCAGTTAGCTCATCTGTAAAATGGGGAGCCCCACGTGGGACAGGGACTGTGTCCAACCTGACTAGCTTGTGTCTACCCCAGTACTTAGAAGAGTACTTGACACCTAGTAAGCGCTTTTCAAATGCCATTATCATCATCATTATCATCATCGCAGATGGCACTTCACACCCCCGGTTCAGCAGTGTTCTAGGAGGAGAGGTTCTGGAGAAATATTAGAATGGGAGCAGAATATTTCCCAACCCCCATTTTGATCACTCTCCCTCAGCCCACCACGGGCATGTTCTATGAAGACCAGGCTCTCTCCTTCCTGTCTTATCCATTCTCTTCCCCCACTACATCACATCTTGAACTCTTCATTCTTTTCAAGCTAAACTACTTGTTATGCCTCATTTTCATCTCTCCCACCCCCAAAGTCTTGCTCAACTCCTCCCAACTGCCAGGAACTCCATCCCCACTCAAACTGGACAATTTACAGCTCTTCCCATTTTCAACGACCTTGTAAAATCACATCTCCTCCAAAAGGTGATGTCCAGTGACTGCTAATCTCCCCTCTGCTTATATGGCCCTTACCTGCACTCACAAGTTCTCCTAGCATTTTTATACATATCTTATATAGCCTCTTGCTTCAGCACTATTCTATGGACATATCTCCTTTTCCTTCTTTCTCCTATCTGTAATTGTTTTAGCGTCCACTCCTCCTGCTAGAAGGGAAAGGACCATATCTATTAATTCTATTAAACTACTCCAAGAAGTGAGTACAGTGCTCTGCATACAGTAGGTGTTCACTATGGTGCACACTAGATGTTCAATAAATATTGCTGATCGACTGAATAAGACAACTTTATCTGTGGCAAACAACCTGCACCGTGTCCAACCTGATTATCGCGTATCTACCCCAGTGCTTAGGAAAGTGCCTGACACATAGTAAGCATTTAACAAATAGCATAAAAATGAGAGAACACCTAAACTTGTAAGTACTATCTCAAAGAATCTAAGCAGAATATTTCTATTTCCTGTACTGTACCATCCCAAGTGCTTAGTACAATGCTGTGCACAATAAGCACTCAATAAATACCATTGATGATGATGGCCCCTTTGTTATGCCACTTCCTCCAGTTTGCTAATTTGTTTCCTCTCTTTCCCTTCCTCCTCTTCCTCTCATTTGGATGGCCTTAATTTAATGTTTAGCTTGTAACATGACTCCCTCAGAAAGCTGGCACCCTTTCTTCCGTTTCACCTACTTTCATCAAGTGTGAAGACCGTGAAGTTGTTCAATTGCCGAAATGAAATTTCATCTGTCCAGCCTCCTTAAGGATTTTAGCTAGAGGAAATGGTTCCTTTGACACACGACTGGTTAGGGTATATCTTGCATTCCCTAATGCTCTTGGCATACTAGCTGGGAAGATACTCTGAAAAATGCTTTTGACTCCTATACTTTCTCTGTTCTGTCTCAAATGTCTTCAGGACATCTTGTGAAGGCTACCAATGTAAACATGGGAGGCAACAAATCCAAGATTCTTCTGTCATACTCCATGATAGCTATAGGTGCCTGAACTTGTGGGAAGATCTAATGCAGAGCAATAAGTCATCACAAGATTTTTTTCCTGTATTTCCCAAAATAAGGACTTCTATTACAAAGGCTCAGAAGGCACTTATAAAGAATATTAGGACTAAAAACTGGACAGCAGGATTATTATGATTTGCCTTATAAAGTTTCTGAGGTGAGCTGAAAGTGCTGTAAGAGGAAAACTAATATTATTTTTATGAGTAGCAGATTAAGAATGACTTCATGAAATGGGATTTATTGCTTTATAGACTTTTCCTTATCTGCCATTTGGAATTGTGATCTTTGGACATTTGATATTCACGCCACCCCCAACCCCACAGCACTTACATACATATCTTTAAACCATTTATTATAAATTACTTATTCATATTAATGTCTGTCTCCCCCTCTAGACTGTAAACTTGTTTTGGGCAGGGAACATATCTGCTAATTCTGTTGTATTGTACTCTCCCAAGTACTTAGTACACTGCTCTGCACATAGTAAGCCCTCAATAAATACCATTGATTGATTTCATTAATGAGTTCTCCTGAAGGGAAATGGTTAAAGTGAGAAGAAAAACAACACCTGAATAATTTACGAGCCACACCAACAGGTGTGGGAGAAAAGTGTTTGGCACTGAGCAGCTGGACCATCTGCAATTTTATAGGTCATTTAGTTTTGACAAGAATGGGGTAAGCTTAGTCCCCTACACACCAAACCACTGATGGTGTGAAATGAGACAAGTAAAACAGGATGCAAAGGAAAATAAGATTGAATTCTGACTGAAAGGAGAAGGTTTATTTAACTGGTAGGCATTGGTTCTGACAGCTAAAAAAAAGTCCCAGGCATGCTATGGGGTTGTAAAACTCACAATATGACATCATTAAAGAATATCTTATGTATCCTGTGGTCACTGATGTGTTATGCATATACTCATCACCTTGGTTACTTCCTGAACTTCTAAAAACTTCTAGTTATCTATTTTGATGGTATTGACACCTGTCTACTACTTTTGTTTTGTTGTCTGTCTCTCCCTTCTAGACTGTAAGCCCACTGTTGGGTAGGGACTGTCTCTGTTGCTGAATTGGACTTTCCAAGTGCTTAGTACTGTGTTCTGCACACAGTAAGCACTCAATAAATACAATGAATCAAAATGTCAAGTTAAAGATTTTATGATTATTGTAGAAGTTCCTACTTGAATTTCCTCAGAAATACTTTTTGCATTTTTTACAATAATGCTTTAAACTTACATAGAGTCTTTTCTTCAAAGACCTGAAAGAATCAATCGTATTCACTGAGTGCTTAATGCTTGAAAAGCACTGTACTAAGTGCTTGTGAGAGTACAATATAATGGTTGGTAGCATGTTCCCACTCAACAATGAGTTTACAGTCTAGAGGGGAGATAAGAGTGTCATGCTCTGCATTCACTCATTCATTCAATCACATTTATTGAGCGCTTACTGTGTGCAGAGCACTGTACTAAGCGCTTGGGAAGTACAAGTTGGCAACATTTAGAGATGGTCCCTACCCAACAACGGGCTCACAGTCTAGAAGAGGGAGACAGACAACAAAACAAAATATGTGGGCAGGTGTCGGGTCATCCGAATAAATAAAAATAAAGCTAGATGCACATCATTAACAAAACAAATAGAATAGTAAATATGTACAAGTAAAATAAATAGGGTAATAAATCTGTACAAACATATATACAGGTGCTGTGGGGAGGGGAAGGAGGTAGGGAGGGAGGGATGGGGAGGAGAAGAGGAAGAAGGGGGCTCAGTCTGGGAAGGCCTTCTGGAGGAGGTGAGCTCTGGGTAGGGCTTTGAAGGGAGGAAGAGAGCTAGCTTGGCAGATGTGCGGAGGGAGGGCATTTTTTCCAACTTGTACTTCCCAAGCGCTTAGTACAGTGCTGTGCACACAATAAGTGCTCAATAAATACGATTGACTGATTGATTGATTGATTTAAGCACTCAGTAAATACGATTGAATGAATATGAATTATGGATATGAACATAAGTGCTGGGGGTCTGAGGAAAAGGTGAATAAAGGTTGTAAATCTAAGTGCAAAGGGCGATGCCAAAGGGAGTGGATGAAGAGGAAATGAGGGCTGAGTCAGGGAAGGCCTCTTGGAAGAGATTTGTTTTTAATAAGGCTTTGAAGGTGGGGAGAGTGATTGTTTGATATGAAGAGAGAAGGCATTCCAGGCTGGCAGGACATGGGTGAGAGGTCAGCAGTGAGTAGACAAGATCGAGGTACACTGAATAGTTTGGCAATAGAGGATCAAAGTGTGTGGGCTGGGAGCAAAAGCATCATGGCTGAGTGGATAAAACACAGGCTTAGGAGTCAGAAGGACCCAGGTTCTAATCCTTGTCTGCTGTGTGACCTTGGGCAAGTCACCTAACTTCTCTGGGCTTCAGTTACCTCATCTATAAAATGGGGATTGAAGACTGTGAGCCCCATGTGGGAGATGGACTGTGTCCATCCTGATTACCTTGTACAATGCTTGGCACATAGTAAGTGCTTAACAGATGCCATAAAGTGAATAAATAAGTAAATATAGGAAATTTAGGAAATTAGGAATCAATATAGGAAAGGGGACCCAGAACTGAGCCTTGAGGGACTCCCACATTTAAAGTGAGGGAATCCCACATTTAAAGTATGGGAGGCAGAAGAGGATCCCACAAAAGAGACTGAGAATGAGCAGCAAGAGAGCTAGGAGGAGAACCAGGAAAGGGTGGTGTCAGTGAAGCCAAGGTTGGATAATGTTTCTAGGAGAAGGAGGTGGTTGACAGTGGCAAACGCAGCTGAGGGGAAGAGGAGGATTAAGATGGGGTAGAGGCCATAGGATTTGGCAATATGAAGATCATTGGTGACCTTTGAGAGAGCAGTTTCTGTAAAGTGAAGAGGATAGAAGCCAGATTGGAGGGGGTGAAGGAGAAAATTTGAGGAGAGGAAGTGGAGATGGCATGTGTAGACAACTCACTCAAGGAGTTTGAAGATGAATGGTAGGAGGCGATAAACTAGAGGGAGCCGGGGGTCAAGGAGGGTTTTTGGGGACAGGGAGGCATGACCATTTTTTCAAGCAGTGAGGAAGAAGTTATTGGAGAGTGAACAGTTGAAGATGTAGGTCAGGAAGGGAAGAAAGGAGAGGCAAGGGCTTTGATAAGGTGGGGTAGGGTTGGAGGCAGAGGTGGAGGGGTTGAATTTTGAGAGCAGACAGGAGATCTCCTCTCAAAAGACTGCTTTAAAGATGGAAGAGTTGAAAAAGGGGCAGGGGGAGGGAGGGACTGGGTAGGAGCAGGAGAGATTTTAGGGAGATCACACTTGATGGTTTCAATTTTTTCAATGAAGTACCTGGCCAGGTCACAGAATTGAAGAAACCTTATGCTGCATGGTTTTAGACAGATGCTATGGTTTTATCTTTGTAAGAAAAATGGACCAATCACCCATAATACATGTACTGAATAAAGATGAATAGCCAATACCTATTAATTCTGGAAAGGCTACTTCCTTGGGGGTGTTTTGATATATCCTTCTATTTTCTTCTGCACAGTATCACAGAATCTGAATAATCTGTCAGTCAAATCAATGCTAACTAGAAAAATAAAATAGATTTGATAAATGCATTTTAATAAAAAATTCAAAAATGCATTAATTACTTGTCATGGACCCCCTCTGCCCCCAAGGATCATAATTTGAATAGTATTTTCACCCAGGGAGAGCTAAAGACTAAGTACTGGGAAAACAGATTGGAACAAAAAGAGAAACGGTAAATTTTACAAATCTGGGATTATGTTGGCTGGCTCCTAGACTACCAAACCAATCATACAGATGTACTTTGAGAAATGATTTTCAAAAATGACTTTTAAAGCATATCTGCAGTTGAAGTTGTAAAAATGTATTTTCCCTAATCAATCAATGGTATTTATTGAACACTTACTGCGGGCAGAGCATTGTACTAAGCTCTTGGGAAAGTACAATCCAACAGTAATCATCATCATCATCATCAATCGTATTTATTGAGCGCTTATTATGTGCAGAGCACTGTACTAAGCGCTTGGGAAGTACAAATTGGCAACATATAGAGACAGTCCCTACCCAACAGTGGGCTCACAGTCTAAAAGGGGGGTAATAGCAGACATGTTCCCTGCCCATAACGTGTTTACAGTCTATAATGAAATTAAAGTGGAAACTAGAAAGGTGGATAATAACAAGGATTTTTGGGTTGTTGTAGGGTTTTTTATGGTATGGTATTTGTTAAGTGCTTACTATGTGGCAGGCAGTGTCTTAAGCACTGGGGTAGATACAAGCTAATCAGATTGGACACAGACCATGTCCTTCGTGAGTCTCACATTCTTAATCCCCAGTTAACAGATGAGGTAACTGAGACCCAGAGAAGTGAAGTGACTTACCCAGGGTCACACAGTAGAAAAGTGGCTGAGCCAGGATTAGAACCCAGGTCCCCTGGCTCCCAGGCCTATGTTCTTTCCACTAGACCACACTACTCTTCAAGTAGCAGCTTCAAAACACCTATTACTTCTAGCTAACTAATGATTAGCACTAAAGATGTTTCTTTTCATATACGATAAATCATTATATTTGTCTCATGCAAGCAGGTGGTTATATCATTGTAATTATATATTATATGAACACCATATTTCAGCCCAAAGTTCTGAAGAGCAGAAAAAATAATTATAGTCAGCACTTCCATGAAGAGCACAGCAGAGAAAGCAAACTTACAGGAAAATCTAGATTTTTTTTTAAGAGAAAAGGGGAGAGGATATGTGTATGCTCTTGATCACTAGGGCATCATAGTGCTGAGTAACTTCACAGGCCAATTTAACAAAATGTCTCTTTTAAAAACTAATGGACTTGGGAGATGGGTGGGGCTGGAAGCCAGGGAGGAAGAGGTGTGTGGCTGACTTAAAATCCCATTTCTATTTAGTCTACTTCACACTTTATCAGTACTGAACTCCTCTGTTAAAATGTAGGTTCAGTGAGATGACTCCCTCTAGAATCTCTTTAGTCGAACTAATGAGGGACAAATGTGGGCATTTGTTAAGCAAACATATATCTGATGGATTTAATTCTAATTGAATCTAAGTGTAAGATCAATAGTCTTGCAGATTTAGGACTAAAAATGACTGAAAATTAAGTCTTTTGTATTAAGGGGTTCATCTGAGATAGTATTGTCCTGCTTAATTTCCACTGTTTATATTATCTGGGGAGTAAATCTAGTTTAATGGGAACATCTCAAATTTTATCTCTCAGACTTTAGATAAATGAAGCACTTTGTCATATAACAGAAATCAGATAAACTAGATCATAATTTAATGTTATGATGTTTAGTAAAAGGCATTGCTTCACTGCCATTCATCTTCCTCGCAGTTTGAAGGGAGTTTTTCCAGTTAACATTTTTAAAACTTGAAGGATATACAAGGTGACACTATAATAACCTTTGAAACCTCCAAAACACTGTCAGGGTACATTTGAAACTATTTCAAGGGAACTTCATCATCACCAGAGAAAATACTTATTGAGAACCCACTGGCTGGGGAACCACAGAACCTTAGAGAACATGGTACGAAGGAGTTGGACCCGATTCCTGGATCTCTCTCTCAAACTGGCAACATTTCCTAGCAGGCACCCGTGGGACCTGGACATTCCCTCCATTGAGGGGTTGTCAGTGGGGAAAAGATGAAAAACCTCTGTGATGATACCCTTCATTCATTCATTCAATCATATTTATTGAGCACTTACTGTGTGCAGAGCACTGTACTAAGTGCTTGGGAAGGCACAAGAATGGGAGCCCTTATCTGCTTCCTCAACTCAAGTCTCTCTTAGTGGCTCTGGACTTTTGAGGGTCCAGAGCCACTAAGAGAAAGTGGAAAATAAGACATCCTTGTTTCAGCCTTGGGAGGAGGATGATGAATAAAAAAGGAAGGGGCATGGAGGACCATGCACATACACACAAAAACACACACTCAGAACGTATTCTCCCCAACTCTGGGAGGAAATCAATCATATTTAACACTTACTGTGTGAAGATCACTGTACTAAGCACTTGGAAGAGTACAATACAACAACATACACATTCTCTGCCCACAGTGAGTTTACAGCCCAGAGGGGAAGATGGACATTAATATAAATTAATTACAGATGTGTACATGTGTGGTGTTGCTGAGTGGGGTGATGACTAAAGGGAGCAAATCATGGTGATGCAGAAGGGAGTGGGAGAAAAGGAAATGAGGGCTTAGTGAGGGAAGGCCTCTTGGAGGAGGTGGGGAGAGTAATTGTCTATGAAGATATGAAGAGGGAAGACATTCCAGGTCAGAGGAAGAAAGCGGGCGAGAGGTCAGTGGCAAGATAGATGAGAATGAGGCACAGTGAGTAGATTAACATTAGAGGAGTGAAGTGTGTGGCCTGGGTTGTTGTAGGAGAGTAGTGATGTTAGGTAGGAAGGGGCAAGGTGATTGAGTGCTTTAGAGCCAATGGTGAGGAATTTCTGCTTGGTGTGGAGTTGGAAGGACAACCACTAGAGGTTCTTGAGGAGTGGGGAAACAGAGACTGAATGCTTTTGTAGAAAAATGATCCAGACAGCAAAGTGAAGTATGGATTGGAGTGGGAACAGACAGGTTTTTCTAATATGAGAATCTAAAAATTAATATGGAGAAATTATGTGTGCTAAAAACTCATAGTTCAGCATTGCTAACTTGTTCTAGATTAATCTAAGTTTTGTCATACTAAATGCCATTTGTCTGATGAACAAATGGGCAGTAAAGGTCAACTGATAGGGCCTGAACTACTTGGGAATCAGTTCTCACTGCTGCCATTGGTTCATTTTACATCTCAAATGAAATGTTCTTTGATACCTGCCTCCTGTGGAACCATTGAGGGGACACTGGATGGAAATAATGAAAAACTACTAGGAGGTAGCCCAGTCTAGAGGAAAGAACAAGGGGATGGGACACGGAACCTGGGACCTGGCTCAGTAGTTTAACTTCTCTGTGCCTACTTTCCCATCTGCCAAAACAATCAATTATTGAGTACTTACTGTGTCCAGAGTGCAGTGTTAAGTGCTTGGGAAAGTACAATATAACAGATTTTGTAGACATGTTCCCTGCCCACAAGGAGAGCAAAGTGGTATAAAAATACATGACTTCAACTCTCTCAAAAAAATATCAGGGAAAAATGAAAGAGGGAAATTAAAAGCACTTTACAAATTCACACTATTATTCTATAGCAGTTCAATATGTAAAAGTAATTTTGTGAAATCATGAAGTGACTCATCAAATGAACTACACAGAGGGACAGCACAGCTGAAAATCTGAAAATCATGATTTTAGTCCCAGATCTACAAATAGCTATCCACTGTATTTTTACAGGATATTAACCTTCGCGTGTTTCTGTTTCCTGTACTGTACAACGAAGAATCCATTGTACTGCATTCCTCAATGAACAACAGCCATTTTTAGACCAAATTAAGCACTGGGAGAATACAGCTCAGAATTTCTATTGGTTTTTTGGGTAGATAAATGAAACACTCTTGGAGTTGTATGTTGAGCTTCTTGAGGAAAAACAGAATACAAATTAATAGTATTATAATTATCAAATTAAGAATATCAATTTATCTTGACTAATTAGCTTTGTTGATAGTATTCATTTAATGAGAGGCAGTTTGGCCTAGTGGATAGACCACAGACCTGGAGTCAGAAGGTTCTAATTCCAGCTCTGCTGCTTGTCTGCTGTGTGACCTTAGGCAAGTCACTGACTTTTCTGTGCCTCAGTTACCTCATCATTCATTCATTCAATTGTATTTATTGAGCATTTACTGTGTGCAGAGCACCGTACTAAGCGCTTGGGAAGTACAAGTTGGCAACATATGTATATATAGTACATATACATTATATAACATAACATATTGTATTATATAATATACCAATTACAGAGCAATATTATTATTATCATTAGCACAGTGCCCGGCATACAGTCAATCTGAATGAGATACAATAATATATTATATAATATGCTAATAATAGAGTAATGTTATTATTATTAGTGCAGCGCCCGGCACACGGTCAATCTGACTGACTAAGATACAATAATATATTATCTAATATGCTAGCAATAGAGTAATATTATTATTATTAGCGCAGTGCCCGGCACACGGTCAATCTGACTGACTGAGATATAATAATAAATTACCTAATATGCTAACAATAGAGTAATATTATTATTATTAGTGCAGCGCCCGGCACACGGTCAATCTGATTGACTGACTGAGATGTAGTAATATATTACCTAATATGCTAACAATAGAGTAATATTACTATTATTAGTGCAGAGCCCAGCACACGGTCACTCTGACTGAGATATAATAATCTATATTATCTAACATACTAATAATAGAGCAATATTATTACTATTATTAGCGCAGTGCCCGGCACACGGTCAATCTGACTGACTGAGATACAATAAGATATTATATTATCTAATATGCTAACAATAGAGTGATATTATTTTTATTAGCGCAGTGCCCGGCACACGGTCAATCTGACTGACTGAGATATAATAATATATTATCTAATATGCTAATAGAGTAATATTATTATTATTAGCGCAGTGCCCGGCACACAGTCAATCTGACTGACTGACTGAGATATAATAATATTACCTAATATGCTAACAATAGAGTAATATCATCAGTAAAATGGAGCTTAAGACTGTGAGCCCCCTGTAGGGTATGGACTATGTCCAACCTGATTAGCTTATATCTACGCCCTGTGCTTAGTATAGTGCCTGGGACATAGTAAATGCTTAACAATTACCATTAAAAAAAAACCAAAACACAACATGTTAAGCATCCACTCTGAGTTCAGTGTGATTCCTCTAAATTGTTGCCTTATAGATGGCTCAGGGAACTTTCCATCAGAACTAGATAGGCCCCAGCTAAATTGCACAGGGGTAATTGAGATTTGGGGGCCCTGGGTTCGGTAATTTATATACCTACAATTTATTCATTTATATTAATGTCTATCTCCCCTTGTAGATTGTGTTTGTTGTGGGCAGGGAATGTGTCTGTTATATTGTTATATTGTACTCTCCCAAGGGCTAAGTACAGTGCTCTGCACACAGTAAGCACTCAATAAATATGATTGATTGATTGACTAGAAATTATTTCTGTATTTTCAGTCACTTAAGAGTTTTTCAAGTGCTGGCCTGAACTCTTGCACTGCATTCTATGTAATGTGATGAGGCTGTCTCATCCATCACTGGGGTACAATAAATCATATCTCCTCCTGCACTCCTTGCACTTTCCCTAAGTACTCTGTGAAGTGCTTGGGGAACTTTTCGTTAAAACTTGTGATGTAAGTCTTGGTCATGATTAAGGAAGAGAGAATGTTAATACTTTCAGAGCCAGAAAAATGAAGGAATAGCTGGTTCTGGTGCACTGCCGGTCTTGGGCTGAGATTTTGGGAAACCACAAATGAGAATAAGAATAATAGCAACAGTTTGCAAAGTCCCGTCTCTCCCATGAAGCATCCATTCCCCTACTAATGCCTTTCCCCCCCACAACCATTTCAGCTAAACCACCAGTCTCTTGGCACTCATGCATCTATTTATGAATGTATTTATCCTCTTGTGGTGTTATTTTTTAATCTCTGCTCATAAATTAATTTGAAGTATATATGGTCGTCTCAAAAGTGCTTATTTCTCCTATTCAATCATCACCTGCTCGCAAGGAGAAAGCACATCTTCTGCACTGTATGTGTTCCAAGTGCCTAGTACAGAGCGCTGCACGCAGTAGATGATGATGATGACAGTGGTGGTATTTGTTAAGTGCTTACTATGTGGCAAGCACTGTATGAAGCCATCCTTCCCGTCTCACAAGCCCGCAATCTTGGTGTCATCCTCGACTCCGCTCTCTCATTCACCCATCACATCCAAGCCGTCACCAAAACCTGCCGGTCTCAGCTCCGCAACATTGCCAAGATCCGCCCTTTCCTCTCCATCCCAACCGCTACCCTGCTCATTCAAGCTCTCATCCTATCCCGTCTGGACTACTGCATCAGCCTTCTCTCTGATCTCCCATCCTCATGTCTCTCTCCACTTCAATCCATACTTCATGCTGCCGCCCGGATTATCTTTGTCCAGAAACGCTCTGGGCATATCACTCCCCTCCTCAAAAATCTCCAGTGGCTACCAATCGATCTGCGCATCAGGCAGAAACTCCTCACCCTGGGCTTCAAGGCTGTCCATCACCTCGCCCCCTCCTACCTCACCTCCCTTCTCTCCTTCTCCAGCCCAGCCCGCACCCTCCGCTCCTCCACCGCTGATCTCCTCACCGTACCTCGCTCTCGCCTGTCCCGCCATCGACCCCCGGCCCACGTCATCCCCCGGGCCTGGAATGCCCTCCCTCTGCCCATCCGCCAAGCTAGCTCTCTTCCTCCCTTCAAGGTCCTGCTGAGAGCTCACCTCCTCCAGGAGGCCTTCCCAGACTGAGCCCCTTCCTTCCTCTCCCCCGCGTCCCCCTCTCCATCCCCCCATCTTACCTCCCTCCCTTCCCCACAGCACCTGTATATATGTATATATGTTTGTACATATTTTTTTACTCTATTTATTTATTTATTTAATTTATTTGTACATATCTATTCTATTTATTTTATTAGTATGTTTGGTTTTGTTCTCTGTCTCCCCCTTTTAGACTGTGAGCCCACTGTTGGGTAGGGACTGTCTCTATATGTTGCCAATTTGTACTTCCCAAGCGCTTAGTACAGTGCTCTGCACATAGTAAGCGCTCAATAAATACGATTGATGATGAGGAGGAGGAGGAAGCACTGGTATAGATACAGGATAATCAGATCAGACATAGTCCCTGTTCTATATGGGGCTCACAACCCAAGAGGGAGAACAGGTAGTGAATTCCCATTTTACAGTTAAGGAAATTGAGGCCCAGAGATGTGAAGTGACTTACCCAAGGTCACACATTAGGCAACTGGCAGAGCCGGGATTAGAACACAGATCATCTGACTCAAAGGCCCAGCCGCTTTCCACTAGGCCACACTGCTTTCCCAAAGAGCTCAATTTCCTAATTGAGGAGCTTGGACCTCAAACTTCTTTTCCCCTTCTGTATCCCAATTCACCACAAGACCCCAACTGCAATGTTGTAATTTTCCTTCTAATATTTGGTCTTCCCCGTTCTTGGAGATGGGTCTGTTTCCATGGAGGTACATCTGATTGTCTGGAGCACTGCATCAGTAGAGGCAAGCCAAGCCTTCTGGCTCACAGAAGCACAGGGTCAAAAAGGCTCCTGAAAGGCCTACTCAGTGACTCTTCATATTTCCTTCAGACCAAACTGATAGGGAAGCCAGAAGAACATCTCACGATGTTGTTCTCTAGGTTGTAAGCTTGTCCTTGAGACTGAAAGCTCATTGTGGAAAGAAATGTGTCTTTTCTACTGTTACACTGTACTCTCCCAAGGGCTTAGTACAGTGCTCTGCATACAATAAGCACTCAATAAATACTACTTACTGACTGACAGGTGTTAGCCTCTCCCAAGGAGCTTTATTCATAAGTCTGTCTCTGTGCATCCTCTCATTATATTCTTTTGGGGCAAAACTACACCCAGTCAATCACTCAGACATATTTATTGAGTGTTTACTATGTGCAGAGCACTGCACTAAGCATTTGGGAGAGTACAATACAGCAGAATTAGCAGATATGTTCCCTGCCCATAATAAGCTTACAGTCTCTCTCAAGATTTCATTCAATCATTGTCATTCCCTGTCTTCATAGGACATGAAAATAACCTGAATTCCATTAGTCAAGCTAGTCCATATGGGACTAAATGTGGTGAAAGCAAGCTTATTATACTCAGATTTTTTTTCCTGCAGACATAATAAATTAAATGCCATGGACATTGGGGAGTAGTGATAAAACCACAAAGTGGATGTTAATCAGCCTCTCTTTCAATTACTGTGCCCAATTTTAATTAGCTAACTCTACACTATTTGAGAAATGAGTCTTTCTTTCAGTCCTTTTGGTTGTCAGGCAAATGGATTTCCTGAGAACCGCCCTTAAGACCTTGAGGAAACAATTTTAAAAGTTTCACGTTCAATTTGCCTAATAAGGACAATGTAAAGGTGTGTTCACAAGCAAGAAAAGATGCAGAATGGAGGGAGAAAATAATAATATTATTAATAATAGTAATAATAATAATAATAACTGCGGTATTTGTTAAGTGCTTACTATGTATCAAGCACTGTACTAAGTGCTGGGGTGGATTCAAGCAAATCAAGTTGGTTGGCCATGGGGCTCACAGTCTTAATCCCCATTTCACAGGTGAAATAACTGAGGCCCAGAGAAGGGAAGTGACTTTCCCAAGGTCATGCAGCAGGTGGTGGCAAAGTAAGAGATGAAATTTCATGGTTTTGGAGTGTGGGCACATACGCTTAATGGAAGTACCTAAGCAATGTCATTATGTGTTCAGTCCTATGGGCCAGTCAGCACCATGCTTTACTGACCACAGAGGCAAAGGGATTCATTCATTCAATCATATTTATTGAGTGCTTACTGTGTGCAGAGCACTATACTAAACACTTGGAAAGTACAATTCGGCAACAGATAGAGACAATCCCTACCCAACAATGGGCTCACAGTCTAGAAGAAAGTTTGGAGGAACTGGCAAAGCAACCAAGAAGAAAGAATAACAGTTGAATCAAGGAAACATCCTGCCCTACAGTAGAAAGAGCTTCTTTGGAGAGGTTGCAGTGTATCTCGGCAAATCAAATCATTTATAAGTTGACCAAGCATTAGAAAATCAAGGTTGGCCAAAGCCATCAGGGAAGTGTTTATTTTTCCAATTCTAAAAACTGGTGGACAGATTATTTTTCTTTTCTCTATTGTTTCCACTCCCAGTTGCCACTTTTTCAGCTTCACCTTAGCTGCCTTAAGAACCCTAGCTACATATACTAACTTTACATGCAGTAAAGTTAAGTGTGGTCTGCTGTGTGACCTCACCTACAATACCCCACATGGAGTTTCCAACTTTCAAACAGTGGGGGAATATTTTTATTACTGGAAGTCATAGCCACAGTCAGTGATTGGCGGTAGTTTGTTTCAGTAGAGATTGAGTATATTTATTCTACGAGAAGCAGCATGGCCTAGTGGAAAGGGCATGTGCCTGGAAGTCAGGTTACCGGGGTTCTAATCCCAGCTCCATTACTTACCTGCTTTATGACCTTGGGCAAGTCATTTGCCTCAGTTCCCTCATCTGCAGAATGGGAATTCAATACCTGTTCTTCCTCCTAATTTAGACTGTGAACCTTATGTGGGTTATGATTATCTCGTATCTACCCCAGCACTTACTATAGTGCTTGGCACATAGTAAGCATTTAACAAATACCATAATTATTATTATTATTAGTAGTAGTAGCATTCTAATCTGAATCTGCAGGCAAAGCTCTGAAAAATCTTAATTGGTAGTCAAGCATCTTGTCTTGTGCCACCATGGACACATCTCTCCCAGAACACCCCGCTCTCTATCTGCAATCATTCTGTTAGTGGATCCATAGAGTTTTCTTGGTAAAAATACGGAAGTGGTTTATCATTGCCTCCTTCCATGCAGCAAACTAGAGTCTCTGACCTTGACTGTCTCCTATGTTGCCGCTGCCCAGAATGGGTGAGTTTTGCCTTGTAGCAGATTGCTTCCACTCGCTAGCCACTGGCCATGTGAGGAATCATCATCAATCGTATTTATTGAGCGCTTACTGTGTGCAGAGCAAGGAATGGAATGAGTAGGCCTCTGCTTGACTCTCCCTCCCATACCTGAGACTGATAGAGTACTGGAAGATGCCTACCAACATCAAAGATCAAAGTTAAGTCATCAACAAGACCAATCTCTACAAATGTGCACTACGACTAGGATTAGAGGAAGGGATAGGTTTGGGGCTTAGAGTTAAGGATAGGGTAAACAGATTGGTTTGGTGAACACTTATCATGACGGCATTTTTTAATTGTATATTTGGATGAATGAATGTTTAAACGGTTAGTTATTTGCTAATAATGGGGAACAACTTTACCGAAGGAGAAATAAAGAATTATTAGTCTATGGTCTTATCAAATAGTGGCTTGGTGATAGCTTCTGGAAGAGGAGGGTGAATGAAGCAAAAGCAGTGATGGGAGCCAAGAGAAGGGAGAGGAATTATGGGAGCCATGCTAGAAATGGTGGGGAAGTTTGATCCAAGAAAACTTTGGGAAGGATAGACACAAGGTCCATAAATTCCTCAAGGGCAAAATCTGGGTCTTACTTCCATCATAGGCAGCCAAGAGCTAATTTAGGACAGAGTTAAGCTCTCAGTGAAATAAATGAATTGCAAAGGGAAGCTTGAAACTCTCCATGCTGCCTCTTTCTCTCCCATCCTGGTGAATTAGAGAAGCGGTGTGGCTCAGTGGAAAGAGCACGGGCTTGGGAGTCAGAGGTCATGGGTTCTAATCCAGGCTCCACCACTTGTCAGCTGTGTGACTTTGGGCAAGTCACTTCACTTCTCTGGGCCTCAGTAACCTCATCTGTAAAATGAGGATAATGACTGTGAGCCCCACGTGGGACAACCTGATCACCTTGTATCCCTCCCAGTGCTTAGAACAGTGCTTTGCATATCGTAAGTGCTTAACAAATGCCATTATTATTATTATTGTTATTAATTGTGCTCTCCCTAGCCTCTTCCCATCCCATCCTCCTTGGAGCATCCCAAGGATGACTCTCTCCTTGGTCCTTCTGCCACTTCTGGAGGTGGGGAAACCAGTGACATAGATGATCGGTTCACCAAGGACGCTGAAAGGCAAAAACTGCCATAAATTCTACACCATGTCTACTATAGTGCAGTGCACCTAGTAAGTGCACAAGAAATATTGTTAATAATGATAGTGTCAGAAGCATACACTATGTTAATAGTGTTGATTATGTTGCCAGAACTGGCCATATTTCTTTAATAATCAATAGTATTTAGTGAGAGTTTACTGTTTGCAGAGCACTATACTAAGCACTTGGAAGAGTACAATACAACAGTTAATAGATGTGTTCCCTGTCCCGAAGAGCTTAGAGTCTAGAGGAGGAACTAACAGTTTAGAGGAGGCACTTACAGTCTAAGTTTACCTGTCTCACAAGATATTTCATCTAATATATGAAACATCAACATTGTTTATAAGTTTTTAAATACAGGCTGAAAGTGTTTTAGTTGCATGGCCAGGAGGAAGACGATGAAAGAATGCTCATCCAATATCCCATCTCTGCTTTAGATGTCAGAATTCTGGCTAGTCAACCTGGATGCCTTTGATGACAAGGACTTAGTCTTGCTCAGAGTTCAAGAGAAACTAGATCAATTCATGGACGAGATGTCCATAACAGGTCTGCTAATTCTGTTGTTCTGTACTCTCCCAAGTGTTTAGTACAGTGCTCTACACATAATAAGCATTCAATAAATACCACTGATTCATTGGAGGCAAAAACTTAGGTACATTAGAAAGTCCATCCTTAAGCCTGGGCTTCCAAATGGACACACAGATCCCTTAGGTTTCTGCAGGACAGTGGGAGAGAAGTTGTCTCCCTTACATGGGAAAACATGGCTAAAGATTAGGATGGGCAGACTTGATGAGAGAATTAATGAAAAAATATCTGAACAAGGAACGATGTGTCCTGAGTCAGTTAATGCTATTATCACATAAAGTATTGTAAATTAAAAGTAATATCTGCCTACTATTACATAATAGGGAAAGTCTGGAGTGGAAAAAACATGGAAGTTGGCTGATCTTATTTAGTCACATCTGGCAATTCTCTAGTCTGAGTGATAATTACCCCTGGATTTTATGTAGTAAAAAATAAAGAAATAAAGCTAGAGCAAACTGGATTTAGCAAACAAAAAGTGAGTTCAGGGTGTTTAAATGTACATGCACTCTGGAGTGGGATTATATACATAGCTGAAAGAAAGCAGTCTTATATTTTCCTTTTTGATTGCCCAGCATGATAGGAACTAGTACAGGTATACGTTTGGTAAATCTACTTATGATAATAGATAGTACTGTGCTCTGCACACAGTAAGCGCTCAATAAATAGGACTGAATGAATGAATGAAAGATAAATTCAATTATCTATCTGCAATGTGCTAGTATAAATCAAACAAGAGTGAGGGTGCAAATAATATACATTATCAAAACCTTTGTACTTTTTATATAAAGGTCCCAGAGCTGTTGACTTCTGGCCTCAAGTCTAGCTGTGCAACAGTAAGGGCAAGGGGTAAAAGGATAAGGTTCCTCAATAATAATAATAATAATAATAATAATAATGGCATTTATTAAGCACGTACTGTGTGCAAAGCCCTGTTCTAAGCGCTGGGGTAGATACAAGGTAATCAAGTTGTCCCACGTGGGGCTCACAGACTTAATCCCCATTTTACAGGTGAGGTAACTGAGGCACAGAGAAGTCAAGTGACTTGCCCGAAGTCACACAGCTGACAAGTGGAGGAGCTGGGATTCGAACCCATGACTTCTGACTCCAAAGCCCGAGCTCTTTCCACCGAGCCACGCTGCTTCTCTTACACACTCCTTTACAGTCTGACATACAGTCAGCACCCCTTTAGCTTGGGGGGTTTTGTTCCCAAATTGAGAAGCAATATGACCTAGTGAAAAGAGCACAGGCCTGGGAGTAAGAAGCCCGGCATTCTAAACCTGGCTCTGACTGTTGCCTGCTGTGTGACCTTGGACAGATCGCTTAACTTCTCTGTGTTTGTTTCCTCTGCATAACATGGGGATTCAGTACCTGTTCTACCTCCTACTTAGGTGGTGAGTTTCATGTGGAATAGGGGCTGTGTCTGACCTGGTTATCTTGTACTTACCCCACACTTATTGCAGTACTTGGCATATAGTAAGCACTTAACGAATACAATTGTTATTTTTTAAAAATGACAATCAGAAACATGGAAACCTTTATCAACTCTGTTTTACTACCCCAAGTGCTTAACATGGTGCTCTGCACATAGTAGAGCTCAATAAATACAATTGATTGGACTATGAGCCCCTTGTTGGACAGGGACTGTGTCCGACCGGATTAATTTGGATCTATCCCAGTGCTTAGAACAGTTCTTGACACATTGTAAGCACTTAACCAAATACCATAACAATAATAAAGAAAAACCTTCGCTACAGTGTGAGGGCTTTGAGCACTGCTGTGCCCTTGGGCACAACTATTTCTTTCAACATTGCATTGATCAATTAATCAATGGTATTTACTGAGCACTTATTATGTGTGGAGCACTGTATTAAGCATGTCACATTCTAGCCAGATGCTTGTTGTCCAAAAACATTCCCTAATTCCCAACAGTGGTTCTATCCAAAGTGCCCAGTAAAGACACATTTTGTGAAAGAACTCACCTTAAGGAGCAAAATTGTGTGTTCTCTCCTAGCACGTAGCACTGTGCCCTACACACAGTAAGCATTTTGTGCTGTTACAGCTACTTTATTAAAAAAAAAACCAAAACACATTCCTTCCATTTCTGTTTTCCTAAATTAGGTGTTTGCTTTCCTATTCTTCCCTTTCGACCTATTGCTGAACACTTAGTATCTCCTCCTCATCTCTTCCCTTACAAAAGAGTGCTTAGTACAGTGCTCTGCACACAGTAAGTGTTCAATGAATGCTCCATTCCATTACCGCCCAGCAAGGGATAATAAAGCCCTATAGATAGGCTTGCCACTATTGGACACTGAAGAAAAAATGAAGAAGAAAAACACATAGGAGAAAGAAGGTTTTACTATAGACTGAGATGAGATGCAAAGACGAAAATATCGACAACTGACAAAGAAACATTTTAACTCAACAAAGCCTGATGGAGGGGAGTCAGGTCTCTAGAGTGTAAGCTGCTTGTGGGTAGGGAATATATCTGTCAACTCTTTTATACTGAACTCTCACAAGTGCTTAGAATAGTGTCCTGCACACAATAATTGTTCACTAACTACAAATGATTGATTGTTATCCTAAAACGTGGTGGTGATAGCTGAAAATACTGAATGTGTTTGTTTTCCTCCAGAATGGTTTATGCAAATGCAATCTCCTTCTGCCCACTTCTTGACTTTCCTCTCTAAGCAGGCTAGGTCTGTTCCTTGCAGAGTGTCATTCTCTAGAAGGTAGGAAACAATCCTGCTGTTTGCTCCATTTCTTCCCAATGTGCTTCTTTCCTGTGTCCCATGGAAGGATATACTTAGCCTCTTTATACTATGCAGGGAGAAGAGACCAAACATTTCTTCTTCATACCTCCTTATTCAAATCTGGCTGAAATTCCCAACTAGACTGAAAACATTCCTTTCTTCCTCAAGGGTATCCCAACCCCTCAAACAGGTTTTATACACCCAAGGCCACTTCCTCTCCTCCACCTCCCTTCTTGACCATCAACAATCCGGATTCTGCCTCTGTATTCTCTAAGGTCACAATGACCTCCTCCTTGCCAAATCTAATAGGCTCTATTCCATCCAAATCCTCCTCAGTTTCTGGGCTGCCTTTGACCCTGTGGCAGAAATGAGTTGTACAAGTTTCACAGCAATCTAATAATAGAGCTGGGAACACTTAGACTTTTCCTATGCAAAAGTTACACAACTTTCCCTTTAAAACAAATTGAAGTTCATTGTGCTCCAAAACACGTGTGCTTGGCTCCTTGAAAGACATGTGGTAAATTTAACAGACAGTCCATTGGAAAATAACAAACTGTAATTCTCGGAGCTTCTCAGAACTTGAGATTTGCACATAGGAAAGGATTAGGTCTGTGGAAGTGATTTGGGGGTTTTGTTTTGTTTTTTGTTTGTTAAAGCTACTACCACCTGCGTTGGTTTCCAAGGAAATATTCACATATGAGCTGTCCATTACTAATTACTAAGGGGAGAATTAGTGATGTAAAGGGGGAAAGTTAGGAATGTTAGGTAGTCCGTCCCTGATGATTAAGTGGGTGCTTTGGACAGCAACCATCAGGTGATCTCTCCAAGCATCTGGTTGTCATCGACAGACCAACGCTGGCCTGGATAGACCACTGGTCTACCCCAGTGATGGCACTGCTTGTGGTCTTGTGTTCTTATGTGTCAAAATTTTTTAAACTATTGTACCGCTAAAAATGACATAAAAGATGAAGTGATACTAGGATATGAGCTCGTTTTTGCTTCAGATTTAAAATGCTAATAAAAACGGAATCATATGATCCCAACATTAAAGCTATTTCCTAGAAGGAAATACTCTTAATTCTAATTTAAACACTGATATTTGTTAAGTGTTTACTCTATGTCAAGTGCTGGAGTAGATACAAGATAAGCAGGTCCCACATGGAGCTCACAGTCTAAGTAGGAGGGATAACAGGCATTGACTCCCCATTTTACAGTTGAGGAAACTGAGGGCCAGAGAAGTTAAGCAACTTGCTCAAGGTCACACAGTAGACAAGGGGCAGAGCTGGAATTAGAACCCAGGTCCCCTGGCTCCTAGGCCTGCATTCTTTCTACTAGGCCGTGCTGATTGTCTATATGGCAGGAAATACTCTACTGGAAATCTCCACATTAAGGGAAACTTTCCCTATAGTGTTCACAATATTCTATGCTATGCACATGCACACAGTTCTTTCTCTCAATATTGCAAGGTGCTGCATCCAAAGTCCAAGTTGCAGAATGAGTTCTCTGATTTTCTAACAACGTTTTGGTTAAATTGTGTGGTGAAAACATGCATTATGGCAAAACTGTGTGTAATGGGACCTTCAGAAACCAACAACATAGTAACCTGAAAAATTAGATGTCATGGTCTAATGTTGTCTGGGAGAAATTGATCAAAATGCAGCTAGACCCATATTAAAATACGAAAACTAACACAACTAACTCTACCACCAGGTTTAAAACAAGTCTAGACCTACAAAAGGCCTAGTCAACTTCATTTCAATTGCCTCTCCACTTTAATTTTATTTGTTAAGTCCCTTCATACTTTCGTTCCAATTTTTTTGATGTTGATTTAAAGGTTTTTCTAATTGAACTACAATCTCTTGAGCTGGAAACTTAATGATATTAAGATTCTTCTAGCATCCAGATGGGGCCAAACCAGAAATTCTAGAACTGCCCTTTTTTATGAGTAATTTGCTAGTACATCATCTACTCTTGGCCAAATCGGTAAGTGTGGAATTTTACGAAAATCTAAGGTGAGGAAGAAATCCCTCCGGGGAACTCTATGAACTTTGGAGAAAGAAAAAAAATCCATTCTGATTTGAGAAGGAAATCCAGATCCTTTGTCTAAACCTGTTTTCCCCTACGACCTACTAAAGTTGAAATTCAGCATCCGGGATGGTCTTTCCATCATAAAAGTACATTGGAAAATGAGACACAGGATTTGCTCTATAAAAATAAGTTTTGCTCATCAACATACCAAGATTTGAAACGGGGTCAGACCCTCCAACTATGAATTTGTTTGGAGGGGAGTCTATTTAAAAGAGTGTGGTTAGCAGGCCCAGATCAAGTCTACTTGGCAAAGTAGATGCATTGAAAGTGTGCCAGAGTGAAAAGATTAATTTCAAAATACAGTGCTTGAAACAAAACAGAAACAACTACCAAACTTGAAGCCAAGAAATCTCTGAGTAAAGGCTTATAGTGAAAACCACATTTTCTGACTATAAGGGAATTGAAGAATTTTTTTTTCTGGTTAAATCAAAAGCACATTTGATGCTAACATCATGGAAAACAAATTCCCAAGTTACATTCTTTTTTCCTTTTAATTCATCACTTCACTGGGAAAGCACAAAGATATTTTGGACGCATTTCCCAAAAGGCCCAAGGTAGCAATAGATGAGGTTCTTATAGTGGTTACCCAAATGCCAATGGAGAGAGGTAATAAAATTCACATTGTAAACTGTTGCAAATAAAGAATGAAGAACCACATAGGTACCAAGAAGGAAGAAACGTACTTTCCTGTTTGCTTGGCATTTATCACTTTGCACTTGGATTTACTCACTTTATTCACCCCTCCCTCAGCCCCACAACATTTATGTACGTATAATAATTCTAATAATAATAATAGACACAGTATGGTGTAGTGTGTAGAGCATGAGCCTAGGAGTCGGCAGGTCATGGGTTCTAATTCTGCCTCTTGTCTGCTGTTTGGCCCTGGGCAAGTCACTTTACTTCTCTGTTCCTCAGTTCCCTCATCTGTAAAAAGGGGATAAAGACTGTGAGCCCCATGTAGCATAGTAGGTGCTTAATACCACAAGTATGAGTATTATTATTATTACAAATCCATAATTTACTTTTATTTATATTAATGTTTGCCTCCCCTCCAGATGGAAAGCTTGCCGTGGGCAGGGAAGCTAATGGAAAGTAGTTTCTGTTCAATGGGAAGATGGATGGGCAACTACTGGAGGTTCTTGAGGAGTGGGGAAACAATGGCCTGCACAGTTTGGTAGAAAAATGATCCTGGCAGCAGAGTGAGGAGGCAGGGAGGTCAGCAAGGAGGCTGATATAATAATCAAGGCAGGATAAGATAAGTGCTTAGATTAACATGGTAGTGATTTGGATGGAGAGGAAAGGGTAGACTGTAGCGTTGTTGTGAAGGACAAACCAACAAGATTTAGTGATGGATTGAATACATGGGTTGAGAGAGAGGAGTTAAGGATAATTCCAAGATTACAGGCTTGTGACAGAGGAAAGATGATGGTGCCGTCTACAGTGATGGGAAAGTCAGCAGGAGGACAGGGTTTAGGTGAGAAGATAAGAAGTTCTGTTTTAGACTCCTTGCCCACATCCTCCCTCTGGCCTGGAACCCCCTCCCCCTTCACTACAACAAACCACCACTCTCCACACCTATTATTAAAATCACATCTTCTCCTAGAGGCCTTCCCTTACTAAGCATCACTACTCCCTCTCCCTTCTGTATCACCCTTTTAAGTACTTGATAGTCACTCCACCCTCAGCCCCATGGCACTTATGTACTCATTCATATTTTATTTTCTTTCTCCCCCTCTAGATTGCAAACTGCTTTAGGGCAGGGTACTGGCATACTAATTCTGTTGTACTCTTCCAAGGGTTTAGTACAGTACTCTGCACAAGTTGATTGATTGTGCCTAAACCCACAACACAGAAGGGAGAAGAGGATGATAGAGGATCCTCTTCTTCCCTCTTCATCCTTTCTCCCTTCTTAAATCGACCGAAAGCAGTTTGCACAATTTTATGTTGGCTTGTTCACCTCCTTACATCACCCCCAACCCCTGGCCACCCTTGCCTGCCACTGCCTCGGTGTGTTTTAGGAATGTGACCGTGGACAAAATCACTTGACTTCTCTGGACCTCAGTTCGCTCATCTATAAAACGGGGATTAAGAATGTGAGTCTCAAATGCGACAGGGACTGTATCCAACCTGATTAACTACCTGATTCTGTACCTACCCCAGAGCTTAAAACAGTGCTTAGCACATAATAAGTGCTTACCAAGTATCACTAGTATTTATTACTATCTTACACAGAGGGAAGAAATAGCTCAACTGTAGGATTATATTTTCTGTGTGTTTTTCATTGACTTCCATTGATTTACAGAAGCATTTATATAATTACTTTTCTGCAGGAACTGTCCATCTATGTTTAAAATTAGAAGCCTAGAAAATCCTTCCTCCCAACAATGACAACAGAGGCAGCAGGATATTCCCTCAGATAGATTATGTGATGACAAGTTATCAAGATTTGGATATTTGAGGCCTGCTAGAGTTAGCCGAGTCCTCGTTAGTCAACAGTTCCATCATCTCAAGCTGATTTTCTCAAGATATTCAGGATAGGATACAGAAAGGAAGCTGTGAGCATCATTTGGTCTTCTGTTAAGTCCGTCCAACCCCTTCGAAACAGCAGGCTAAAGCCTCAGAGAACCACTAAAACGTGTGCTGTTGTCATTTGTGTTTTGTAGGTACGAAGATGGATTAAGAGCCCAATGGTCAGTGTAGACAAGCATCAAAGCACCAGTCTCAAATTCACGGGGCCCTCTGCGATGCACATATCTCAGAGTGAGCCAGACTTTGAAACTCCCCTATGCCAGACATGCCTGGGCGATCACAGTTTCCGGAGAGGGATTCTGCCTCAGGAGGAGTCATGCTCCTGGGAAAGCCACCAAACTCATGAAGTAAGTGTAGCCTCCATTCCATTAAATGACGTGTGGGGGTGTGGGAGGAGGGAAGGGAGGAGTTCCACAAATTTGTGTTTGAAGGGGGTGGGGGAGAGAAGGGAGGTGAAGGTGAGATGTGCTAACCGTTCTTTTCAAAATTAGGTGAAAACAGAACAAAAGCAACTCATAGCAAACCACCATCATCATCAATGGTATTTATTGAGTGCTTAAAAAGTGCAGAGCACTGTACTAAGTGCTTAGTACTGTATCAACCATCCATTGCTTTTTTGATATGTGTTTTCCCGGACCTGCTATAGGATGGTTGATTTTTCCAGTTAAGAATAAAATTAATGTGAATGTCTCTGGCAGCATCTAGGCAGTTTCCAGTGAGTCCATCTTCAATCTGGGGTTGGAGGGTGGGGAGGGGGGCACAGGAGTTCTCCTAGGAGATGCTGTTGGTCAAGAAGGATTGGGTCATGGTGTTGGAGAAAGGGAGGTGAGACACCTGACACACACCTTCTCCTCCCCAGCTGCTCCCAGTGCAGGGTGGCCCCAGGGGGAATGATTTCTGGGGGTACAGTAGAAATAAGAATAATAAAAACACGTGTTAAGTGTTTACAATGTGCCAAACACTGTTCTACGAGCTGGAGTAGGTATCAATCAGGTCGGATACGGACCCTGTCCCACAAGGGACTCACACTAATTCCCATTTTACTAATGAGGTAATTGAGGCCCAGAGAAGTGAAGTGACTTTCCCAAGGTCACACAGCAGGCACGTGGCAGATCCAGGATTAGAACCCAGGTTCTTCTAACTCCCAGGCCAGTGCTCTTATCCACTAAGTAATGAACACATCTGGCTTTCCACACACCAGCTGGAAAGGTGTTTGGGTTCATATCAGCGACTGTGACCAATAATTCCTCTCCAAAAGAATGATACTTAAATCATGTAATTGATTGAAACAAAATAGTAAGGACAATACAAGAAGAGTTTGGTACGAATTAAAAAGTAGCAGACTTTTCTAGGCTGTCCTTGGGCCCCAGAGGGAAGGGAATCTGTAGGTGGAAGGATAGTTTGGGCTTGGCCTGCAAGTCCCCTCCCAGGGACCAGGGCTTGTCAGCCAATCCATGGTATTTATTGAGCACCTACTTTGTGCATAGCACTGTACTAAACACTGGGAGAGTGCAATACAAAGGAATTAGCAGATGCATCCTCTACCTATAATGAGCTTGCAGTCTAGAGTGGGGAGACAGAGAATACAAATGAATAATTTCTAATATGTAATTTAAAGATATGTACATAAACCACCATAAACCCCCTCAAGAATGTAGACTCATGGGGAGAGAATCAATCAATCAATCGTATTTATTGAGTGGTTACTGTGTGCAGAGCACTGTACTAAGCGCTTGGGAAGTGCAACTGTTGGACTGTACTCTTCTGCACACAGTAAGTGCTCAATAAATAGGACTGACGGCATCAAAGAAGAGTAGTCTTGGCCCTGCAGGCCCCTGTCCCCAGCGGGTCAGGTCTGTCCAGCAGCATCCCCCTCCCACAGTCTGTCCATTTTCCCAGCTTTCTACAAGACGGTCTCGTTTTCCACTGACCTGCCCCCTCTCATTTGTGGGCCCCCCTCAAGGGACAGAGACCATGTCTAATTCCCACCTGCAAATTCTCTCCCGAGGTTCAGTTCAATGCTTTAAACAGAGTCAGCATTTAAAAAGGGGCTGATAGGAGGTGGAGAGGACAAAGACCCCCCCAGGAACACTTTCAGCATTGATGTAGATTCTGTAAATTTCTGCAAAGAAAATGTGTGTGTGCGTGTGTGCGCGCGCGATCCCTTCTTACATAACTCACATAAATTACATTATGTGGCTGCGTGTAGCAGAAGAAGCAGCGTGGCTCACTGGAAAGAGCCTGGGCTTTGGAGTCAGAGATCATGGGTTTAAATCCCAGCTCTGCCAACCGTCAGCTGTGTGACTTTGGGCAAGTCACTTAACTTCTCTGGCCCTCAGTTCCCTCATCTGTAAAATGGGGATAAAAACTGTGAGCCCCCCGTGGGACAACCTGATCACCTTGTAACCTCCCCAGCACTTAGAACAGTGCTTTGCACATAGTAAGTGCTTAACAAATACCATCATTCTTCTTCTTATTATTATTATTATTATTATGTGATGTAAAATTATTTATAGAATCAGCAATGGGGTGTCTGGAATTTGTTAGAACCTTTAGCCACCACCTTCATTCATTCATTCATTCAATCGTATTTATTGAGTGCTTACTGTGTGCAGAGCACTGTACTAAGTGCTTGGGAAGTACAAGTTGGCAACATATAGAGATGGTCCCTGCTCAACAGTGGGCTCACAGTCTAGATTACCTGGTCTATATTAATAATAATAATGGTACTTGTTAAATGCTTACTATGTGCCAAGCACTGATTTAAGCACAGGGGTAGATACAAGTTAATCAGGTTAGACACAGTCCCTGTCCCACATGGGGCTCTGTACTCTTACTCCCCATTTTACAGATGGAGAGTACAATATAACACTTAGTACAGTGCTCTGCACACAGTAAGCACTCAATAAATACAACTGAATGAATGAATATATCAACACACATTCCCTGCCTACATCAAGCTCACAGTCTAGAGGAGGAGACCAACATTAATATACATAAATAAATAAGAAGTGAAGTGACTTGTCAAAGGTCACATAGCAGACATGTGGCAGGGCCAGGATTAGAACCCAGGTCCTTCAGACTCCTTGATCCAAGGTCTCTCCACTTAGCCATGCTGCTTCCCAATATCGCATGCCAGGGTGAGCCCAGGAGAACAGCAACTCTGTTTTTGCATAAGAAAGGTCAAATTTCAAATGCTTTTTGCAAATACTTTTGCAAGTTGGTGCATCTCACGATGAAGACAACCCCATTAACGATCTCTAGCATTTGATGTGAAGGCTTTCCGAGATGAAAGGATCACTTTGAATTACAGTGAAGGCCACAGTAGATTCCTTCATGCTTTCCCTCATGTCTTTCTTTTGTATTTGTTGATTTGTTTATTAATAAAAGCTTGGAAAACAGTGTTTTGGTCCCCATGATATTTTGGGAATAATTGAACACATTCACTACAGAGATCAGAGAAGATCTGGGTGATCATGGAAATGCCAATGGCATACGGTGGCAGGGGATTAGAACACACTCTCAGATTATCATAAATATCTCCCCCTTGAATGCCTCAGCTTATAGAGAAAAGAGAAATGCAGTGGTAGCTAAAAGGCTGTCTTCAAACCTTTACCCAATCTAAGGCCTCTGGAAAAACTCTAAATCAGTAAATGGAAAAAAAAAACAGAAAACCCTAGCATCTTATCATAGTTCTAGGGACTTCTCATACTCTTTGTAAACTCTTATGAAGTGTGTGCTAAGGAAAGCTTTTTTCCAGGAAAAATGCAACTAGATACTGTTGGAATCATTCAATTTCAAAAGATTTACAACTTCCAACACAATAAAACACTGCTTTAGCTTCTTAATTCCCATTAATAATTATGATGGTATTTGTTAAGAGCTTACTATGTGAAAAGCACTGTTCTAAGCACTGGGGGGGATACAAGGTGATCAGGTTGTCCCATGTGAGGCTCACAGTCTTAATCCCCATTTTACAGATGAGGGAACTGAGGCACAGGGAAGTTAAGTGACTTGCCCAAAGTCACACAGCTGACAACTGTGAGCCCATTGTTGGTAAGGGACTATATATGTTGCCGACTTGTACTTCCCAAGCACTTAGTACAGTGCTCTGCACATAGTAAGCACTCAATAAATATGATTGAATGAATGAATGAAAGTGGCAGAGACGGGATTAGAACTCACGACCTCTGACTCCCAAGTCTGTGCTCTTTCCACTAAGAGCCACGCTGCTTCTCTGCAATTAATCAATCTCATTAATCAATCATATATATTGAGAACATACTGTGTACAGAGCACTGTACTAAGAGGTTGAGAGAGTATAGCATAACAGAGTTGGTAGACACATTCCCTGCCCACAGCGAACTTACAGTCTATAGGGGGAGATGCATTCATTCATTCAATCGTATTTATTGAGCACTTACTGTGTGCAGAGCACTGTATTAAGCGCTTGGGAAGTACAAATTGGCAACATATAGAGACGGTCCCTACCCAACAGGGGGCTCACAGTCTAGAAGAGTGGGCTCCCAGTCTAGGAGATGGGGACATGGCTATCAATTATAAATAAATTATGGATATATATACACAAATGTTGTGGGGCTGAGGGAGGGGTGAATAAAGGGTTTAAATCTACCCCATCCTCAGCTCAAGTATCCCCAAGAGCAGACTTGCATTGCAGAGTTGGTCCCACAGCTGGTTCACCTTCGCAGGGCACATCAACAGTTAACTAAGGGCCAGTCTGGACCTATTCCTGGGCCTCCCTATGATATAAAAATAATAATGGTATTTGTTAAGTACTTACTATGTGCCAAGCACTATTCTAAGCACTGGGGTAGATACAAGGCTCTCAGGTTGGACTCAGTCCTTTTCTCACATGGGGCTCACAGGCTTAATCCCCATTTAACAGATGAGGTAACTGAGGCATAGGGAAGTTAAGTGACTTGCCCAAGGTCACACAGCAGACAAGTGGAGGAGCCAGGATTAGAACCCATGTCCTCTGACACCCAGGCCTGTGCTCCTTCCACTAGGCCTCGGGACAACCTGATCACCTTGTAACCCCCTGAGCACTGAGAACAGTGCTTTGCACATAGTAAGCGCTTAACAAATGCCATTATTATTATTATTATTATTATTATTATTACCCCCAGAGTTAAGCCTGAGCTAGACCAGTCCCTGGGCTGGGATGGAGAAAAGTCCAACCTTTGTCAGCCTCTGATTCAACTCTTGAATAATGCCTGACAAGAAATAGGCTTTAAATAATATATGCATTTCCTCAGGGCAGATGCTGAGTTTTGCACATTTATTAATGGGTCTAGGCTGGAGGTGCTTTCCTAGCATGCAAGGATTATAAAACTCCATGACAGGAAATCATGAACACAAATTCATTGTGTATACCTATAACCATTGTTTTTGAATGCAGCCTGGACAGTGAGAACCTAGCCACAAGTGTATTTTTTTATGGTATTTAGTGCTTACTAAGTGTCAAATACTGTTCTACAGAGTGAGGTAGGTACAAGTTAATTAGGTAGGACACATTCTCTCCTGCACAGAGCTCACGTTCTAAGAAGGAGGGAGAGCAGGCGCTTAATCTCCATTTTGCAGGTGACAAAACCCAAGCACAGAGAAGTTAATCAAGCAATCGTATTTATTGAGCGCTTACTGTGTGCAGAGCACTGTACTAAGCTCTTGGGAAGTACAAGTTGGCAACATATACAGTCCCTACCCAACAGTGGGCTCACAGTCTAAAAGGGGGAGACAGAGAACAAAACCAAACATACTAACAAAATAAAATAAATAGAATATGATGGTGCCAGTTTTTCCGGATGGCCACCAAGTCGCCGGGCGACTAAAGAATTAGTCAGACAGCATGTGACTGACGAAAGTTTTAATAAAGTTTTTATTGGTAAGGCCGAAGACCGAATAGGGGGTAACGCACCCGGCGGGCTCATTTCCTTAAGGGAAAAGGCCCTAAGGTCACACAGCAAGAATTGGCAGAGTTGGGTTTAGAACTCAGGTCCTCTAACTCCCAGGCTCTTGCTCTTTCCACTAGGCCATGCTGCTTCTCTGACTGGAAAGACCCGTATGGGCCATTCCAAAAGAAAGAAAATAGTTTTTTTTCTGCAATGATTCTTAACCTTTGAGGGTAGAATCATAGCTATCCTTAAGGGTAGAATCATATCTTTTACTTCTGTAGTTACTTCTATAGTTCCAAAGGTCTAAAACTGAGGTCGGCACACCTAACCAAGTGATCAATAATAGTGAATGATCTTTATTTAATGATTATTCTATGCAGTAAGGCTTGCTAAATGGTGGGGTTGATTCATGGTAATCTCATCAGTCCCAGTCCTTGTTGCACCTAGGGCTTACAGTTTAAGAGGAAGCATAAAGGTGAGCAGGTGTCTTATCCCCATTTCCTAGATGAGGAAACTGAAGCAGAGAGTGGTTAAGCAGATTGCCCAAGGTCACACAGTTAACCAGTGTCAGAGATGAGATTAAAATCCAGGTCTCCTGACAGTCAGTCCCCTGCTCTTTGTCCTCAGCCATGCTGATGATGCTGATGGGGGGGTGACAATGATGACAGTGAAACCAGAAGGGCCTTTAGAGGTCCCCCCCCGCCCCCCACCCCCCCGCCTCCAGATTGATTATAACATCACTGGCTCAAAAGGCAGTTAAATTTCTATAAATCGTGCAATTCGCAGGGAGATTTTTGAGGACCTAAGTGAACTCAGTAGTTGAAATAGGTTTTCTGGGTAGGAGGAGCCAGCTGCCCATCCTTCTTGTGAAGAAAACAGCGTGACTTAGTGGAAAGAGCCCGGGCTTGGGAGTCAGAGGTAATGGGTTCTAACCCCAGCTCTGCCACTTGTCAGCTATGTGACTTTGGGAAAGTCACTTAACTTCTCTGTGCCTCAGTTCCCTCACATGGAAAATGGGGATTAAGACTGGGAGCCCCACGTGGGACAACCTGATTACCGTGTATCTCCCCAAGCACTTAGAACAGTGCTTGTCACATAGTAAGTGCTTAACAAATACCATCATCATCATTATTATTATTAGAAAGGGCTTGTGGTCAGAACTGAGGTGAACTGACTCACAGATTGTGTGAATGGAACCAGTCTCACTCTACTCAATTCCTCCACACAGGTTCGGGTTCCTGATGTCTCAGGATTTAAGCTCACCCACAATTTTCTCCCCGCTAACCTCTCCCCATGAGAGACTCCATCAGCATCATCATTACTGAAGAAATATAACTTTTGGAAAATATTCCACTTTCTCCCTCTCAAATAATGAATTTGGCACCAGGGAAGCTCATGGCCTAATGGAAATTGCATGGGCCTGAGAGTCAGAGGACGTAGGTACTAATCCCAGCTCTAACATTTGCCTGCTGTGTGATCTTGGACAAGTCACTTAACTTCTCTGTGCTTCAATTCCCTCATTCGTAAAATGGAGGTTCAATACCTGTGCTCCCTCCTACTTAGACTTTGAGGCCCATGTGGGACAGGGACTGTGTCCATTCTGTTCATCTTGCATCCATCCCAGCACTTAGTATGGTGCTTGCCACATAGGAAGAGCTTAAAATCCATTTTTAAAATAAAATTGTAATATTCACCATTAGTATTATTATTATTATTAGGGGTGAAAGCTAAGGCTGAGACAAGGGGCAGGGTCAAGGCAATTAAAGCTGCAGCAGTGACATTCATTCATTCATTCAATCGTATTTATTGAGAGCTTAGTGTGTGCAGAGCACTGTACTAAGTGCTTGGAAAGTACAAGTTGGCAACATACAGAGACAGTCCCTACCCAACAATGGGCTCACAATCTAGAAGATGGGCTCACAGTCTAGAAGACAGTGACAGTGAGATTAAGGCTCACCCTGCAACCCAATGTGGTGAGGAAAACAATGTGGGTCTCTGGACAGGGTCAGAAACTATGTCTTATTGGTTGAAAAAGGAGAAGCAGAAGAGCAGGTAGCTTTCTTGATTCCCCCATCCTGGAGCGGTCCCTATGCCCCATCCGGAGGAGTGACAGTTTATCATGGGAGCAGACAGAGCACCTGATGATGATGGTATTTGTTAAGCGCCTATGTGCCAAGCACTGTTCTAAGAACTAGGATAGATACAAGTTGATCCCATTAGACACAGTCCCTGTCCCACATGGGGCTCACTCAATCCCCATTTTACAGATGAGGTAACTGAGGCCCAGAGAAGTGAAGTGACTTGCCCAAGGTCACACAGCAGACGAGTGGTGGAGCTGGGTTTAGAACCCAGGTCCTTCTGACATCCAGGCCAATGTTCTATCCAGTAGGCCAGGCTGGTTCTCTGGTGGCTAAACGGCTACTTGACATAATTGTAGTTCAGGCCGAGTCTTCTCTTGGCACTCACACCAAGGCATCCAAACTGGGCTCGCAAACCATAATTAGAAGGGCCAGGGATGCCAATATGTCTCTTTAGTGCTACATAACATCCACAAATTCTGACCATAACACTACCTTTCCTTCAGATTTCTGGTTGACTAAGGACATGGCCAAGAAGAAGGGATGGAGGACAGATTTTTTTTTAATGGTACTTGTCAATAGCTTATTCATTCAGTTATATTTATTGAACGCTTACTGTGTGCAGAGCATTTTACTGAGTGCTTGGAAAATACAATTTGACAACAAATAGAGACAATCCCTATCCAACGACTGGCTCACATGATGTGCCTTGCACTGCAGTAGACGCTGGGGGCAGATACAAAATAATCAGGTTGGACATAATCCATGTCCCACAGATGAGATGTGGGATGTGGGTAAGGTCCTCTGACTTGCAAGTCCACACTTTTTCCAAGAAGCCATGCTACTTCCCTGCTTCCACAAGCTTCCCTGCTTCCAGAAAGATTATTATTGTTATTAATACTATTATCATTTATTTGTTAAGCACTTACCATGTGTCAAGCACTGTTTTAAGAGCTTGGGGAGATACAAGTTAATCAGATTGGACACAGTCCCTGTTCCACCCGGGACTCCCAGTTTCAATCTAAGAAAGATACCAACCCAACCTACCCTTCCACTACCCCCAAGCAGTGCTGTGAGGGATTGCTAACTAAGTTGGGAGCTACGCCTTGGGCCCCCTCCCCAAAGACTCCTCCATGACATCGAGGGGGCCTCTCTTCTAAAGAGATGGCCCACAGAGAGACATGAAAAGAACGGGGCCCATGTTATAGCATGGCAGCCCAAAGGAGCCATTCCTGGGAAACATATAAACGTGCTTTCAAATTAATGACTCCTTTCTTTGCCTTCATTAGCCGAAAATGAATTTCTGCTCAGGCTGAAATGCTCTCAAAAATGGAAGCATTCAGGCAGAAGACTCTGCTAACCATTAGGGCCATAAATCTCTCGCATTCCACTGCAAATGCTTGGAGAGGCCTCACAACTGATTTTCATTAGGTTTGCACTTTCATATGGGATAGATTTGGCTGAGTGAGGATTTCCTCAGACCTCTCTGTCTGTCTCCGTCTATTGAAGGCAGCTTGAAAGGTGCTTAGTCAGCGACCAAAGGCTGGGGCCAGGGGCTCCGCATGCTGTTTTGAAGGCCTCTTTAAGTAATAGAGTCCTTTGGAAGAAGCCGGGCTACAGAGAGAAGTTATTAACTAAGTTACTGCACACAGATGACTTAACATTGAGTCTTTGATGTGATTAAATGTAAGGTCACAGCCTCCTCCTTCATAGCAAAATTGCCAAAGACGAGATAAAAGTTGGTTTTTAATTGAGGAGACCTCATGCAGTGCCTAGAATGAGTCTGATCTAGGGCACTTTTGCGGTTTCCTCAAAGGCTACACCTAGTCCAATTAGGCTTCCAGAGCTCAACCGGTATCCCATTACTTTCATAGCCCTCTCTCTTGCTCTTTAAATGGATTGAGCTGGTTCTTTGGCTCATGGGAAAACTTAGTAGTAAAATGTTCAGTTGTGGATCATTTTCCATACTGGCTTTTTCCTATACCATCTCAAAGTTTTCAGATTTTTTTTTTTCCAGAAAGATGCTATAAAAACACACTTAAATCAGTCACTTGGCGGCCCAGATTTCTGGCTTCTTTCAATTTACCTCATAAAAATGTGTTTTATGAAGACTTATACGGGGTGGACTTGGGATAAAACCATTAATGTCTCAAATATCTTCCTTCTCCATTTCCGCGATTTTCTGTCTATATATTTGGAGATCAGAATGTTGGTGTGACATATTAATGTTATGCTTCAAGTCTGGAATGACTTGCTCCATGTGAGAGCCAGATTATTCAGAGAGGAGGAGGCACAGGGTGGCCTAGTGGAAAAACCATGGACCTGGGAATCTGGAGAACCAAGTGATAATTCCAGCCTGATCTGTGACTTGGGCATGTCACTTAACTTCTTGCGCCTCAGTTGCCACTTCTATAAAATGGGGATAAAATACTTGCTCTCTCTTCCTCTTTAAACAGTAAATCCCTTGTAGGACTATTTTAAGCTGATGATCTTGTAATCAACTCCACCCCCAACACAGAGCTTGTCTTAAAGTAAACACTTAACAAATGTCATCATTAAAGAGGCCTATAAATAACGCTGTAAGCTCCTTGAAAGTAGGGAACATGTCTTCCCACCCTGTTGTATTATACTCACCTAAGCATTTAGTACAATCAGTCAATCAATTGCATTATTTTCTCACTTACTATGTGCAGAGCACTGTACTAAGCGCGTGGGAGAGTACAATATAACAGAGTTGGTAGACATTACCTGCAGTATTCTGCACACTGTAAATGCTCCATAAATATCGTTGATATAAGGTTCAGGGTCCAGATATTGCACAAAAAACTCAGTAATGTTTACAAAGATGAGCAATCTTAGATTGTAAACCCCTTGAAAGTCCTGAGGCACTGTCTAATTTCCATCTATTTATTCTTTTCCAGCACTCAGTCCAGTGTTTGGCAAACAGTTAAGAATTAAAGATATTGAGCCTGAGAGGCACAGGGAGCTGCAGGATACAGAAGGTTGAAGACTTAAAAATCAGACTGGTAGTCTTAAATGCAACTTGTAACTCATTTCCAGGTCTTCATCATCATCATCAACCACACGAACAGAATGCCCACTTGGTTCTAATGCTGACTCTGTCACTTACCTGCTGTATGAACCTAGGGCAAGTAATAATAATAATAATAATGACATTTATTAAGCGCTTACTATGTGCAAAGCACTGTTCTAAGTGCTAGGGAAGTTACAAGGTGATCAGGTTGTCCCTTGGGGGGCTCACACTATTCTGTGCCTTGGTTCCCTCATCTGCAGAATGGTGATTTAATACCTGTTCTCCTTCCTACTGAGACTGTGAGCCCATATGGGACCTGATTATCTTGTATCTACTGCAGTGTTTAGTACAGTGTACGGTCCACATAGTGAACACTTAAATACCATTATTGTTATTGAATACCATTATTATGGTTAATACTGTTATTAACAATAACAATAATAAAGAACACGGACCTAGGGGAACACACCATCTGACATAAAAAATGCTACCCCCCACTCAGTGGGACTTAAAATCTAATGTAAATATTACCCTGAGAAAAAGAATCATTTATGTGATTTAGGAAGTAATGTTGCTGAAAAAAGTTTCCTGGCTTATTCAGATCAGATAGTCAAAATTTAAGTGCAGACTACGAACAGTGATAATAATATCTCTGCTTTTATTGTGGTTATTTATTTACCCACAGTTGCATTTGGAATCTGGCAAAGATATGTGATCATCTGTCTATAAATAGAACCCTGAAACTTACATTGTCATAAATATCCTGGACTTTGGTTTTACTACTCTTTGGAAAGGTAATTTCTGTACCACGCTAGGACCTGCCCAATGCTAAAAAGGACTCCACATCAAGTGCATTTCAAGAGTTGTGCAATTTATTGACCGCTACTCTCTGCTGCTTGCATTTATCTCAAATATATGTTAGTTGTGGGCAGGAAATGTGTCTGTTTATTGTTGCACTGTACCCTCCCAAGCACTTAATACAGTGCTCTGCACAAAGTAAGTGCTCAATAAATATGATTGAATGAATTTGTGACTCAGATGGGCACACGGATGTCCCAATGAAACAAGGACTCTCCTGTCAATGGGAGCCAACCCAGCCTCTGGGTCCAGACTCAGGCTTACACTCACAGATACAGAATTTCCTTTCTACTGTTGTGGGATAAGTTGAACAGAAAGTACTAATAGCACTTGTTAAGCATTTATTTTGATAATAATAATAATAATGATGGTATTTGTTAAGCGCTTACTATGTGCGAAGCACTGTTCTAGGCGCTGTGGGGGGATACAAGGTGATCAGGTTGTCCCGCATGGGGCTCACAGTCATCATCCCCATTTTACAGATGAGGTAACTGAGGCACAGAGAAGTTAAGTGACTAGCCCAAAGACACACAGCAAAGTGGCAGATTAGGAATTAGAACCCGTGACCTCTGACTTCCAAGCCCGTGCTCTTTCCACTGAGTCATGCTGCTTCTCTGATCCTTTGATCCTCACGCTGTACTAGACACAGAGGAATTAGAGAGAAATGAGATGAGACCGCAGAGAGAGTGGCAAGCCTATATCACAAATCAACACATGAATTTACAAAAGAAGTAAAAACCGTAATAGTTGGTGAGCAGAGGGGCAGTTTGATGGCAGGGTTCAGTTCGAGCCCTCTGCCAAAATTACTGCCTCCTTCCCACAAAATTGCCCAACTTTTCCGATGCTCTTTTAATGCCCCTAGAGGAAAACCAGCCCAGCTTGATTTAATGAGTTCTGATCGATTTGGTCAAAACTGACGTCTGGTTATGATCCAAACTCAAGTCTTCTCAGAGGCCACTGTATCGTGGTTGGAAAATGAGGGCTTGGAATTCAGAATGTAGAACAAACAGATCTTTTGCCATTGGTCGTAGGTTGTGCATAAAGTACAAATTGTTTTCTTCTTAAGCCACTTTCGCATGAATTTCTGTAGTGCTTGGCCCATTTTAAGGACCAATCTATGCCTCTCTGCCCTTTTGTTCCTTCATTAAGACGTTGGACTGTATTTCTCTCCTTTGGGATCTGGCCCAAAAGGGGGAGGGAGGGACAGGAGGGGAATAAGAAAGCTTCCTTCTACCCACTTCCAGTGTTGCCCCTTCCCTTCCAGATTCCGAGATTTGTGGGGTCCTTCTGTACCATTCTGACTGCATCACTAAGAGGGAAGGAGTGGGGAGGGCAGCAGCAGTGGTTGGGGGAAAAAGATGGGTGGTAGAATCAAGTTTCTGTTACCCCGTAGCTTAATACAAGTGTTTAGTATTTATCTTATAAATTCATGTACTGTATTCTGGTTACACGCTCCTTTTCATTAAAGGATACATAACTAGTTGCTCAGAACACTTTAATATGAATGTTCACATCTCTCCCTGTGGAACAAGTGAGAGTAACTTTGATTGGAAACTTTATGCAAACAAAGAGGGTAAGTAACTTGTCTCCCTATGTAAGGCAAGGGCCAAACGGAGAACTGAACTCAGTCTCTAATATGGCTCTCATTACAGAACATGAGAACAGTTTTAGAATGAGGGAATCTAAAGTTCTGAAGGAACTTCAACGTTTCAAGTTCCTTCTTCAGAAGGTCATGGATTCTAATCCCTATTCCATTTGTCTGCAAAATGGAGATTGAGACTGTGAGCCCCACATGGGACAAGGACTGTGTCCAACCTGATTTGCTTGTGTCCACCCCAGTGCTTAGTAAAGTGCTTGGCACATAGTAAGCTCTTAACAAACACCATAATTATTATTATTTCAGTCTTTGGATCCATTATTCCTTATGGCCACTCTCCAAACTTTATGTGGTAATTTTCCAATTGAGTTGTCTTTCTCCTGTCATCAGAGGAAACAGAACGACCTCACTGTGGGCAAGGAATGTGTCTGTTTATTATTCTATTGTACTTTCCCAAGCTCATATAGTGCTTTGCACACAGTAAACGCTCAATAAATATGATTTATTTGCACTCACCATAGAGTGGGTTCTCAACCGGATTTCAAAAGTAACAAGAAGCATCTTTACTAGCCACTTTAATAATCTGCAAGCAAATTTGGGAAGTGAGGGTTTAAACAAATTGCTCAATTAGGTCTTAAGTTATCTGCAAGTGAGCCACATTGCTGACAATCAACCAACTAATCAATTCCTTGATCAACCAAGTATTTCTCCAACACTTAGTGCAGAGCACTGGACAATGGTGTATATTTTAAAACAGATGAATAAAGAAAACTCTGGAACATTCAAGAAAAATTTTTTAAAAATTGTGTTTAACTATTAAATGTCTTTCCTACAATAGTGGTTTCAGGAAAGACCAGATCAAGTCTCTAATAGGCCTGAGGCTTTGGAGACCAAGGAAGCACAAAATGCAATGCTTTGCACACAGTAAGAACTTAATAAATGCTATTATGACTAAGCCTCCCACATGAAAGTTCACCCCTTCCCAGGGATGTGTATGTCCCTGCCTTGGCACCAGTGTTTTGCTCTCCGGAGTGGCTAAGATGGTTGTGATACCACAGCCACAGCAGAATTAAGGTAGAGGGTCCAAGAAGCAGCCTGGCCTGGTGGAAACAGCATAGGTAGGGAAATCAGTGGATCTGGGTTCAAATCCTGCCTCTGCCTCTTGCCTGTAAATCAGTAAGCTTTTCTGTGACTCAGTTACTTCATCTGTAAAATGTTCTTTTTCCTGTTTACAGTGTGTGTCCTACTTGGGACAAGAGACTGTCTGACCTCATTATCTTATATCTGTTGATCAAAGAATGGTATTCTCAAAAGTGCTTAGTATGGTGCTCTGTACTCAGTAAGCTCCCTACAAATCACACTGATTGATTCTAGAGTTTACAGTCTACATGCTAGCGGGGCAGCATATTTGCTAGTTCAATTTTATTGTAGTATCTCAAGTGCTTAGTTCAATGTTCTGCACATAGAAAACACACAATAAATACCATTGACTAATTGATTGAGTGCTTACTGTTCTATAACACCTTCCTAAGAGCTTAGGAGTACAAGTACAATATAACAAGAGGAGAACATAACACAGTTGGGAGATGCTCCCTGCCCACAAAGAGCTTCAGCCTAGAGGGGAGACATGCATTAAGATAAATTATGGGCATGTACATAAGTGCAGGGGGCTTGAGGGTGGGATGAATAAAAGGTAAAGATCCAAGTGCAAGGACAACACAGAAGGGAGAGGGAGAGGGGAAATAAGGGCTTAGGGAAGGCTTCTTGGAGATGCTATTTCAATAAGGCTTTGAAGATGGGGAGAGCAGCAGATTTTATATATGTATAGCAGGTTTTATATATATAAATTATATATACATTATATTTTTATATAATATAAATCCAGAGCTTAGTATGGGTTTTGGCACATATTACAAACTAAATACCATTATTATTATTATTATGACTAGGCATTCCCCTAGAATCCTCTTGGGATGTGTGTGAAGTAGAGTAGCATTGTTGCTCAGTGGAAAGAGCACAGACTTTGGAGTCAGAGGTCATGGGTTCGAATCCTGGCTCTGCCAGATGTCTGCTGTGTGACCTTGGGCAAGTCACTTAACTTCTCTGAGCCTCAGTTACCTCATCTGTAAAATGGGGATTGACTGTGAGGCCCCCGTGGGACAATCTGATCACACTGTATCCCCCCCAGCACTTAGAACAGTGCTTTGCACATAGTAGGCACTTAACAAATGCCATCATTATTATTATTATTATTATTATCTTTTTTACCTTCAGGTTACGATGGCTATAGATTTCAGGTGAAATAATTTTTAAATGTCTTTTAGAGGAAATTCCACTGGAAATTTCTGATCTTATTCTACTTCAAACCCTGAACTTTAAAAACCTAACAGGTGTGATATAGCTGTCACCCAAACATGGTTTCCGACCTATGCTCCTCTTTAATGGAGTACTATTATTTCAAAAGCTCCCTGCCATCACCTTGATTCAGTTTCCCCCGCCTCATTACACGCACTTAGAGCGATAACCTGTTCAGCTAAGCATTAAGTAAATATTTAACAGCCTGGCATTGAGTCAAGCAACCCTGTCCTACTGCACCTGGACTGTTGAACTTTTTAAATGTTTCCTCACGGCTAACACGCAGGCCCTTCAACTTCACTGGATCCATCGCCAGAAGTGATCTAAAACTACTCCTCATTCCGATCCTAGAGACACTCAATGTTTGTATTACTCTTTCCGTCCCAAACTGCTTCCATTTCCAGAGCAAAGTGCCCTCGAGGGGAAGCCCATATCCACCCAGACAGGATTTAGCTCTATTCAGTAAAATGACTCCCAGTGGATCAGTTTCTTTCTGGTCTCAAAGGCTCTCTCTTCAGACATCACATCACAATTTCCTCTGAGACCCAGGAATATTAGGCCGAGAGCTCCCTTTCTATAATCAAATTCTCACACACATTCCACATTTCCATCACTTCTAAGAGCTGGAATGTTGGTCTGCGCCTCCACAGCAGCTATTCTTAAGTCAATCTCCTTGGTCCCAAATTGGTATTTCCAAGGCTCCATCTTTCCAAATTGAATTTTTATAGTTTACATTTTGCCTTAATTTACTTGACTGAAAACAAGACACGGCTGGTGATAGGAGTAGCGGGAAAGCACTTACCCAGATAAACAGCGACAATGGGTGCCTATGATTTTCCAACTCGTATTTCAGAATGTATAATAATATATAACCATTTGGGGATGTGAAGTGATTTTCTCTAAAAATATAGAAACTACATTGCTATTTTCCTTCACAGTGGTGCGAGGGGGGATATTTTTTCAGTGCTTAATATGTGCTAGGAACTACTGTACTAAGTGTTGGGGCAGACACAAGCTAATCAGGTGGGACACAGTCCCTGTCCCAGAACGGGCTCACAGTCTTCATCCTCATTCCATGGATGAAATAACTGAGGCACTGAGACGTTAAATGACTTGTCCAGGGTCACCCAGCAGACAAGTGGCAGAGCTGGGATTAGAAGCCACTAGGCCAGGCTGCCTATTAGCCCATTTCTCTTAGAACTGTATGAATCAGTACTACTTTTAAAAACCATGCTACCGGTTTGCATAGTAAGTGTTGTTATTACCAGATGCAGGGGAATACATTATTTGGACCCTCCCAACACTCAACTTTAAAGCATTCAATCAGCTCATCCCTTTTACTACCCTTCTACTATCCCAAGTGCTTAGTACAATGCTCTGCACACAGTAAGTGCTCAATAAAAACCACTGATTGATATCTCTGCCTCCCAGTGTGCAGTTGGAGCCACAAATGCTGGATATTTCTACCTTTAGGAGCTATTCCATACTGAACCCAGTGATAAATTTTTCTATCCATTACAAGTCTGTTAATCAGCCAACAACAATTTTGAGGAATCATGGGGTGCAAAGAGAGGAACTTCATGGTCATCTTAATTTCTGTGTACATGACAGAAAGTAAGCGCCACTTAGCTGTCGTGGAGCAGAGCAAAGCCCTGCTCCAGACTCTGTGGACAGTTACCAAGGAAAAAGACACAAATCCAGAGGCAGGAAAGGGAATCCAATGGTGGGGAAACACAAAAGTAAGTAGAGCTGTACAAAGTGCAGAAAAGGGTTTTAGGCACAGTTAGCACTAGCTGGGGTCCAAGAAACCACAAGAGTTATTTCATCAAAGGAATGAGGGAAGGGAGACTGGATAAAGTTGTGTGGCTAAAAGGCGCAAGGTAATGTTGCAAGGTAAGGCAAAGGGGGTTGGCCTGCCTCGTAACCTTAGGAGCCAGAGGAATAACACAGCAGAGGGACCTCTCCATTCAAACAAAGCTAGAATCAATTCAAACCATGCCCAAAGCCCCTTTCTTGGCTCAAAGAAAACCTCTACTTAGGCCTTGTCAGCCTGGGGGTGACCCTCATCTGGTGAAGGAACACCTGGATCTTTCAAGACACACATCCCAGAATTCTCTGGAATCACACACAATATTACTGCATTTCTACCTCAGTAAAATGGAAGTTCAGCTGGAAGGTTGCAGTGTGTTAGACTAAGTCAAGCAATCAATCAATAAATCGTACTTATTGAGCGCTTACTGTGTGCACAGCACTGTACTAAGCGCTTGGGAAGTCCAAGTTGGCAACATATAGAGACAGTCCCTACCCAACAGTGGGCTCACAGTCTAAAAGGGGGAGACAGAGAACAAAACCAAACATACTAACAAAATAAAATAAATAGAATAGATATGTACAAGTAAAATAAATAAAGTAATAAATATGTACAAACATATATACATAAGTAGGTATTAGGTAGAACAGTCTACGAGACTCCTTGTTTCCAAAGACACAGACTTATGGAATTCCGATCAACTCTCTGCTCTTGCATAAAGAAATGGTGCTTTAGTAGTAGCAGTTGCCTTTAATAGCAACAGCAGTAGCAGCATTTACTGAGTGATGGCTTGAGGCTGTGTAGTGTACTAGGTGCTTGGGAAATAATAATAATAATGGCATTTATAAAGCACTTACTATGTGCAAAGCACTGTTCTAAGTGCTGGGGAAGTTACAAGGTGATCAGGTTGTCCCACACGGGGCTCACAGTCTTAACCCCCATTTTACAGATGATGTAATTGAGGCACAGAGAAGTTAAGTGACTTGCCCAAAGTCACACAGCTGACTATTGGCAGAGCTGGGATTTGAACCCCTGACCTCTGACTCCAAAGCTCGTGCTCTTTCCACTGAGCCACGCTGCTTCTCATAACCTAGTGATATGTTCCCTGTTACCCCTCTCAGGGTCACACCAGGAGATTTCCAGTACTCTACCAGTCTCAACTATGGGAGGGAGAGTCAAGCAGAGGCATATCCATTCCATTCCTAGCTTGGCAGTGGCTAGCGAGTGGAAGGCAATCTGCTACAAGACAAAACTCACCTGTGCTGGGCAGCAGCAGCATGGGAGAGAGTCGAGGATGGAGATTCAAGTTTACTGTGCAGAAGGAGGCAGTGGTAAACCACTTCTGTATTTTTACCAAGAAAACTGTGGATACACTACCAGAACGATTGCAGGTGGAGGTGGGGCGTTCTGGGAGAGATGTGTCCATGACGTCGCTTTGGGTAGAAGACAACTCGACAGTATAAGACAAGATGTTCCCTGCTCACATTTCGTTTTATGAGAGAAGCACACATAGAAAACATTCACAAGTAGAGTGGTCAAAATAAATAAATTGGGCCAACATAGGTGTGTGACTGCTAAGGAGGCTGTAAATAAGTTTATCAGTGTTTCATTGGATATAAAAATAATTGTGGTGGGAACATAGATTCAGTAGCAGCATGGTCTAATGGAAAGAGCATGGGCCTGGCAATTAGAGAACCTGGGTTCTAAACCCAAATCTGCCCCTTGTCTGCTGTGTGACCTTGGGCAAGTCACTTAACTTCTCTGTGCCTCAGTTATCTCATCTGTAAAATGGGGTTTAAGATTGTGATCCCTATGTGGGATAAGGATTATGTTCAACCCAATTATCTTGTATCTACCTCAGTGCTTAGTAAAGTGCCTGGCCCATAATAAGTGCTTAACAAATACCATTAAAAAACATTTAAAAAAATTCAGAATCCCAGGACAATTCCATTTTCAACTTAACCTGACTCTTCAGGAGTCCAATGACCCTGGTTCCTAAATTAGTGAAGATCAATTAATATATTACCTTCAATGATTAAAAGGCACTTCCATAATTAGACAATAAAACCTAGACATGGGGCACATGTTAGCTAAATGGCCACTCATTTGTCATATGTTTAAATTTGAGATGCTATCCAAAAGAAAAAAAACAAAAGCTCTAGTTTCATAAGCAGCTACATAACTCCTGTCAAGTGACGAGTTGATTATTCCAAAGGCCTTTCAAAAAAGAAGTGTGGTGACTTCATGGATGGGAGGTTTACTGAGGGGAAAAAATAAGAGATGTTGGATGGGTACTTGCCTAAGAGAATGGAAGTCAAGGAAACAGCCATCATCCTGTTCTACCTAATACCAATTTTTCTCTATTACTCATACTACAGGCAATTTCAGTATCTATCTTTCCTTCTAGTTGTAAGCTCCTCAAGGGCATGGATCATGTTTTCAAGGGCTTAGTACAATGTTTAATACAAAGTAGGCATGCAATAAATACTTTAGATTGGTGCCAGTGTTAGAGACAGAGTACTGGATGGATCATTTGTATGTAATTGCTTTGGACTTGTGTTCTTAAGTTCTCATTTATTACAATACTCTAAGGTCTGCCAGAAAACATGTTTTCATTATGCATCTCAGATAGCATGTCTGTCCAAGACAGCACAACTTGATGTTGGAAGAAATGGATGGGTGCATATTTGTGACATTAGACACGGAGTAAATACAACAATGCAAGTTATCATTAACATGGGGTTCTGCAGGAACACAATTCCTGTATTATAGGAGAACTGGGCAAACGTCTTTCAATGGTGTTAATAAAGACTGTTTTTATTTTTGTGTATGTGAAAACACATGCTTGTACTGAATGTGCATAATAATGCCCATGCAAGCTATGCTTCATAGTTCATGGATGAACAATAACTAAAACACGTTCCTCTTAAAAGACTTTCAAGGCAAAGAAGAATTCAAACTTAATTGACATTAAGGTCTGAGACTCCAACATGCAGCACAAAGGAATAAGGATGCAATCCAAGGTTTAAAAAGAAATGCCATATGCACTTCCCTAGTGTCTTATAATGGACTGATAATGGTTATTATAGATGATAACATTATTTAAACAAGTCAGAAACATTTAGGACAATAGATGTTTCAAACATAAATGGCAGAGAACATTTTGCCAGCACACAGGAAGAAATTATCTTTAATTTCAGTGAATGGCATAAACTGTATGGCATATAGTTGGCTTGGGCTTTTTTGTAATCTGAAGAACAGCCTGTAAATCACTTAGATGACTCATAGGTCCCAGTCATGACACAGCCACCAGTTACCTACTTTTTCAATTAATCCTAGTTTATTTGTACGAAAAAAATAAATTCAGCACTGCCTCATAAAATGCAGATTTACATTTTATGCAGACCCAGTGAGTTTCATTTGTGCTTGTGGGGCTACTGAAGGTGGCAGGAGAATGTCAACCTATGTAGGGACGGCCGGAATAAAGAGATAGAGAGGCTCAGGGAAAGAGATGCGTAAGCAGAGGGCAGTGGAGTGAGGGAAAAATCTGAGGGAATAGTGGAGCTGTGGGCAGAAGAACAGAATCAATCAATCATACTTATTAAACGCTTTCTGTGGGCAGCGCATTGAGTACAATATATACAGAGCGGGTAACAGAAGAGCAGCGTGGCCTAGTAAAGAGAGCACAGACGTGGGAGTCAGAAGGACCTTTCATTCATTCAATCTTATTTATTGAGCACTTTCTGTTTGTAGAGCACTGTACTAAGTGCTTGAGAGAGTACAATACAACAATAAACAGACATGTTCCCTACCCATAATGAGTTTACAGTCTAGAGGTGGGGAGAGAGACATTAATACAAATGACAGATATGTACATAAGTGCTTTGGGGCTGGGAAGGGGGAAGAAGAAAGGGAGCAAGTCAGGGTGACAGAGAAGGGAGTGGGAGAAGAAGAAAGGGGGTGGAGGGCTCAGTCAGAGAAGGACTCCTGAAGGAGATGTGCTTTCAGTATGGCTTGGAAGATGGGGAGAGTCTGTCAGATTTGAGGAGAGAAGGCATGCCAGGCCAGAGGCAGGATGTGGGCGAGGAATCTGTGGTGAAATAGGCAAGATTGACACCCAGTGAGAGGAGCAAAGTGTGCGAGTTGGGATGTAGTAGGAGCATAGTGAGTTAGAACCCGAGTTCTGTCTGCTCCACCACTGTTTTGACCTTGGGAAAGTCAATTAAACTTCTCTGTACCTCATATACCTCATCTGTAAAATGGGAATTAAAACTGTGAGCCCTATGTGGAACATGGACTGTATCTAACCTGATTAGCTTGTATATACCCCAGGGTTTAGCGCAGTACCTGGCACAGAGTAAGCACTTAAATACCATTTAAAAAAATGTCCCTGGACTAGACCATTGGTCCATTCACGCATGGCAACAGCATGTTTAGAGGGACTGTGTGATGGTGGCCCTCCTTGACTTGAAATCAAATCACTTCACTTCTCTGTGTCTCAGTTACTTCATCTGTAAAATGAGGATTGAGACTGTGAGCCCCAGGTAGGGCAGGGACAGTGTCCAACCCAATTTGCTTTTATCTACCCCAGTGCTTAGTACGGTGCCTGGCACATAGTAAGTGCTTAAATACTGTAATTATTATTATTATTAACTAGGTAGAGAGGGTTTTCTATCCAGAACTACCTACCCAATGCCTAGAGATTATCTATCCTGTGACTTTTCTAAGACAATGTCTTGATTATATGGCATGGGGTCAAAACACCTGTGACTTCTCTATTCGTCACCAGTGGAACTAGAGACTGATGGTCAATAGTCAACCTGAACCACATTTGGGAGAAAAGGGACTGTGGGGAATTCCAAACCCCATTTGCCCCTGTTCCCCTGACCTTTGGTATTATGATATTTCATTACTCCAGGGACTCCTGCTGCCCTTCCAGTCTTTCCACCCCCTGCCCCAGGGCCCATCGTGACTTCAGGAGGCTCCTCTCTTCAAGAGGACTCATTTCCATGGTGTGTCAAAGCCACAAAGGCCAGGCCCCTCTCAAGGGAAGCATGTCAGCCCAGCAATATACAGGGGATAGGGAGTGAAATATTTTCAATGACCTAGAATACTGAAACACTTTGACACCTAGCCCAGGAGAGGCACAGAGGAAGGAGAGAGGCAAGGCTGTTCATTCAGTCATTCATTGACAATTTGCCACAGTTAACTGTAACTCCTGTTCTATAAAGATAGTCTAAACCTAGATGGGCTATTCTGCACCAAAACATCCCACAGTCTGTACAAAAATACAGCCTAAAAGTTTTTAAATTCACCAGAAAGCATAAGAAAAGCACTGGAATAACTGACTCACCTCATGGTGTTTATGTAACTCATACCAATGGCGCCTTTTTTATTATTTATATTTCATGCTTTTGAGTCATCTTCTCCAACCTTTGCTATCACTGCCGCCTGTTTCATAGTCTTTCTTTGCTTATATTCATTTGACTACAAATTGTAATAAAGTTTTTATGCAACAGCTTAGAAATAGTTTGACCTAGTGGAAAGAGCACTAGACTGGGAGTCAGAGGACCTGAATTCTAATCCCAGCTCTGCCACTTGCCTGCTGTGAGACCTTGATCAAGTCACTTAACTTCTCCAATCTGATTAGCTTATATTTACACCCGTGCTTAGTACAATGCCTGGATTTAGTTAGCGCGTAACAGATACCATAAAAAGGACTTGCAGTTCAATTAATTAATTGGTGAAAACCAGAGAAGAGCCCATATCTGCACAAACATTTCATTTCTGCTATAACATAGAGCAGGGACAGGCTTAATATTTAGCACAGTAGTCTCTAACACCCCCTCTCAGGGTCACATCTGGAGAGTTCCCAGTACTCTACCACTCTCGACTATGGGAGGGAGAGTCAAACAGAGGCGTATCCATTCCATTCCTAGCTTGGGCAGTGGTTAGTGAGTGGAAGACAATCTGCTACAAGTCAAAACTCACCTGTGCTGGACAGTAGAGGGATGGGAGAGAGTCGAGGGCAGAGAATCGTTTACTGTGCAGAACGAGGCAATGGTAAGCCACTTTCTTATTTTTACCTAGAAAACTCTATGGGTGCACTACCAGAACAATTGCAGATGGACGTGGGCCATTCTGGGAGAGATGTGTCCATGGCATCACTATGGGTCGAAGATGACTCAACAGCATAAGACAAGTCTCTAACATGATTTTTTTTAAGTCCTCACCAGATCAATGAAACATTTATGAGAACCTCAACCAATCAATGATATTTATTGAACACTTACTGTGTGCAGATCATGGTACTAAACTCTTGTGAGAGTACAATAAAACAGACTTGGTAGACATGTTCCCTGTCTTACAGTCTAGAGGACTTCATGTATATTTGCATATAATTTGAATAGGTTAAAAAAACTGGAATTTCTTCACCCATAGTTGGGTGAAGGTATTCTAAAGGCTTTGTTCCCTTTTATGGTATTTTGTTAAGGGTTTACTAGGTATCAAACACCATTCTAATCAATTAGATGCATGATTGGGTTGCACACAGGTTGCCAGTACAATTTATATTGTACTTTCCCAAGCACTTAATAATAATAATAATAATAATGGCATTTGTTAAGAGCTTACTATGTGCAAAGCACTGTTCTAAGCACTGGAGAGGTTACAAGGTGATCAGGTTGTCCCACGGGGGGCTCACAGTCTTAATCCCCATTTTACAAATGAGGTAACTGAGGCAGAGAGAAGTTAAGTGACTTGCCCAAAGTCACACAGCTGACAATTGGTGGAGTCGGGATTTGAACCCACGACCTCGGACTCCAAAGCCCATGCTCTTTTCCACTGAGCCATGCTGCTTCTCTTAGTACAGTACACTTAGTACAGTTAGTACACTTCACTTAGTACAGTGCTGTACAAAGTACTCAGTAAATGTGATTGAATTCCTTGATATTTCTCTTTTGTTGCCCTTCTCCTCTGCCTACTTTTGGCTTAGTTTTTATTCCCCAGGCTCAGATCCTTTTCGCTCTAAAAGCCCATCAGATTCTTTAGGCCTCCAGCAGTGGCAAGTGATCCCAACATTCACTCAGTTATATTTACTGAGTACTTACAGTGTGCAGAGCATTGTACTAAGTGCTTGGGAGAGTATAAAATAACAACAGACACGGTCCCTGCCCACAAGGAGCTTACAATCTAGAGGGGAGTTTACAGTCTATAATTCTTCCATTCATTCATTCAATTGTATTTATTAAACGCTGTGTGCAGAACACTGTACTAAGTGCTGGGGAAAGTACAATACAACAATAAAGAGTGACATTCCCTGCCCAGAACAAGCTCACAGTCTCAGAACCTACACTTGCTTCTCCAATTGGGAGTCAACGAAATAGAATAAATGAGCCAAAAATTTATTCACATTTGGAAACAAGCGGCATTGAGGAGCTGCTCTGTGTGCAGGCTCTGATGTTGAATCGGCTGTGGGATTTGACTGAACAATCTCAGGTGGATGTTCACGTATGAGCCCCAGTTGAGATGCCGCTGATTCCACTCCCAAGTTCAGCATCCTCGAGACCCCACCGATGCTTAGTCTACAACTACTTCACTCCCACTAGACTGTAAACTCCTGGTGGGCAGGGATTGTGTCTATTACCTCTGTTGTACTCTACTCTCCCAAACGCTAATACAGTGCTCTGCACACAATCTATGCTCAATCAATACCACTGATTGATAGTTGCCTACTAAGAATATTATTTCTTGACATCCTGTCCTATATAGGCCCTTAGGACTCTTCCAGTCAAACCGTTCGTTAAGTGAAAATGGGTTTCTAATGTTTTAAATTTTGACATTAAAAAATTCATGTTAAACTTTTAGATTGGGATTCAACTCTTAACAACCAGAATCATTTTCCACACCACCACCTGTGGAACACTGATTTAAAGCAAATTTATTATGAAAAATAATAATTTACCAATAATAATAATAATAATTGTATTTATTAAGCACCTACTCTTCTCTCGGGGTTGCTCTTACGGAGTTTCCAGTACTCTACCAGTCTCGGCTACGGGAGGGAGAGTCAAGCAGAGGCATACCCATTCCATTCCTAGCTTGGGCAGCGGGTAGCAAGTGGAAAGTAATCTGCTACAAGTCAAAACTCTACTGTGCTGGGCAACAGCAGCATGGAAGAGAGTTGAGGGCGGAGACTCAAGTTTACTGTGCGGAAGGAGGCAGTGGTAAACCACTTTCTTATTTTTATGAAGAAATCTGTGGATACACTACCAGAATGATTGCAGATGGAGGTGGGTCATTCTGGGAGAGATTTTTCCATGGTGTCGTTATAGGTCGGAGACCAGCATAAGACAAAAGTGCCTACCATGTGCCAAACACTATACTAAGTTTTGGGGTAGATAGGTCAGACACAGTGTCTGTCCCGCATGGATCTCTTAGTTTCAGTAGAAAGGAGAACAGGTATTTAATTCTCATTTTACAGATGAGGAAACTGAGGCACAGAGAAGTTAAGTAAGTTGCACTAGGTCATATGGCAGGAAAGTGGCAGAGCCAGGATTGGAAGCCAGATTCTCTGATTCCCAGGCCTGTGCTTTTTCCATTTGGCCCTGCTGGTTCTTGATGAATAGATTTTATAGTTGAAACTGTGCATTTTGGAAAGGAAACAAATAGACAGGAGTGTTGAGAGAACTCAAGAAGGGCCCTTAAAACATAAACATCCTGAGTTGAAATCCGTAATCAAACCTTTTGCTGTAAGATTTCAGTTGCACTTGCCAACATGTGGATTCCTATTTTGAAGGAGGAAAAAGGGAATTTCAAAAACTTCAGAAAGGATGCTTTGTTCAAAGAGCTCTCACAAACCACGATGGCTATTTAGTTCAGTGTGAGAGAGCAATATATGCACTGAATTTCACTTTTAAACCATGTGAACATAAAACCCAAGGGAAAATATTAATTTTTCAAAATGAATTTCCTTAAACTTAAAAAAAATGTATTTAAACTATACAAGTAGCCCTCAGGAGTTTCCTATCCTTAGGTTACATCTGCTGTACTTTTTAAAATGCGGACAGGTTGACAAATGAAACGATCTCCGATCTAAACTGGTCACTGTTCTGATCATGTGAGGGACAGTCATCTTTCTGGAAATTGCAGGCAAGTTAAGAATGGCTTACTCCACAGTAACAAAATGCATCCCATAAGATTGATCCTGCTCTTCCGTCCTTGTCTCCTTATCCTCCTTATTATGATCAAAAGATAGCCTGTCTTCTGGGTGTAGAGCACTTTGCTAGGGTTACTAGTAATTCTAATCCCTGCCATCAAAGAGTTTACAGACTAATGGAGGAAACATAACATAAATACACTAATAAATGCCTAGACTATAAATGTAGTATCGATAAAAAAATATGTATACAAGATTTACAAAGAGTGAGGGAGACCCTTAGAGATGAGGAAAGATGCAGTGCTGCTGGGATTTTTTTAAGAATGTTGCTTATGAAATATATTCCAATGGCTCCTACTCTACTGTAATCTTCCTCGACCTCACAGCTGCCTTCGACACTGTGGACCACCTCCTTCTCCTCAACACACTAACACCTTGGCTTCACAGACTCCTTCCTCTCCCGGTTCTCCTCTTACCTCTCCGGCCATTAATTCTCAGTCTCCTTCACGGGCTCCTCCTCACCCTCCCATCCTCTTACTGTAGGAGTTCCTCAGGGGTCAGTTCTTGGTCCCCTTCTGTTCTCTATCTATACTCCCTCCCTTGGTGAACTGCTTCGCTCCAATGGCTTCAACTATCATCTCTACAGTGATGACACCCAAATCCTACATCTCCGCCCCTGCTCTCTCTCCCTCCAGGCTCGTATCGCCTCCTACCTTCAGGACATCTTCATCTGGTTGTCTGCCTGCCGTCTAAAACTCAATATGTCTAAGACTGAACTCCTTATCTTCCCTCCCAAACCCTGCCCTTTCCCTGACTTTCCCATCGCTGGGATGGCACTACCATCCTTCCCGTCTCACAAGCCCACAACCTTGGTGTCATCCTCGACTCTGCTCTCTCGTTCACCCCACACATCCAATCTGTCACCAAAACCTGCCAGTCTCACCTCCGCAACACCACCAAGATCCGCCCTTTCCTCTCCATCCAAACAGCTACCCTGCTGGTTCAATCTCTCATCCTAACCCAACTGGATTACTGCATCAGCCTCCTCTCTGATCTCCCATCCTCCTGTCTCTCTTCACTTCAGTCTATACTTCACTCTGCTGCCTGGATTATCTGTGTGCAGAAACGTTCTGGGCATGTTACTCCCCTCCTCCAAAATCTTCAGTGGCTGCCTGGCAACCTACACATCAAGCAAAAACTCCTCACCCTCGGCTTCAAGGCTGTCCATCACCTCGCCCCCTCCTACCTCACCTCCCTTCTCTCCTTCTCCAGCCCAGCCCACACCCTCCACTCCTCTGCCACTAACCTCCTCACTGTACCCCGTTCTCCTCTGTCCCACCATCGACCCCTGGCCCACATCCTTCCCCTGGCCTAGAATGCCCTCCCTCTGCACATTGGCCAAGCTAGCTCTCTTCCTCCCTTCAAAGCCCTATTGAGAGCTCACCTGCTCCAAGAGGCCTTCCCAGACTGAGCCTCCTTTCTCCTCTCCTCCTCCCCATCCTCCCCACCCTACCTCCTTCCCCTCCCCACAGCACTTGTTTATATTTGTACAGATTTATTACTCTTTTTTACTTGTACATATTTACTATTCTATTTATTTTGTTAATGACATGCATAAAGCTTTAATTCTATTTGTTCTGATGGTTTTGACACCAGTCTATATGTTTTGTTTTGTTGTCTCCCCCTTCTAGACTGTGAGCCCGTTGTTGGGTAGGGACCGTCTCTATATGCTGCAGACTTGTACTTCCCAAGCTCTTAGTACAGTGCTCTGCACACAGTAAGTGCTCAACAAATACAATTGAATGAATGAATGAACTAATTTTTACCAGTTTATGCTAAATTTGCAGGAAGCACAGAGTAATGCACTCGGGAAAGGTGAATTGGAATATCATCCTGATCCTTAAAGGGTGTTAATAAAGTAGTTTCCCCACAGGAAATAATGTAAAGTGCATTAATGCATTCCCAAGATCTGCCCCCACCCCCCAAAAAAATTACCAAAACAATAGAAATATATTTTAAGTGATAAAAAGCACAATTTAATCATGTGGTCAAATACTAATGGAAATATGTTGCAATAATGAAAGATTTTGAATTGGATTTTTCTGTCTGTATATCTATAAATACAGTAGTTTTCAAAGTGTTATCTTTCACATCTTATTCAAATATCCCAACTCCTGCCCAACCATGGAGTCCCTCATCCAAGCAACTCGGATCTACAGCAAAAAATAGGTAATGACTTCTTTTGAAAAAATTCTTGCCAGAACAGATGATCCAACAGTAGATTTTTTTTTTTCCACCAGTGCCCTGTTCCATACTACTCCAGGATCTAACCATTCTATCCACTCCTGGACAAATCAGCTATTTTCAAACCGCTTTGTGTTTGGACTAATTATTTTGCTCACTTTTCCCAAAGAATGTTAAAGATAAGATAGGATAAAAATCAACGGCCAATGAGGAAGCATTTGCCTGTGAACATGAATTACAGGGACTCATTGGAAGCCAATCAGGAGGTTCATAGAATGGAAAATTGCCACCCTACGCAGAAACAAAGGTGACTATCAAAGTCAGAAAAGGAAGTGCTGGAATCAGTTCCAATGTTAAATCACTGCCATACACAAATGGATACACTTTCCTTATCAATATGACTCTGGCCATCACGTCGACACACATATACTGGTACAAATTCAATTTGCCACCCGGGTTTTAAAGCACATCTGAAATCCTCTGAGAAATCACACTTAAAGATCTCTGCTTTCAAAGGTCATAGAATGTTAGTTCTAGATAAGCATCTGACAGCTTGCACCCTGTGCAGTTCAGCTGTTTTCTTGCCCACATTACCAGTAAGACACTTTTCCTATTTCTTTCCATGTGCACACACTGGGCCTCTTCCACTGGTGAGAAATTTGCCCTAGATTTCACCTGTGCCAGACTGCTGGCCCCAAAGGCCTGGAATGGCCAGAAAACATTGACATTCCAGATGTCTTGCTGCTATAGAGCAGTGGTTAGCATACCTGTAGCCTTCCTGTTCTGCTATTTCTTTCCAGGGTTTGAGCCAACAGGTTGTATCTAACAAAATTCCTCCGCAAGCTACTGTATTAACCCTTATCTTCAGTGTCCATCTTCCTACTAGCCTTGATACATTTTTTTAAAATTATCTTTGCCTGTAATGGTTATATCTAGTTAAAACCTTTAGGGTAATACGCTGCAGTCTACAGATCTTATTGGACTATTAGCAAATTTGATACATGAGGCTCATTTTCAATAATGTAATTCCCACATCCTAGAATTCCTTCGTGTTTCCTTTCTTTATATGCTGGGCTTGTTCTGAATTCAATTGTATTCTTTCCATTATAATTCTTTTTACTGGTCAGCCAGTACATGGCATGTTGACATTTAAAAAGGCGTCTTTAATGGGCTCCAGATTTGAGATGCCCTTCAGTCAGAGAAGGCTGCCTCTCTCATTTACCAATTAAACTAATTAAAAGTGCTAATTATTTCTTACAAGTAACTTAGGGTTATCTTCTGCCGCATCAAAAAGTTTTACAGGAATCCAAATAAATCTATTGACCTTGAGAATAACGAGAAGGGAATAACTGCTTTTAACATTTCAACTTTGAGAACTTTTAAAACTTGTCCCTCAAGTTCTCTGATTTCCAGTGAGCTTTGGAGCTCGGCCAGTGGCTGCAAAATGACTACCATAAAGCTCCTTTCTTCCTCAGGGGACTTGATGGGATTGTGGCTGGAGGAACCGCTGCTCTCCCACTTTGCTTCCAGACTGTGAGCCCACTGTTGGGTAGGGACCGTCTCTATATGTTGCCAACTTGTACTTCCCAAGCGCTTAGTACAGTGCTTTGCACACAATAAGCACTCAATAAATATGATTGATTGATTGATTTGCACCCATTGGGTTTCAGTAACGGCTCTGGATAGCAGACTCCTGCCCAACACCAATGGTCATATGGCTAATTCCTCTCCACTCTGCTGTGTAATGAGAGAGTAGCCAGGTGCATCTAGGCCGCAGCACTTTTGTTTGCTTTTCTGATGAGCAAATGGAAGCAGGCTTATCTTTCCAACCCCAAGGTCTGTGCTACAATCACTTTCCAGGGATACAGGAGGGTGTTTAAGACTTCTCTGTAGTCAGAAGTGCAGTCAAAGGAAAATTGGCACTACACAAATCAATGGTGTTTACTGAGCACTTACTGTGTGCAGAGCACTCTACTAAGGGCTTAAGAGAAGCAGTGTGGCTCTGTAGAAAGAGCACAGACTTGGGAGTCAGAGGTCACGGGTTCTAATCCCGGCTCCACCATTTGTCAGCTGTGTGACTTTGGGCAAATCATTTAACTTCTCTGGGCCTCAGTTACCTCATCTGTAAAATGGGGATTAAGACTGTGAGCCCCAGGTGGGACAACTTGGTCATCTTGTACACCCCCCAGTACTTTAAACAGTGCTTCACACATAGTAAACACTTAAATACCATCATCATTATTATTATTACAATATAACAGAGTTGGTAGGAATAATCCCTACCTATAATCAGTTTACAGTCTGGAGGGGGCGTCAAATGAAAATAAATTACAGATTCATTCATGCAATCATATTTATTGAGCGCTTACTGTGTGCAGAGCACTGTACTAAGCACTTGGGAACTACAAATCGGCAACATATAGAGACGGTCCCGACCCAACAACAGGCTCACATTAGTGCTGTGGGGCTGAAGGTGCGATGAACATCAAGTGCTTAAGGGGTACAGATCAAACTGCATAGACGATGAAGAAGTGAGAGTGAGTCAGGAAGAGGAGGACCTATTCAGGGAAGGCTTCTGGAATGAGATGAGAGTTTAATAAGGCTTTGCAGGGTGAGAGTGGTCATCTGGCTGATATGCAAGGGGAAGGACTTCCAGGACAGAGGAAGGATGTGGTCTAGAGGTTGGTGGCAAGAAAAGATCAAGGTACAAACTACGCAAGAACAGCTGAGGCACATCACTTTAGCATGGGGGGGGTGGGGTATTTGAGAGAATAAGGATGTCTCCATTCCTCTGTTGGGTTAAATTATAACTAGCAACTTACAAACCTTGCACTGAATTATTACTGAGCTTGACTTTGGTTCCAAGCAATTCTACTGTGCCAACACTGATTAGTTTATTCCCCTCAAAATTATGTAAAATTTAAAAAATGCTCATGCTTGAGAGAAGGCAATCTAGTTCTGTGGTAAGTTAGCATGCTTGAGTGTAGACAGACTTTTGCATTGCAGGTTTTTGCAATAAGAGGCATCTAATTAGGCAATGAACTCCATCTTCCTGGAAACTGAATTGAAATACAAATGCAATACATAACGTTGGCCGAAATTGTGAAAAAATAAATTGAGAACCAGAAGGCCATTGCATGTCCACACAGAGTAGGAGGTTGAGTGATTGTTTCCAGATATGCTCTAAGGCTAGTGCAGAGAGATGGGAGATGGCGAACTTATTATCACAAGCTAGATGATTATTGATGCTTCCCTCCAATGTGCAGATCAAGATACCCTGAAGTGTTAACTTTCCAGCACTGCCTGAATTGCTAGAAAAACGATCAAACATCCTGCAGCTGTCGCATAATAAATATTCAAGAGTTGAGTCCTTTCATGCATGAAAACAAACCATCACAATATAATCTGGTGACTGGGACTTTGGAAATTCTCACTCTCAAGATAAAGAGGACTTCACACCATACCAAGTTGAATCCACCCTCTTTAGAGAGGTTATCCATGAGTAACAGCATGGCATAGTGGATAGAGCATGGGCTTGGGAGTCAGTAGGTCATGGGTTCTAATCCCTACTCTATTTGTCTGCTGTGTGACCTTGGGCAAGTCATTTCACTTCTCTGTGCCTCAGTTTCCTCATCTGTAAAATGGGGATTGAGACTGTGGGCCCCACATGGGACAGGGACTGTGCCCAACCTGATTTGCTTGAATCTACCCCAGCACTTAGTACAGTGCTTGATACATAGTAAGTGCTTAACAAATACCACTATTACTACTGTTGTTATTAATTATTGTATTTGATAGGCAATGCACCATTTGTTCTGTCTTTAGTAATAATAATAATAATAATGATGGCATTTATTAAGCACTTACTATGTGCAAAGCACTGTTCTAAGTGCTGGGGAGGTTACAAGGTGATCAGGTTGTCCCATGGGGTCTCACAGTTTCATCCCCATTTTACAGATGAGGTCACTGAGGCACAGAGAAGTGAAGTGACTTGCCCAAAGTCACACAGCTGACAATTGTTGGAGCCGGGGTTCGAACCCATGACCTCTGACTCCAAAGCCCGGGGTCTTTCCACTGAGCCATGCTGCTTCTCTTTAGTAACCTTCATGGCCCTGGAAGAGCCCCTTTAAAGAAGCCAGTCCCACAAAGTACAATGTTCTAACATTAGCTCAACCAGGTACTGAACAGTACATTCACAGAGAAACACATACATAACATCCACAGGCCTACATGTTCATTCCAGAATCCCAAAGGATGAAAAAGGGAATTGACATTCCAAACAATGAAAATATTAAAAAGAGAAAAGGATAATAATTTGTGCCTCACAGGGATAGTGTAAGGATAAAATGAAATAAAAGATGTAATGGTACTTTGAGTTGTAGGAATGAAAGTGCTCTAAAAGTCCAAGATCATCATTATTATTATTACTGTTATTATTGGTATTGTTTTTATTCCAAATTAAAGAGGCTGATAAGCAGGAAGCAATACAGCTGAAAGTATCAGAGGGTTCAATAGGCCTTTGCAAAGAGTAGGTGGGTGTTAAAAGAGTGAAGAGTGTGGGTTGGGTTGTAATATGAGATCAACCAGATTAGGTAGGTGGGTTGAATAAGAGAGACTAGATGAGGATAATGTCAAGGTTGCAAGTGTGTGAGACAGAGATTACAGTGGTGCTGTCTACAGTGATAGGAAAGTCAGGCAGAGGACAGGGTTTGGGTGGAGAGATGAGGAGTTCTGTTTGGAAAGGTTAAGTTTGATGTGTTCATGGGACATCCAAGTAGAGATGTCCTAAAGACAGGAAGGAGGACATGTGAGAACATAGAGAAGGATAGCGATCAGGGCAGGTGTGGTAGATTTGGAAATCATCTGTGTAAAGATGGTAATTGAAACTGTGGGAGCATTTACTGTGTAAGAATGTAAGATAGTCATGTAATGGACTCAGAAAAGAGACTTCATTTTGAGGCTAACAAAGCCATTGAGGAAAAGAAGTGGAGTGCCAGAAAAAAAAAATAGACTAAGTTAGTAACCATCTGGGAAGAAGGGATGGAAGGAGGAAAGAAAAGGGAACTAAGGATTGAGATCAAGGTCTTTGATTTCGAAAGATTTCTGGGCCTCCCCTGCAGGTGACTGTTTAGAGGCTCATGCTTTCAAATTTTCTGTTAAACCAAGTGGTCAATATTTTCTTAACTCACTGTCCGGATAAAATACTTTGGAAGTGAAAAGTTTTGACGCTGCTTCCTCACCCTTCTCCAAGTTCGCCACTGTCACTTTTATTGGGTAGGTTGTTGTTAGTCCCAGTGATGATCTACCTGCATCCTAAAGCAGACGAGCCAAGCTTAAAGGGTCTATCTGTAAATCCAAACTCTAAGTCCGAGGATATTTCCCAACAGAAAGTACTGGAATAATAAAAGTCCACTGGCTATGGCAAATGACCAAAACAACAGATCCGAGTCAGTGTTCAGCTTTTCCAACAGAAATTTCCAGAATAATAAAATAAAGAGTCCACTTTCTGGGACAAATGACCCAAACAACGGATCTGTGTCAGTGTTGCTTGAAAGTCAATGCTAGAGAAGAGAGCCCTGCAAAATTACTAGGATTACTGGCGCTCAGAAAGCTGGTAAAATCCTGCCCTAATAATTTCCAGCCTCTAAAATCCCTCCCTCACAGGCACCTTGGGGATCCCAGTCTATTTTGAGGGAAACTTTTTAACACTAAACTTTCCACATTGTCCAGGAAAGCCTTTAGAGAGAAGCTGGGGACTCATGAAATGATGAAACGATATTTATTCAGCCTTCTGCTGCCTGTTGAAACTTCTAGGCTCCAAGTGACAGCTGAGAATAAAACTCAATCTGTTCAGACCACTCCTGCAGGTTGTGGAAAATGGTGAAATACATCCTCCGGAAAATCGGAGCTCTGAAGCCTCTTCTCTCTGACCCTGTCCACTTTCTCCACAGCCTTCCCGAGATACTGGACATAAAAGAGAACAGTCAGACCTGTTGTCTTCAACCGTGGGCATAGATGGCTGGAGAAAAGGGTTGAGATTATTTAAATGTAAGCTATATCGAGGGAAACAAACTTTCCCACAAATGTTCATTAGACTTCTTCAGAAACAGTCCCATCAAGGAAAAAGTCTCAAGATTTTTTTTCCTTACTGCTTTCTGCAAAGATGCTGATTAGAGTTTCTGCTATGGGTGCATTTAACTCTTTTTCTTGTTTTTTTTCCAGCAAAATTCTGGCAGAGGCAGACCAAAAAATAGCTCTTAATACTTGCCCAAAGAATGTGCCAATTTAGTTTGGCATTAATGGATAATGAAGAAAATTGGAGCTTTAAGACTATTTCTGGCTATTTCTGCATAAATGCTATTTGAATTCCAGCTTTAAAAAAGGGTTCTGACAAAGACTGCAATATACAAAGCCTGCAATTTGAAATGTATTCATCTCTTTGAAGGCCTCACCTTTCAGAGCAGGTAATCAAAAGTCACCTTGTCTGACTTGAGGACTGAATGAACATAACCCCAAATGAAAGGGAGAACTGGTAATTAAATTACCTAGTGAATATATACTGTTTAGACAGGTAAACTGGATCAGAGAAGCAGTGTGGTGTTATGGAAAGAGCACAGGGCTGGAAGTCAGAGGACCCGGGTTCCAGTCTCAGCTCGGCCCCAGGCTGGCTGTGTGACCTTGGGAAAGTCACAAGTTCTTGGTTTCTCAGTTTCCTCATCTGTAAAATGTGGATTTAATACCTCTTCTTCCTCCTACTTAAATTGTGAGCCCATTTTGGACAGGGACAGGGCCTGATCATCATCATCATCATCATCAATCGTATTTATTGAGCGCTTACTGTGTGCAGAGCACTGTACTAAGCGCTTGGGAAGTACAAGTTGGCAACATACAGAGACGGTCCCTACCCAATAGTGGGCTCACAGTCTAAAAGGGGGAGACAGAGAACAAAACCAAACATACTAACAATAAAAAAACAAAATAAAATAAATAGAATATGCCTGATGGCATATATTGTATCGACCTCAGTGCTTAGTACAGTGCTTGGTACATACTAAAATCTTAACACATCCCAATTATTAGTGGCTTTTTTTTCAGATAGTCCCAAAAAATCTTAAATTATCCAGATTGGCTAGCAAAAGGATCAGGGAATTCTAACGCTTCCCTTCACTGCGTGTAAATCAAGTTGCCTTTTGATTCAAAGATGGCTCTACTGATTGTGAGATTGCATCCATGAGTGTCCTTGTAGCTGAGAGAGAATCTCTTCTACCCTTGCACACAGTGTCCATGAATAATAATAATTATAATAACGATGATGATGGTATTTGTTAAGCACTTACTATGTACAAAGCACTGTTCTAAGTGCTGGGGGGATACAAGGTGATCAACTTGTCCCATGTGGGGCTCACAGTCTTAATCCCCATTTTACAAATGAGGGAACTGAGGCACAGAGAAGTCAAGTGACTTGCCCAAAGTCACACAGCTGACAATTGGCGGAACCGGGATTTGAACCCGTGACCTCTGACTCCAAAGTCCGTGCTCATTCCACTGAGCCACGCTGCTTCTCTGCATCTCATGAAGATACAGTATTGCATCTTTTCTGGGTCCTGAACATACTGCCCATTGTTGGGTAGGGACCGTCTCTGTATGTTGCCAATTTGTACTTCCCAAGGGCTTGGTACAGTGCTCTGCACACAGTAAGCGCTCAATAAATATGAATGAGTGAATGAATACTGGGTGAGCACTGCTTAGGTACCCATGGTGAAGAGGGGTATGGCATATATCCTACTGCCAAGGGGATATGGGCTTGATGTGTTTTGGCTGGAATGGTTTGCACTGAGTCATCCACACTTTCATTCAGTGTCCCCTTGCCTCGCAGATTTAACTGTAGACCCTACAGAGAGCAATCCTTGTATCTTTCTTACAGCAGTGTGGTCTAGTGGAAAGAGCACAGGTCTCGGGGTCAGAGGACCTGGGTTCTGTCTGCTGTGTGACCTTGGGCAAGTCACTTCACTTCTATAGGCCCCAGTTGCCTCATCTATAAGATGGAAATTTAGACTGTGAGGCCCATGTGGGACAGGGATTGTGTCCATTATCTTTTATCTACCTCAGCGCTTAATACAGTGCTTGGCACATAGTACTAAACAAGTACCATAATCATTATCATTATTATTATTATTATAGCCTTTAATGGGAGCAATGTCTCAGTAGAATAGAGTTCTTTCAGGGACCGGTAGCCCCAGAAACACAAGATTGTGTTCAAAATATGGGAAATAGGCCTTGTTTTTCCAAAGTGGCTATCCCTTTGTTGTGCATTAAAGAGTTGTACCTATGTCTAAGAGTTTAGTTAGCTGGACTTGAAGAACCACCATCTGGGTGGACATAAAAACCTGATCACCTTTAAAGTTAATAGATTGCTCTTCCGGGCAGAAAGAACAACAGAGCTATCTCATTGTGGTAACGAACCAGATGTTCATTTTCATTCACCGTGCAATTTTGTATTTCCACAGTTTTATTTTCTTCAATTAGACAACCCCTCTCCACCGACCTCAGGAGGGCCTATTTATCTTGCCTTCAGTGACTCATTTTGTGCTGCTTGCTTTAAAGAATATTGGATCATGCTGGAACATGAACACATACAGACACACGACACACACATATTCTCCTTTGGCTTGGGAAGAAAAAAGGATTATAAATGGGTTCAAAATAGCCAACCAAAGCCATCATATTCAGAGTCTATTTGACTTGCTAGCTAAGTATGATGAGCCCCTGCTTCTATTCTGCCTCATTAATGCCCATTATCGTAACGGGACACTGCCCAGACTGTCTATAATATGAAAGGCTAAAGGCCAGATCATCTCCTTGGTAGCAATATAAATAGTTATATATTGAACAGCTGCATGCCGGCCTTACTCAGCAATGGGTGTCATCTATTTACTGTAGGGTCAAGCCCTGTTAATTTTCACCTAGCCATACATCAAATTCTAATGTGTTTTGAACCTGGTCCCCTTGGCAAACACAGGCAATTTTTTAATGACTCCATTTTTGGAACAACAGAATGACGAAAAGAAATGTTAAATTCAGGAAGCGAGGGTTGAAAGCTTTCGGTTCCATGAAGGGGTCGTACATTTTTTACTATGGCTTGTTATTCAGGAGAAATCCTTCAAGATGATATATCTGAGACCAGTCTCTTATGTCTTCAGGACAATCTGCTTTCCATATTGAATTACCAGGTCTTTCAATCTGACAAGTAGGGGGAAGAGGGACGGGAGAGGGAGAGAGAAGAAGGAGGAGGGACTTTCCATGAAGTTGGAGAGGAAGGAACCCAGGTTGACCATGACAGCAAGCATGGTTTCCTCCAAAACCAAAATGTGTGTGGATGAACCTGCTGCATGCTGGGGGGAAACCAATCAGAAGGAACATGTTATAAGCAGCAGCATAGTGGATAGAGCATGGGCTTAGGACTCGGAAGGTCATGTGTTCTAATCCTGACTCTGTCATTTGTCTGCTGAATGACCTTGGGCAAGTCACTTCAGTTCTCTGTGACTCAGTTAACTCACCTGTAAAATGGGGGGTTGAGGCTGTAGGCCCCAGGTGAAATATGGCTGTGTCCAATCTGATTTTCTTAAATCCACCCCAGTGCCTAGTACAGTATCTGGCACTTAATAATAATAATAATAATGGCATTTATTAAGTGCTTACTATGTGCGAAGCACTGTTCTAAGTGCTGGGAAGGTTACAAGGTGATCAGGTTGTCCCACAGGGGGCTCACAATCTTAATCTCCATTTTACAGATGAGGCAACTGAGGCACAGAGAAGTTAAGTGACTTGCCCAAAGTCACACAGCTGACAATTGGCGGAGCTGGGATTTGAACCCATGAACTGTGACTTCAAAGCCTGGGCTCTTTCCATTAGTGAGTGCTTAACAAATACCACAACCTTGCTGTAAATTAAACTCTTAGAATGAGTGAAGGAAGATCAGATGGGGCACTAAAGACCACCGTAATCCATGTAATCCAATCAGACATAGTTTAGGCAGTACGTACCCCTGTTGGGTATCCTGTTAAACTCAAAACTCATGTTTTCTGTAATGCTATCTTCTGAACAATTAGGCATCAGAGAAGAATACCCCAACTCGATTCATTCATTCATTTATATCTATTAAGCGCTTATTGTGTACAAAGCACTGTACTAAGAGCTTGGGAGAGTACACTATAACAGACTCATTCTCTGCCCACAGCAAGCTCACAGTCTTTGAAATGGTCTCACAGTCTAGATCCACATCAAACTAAGAAAATGCAGGAGTCACTATATGTGGCAGCCCCTAAGCGGCATCCTTTTAAGGGCAGGGGCCCTTGGAATTAGACTGTCACTCACCATGGGAAATAACCACCAAAGATGCTAGCAGCCCCGATACCCCACTCTAGAGGATTCCATAGAGGTTTGTTTGTCCCTTGTTGTCCTGGGGAGGCTCTGCTTCTTCTGATGAGTCAGGATGACTGATTATTTCAGCTCCCTAGCTACCTAAAGTTAATCATTGATATAACAGTCCCTAGGTCACTAACTAGATAATGGACATCTCTCTCTACCTCTCTCTCTCTCTCACATACACACACACATACACAAAAAAAAAAATCAGATAAAAACATACCTAAATGCAAAGGTGCTAGCCTTTCATTTTTAGTGTGGAGATGAAAAAGGGTCAGAGATTTTAGTAGGGAGGGGTGAAAGGAGAAGCTTCCAAGAGCTGTCAGGACAGAAATCCACATTTTGGGTCTTTTCAGCTCTGACTGGAAACTCTCAACTCTGGCAAAGTCAAGCAATCAGTGTTCTCTATTGAGCACTTACTGTGGGCAAGCACTATAATAAGTGCTTGCAGAAAGTATGATACAATAAAGTAGACACAACCCCCTCCCAAAGGGAGGGAATGTGCCTGTTTATTGTGGCATTGTACTCTTCCAAGCACTTAATACAGTGCTCTGCACACAATAAGTACTCAATAAATACAATTGAATAAATGAATGAATGAACAAGATCTTACAAATTCAAGGGATGAAACCTGGGATGAGGGAGATTGGGAGATCAACTCAAACAGTTAGTGGGGTGACCGCCCGCATCGTCCCGACCGGTACCTAGCCTAAATATCCTACGACGCAGCAGACTATGACAATATGTATATATTATGTTTGGATCGGGGTGAAAGTAAAAAAGGTTTGAGCTGCATGACTAAGATGTCACATGCATCATGTCAAACATTGCATCTTATGATGACATCACAGGCTGGGTCGGAGGCTGGGATTCCCAGCCCCTTCCTAACCTCCACCTACGGAACAGGGGACAGAAACCCCAAGGAAGCAATCCCTCTGCTTATCCTGCTAAACCCAGAGCACTTTTCTCCACTGCCTGGTGGGAGCACGGGCCACGATCCAGATGGCCCAAGGACTACAGACCTGGGCTGGACCCTCCCACTTAGATCCTTGTCTGAATTCATTCATTCAATTGTATTTATTGAGTGCTTACTGTGTGCAGAGCACTGTACTAGGTGCTTGGGAGGTACAATTCAGTAACAAATAGAGACAATCCCTGCCCACAATGGACTCACAGTCTAGAAGGGGGGAGACAGACAAGTAAACAGGCATCAGTAGCATCATTATAAATAGAATTATATATCTATATGTACACATCATTAATAAAAATAAATATAATTATAAATATGTACATATATACACAAATGCTGTGGGGCAGGGAGGGGGATAAAGCAAAAGGAGCGAGTTGCGGTGATGGGAGGTGAAGGGGGCAGAAGAAGAGGGGGGCTTAACCTGGGAAGGCCTCCTGGAGGAGGTGAGCTCTCAGTAGGGCTTTGAAGGGAGGAAGAGAGCTAGTTTGGCAGGGAGGGAGGGCATTCCAGGCCAGAGGCAGGTCGTGGGCCAGGGCTCGATGGTGGGACAGGTGAGAATGAGGCACATTGAGAAGGTTAGCACCAGAGGAGTGGAGTGTGTGGGCTAGGATGTAGGAGAGCGCTTAGTACAGTGCTCTGCACACAGTAAGCGCTCAATAAATACAATTGATGATGATGATGATGATGATGAGAGAAAGGAGGTGAGGTAAGAAGGGGCAACATGATGGAGAGCCTTGAAGCCAATAGCGAGGAGTTTTTGCTTGATATGACACTGTACTAAGTTCTGGGGTTGATGCAAGATATCAAATCGGTCTTGGTCACTTACCACATGGAACTCACAGTCTAAATAGGAAAAAGTAGATTTAATACCCATTTTACAGATGACAAAACTGAGGCACAGAGTAGCTAGGAGACTTGTCCAAGGTCACATAGCGCAGAAGTGGACGAGCCAGGATTAGAACCCAAGTCCTCAGACTCCCAGATCCATACTCTTTCCACTAGGCCACACTGTTTCTCAATAGTAAATGAATACCCATTCATTAATTATTTTCTCAATAGGAGAGCAAAGCACAGTGGGGACCCCAGATTAAAAGAAATACAGCCCAAAATAAGGTAAAAATTGAATATAGCCTATAAATCTATTTATGCCTTGACTGTAGGCTGTTTAATTACTGAAGTCTCTCAAAACAGCATATATAGTATATAGCTTGGGAATGTTGTTCTAAATAGATAAGGTCTGTGCCATTCTTTCAGCACTTCCATGTCTCCTTAAACATTGACATTTTCACAACACAAGTAGTATTTACATACATCTCTCTATATACTATTACTTCCTCCTAAATGTAAGAGATTTTAAACTCCCTGAGTTCAGGGACCATGCCTCCTAGTTCCACTGTACTCTCCAAACTGCTTAATACAATGTTCTATACATTGTAAGCACTCAAGGAATGCTATTGGACATTTGGTTGATTCTTGAAAGACGACAAATGTGGGCTTGACCAGTGAGGGAAGAGGATACCAACTACAGCAGTCCCTCTCACCTTCCCCAACCCTCCCCTCACGCCCTCCGCAGTAATTTTCCTAGGTTTGGAATTGAGTCACGACCTGTGACTGTTAATCCTAATTGTTTTAAATTACAACTTGAGAGCTGGAGGTCATCCTTAAGGGGCCGTGGGGGTTGGTGAAGGTGAGGACAGGAAGCAGAGAAGGATCCTATGCCACCCCCACCTCTAGGACATCTGGAATACAAATCCCAGGAACACACAGGGCAGGGATGTGCAAATGCAATGGAGGGAACCACGGGCCTCAGAATCAGAGATCCTGGTTCTAATCCTGGCTCCTCCACTGTCTGCCATATAACCTTGGGCAAGTTATAATAATAATAATAATAATAATAGCATTTATTAAGCACTTACTATGTGCAAAGCACCGTTCTAAGCGCTGGGGAGGTCACAAGGTGATCAGGTTGTCCCACTGGGGGCTCACAGTCTTAATCCCCATTTTACAGATGAGGTAACTGAGGCACAGAGAAATTAAGTGACTTGCCCAAAGTCACATAGCTGACAATTGGCGGAGCTGGGATTTGAACCCATGACCTCTGACTTCAAAGCCCGTGCTCTTTCCACTGAGCCACACTGCTTCCCTGTTCCTTAATCAATCAATCAATCAATCAATCCTTAGTTGCCTCATTAGTGAAATAGGGATTAAGGGTTGTGAGCCCCATATGGGACCATGGACTGTGTCCAACCTGATACACTTGTATCTACCCCGGCACTTAGTACAGTACCTGGCATGTAGTAAGCACTTAACACATACCAAAACCACATTCCCAGTGCAGTGATAAGAATTTTCCATCTGGAGCCAGGCCAGTTCACGTGAACTGAGGGACTGGACAAAGTGAGAGATTGGCCACATGTGGGAGAGAGATAAAATCCTTTACCTGGGGAAATGTACATATATACACTTGTATATATCTATATACGTTTGCACGTATTCATTATTTATTTATTTATTTTACTTGTACATATTTATTCTATTTATTTTATTTTGTTAATATGTTTTGTTTTGTTCTCTGCCTCGCCCCTTCTAGACTGTGAGCCCACTGTTGGGTAGGGACCGTCTCTATATGTTGCCAACTTGTACTTCCCAAGTGCTTAGTACAGTGCTCTGCACACAGTAAGCACTCAATAAATGCAATTGATTGATTGATTGATGAAAGAGTCCTCACCTGTTCAGACTAACCTTATAGGGAAGCTGCTCCAGCCCCCAATCATCCAGGTTGTCCTCTAATTAATAGTAAGAATTATGGTATTTGTTAAGCGCTTACTATGTGCCAGGCACTGTACTAAGCTCTGGGGTGAATATGAGCAAATCGGGTTGGATACAGTCCCTCTCGCACTTGGGGCTCACAGTCTCACTCCCCATTTTGCAGATGTGGTAACAGACACAGAGAAGTTAAGTAACTTGCCCAAGGTCACACAGCAGACTCTCTTCTGACTCCCAGGACTGTGCTCTATCAACTACATCATGCTGCTTCTTAAAATGATGTAACCAGAAGTGCGTACAGTATCCCAGGAGGGAACGTACTATGTTTAGCAATAATACTAGTCGTAATACTAATACTATGCTTCATAATAATAATCCTGGCTCCACTACCTGTGTGACCTTGGGCAAGTCACTTCACTTCTCTGGGCCTCAGTTACCTCATCTGTAAAATAGGGGTTAAGACTGTGAGCCCCATGTGGGACATGGACTGTGACCAACTTGATTAACTTGTATCTATGTATCTATATCTATTCTATTTATTTTATTTTGTTAATATGTTTGGTTTTGTTCTCTGTCTCCCCCTTCTAGACTGTGAGCCCACTGTTGGGTAGGGACTGCCTCTATATGTTGCCAACTTGTACTTCCCAAGTGCTTAGTACAGTGCTCTGCACACAGTAAGCGCTCAATAAATACGATTGATTGAATGATTGATTGATCTATGCAAAGCATAGTATAGTGCCTGACACCTAGTCAGCACTTAAATCCCATAAAAATTTATATCACAAATGATACCATTTCCTCTGTTTCTTGGGTAATGAAAGTGTAATTAATGATGGTATTTGTTAAACGCTTACTATGTGCGGAGCACTAATGACTAAGCATCATTTATCCTGGCTATTTAAAATGCACCCAAAGTTGATTGGAAAGTGTTACAATAATAATAATAACTGTGGTATTTGTTCAGCACTTACTATGTGCCAAGCACTGTTCTAAGTACTAAGGCAGATCCAGGATAATCAGGTTGTCCCACGTGGGGCTCATGGTCTTAATCCTCATTTTACAGATGAGGGAACTGAAGTACAGAGAAGTTAAGTGGTTTGCCCAAGGTCACACAGTAGACAAGTGGCAGAGACTGGATTAGAACCCACATCCTCTGACTCCCAAGCTCATGCTCTTTCCACTAAGCCACGCTAAAAGCCTGGGCATAAGCATAAAGCCAGGCTTTTCTTCAGGAGGATCCCAAAGTCTTACAAGGCTTTAGTTTGGCAGACTGGCCATTTATTATTATTAATGATTAAAAACAATAATAATTTTGGTATATTAAGCACTCTCTATGTTCCAAGCACTATACTAAGCATGGGGGTAGATACAGTATATGCAGACCGGACGTAGTCTCTGTTTCACATGAGACTCAATCGAAGCCATTTTCTGGAATGGTTCAGCTGCCTACAATGTAGGACACTGACAACCATGAGAGAGAGGAAATTCCTGGAGAACTCTGAGGAGAAATTAACAGCCCTTGCTCCTACAGTGACACAGCTGCTGATGTCCACACAACACAAACAGAGCCTCTCACAGTTTCTCCTGAAATGCCAACCCATCCAATTCCCCCAAAACTGCTACTCCGGGAATTTCACTAAAAAGGAACAGCATAACTAATCTGGCCAATATTGGAAACTATAACTTCTGAAGATGGAAATACAGTGTTTCAGGAAACCATGCTCTGCAGGAATTTGATTCCTAAAAGGCTCCCGATAATTTTCTCTTTGGGCCTAAGGAGTTAGCAATTTAAATACACAAAGATGTTGGGAAACCGGATCACTGTAAAAGCATGTAATTAACTTTGCTGGAGACATCCAGGCACATAATAAAAACCTCCATTCCCTGCCAATCATAACACTTGTAAAAAAAAAAAAAAGAAAAATGTATGTCAAACAGTTGGGCTCAAGCAAAGAATGTGTTTTATTTTGGTCAGGTATTCTTCCCTCCATGTGTTTTGGATCAAACGTTGAGGAAGGTCAACTGAAATCTAAGGAAAATATTGGCAGGCTCTGCAGCGAGTCCTCCAGCACATCTGGGAACCTCTGTCAAGCATTAATTCAGTATCCTGGACTCCAAGGATGGCCAATTTATTAACTGATTTTCCAGGGACAGGCTTTGCAATCCATATGGCATACCAAGGCCTAGAAGAAACATTCTAGAGGAACCCACGTATATGTGTCATGTATGTGTGCATATCCCCAAGCCCTGCCCCTTGAACAAAGTTGGAGACCGTCAACATTCAGAAATAGAGTTGGTGTCGTAACCTTAAAAAAATAAAGAGTCAATGTACTAGATCATGGCAGTTACTAATGGCTCCGTCCTCGGAGCTAAATTCTTAATGAGGTCATTAACTCAATACATTTGTATTTATTGAGTGCTTACTGTGTGCAAAGCATTCATTCTTTCAATTCAATTAAATTTAATTGACTTAATTTATTAAATTTCAATACGATTAAATTCAATCGTATTTATTGAGCACTTACTGTGTGCAGAGCACTATTCTAAGCGCTTGGGAAGTACAAGTTGGCAACATATAGAGACAGTACCTACCCAACAACGGGCTCACGGTCTAGAAGGGGGAGACAGACAACAGAACAAAACATGTAGACAGGTGTCAAAGTCTTCAGAACAAAAAGAATTGAAGCTATATATACATCATTAACAAAATAAATAGAATAGTAAATATGTACAAGTAATAGAGTATTAAATCTGTACAAATATAAATATATATATATATATATATACACACACACACACACGTAAGTACTGTGGAGAGGGGAAGGAGGTAGGGCGGGGGATGGGGAAGAGGAGAGGAAAAAGAGGGCTCAGTCTGGGAAGGCCTCTTGGAGGAGGTGAGCTCTCAGTAGGGCTTTGAAGGGAGGAAGAGAGCTAGCTTGGTGGATGTGCAGAGGGAGGGCATTCCAGGCCAAGGGGAGGATGTGGGCCGGGGTCGACGGTGGGACAGGCGAGAACGAGGCACAGTGAGGAGGTTAGCGGCAGAAGAGCGGAGGGTGCGGGCTGGGCTGTAGAAGGAAAGAAGGGAGGTGAGGAAGGAGGGGGCGAGGTGATGGACAGCCTTGAAGCCCAGGGTGAGGAGTTTTTGCTTGATTCGTAGGTTGACGGGAAGCCACTGGAGATTTTTGAGGAGGGAAGTAACATGCCCAGAGCATTTCTGCACAAAGATGATCCAGGCAGCAGAGTGAAGTACAGACTGAAGTGGAGAGAGACAGGAGAATGGGAGATCAGAGAAGAGGCTGATGCAGTAATCCAGTCGGGATAGTATGAGAGCACTGCACTAAGCACTTGGGAGAGTACAGTATTGACAATAAACAGACACATTTCCTGCCCATAATGAGCTTAAAGCCTAAAGAATAATAACTGTAGCATTTATTAAGAATTTACTAAGTGCCAGACACTGTACTAATAATGGACTAGATACAAGGAAATCAGGTTTACACAGTCCCTGTCCCACAGAGGGATCACAGTCTTAATCCTCATTTTACAGATGAGGTAAGAGGCACAGAGAGATTAAGCAATTTGCCCAAGGTCACACAGCTTACACGTGGCAGAGCCAGGATTAGAACCCAGGTCCTTCTGAGTCCCAGACCCATGTTCTAACCACTAGACCACACTGGGTCCCACATCACCTACCAATTCTTAGTAATTCTTCCACACTGCAGGCAGGACAAGATTCTAGTCACCATGTGGAGATCAACTGTCTCTCCATCACTTGGGCAGGATCATAGATCCAGGTCATTTTCCTTCAGCTCTTTTTGGGGGTGGATTCATTCATTCAATCATATTTATTGAGTGCTTACTGTGTGCAGAGCACTGTACTAAGAGCTTGGGAAGTACAAGTTGGCAACATAGAGGTGGATGCACCCTCTCGTACTGATGCACATCTCTCAGTTATTTCACCAAATTTCACCAAAGGGGAAACGAACAGTCAGTCATATTTATTGAGCACTTACTGCGGGCAGAGCACTGTACTTAGCATTTGGGAGAGTACAACAGAGTTGCTAAACATGTTCCCTACCCACAATGACTTAACAGCCTAACAAGGGAGAAGTCTAGAGGAGGAGCCCAGAAAGAATACATTCTGGAAAGAGAGAGGCACAGGAGCCTGTTTGTTGCTTTGCACTTTATGCTCCTTTGAGTCAAAACATGCATCTCATGCTCTGTGCAGTCCACAGTGTGGCTGCCTGATAAATATTAAGCAGTCAAATAAGGATAGATGATTAGCCCAAGATCACACGGAAAGGTAGTGGCAGGGCTAAGGAGACTGCAATGGTGAACTGCGGCCCCACCCTAATCTCCTGGCCTCATCACCCAGTCTACCTTGGGAAGCCTGATATGAGTGGCGGGAACCCGGCCCAGCAGGGAAGACTGCCTGTGGAATTTCTGTTGTTCAGGTGGCCACCCTTCCACATCACTGGACTTTATTCACTCCAGTGCTAAGTTAGGAGAGTGGGGAGTGTCTTTTTCAAACTAATGGTACCACCTTGGTCACTTCCCTGGGCTGGCAGTCATCCGGGGGGCACTGTGGATAATGTGGCCTTGCTTGTACCCACCCCAGTGCTTAGTATGGTGCCTGGTACATAGAAAGTGCTTAACAGATAGCATCATTTAGACCCTCACTGAGTCTTTTTTGCCAGTACAGCTGTTTCTGGGAAAGCTGCGACCACAATGCATAGTGTGGGACTAAGGATATCAAGACTATGACTGGCCTGGGGCTCTCTCCAGGAGCCCTAGGAATGGGCCCAGATCCTGAAATCTGCTTCTTGCAAATTTATTCATTCATTCAATCGTATTTATTGAGAGCTTACTGTGTGCAGAGCACTGTATTAAGAGCTTGGGAAGTACAAGTTGGCAACATATAGACAGTTCCTACCCAGCAGTGGGCTCACAGTCTAGAAGGGGAGGTGAGGGAGAGGGCACAAAATGGATCCAGGAAGTGATCCCAAGAGGCAGCATTCAGGGGTGTCTTGGCCCTATCAAAAAGGGACTAATAATAATAATTATGGTATTTGTTAAGCGCTTCCTATATGTCAGCATTGTTCGAAGTGCTGGGATAGATGCAAATTAATCAGGTTGGACACAGTCCCTGTCCCACATGGGACACACAGTCCTAATCCCCATTTTACAGATGAGGTGACTGAGACCACTAGCACTCAACCATCCCTTTGGGGCAGTAGCTATAGGCCATTTAGGCTGAGGATGACCACATTTGTTTGGAAGAAGTAGATAGTCCATCTAAAAGAGTATGAAACTCCCTCTGGACAGCTAAAGACTCCAAAACTCCAGCACGATGGACCCAGAAAAACTCCTGTGAACACCTGGTGAAGCTCAGAAAAGGCCAGATCAGAAACAGGCTAAGTCCAGCAAGCCATGAGGAGCAGGATCAAGGAAGAACTGGATTTATCAGCACCCTGATGACTCCTCCATCTCCCAGAGAAGCTGCAGGATAGCTCCCTACAAGTCCCTCCCCTTAGAACCAGTCTTCTGGAGAAGGGCCCATGACAGAGGGCCCTGGTTGGGATTCTGAGTTTGACAAATAGCACATGGGGAGGGGCTGGAGGAGAGAGAGCTGGGAGGAAGGGAGGAAGACTAGACTATTAGCTCGTTGGAAGCAGGAATTGTCACTCCTTATTGTTATATTGTACATTCCCAAGCACTTAGTACAGTGCTCTGCACACATTCATTCATTCGATTGTATTTATTGAGAGCTTACTGTATACAGAACATTGTACTAAGTGCTTGGAAAGTACAATACAGCAATAGAGATAATCCCTGCCCACAACGGGTTTACAGTCTAGGGGGCAGAGACAGACATCAAACCAAGTAAACAGGCATCAATATAAATAAATAGAATTATAGATATATACATATATACAGAAGTGCTGCAGGGTAGGAAGGGGGAAGAGCAGAAGGGAGGGGGAGCTGAGGAAAAGGAGAAGGCCTGGGAAGGCCTCTTGGAGGAAATGTACCTTCAGCAGGGCTTTGAAGAGGAGAAGAGTGATTGTTTGGTTTGAGGAGGGAGGGCGTTCCAGGCCAGAGGTAGTACATGGTCCAGGGATCGGCAGAGAGACAGGAGAGATTGAGGCACAATGAAAAGGTTAGCACCAGAGGGATGGAGTGTGCAGGCTGGGATGTAGAAGGAGAGAAGGGAGGTGAGGTAAGAAGGGGTAAGGTAATGGAGAGCTTTGAAGCCAGTAGTGAGGAGTTTTTATTTGACATGGAGGTGAATGGGAAACTACCGGAGATTTTTGAGGAGGGGGGTGACATGCCCTGAACGTTTCTGTAGAAAGATAATCTGGGCAACAGAGTGAAGTACGGACTGAAGTGGGAAAAGGCAGGAAGTTGGGAGGTGAAAAAGAAGGCTGATTCAGTAATCCAGTCAGGATAGGATGAGTGATTGTACTAACGTGGCAGTGGTTTTTATGGAAAGAATCTTGGCAGGTTGCAAAGGTGAGACCAATTATTGAATGAAATAATGAGTGAATGAATGAAAGAAACAGTCCCTCCCTGTCTAGGAAGCCTACATAGCCTAGTGGATAGAGCACAGACCTGGAGGTCAGAAGGACCTGGGTTCTAATTCCGACTCCTCCCCTTGTCTGCTGTGTGACCTTGGGCAGATGACTTCATCTCTGGGACTCAGTTACCTCATCTGTTAAATGGGGAATTAGACTATGAGTCCCATGCTGGATAGGGACTTTGTCCAACCCAATTTGCTAACATTGATCCTAGAGCTTAGTATAGTGCCTGACACATAGTAAGTACCTAACAAATACCACCATTATCATTTCCGGGAGCACAAGTCCCACTAGATGACAAGAAGCTGTGTGGCTTAGTGGCTTAGTGCAATTAGTGTTCTAATTGCAGCTCTGTCACTTTGTGTGGCACTTTGTGCTGTGTGACTTCGGGCAAGTCACTTGACTTCTCTGTGCCTCAATTCCCTCATCTGTAAAGAGAGATTTAAGCCTGTGAGCCTCATGTGGGACAACCTGATTACTTTGTATCTACCCCAGTGCTTAGAACAGTGCTTGGAAGCAGCATGGCTCAGTGGAAAGAGCACGGGCTTGGGAGTCAGAGGTCATGGGTTCTAATCCCAACTCTCCCACTTGTCAGCTGTGTGACTTTGGGCAAGTCACAACTTCTCTGAGCCTCAGTTTCCTCATCTGTAAAATGGGGATTAAAACCGTGAGCCCCATGTGGGACAATGATGATTACCTTGTATCCCCCCAGTGCTTAGAACAGTGCTTGGCACATAGTAAGTGCATAACAAATACCAACATTATTATTATAAGTAAGCACTTAAATACCCTCATTATTACTATTATTACTATTATTATACACCTTACTGAACCCCATCTACAACAACTGTCTGTTAATTTACTATATTGTTGTACATCACCAATGGATGAAGGGCCCTTCACAGGAGCAGAAGGACTGAACTCAAATTTGCATTTTCATAAAACACACATTATAACGTTTTTCCAATGTTCACATTATACTGCAAGGCAGAAAGAAGAGTTTGGGTGGTAGGGGGACATTATCAGATCATAGTGAATGAAATAAAATGTATTTTCCAAGCTCTTAGTACAGTGCTCTGCACACAGTAAGTGCTCAATAAATATGACTGAATGAAAGAATGAAACGAGAGGTATATCGAAGCTGTTTGAGGAGAAGTTGGCAACGTGGTGGGGAAGAATGGAATAGTGGATGGAACATCCATAACCATTAAGATGGATGTTGAGGGAGGGTAAAACACCATGTGGTTCCTCTATGCAGCATCCTGGTGTCCTAGGTAGAGGCAATACTGGGCTGCTTGGTCAGGCTCTGGAGAGGACTTCATATTCTTAAAAGACTTTATATGCTGATCTGATAGTTATGAAGCAAGATTCTATTTCTGTGGCACAGAACAATCTTTGGATATCACTGAAAAAAATACACCAATGCCCATGTAGATGAAAACTTAGTTGTGGAGTCTAGAACAGGGGAAGCAGCATGGCTCAGTGGAAAGAGCACAGGCTTGGGAATCAGAGGTCATGGGTTCGAATCCCAGCTCCGCCACTTGTCAGCTTTCTGACCTTGGGCAAGCCACTTAACTTCTCTGTGCCTCAGTTACCTCATCTGTAAAATGGGGATTAAGACTGTGAGCCCCAAGTGGGACAACCTGATCACCTTGTACCCCCTGCAGCGCTTAGAACAGTGCTTTACACATAGTAAGCGCTTAACAAATACCAAAAAAAAAAATTGATGGTGCAAAAGGAAATTTGTGTGCGTGCATTTGCGCTTGCTCACTTGTGAGCAAGTGTAAAACAAGGTGTTTCTTTTCTAGAGAGGGCTCTAAATTTACACACACACACATACCACCCCCACCCCTCCTTGGACATTTTTCAGACTTTTAATTACCCAACTTGGAAATAAGATTGGGAACACTGCCTACAGAAATTCCAAAAAGTCACTACCCATTACATGATGGAGAGTGTTATTCCAATCCTGGCTCTTGACACTCTCAGGACGGTTCTTTCAAAGAAGAGATTCCGCGGCATGAGTTTGAATCATTGGACTGTCTTGGGTATAACAAATGCTGTGCCCGGCTTCCCTTGCATTCTTTTGAATGGAGAAGTAGAAAGTGTTTCGCGTATGAGTTAACTAATGCAGTAAAGTTTCACAGACCATAAGGTCATTGTGGGCAGGAAATGTGTCTTTTTTTGGTGATACTGTACTCTCCCAAGCACTTAATACAGTTCTTTGCACACAGTAAGCGCTCGGCAAATACGACAATGAATGAATCATGTTTCATTGCCTTATGTTTTGTAGATGAAGGACCCTTATTCTAACGCTGACATTGTGAATAAACCTGATCCGAGAACTTTCTGGAATAACGAAGACCCAGGTATGGAGAGTGAAATGTTCTCTGGGCCTACAGTCATATGGGAATGTCTTCTGCAGGAAACCATACCAAGGGCTTTTTTAAAAAATACAGTTTTAAGAATTATATATTTTTCCTCAAACCAGACAGACTGAAAATTTAGGACCAGCAGAAATCAGTTGTGCAATGAAATGAGGATTAAGACTAGGAGACTCTTGTAGACTAGGGACCGGGTCCAGCCAGATTAATTTATACCTACCCCAGCACTTAGAACAGTGCTTGACACATAGCAAGCACTTATCAAATACCATCATTACCATTATTATTATAGAATTGCCATACAAGTCTGTGTGCTGTCCTGGAGTTGCTCTATCCACACAAGACGCATTCAGGGATCTCCTGTGTTTGATTTCCTGATCATGTCTCTAAAGGAAAAACTCACCTTGCACATCTTCAAGTCAATGCTAATCAGCCAAGTATATGAACTTCTGCTGGTTAGAAGGATCTTTTGCTTATTAAAACTATTATTACCAATTTGCATGCCATCTAAAGGGATGCTGGCAGCCTCTCGATTAGTCATGAAATGATTCCCTGCATATGCATATGGTAATATTTGCTACGACAGTGATGTAATAGCAGCTTCGCAATTTCTAAACACACAAGGGTAACTCTAGAAAGGGCCAGGAAACATTTCAACCATCAGCCCACACACAGCAAATCCCCAAATTTTACTAGAGGATGTAGAAAGCCTTTAAATACAGTATTTTAACCTATTCTTCTCTCAGTCCTAAAAACTCCAGTATTTCAAGCACAGAATAACTAGCCTTTTCATGAGATAAAGTAGTTTTCTGGAAAATAGTTTTAAATGAATAATAATTTCAACAGTCCTAGTCCTGGGGGACAAAGAGTTGTTCTTCAGTCACAAGAATTACTGGTCTCAGAATGCCTGCCCTCAGTCATCACATGAACCAAACAGGTTTCAAAAGACTTATTCTTAAATCTCAAAAGCCTTGAGAAGTTGCGTGGCCTGGTTGATAGAGCACAGTCTTGGGAGGCGAAAGAACCTATGTTCTAATCCTGCCTCCGCCCTTATCTGCTGTGTGACCTTGGCCAAGTCATTTCACTTCTCTGGGCCTCGGTTATCTCATCTGCAAAATGGGAATTAAGACTGTGAGCCCTATGTAAGACAGGGACTGTGTCCAACACAAATAACTTCTATTTACTCCAGTGTTTGGTACAGTGCCTTGCACATAATAGAAGCAGCAGCATGACTCAGTGGAAAGAGCGTGGGCTTTGGAGTCAGAGGTCATGGGTTCAAATCCCGGCTCCACCAATTGTCAGCTGTGTGACTTTGGGCAAGTCACTTAACTTCTCTGGGCCTCAGTTCCCTCATTTGTAAAATGGGGATTAAGACTGTGAGGCCCCCGTGGAACAACCGGATCACTTTGTAACCTCCCCAGTGCTTAGAACAGTGCTTTGTACATAGTAAGCACTTAATAAATGCCATTATTATCATTATTATAAGCATTTTAAAAATGCCATTAAAAAATTGGAAACCAATGCTTCCTTATACCCTGTTATCACCGATTTGTTTCCCTGGTCCATTAGGTTTAATTTAATTTATATCTAGAGATAGAAAAAGAATTGGGTCACCGTCTCCCTGGATCCCCACAGAATTGGCCTGGAAGGGAGTGCTTGTAAAATGCAGGCTGCCTTCTGTGTCTTAAGAAAAGACTTCTGGTAGTGACAGCCCCGACAAAGGTAGCTGGGGCAACAAAGGGCCTGCATTTATATTCTCTCTTGCACCTATGTGCGGTGGAGAGAGCTCTGGGGAAACTATGTAAAAAGTGGAGGAACAGCAATAGGAACTGTAAGAATATAAACTCAAGCTGCTGCCGCCATCATAATTCCCAATGCCCCGAACTGGAGATAGGCTGAGAATGGGATGCCATCAATCTGGTTTCATATCAGGCAGTTTGTTAGTTTGTTTTATGAAACTTGTTAAGCGCTTACTATGTTTCAGATGGTATTCTAAGTGCTGGGGTAGATACAAGTTAATTAGGTTGGACACAGTCCCTGTCCCACATGGGGGCTCCCAGTCTTAAGTAGGGAGCGAGAACAGGTATTGAATCCCCCCATTTTATGCTTGAGGAAACTAAGGCACAGAGAAGTTAAGTGACTTGCCCAAGGTCACACAGTAAGTAATTGGCAGAATAATTGGCAGATCCAGGATTAGAACCTAGGCCCGCTGACACCCAGGCCTCTGCTCTTTCCACTAGGCCACACTGCTTCTTTTGGTTTTCAGCTGGTTCATCCCCTTTCATGGCTTCTCATTTATTTGCTGGGGAGGGAGGAGGGATGAGGGAAGGACAGGAGGGGGTAGGGTGGGAGAGAGAGAGAAAGAAAAATAATGTGTGTTTGGGAGGAGGGAGGGGAGGAAGGGATTGTTTTGGTTTTTTTGGTGCCAAACCTCAAGACACTGTGCCAAACTCTACACTGACCTGGGAGGGGAACCCAAAGTCTCTGGAGCAACTCCCCTCAGCCAAAGAAATGCTCTGGAATTATATGAAATTTGCTTACACCCAAAAATGACATCCATGAGGTCACTGTGTCATGGGCAGGGAACATGTCCACTAATTAATAATAATAATAATAATGGCATTTGTTAAGTGCTTACTATGTGCAAAGCACTGTTCTAAGCGCTGAGGGGATACAAGGTGATCAGGTTGTCCCACGTGGGAATCACAGCCTTCATCTCCATTTTACAGATGAGGTAACTGAGACCCAGAGAAGTGAACTGACTTGCCCAAGGTCACACAGCTGACAAGTGGCAGAGCTGGGATTTGAACCCAAGACCTCTGACTCCAAAGCCCGGGCTCTTTCCACTGAGCCACACTAATTCTGTTGTATTGTACTCTCCCAAGCACTTAGTACAGTGCTCTGCACACAGTAAGTGCTCAATAAATACCACTGATTGGTTAATTGATGCATGCCTGGTCAACACATTTGACCCCATGGGTCACCAGTAGCCACTTTTTCTTTTTTAATGGTACTTCTTAAGGGCTTACTATGAGCTAAGCACAGAACTAAGCACTGAGGAAGATACTAGATAATTAGGTTGGACACTGTCCAGGTCCCACGTAATAATAATAATAATAATAGCATTTATTAAGCACTTACTATGTGCAAAGCACTGTTCTAAGTCCTGGAGAGGTTACAAGATGATCAGGTTGTCCCACGGGGGGCTTACAGTCTTAATCCCCATTTTACAGATGAGGGAACTGAGGCACAGAGAAGTTAGGTGACTTGCCCAAAGTCACACAGCTGACAATTTGCAGAGTGGGATTTGAACCCATGACCTCTGACCCCAAAGCCCAAGCTCTTTTCCCCTGAGCCACATTGACTGCTTCTCAATAATAATAATGACATTTATTAAGTGCTTACTATGTGCAAAGCACTGTTCTAAGCATTGGGGAGGTTACAAGGTGATCAGGTTGTCCCACAGGAGGCTCACAGTCTTAATCCCCATTTTACAGGTGAGGTAACTGAATCATAGAGAAGTGAAGTGACTTGCCCAAAGTCACACAGCTGACAAGTGGCAGAGCTGGGATCTGAACCCATGACATCTGACTCCAAAGTCCTTGCTCTTTCCATTAAGCCACACTGCTTTTAAATCCCCATTTTACAGATGAGGTGACTAAGGCACAGAGACGTTAAGTAACTTGCCCAAGATCCCACAGCTGATAAGTGCTAGAGCTGGCACTGGAACCCAGTTCCTCTGACTCCCCTGGCCCACGCCCTTTTCACAAGGCCACACAGGTCTAGATGAAACTGTGATGGGAGTGTCAGCTACCACAACTTGGGTCTATATTTTTACCTGCTGTTGATTCATCATCATCATCATCAATCGTATTTATTGAGCGCTTACTGTGTGCAGAGCACTGTACTAAGCGCTTGGGAAGTACAAGTTGGCAACACATAGAGACAGTCCCTACCCAACAGTGGGCTCACAGTCTAAAAGGGGGGCTGTGCTACTGAGAATGTCTCTTTCTGGGAATGGGGAGATGGGAGAGATGGGAGAGATGGGAGAGATGGGAGAGATGGAGAGAGAGGGAGAGAGGGAGAGAGGGAGATTGCAAAATTGAGAGATTTCGAGTGAGGGCAAGGAGGATTCAAGAGAAAGACTGAGTGAATAATGGTGAGCTTGTCTTTCCCTGGCTCTGAATCCCACTGTCTGTCACCCCACATTTCCCAACTAACATTCCCACTAGAATCGTCATCATCATCATCATCTTCATAATAAATATGGTATTTGTTAAGCACTTACTATGTGCCAGACACTGTACTAAGCACTGGGGTGATTACAAGGAAATTGGGTTGGGCAAAGTCCCTGTCCCACATGGGGCTCACAGACTCTATCCCCATTTTTCAGATGAGGTAACTGAGGTACAGAGAAGTGAAGTGACTTGCCCAAGGTCACATAGCAGCAATCATATAAGTACCACCGATTGAGCACCTTCTAGAGCACTGTACTTGGCGTACAGGAGACATACAGAAGATACATAAAACATAATTATGTTTTATGTAGAGAAGAGAAGCAGCGTGGCTCATTGGAAACAGCCCGGGCTTTGAAGTCAGAGGTCATGGGTTCAAATCCCAGCTCCGCCGGTTGTCAGCTGTGTGACTTTGGGCAAGTCACTTAACTTCTCTGGGCCTCAGTTACCGCATCTGTAAAATGGGGATGAAGACTGTGAGCCCCCCGTGGGACAACCTGATCACCTTGTAATCTCCCCAGTGCTTAGAACAGTGCTTTGCACATAGTAAGTGCTTAATAAATGCTATTATTATTATTATTATTATTATTATTATTATTATTATTGCTGCTCTAAAGGAGCTTGCAATCTAATCTTTTTTTTTTCCTCTTAAATTGCACTCTCGTTGATAAAAAAATAGTCACCTCAGGGTGTGAGAACGAAATGTAATAACTAATTAGAATCCTTAATTGTGCTAAAATGTATTAATGCATTATAAAATTTGTAAAATTTTAATACACATATTAAAAATTTAAGACTCCAGTTTCATAAGTCTTGTCCTATACTGCAGGTCAGCAGAGTGGGGTTCTTATGAAATAGTGCAGACAAGATGCTCCACAGTTTTAGGTGATTCCTCCTTATGACTAGGACTCCATTCTAACTCAGCAGCTCAGTATAATGGTTGTGTTATTTTTTTCTCCCCAAATGCATTAGTGTTTTAGATTTTTTAGACATCTTTTAGGCTGTGAGCCCACTGTTGGGTAGGGACTGTCTCTATAAGTTGCCATCTTGTACTTCCCAAGTGCTTAGTACAGTGCTCTGCACACAGTAGGCGCTCAATAAATACGATTGATTGATTGATTAGTGGCTACAGTGCAGGCCTCAGAGTCAGAAGGTCATGGGTTATAATCCCTGCTCTGCCACTTGTCTGTTGTGTGGCCTTGGGCAAATCACTTCACTTCTCTGTGCCTCAGTTCCCTCATCTGTAAAATGGGGAATGAAGCTGGAGCGCTGAGTGGGACAGGGACTGTGTCCAACCCAATTTGCTTGTATCCACCCCAGCACTTAGTACGGTGCCTGACACATAGTAAGCGCTTAACAAATACCACAGTTATTACTATTATTATTCATTTGTTAAGTGCCAAAATGCTAAAGAACTTTGCAGACCTCCTTTTATAATTTCTCAAGAGTCAATGTTCCTATTTATCATCAATATGTGCATACTCAATGTTACCTTGATGTATTCTGTACTGATGTACTTTGATACAGATTACACCTGTATATATGTATATATGTTTGTACATATTTGTTACTCTATTTATTTATTTTATTGTACATATCTAGTCTATTTTATTTTGTTAGTATGTTTGGTTTTGTTCTCTGTCTCCCCCTTTTAGACTGTGAGCCCACTGTTGGGTAGGGACTGTCTCTATATGTTGCCAACTTGTACTTCCCAAGCGCTTAGTACAGTGCTCTGCACACAGTAAGCGCTCAATAAATGCGATTGATAATGGTGATGATGTATTTCACAGCTGCATATAATAATTAGAATAACATTTATTTCATGTACCATTTTCTTTAAAAATAAATGCATTTGGGTTAATAGAATATTACCAGATGCACCCAAATACCTAGTAAAGGACATGTACTGATTTAATCTGATGCATTATGGTTTAAAGTCATTTAGCATGGCTGATATTAAAAACAAATATTCCACAATCAAGGGGTGCAGGGCAAAGGTCACAGAGAATAGCCTTTTGTTAATAGGGTTCAATCTAACTAGCCTAATCTGATAAGGCAAAGAAAGACTCGGGACTGAAAGTGAATGGGATTTCAAAGGATCCTATCAGAAGAAATTGTTAAGATTTAGCTCAGTTAACTTGGGGGAAAGTGGGTTGTTCTTTTTTTTCCATATTCCTGCTATACTTGTTTTTACTATTCTTGAGAGGTATTCAGGACAAGGAAAGAAAAGATTGTTGGTTCAATCCTGACATGGTCAACCTGAGTTTCTAATCATGATTATCAGTCGGCAAAGTGACTTCTCTTAAAGATTCAAGTGTTTGTCCAGGTAGAAGTAAATAGACAACCAGTAGTATTTATTGAGTGCCCACTGTGCAGAGAGAACTGTACAAAGAGTTTGGCAGATTACAAAAGAGTTGAAAGACAGATTCCCTCCCTTCAAGGAGTTTACAGACTGCTTCAATTCTTCCCAATATTTTGTTTCTTAGGCTTTGAAACTAGAGTTGTTTGTTTTTCTACCCCTTTGTTTTTCAAGTACCTCTCTTTCAAAGTCTAGTCGAATTTGCATTTAAAGATAGGGTGGTTTTCCCCTTTCATACTGTGTATTTTTCCAGGTATTATCATTCCAAAGTAGATAGTGTTCTTTTCTCCTAGGAAGTCAGATTATGTGGCATATAAACAATGGAGTTTGTTTTACAAGTTCTGTGACTCCAGCTGGGTGCTTGTTTCTTCAATGCCTTTGCTTGAAGATGATAACATTTGTGTTCCAAACTGGACTTTGACACCATCAGTTCTCCACACACACACCTCCCTCCTCCCTTCCCACCCCTCTAAGCACTCACACACTCTATTGAATCTTTTAGGGTCTCTAGTTTTCTGTCAAGGAGAAAGTCATTGTTGTGGAGAGCCACCACACCCTCACTCTTTTCCATCCCAAAAAAGAAATCTCATTCCAAAAATCTCACTGACTCTCACTCAATCTGGGGATTGGCTGTTTTTAGCATCTGCCATTTGCTATAAATTGAATCATTCCCAGTTGCAAAATAAAGTTTGGGAATGATGCCTTTCATAAAAATACATGCCCAAGCATTTTCCCACTGAGTTGGTGGCTACCAGACAGCAAGAAAGAGTGTGGTGTAAAATACAGACGTGAAGAGTGCCCAAGCAGTGAATCATAGCAAGGAATCTTATATCCCAGACCAGCCTGGACTTTAGAGAACCAACAATAAGAGGATGAGCATTTATGGTTTCACATCCACAAAAAGGAAGAAAATTTACTTTTCTGTTTTCATTAAAGTCAAAATGAGAGATGGGTTTTGATGGAGAAAACCTTGTCTGCAAATTAAGGTCCTCCCCTCCTGCAGAAAACGTGAAAAGTTACTCCTTTTACCCACACCGCAGGTTCAAACACTAGCATGGTCAACTGCTTTTTGTTCTTTTGCTCTCAAATGCTACAGGAATCCAAAACTTGCAGCTAAGTATCTGCCAATCCTGTGCCAGGTTGGCAAGCCCATCAGTGTCTGTGGAGCCTATGGGACTGGGGTAGCCAAGGCTGTCCACCTTGAAAAGCTTAGAAAAGCCCATTGACAGAAACCAAGTGCTTAATATGGTGCTCCAGATGCATTAGGCACACAAACATTGTTAATTCATTGATCAATGATATTTACTAAGTACTTACTGGGTGCAGAACATGGTACAAGCACTTGGGATGATGCAACAGAGGTTTTCTATGGCATTTGGTAAGCATTTACTATGTGTCAAGCACCGTTATACTGTTCTCTCCCAAGCGCCTAGTACGGTACTCTGCACACAGTAAGTGCTCAATAAATACAACTGATTAACTGATTGATTATAAGTGCTGTAGTAAGCACAAGTTTATCAGGTTGGACACAGTCCCTGTGCCACATGGGGCTCACAGTCTAAATTGGAGGGCGGAGGATTTAATCCCCATTTTACAGGTGAGATAACTGATATACAGAGAAGTTAAATGGCTTGTCCATGGTCACAAAGTAAGCAATTGGAGAAGCTGGGTTTAGAACCAAGGACATCGGACTCCCAAGCCCATTCTCTTTCCACTAGACCATGCTACTAATATCACTCAGTGGTATTTACTTAGCGCTTACTATGCGCAGAACATTGCACAAAGCGATTAAGTCTCTCATCCAATCCCGACTGGATTACTGCATCAGCCTCGTCTCTGATCTCCCATCCTCCTGCCTCTCCCCACTTCAGTCTATACTTTACTCTGCTACCCAGATCATCTTTGTGCAGAAATGCTCTGGGAATGTTATTCCCCTCCTCAAAAATCTCCAGTGGCTGCCTGTCAACCTATGAATCAAGCAAAATCTCCTCACTCTCAGCTTCAAGGCTGTCCATCCCCTCGCCCCCTCCTACCTCACCTCCCTTCTCTCCTTCTCCAACCCAGCCCGCACCCTCTGCTCCTCTGCCACTAACCTCCTCACAGTACCTCGTTCTCACCTGTCCCACCGTCGACCCCCAGCCCACGTCCTCCCCTGGCCTGGAATATCCTCCCTCCAAACATCCACCAAGCTAGCTCTCTTCCTCCCTTCAAAGCCCTACTGACAGCTCACCAGGAGGCCTTCCCAGACTGAGCCCCCTTTTTCCTCTCCTCCTCCCCATCCCCCCTGCACTTGTATATATATTTGTACAGATTTATTACTCTTTTTATTTTACTTGTACAGATTTACTATTCTATTTATTTTAATGATGGGCATATAGCTTAAATTCTATTTGTTCTGACAATTTTGACACCTGTCTATATGCTTTGTTTTGTTGTCTGTCTCCCCCTTCTAGGCTGTGAGCCCGTTGTTGGGTAGGAACCGTCTCTATATGTTGCTGACTTGTACTTCCCAAGCACTTAATACAGTGCTCTGCATGAAGCAGCGTGGCTCAGTGGAAAGACCCCGGGCTTTGGAGTCAGAGGTCATCGGTTCAAATCCCGGCTCCACCACTTGTCAGCTGTGTGACTTTGGGCAAGTCACTTCACTTTTCTGTGCCTCAGTTACTTCATCTGTAAAATGGGGATTAAGACTGTGAGCCCCACGTGGGACAACCTGATCACCTTGTGAACTCCCCAGTGCTTAGAACAGTGCTTTGCACATAGTAAGCGCTTAATAAATGCCATCATTATTATTATTATTATTATTATTATTGATAAATGCAATTGAATGAATTAAGTGTGAGCCCTATGTGGGAGAGGGACTGTGTCCAACAAACTTATATGTACCCCAACATTTAGAACAGTGCTTGTCACATAGTAAGCACATAACACGTTCCATAATTATTGTGGTATAGTAGACATGTTCCTAGCCTACGATGAGCTTCCAGTCTAGAGGAGCTTATCAGTCTAGGAGAAGAACCAGTTAATCAGGAAGAACCAATGGGCCTCGGGGAGTCTGAGAAGTTTCTGAATGCCCCAGTGTTCCAGTGACCTCTGAACAATAAGTCTGCAGGTACAGCTTGAATAGATTCACCCCAAAAGCCCCTCAGAGCCCCAGAGATGGAAAAGAGTCCAGAGCTATCTGGCCCCATTTGGGGTCCTCCAACCGGGAGGCAAGCGGGCCCAGACCTCACCAAGGCCTTACACCTTCAAACATTCGACCTCATCTTTGGCTAATCACATTATTGCTTCAAAGGTCCCCAGAGCTCTGCATTGACTAATCTTTTGAACTCACTTAGTCAGTTACCCAGCTAGCCTGATGGTATTTTTTCCTCATGCCTGATGCTACAGTAGCCTGAACTACTCTCCCTAGAAAAGCAGCATGGCCAATTGTGAAGAGCACTGGTATAGGAGTCAGAGGGCCTGGGTTCTAATCCTGGCTCTGCCACTTGTCTGCTGTGTCAACTTAGGCAAGTCACTTAACTTCTCTGTCCCTCAGATTCCTCATCTGTAAAACTGGGGGATTAAATCCTATTCCTTTCTACTCTGTGCCTCATGTGGGACAGGGACTCTGTCCAAACTGATAACCTGGTATCTACCTCAGCACTTAGAAACTTCTTGACACATACTAACCATGTAAGAAATGTCATAATTATTATTATCATAACTATTCTCACCCCACAGCACCTGTATATATGTATATATGTTTGTACATATTTATTACTCTATATACTTATTTATTTATTTATTTTACTTGTACATATCTATTCTATTTATTTTATTTTGTTAGTATGTTTGGTTTTGTTCTCTGTCTCCCCCTTCTAGACTGTGAGCCCACTGTTGGGTAGGGACTGTCTCTACATGTTGCCAACTTATACTTCCCAAGCGCTTAGTACAGTGCTCTGCACACAGTAAGCACTCAATAAATATGATTGACTGATTGATTGATTGATATTCCCATCAAGCATACTTGGTGATTGGAGGAGGGAAAGATTGGTGACAGGAGGAAGAAGTGAGGGAAGAGAATGAGGTGGGAAGGGGAAGGTACACCTTACTGAACACCTAAACCTCCCCTAAAAAAACAATTTTGAGTACAGGTGCTTAGTAGAATACCATATTCCCAGAGTCCCTCTTTGTTTCCATTGGTACCTGGCAGTCTTCCCTTTATTTTCCTGGGGTCCCACCAGATATTCAGTAATTGTTGTTGGCTGATTCTCCTGTCAGCTAGAATGGATCCTGAGGCATGGTTGGAGTGAAGGGTTAAAAGGCAGCAGAGGTTTGTATCCCCTGTAGCCTGAGAAGTGCATGGCATGTTTCCCCTGAGATCATCTATCTTTTCACAAGGTGCAGAGCCACATTATCCTCTCTTAGTCCTCTCAGCACTGTGGACCACCCCCTTCTCCTGTGAACATTAGCTAACCTTGCCTTCACTGACACTCTCCTCCCCTGGCTCTCCCCCATCTTTCCATCTGCTCCTTTTCAGTCTCTTCCACCGGCTCTTCCTCTGCCTCCCATCCTCTAACTGCAGGGGGAAGGCTCAGTTCTACATCGACTTCTATTTTCCATTTACAACTACTTCCTGGAGGAATCCATTCTCTCCCACAGCTTCCAAATCTATTTCTCCAGCCCTGACCTCTCTCCTTCTTTGCAGTCTTGCATTTCCTCCTGCTTTCAGGACCTCCCTTCTTGGATGTCCCACCAACACCTCAAACAACACAAACAACACGGATCTCATCTTCCTATCCGAACGCTCGCCCCTACTTTGACTTTCCCATCACTGTAGACAATAACACCCTCTCTCAGTCCCCCAAGTCAATAACTTTGGCTTTATCCTTCACTCATCCCTCTCATTCAACTCATACATTCAGTCTGTCACTAAATCCTGTTGGCTCTTCCTTCACAACATCTCTGGAATCTGGTCCTTCCTCTCCATCCCAACAACTACTTCACTGATCCAAACACTTATCCCTCTTCAACTACTGCATCAGCCTCCTTGCTGACCTCCCAGCCACCAACCTCTTCCCACACCAGTCCAAACTTAATTCTGCTGTCTGGATCATTTTTCTATAAAACTGAGAAGCAGCGTGGCACAGTGGATTGAGCAGGGGCCTAGGAGTCAGAAGGTCATGGGTTCTAATCCCTGCTCTGCCAATTGTCTGCTGTGTGACCTTGGGTGAGTCGCTTCACTTCTCTGGGCCTCAGTGACTTCATCTGTAAAATGGGGATTGAGACGGTAAGCCTCAACCCGATCTGCTTGTATCCACCCCAGTGTTTAGTACAGTGCCTGGCACATAATAAGCGCTTAACAAATGCCACATTATTATTATTTTAAAACTGTTCTGCACACTCATTCATTCATTCAATCATATTTATTGAGCGCTTACTGTGTGCAGAGCACTGTACTAAGTGCTTGGGAAGTACAAGTTGGCAACATATAGAGACAGTACCTACCCAACAATGGGCTGTGAGCCAGTCCTATTCATATCCACTTCTGCAACACCTATGCCCTTAGATTTGTACCCACCAAACACTTTGATAATCACCCCGCTTCTAGCCCCACAGCACTTAAGAACACAGCCTTATACTCTGCAGTTTCCCCTATCTGTAGTTTATTTTCATGTTATCTGTCAAGTGCTTAGTACAGTGCTCTGCACACAGTAAGTGCTCAATAAGTATGATTGAATGAATGAATGTCTTCCTCACTAGATTAAAAACTCCTTGAGACCAAGGATCGTGTCCACCAACTCTGCTGTATCGCACTCCCCCAAGTGCTTAGTACAGTGCACACAGAAGTCTTCAATTAATACCACTGATTAAATGATTGATTTATTATTGGTATAACAGGCTAACTGCATCCCAACCTTGCTTCTTACCCATCAAGAGAGCCTACTACAGTTTTGCATTGAATACCAGCATAGTTGGGGTGGTTGCCAGCACTTAATTCAGTGCCTGGTACATAGTGAGTGCTTAAATAATATTAAAAAAAATGGGTCACACCCAAATAGTTTGAGAAATGGATGATGGTCACTTGAATAAATGTGTGGGGTTTTCTTTTTCTTTTCTTAATAATCCTTGTCAAGTCCTTTTATGGGCCAGGCATTTTACAAAATGCTTGGATAGATACGGGATAATCAGATTGGACACAGTCCCTGTCCTACATGGGCTCACAGCATAAGTAGAAGGGAACAGGATTTAATCCCTGTTTTACAGATGAGGTAACGGAGGCACAGAGAAGTAAAGTGACTTGCCCAAAGACAAGACAGACACAGACAAGTGGCAGATCCAGAATTAGAGCCCCCCATGGGACAACCTGATCACCTCCCCAGTGCTTAGAACAGTGCTTTGCATATAGTAAGCACTTAATGCCATTATTATTATTATTCAGTGCTTAGAACAGTGCTTTGCACATAGTAAGCGCTTAATAAATGCCGTTATAATTAGAACCCAGGGCCTCTGACTTCCAGGCTCATACGCTTTCCTCTAGGCCACGTGGAATAACCGTGCCTCGTTCTCGCCTGTCCCGCCATTGACCCCTGGCCCACGTCATCCCCCTGGCCTGGAATGCCCTCCCTCCACACATCCACCAAGCTAGCTGTCTTTCTCCCTTCAAGGCCCTACTGAGAGCTCACCTCCTCCAGGAGGCCTTCCAAGACTGAGCCTCCTTCCTCTCCGCCTCGTCCCCCTCTCCATCCCCCCCCGTCTTACCTCCTTCCCCTCCCCATGGCACCTGTATATATGTATAAATGTTTGTACATATTTATTACTCTATTTTGTTTGTACGTATTTATTCTATTTATTTTATTTTGTTAATATGTTTGGTTTTGTTCTCTGTCTCCCCCTTCCAGACTGTGAGCCCACTGTTGGGTAGGGACCATCTCTATATGTTGCCAACTTGTACTTCCCAAGCACTTAGTACAGTCTCTGCACACAGTAAGCACTCAATAAATACGATTGAATGAATGAATGAATGAACCCTTCTCTGGTGCTGAGCTCTCCTGAGAACCTGAGGCCAAGTGACTTCCCAACAGCCGCCTCCAGACTTCCTTCTCCTTCCTCCCATCCCCGCCAGCCACAACACCCTCACAGGTGCAGAGGGAGATGAGCCGGGAAAGGCCGGGGCTTTTTCAGAGATCATGGCGGGGCCAGGAAATGTCCTTCCTTCTGCTCCTCCTTCCCTCCCCCCCCGGCTCCTCTTATTAGGAACAGACAGAGCAGGGAGCTGAGTTCTGGCACCGCCAGGGCTCTGATCAGCTGTGTGTCTAGCGGGCATGAGCTGCCGGCTGCTCTAATCCAGGGCAGTGAGGGGGATTGCACCTCCCCCCAGGCTCCATGTGTGTTCAGCTGTGCACAGCGGCGTGCCAGCTTTGAGGGCAGGTCACACACCAGCTGCACATCTACACACTGAGCCCTTCTGCGCTCAACAGGTCACACGTTCTGAACACAGATCCAAAGAGAACAGACCCAGTTATTGTTGCTTGGAGCTTTTTTTTTTTTATTAGTATTCCCAGCTTGCTTGGATATTTTCCCCTGGCTCAGGGGTCCTCTGTTTATTATTTTTGTACCTAAAGCAGGATGCTGATGATCGCTTCAGAGATGCACAGGTAAAACTCTCCTATTCCCCAGGTCAGGATTTGAAGAGCACAGTGACGAGCAGCATGACTTGAAACTCCTCTGGAGAGTTCTGGGTCAAGAAAAGGGATTTATTCTGACCTGAGATAAAACCCCATTTCAAAATACGCCGTTAGCTGAAATTTGAAGTCAGGCTAATCCAGAGCCAAGTTGTATTGGCCTCTGAGGTTTTCCTCTTTTCACTTTGGCCTCAGTTATAATTATTATTATTATGCATTTGTTAAATGCTTACTACAGTCATTCATTCAATTGTATTTATTGAACATTTACTGTGTGCGACTAAGTGTTTAGGAAGTACAAGTCAGCAACATACAGAGATGGTCCCTACCCAACAACAGGCTCACAGTCTAGAAGGACTACATGCTAAGCACTGTTCTGAGCACCGGGATAGATACAAGGTAATCAAGGTGGACACAGTCCCTGTCACAGTCGTAATCCCCATTTTACAGATGAGGTAACCAAGGCACAGAGAAGTTAAGTGATTTGCCCAAGGTTATACAGCAGACAAGCGGTGGAGTGGGATTAGAACCCAACTCCTTTGACTCCCAAGCCCATGCTCTTGACACTAGGCCATGCTGCTTCTGACGGTCCTCACTGCTTCTTTCAGTTGGCATTGCTGACAAATGCAATTATGTATCCACCTATAGTAGTAATAAATATTTATTAAGGACCTATTTGTTCTCCCTCATTGGATTGTGAGCCCAGTGAGGGACAGAGACTGCATTCAACCTGATTATCTTGCCTCAGTGCTTAGCACAGTGCTAGACACATAGTAACTGCCTAACACACACTTCCGTTATTATTTTTTATGGTATTTGTTAATCTCTGACTATGTGTCAGGCATTGCACTAAGCGCTGGGGTAAATACAAGCTAATCAGGTTGGACACAGTTCATGTCTCACATGGGACTCACAGTCTTAATCCCCATTTTACAGATGAGGTAACTGAAGCACAGATAAATTAAGTGTCTTGCCCAAGGTCACACAGCAGACAAGTGGAGGAGCGGAATTAGAACCCTAGTCCTTCTGATTCCCAGACCCGGGCTCTATCCACTAGACCTTGCTGTTGTCATTATCAGTATTTGTGCAGAGCACCATTCTAAGCTCCATGGAGAAAGTACATGGGTGAAATTTAGGCATGGGCCCTGGTCCCCGAAGGGCTCAAAATCTAAGAAAATAAAGACAGAACAGGAGACACATAAGGAAGAATGAAACTAAGTTACCAAAACAATGCAAAAAAGACAAGGACAAGAATAAATTTAATAAAAGGGAGAGAGCTTTGCCACTAAGGAGAATTTCAGGCACCTTGAGGCTCACGATCCAACCACAATAGTACAAGTCACGTTAGTTGCCCCAGGCTTCCCAATGCTCTTAAAATTGACATAGCTTCCACTGAAGGGTTGAATTTGTTCCAGCAAGGTGGCAGCCCTAACATGTTATTCCTCAAATTATGTAATAACGGTAATAACAATAATAGTGTTTTTTGTTAAGCACTTACTACATGCCAAGCACTGTATAAGTACTGGAATAGGTACGAGATAATCAAGTCCCTCATGAGGTTCACAGTCTACGTAGGAGGGGGAACAGGTATTGAATCGCTATTTTATAGATGAGGTAACTGAGGCACAGAGAAGTGAAATGTCTTGCCCAAGATCCCACAGCCTACAAGTGACAGAGCTGGGATCTGATTCTCTGATTCCAAGGACCGTGCTCTTTCCATTAGGCCATGTTGCTTCTCAGTAGGCAATTCTGTAAGCTGAGGATTGATTTTTTTTTCCCTATAGAGCAAATTAGAACTACCTTTTTCTCTCTCTCCATCACTAGCTCAGCTCATATTCGCACTGGCCCCATCTGCCTTACTACAATCCTTCAGCTCGGGGCTGAGCCCCAAGTTTACAGGACTGACTATTGTCGATCAGCTGCTAGCATAAAAACTAAGCATGCATTTATCCAAAACTAACAATTGCCTTTTCTCATGCCTCGTTTCTCATTTCCCATGACACTTTTTTCATCCCTGACTCCCATCCAAAACTATCAATCTCCTTTTCGTGACATTTTAATTTCCCTAGACTTTGGAAATGTTGTTTTTTCCATAGAGCAACTAGTTCAACTCAACATTTCTCACTTTGCTATTGTAGTGACAATTCAGGGAGTTCATTATCTGCATTTAATTAATCTTCTCCCTTAGTCATTAATGTATATGTCAGACTAATGGGGCAGCAGATCAAAGGTCTAATGGAGCTAAATCACAGCTAATGTTAAACGTTTATTATTTGTAATAATTAAGGCTTAATGATTTAAGATCATAAAACTCTGATACTTTCTTCATGTATAAAACATGTTCAAATTTCAAGCCTTTGATTTACAGAGGAATTTCCTTGTTAAAAGAAAGATGATGGATCAAATGATGCAATAGCAATGCTTTCCAGGAGCAGCCCAGTTATCCATTTAGACAAAGTACCAATGGATCAATCAGTGATAATTATTGAGCACTTATTGTGTGCAGAATACTTGGGAGATTACAATATATTTGCTAGACATGATCCCTGATCAAAAGGAGCTTTGGTCCCCAATCTATTTGGGGAGACAGAAAATAAAATAAATTACCCTCAGGGAAAGCAAGAGAAGCAGCGTGGCATAGTTCAAAGAGCATGGTCCTGAGAGTCAGAGAACCTGGGTTCTAATCCCTGCTGCCCAATATGTCTGCTGTGTGACCTTCAGCAAGTCACTTAACTTCTCTGTGACTCAGTTTCCTCAACTGTAAAATGGGGATTCAGTCCCTGTTCTCCCTCCTACTTAAACTGGGAATCCTAGAGTGGAGCAGGGACTGTTAATGACAAGATTAACTTTTATTTACCCCATGCTAAGAACAATGTTTGTCACATAGTAAGGGCTAAACAAATACTACAATTACTGTTCAATATTAAAGTCTAAGGATATGTGCATAAGTGCTCTGGGGTTGGGTAGCAAAGTGCTTGGGGGTATGAATGCATGTGCATAGGTGACACAGAGGGAGGGAGGGAGGACAGGGTGGGAAGATAAGAGGTTAGTCAGGGAAGGCTTCCTGTACCACACAAAAAATTGGTTTTAATCTAATTGGTTTATTTAAAGCCTCCCACAATACAGGAAGAAAATGAATGTCAATCACGATGCCTTTCCTGCAAGGTAGATCTTAGCTCCAAACTGTGACCTCATACAACCTTATTATTCTTCAGTTCATTCAGGAAGCAGATGTCAAAAGCATATGAACTATTGCATAATAAAGATCCAAGCTGAACAACTGCAGAAACAGGCCTCTCACATTCTACTTGTAATCTTTAAAATACCAGGAAGCAAACCTCACGTTTAAAGTATTTAAAGTGAAAGTGCTTTCCCAAAATGGATGATTTCATCATCTCAAATATATATAACAGATTCAATCCAACTCGTAATTCAGCCTATCGTTATTCTCTTTAAAGCTATTTTCACTTTTTTTGTGTCAGTTTCCTTCTAATTATCTAGAGGCTCAGTCTGTCTTCCCTCCCGCACATCAGCGGTGACCATTCATCTGGTCTGATGCCAGGCATACTGGTTTTCAGCTTTTCTGTCCCCTGGCCAGGACTGATATCGTACCGGATGCCTCTATGTCTGCTATTTTTAATTTAACCGCCCAGACTGTCTTAGTCTTGGCCCTGGCTGCTGAATCCCATGGCTTAGATGTGGGGTACATGCTAACAGGTATCTGGGAGAAGAAGGTGGAGGAGGAGAGATCGGGGGTTAGGGAGACAGGGGTTCCATGACAGACTCTGGTTTCTACAGATTTCCACAAAAGTTACTGTATGATGTCATTGCATTAAATTGCTTACTCTGCTTAGTGCACACAATTTGCACTGTTTTTCTCCTTATTGGTAAAAAGAGTGTCAAAGTGCCTGATTGCCAGCAATGACCACTTTGCCACCAAAGCATGAATTAACAATAATAGTCATGGTATTTGTTAAGTGCTTACTATTTGCCAAGCACTGTTTTAAGTGCTGGGGTAGATACAAGATAATCAGGTTGGACACAAGTCATGCATTCATTCATTCATTCTTATTTATTGAGTGCTTACTGGGTCCTGAGCACTGTACTAAGTGCTTGGGAAGTACAAATCGGCAACATATATCGGTCCCTACCCAACAACTGGCTCACAGTCTAGAAGGGGAAGACAGACAAAAAAACTCCAAAACAAGTAGACAGGTGTCAATACCATCAGAATAAATAAAATTAAAGCTATATACATATTATTAATAAAATAAATAGAATAATAAATATGTACAAATATACACAAGTGCTGTGGGGAGGAGAAGGGGGAAGGGCGGAGGGAGGGGGTGATGAGGAGGAGAGGAAAAAAGGGAGGAAGTCTGGGAAGGACTCCTGGAGAAGGTGAGCTCTCAGTAGGGCTTTGAAGGGAGGAATCAGTCAATCAATCGTATTTATTGAGCACTTACTGTGTGCAGAGCACTGTACTAAGTGCTTGGGAAGTACAAGCTGGCAACATATAGAGACAGTCCCTACCCAACAGTGGACTCACAGTCTAGAAGGAGGAGACAGAGAACAAAACCAAACATACTAACAAAATAAAATAAATAGAATAGATAGGTACAAGTAAAATAAATAAATAAATAGAGTAATAAATATGTACAAACATATATACATATATACAGGTGCTGTGGGGAAGGGAAGGAGTTCAGATGCGGGGGATGGAGGGGGGATGAGGGGGAGAGGAAGAAATGGTCTCAGTCTGGGAAGGCCTCCTGGAGGAGATGAGCTCTCAGTAGGGCCTTGAAGGGAGGAAGAGAGCTAGCTTGGCGGATGGGCAGAGGGAGGGCATTCCAGGCCAGGGGGGCGACGTGGGCCGGGGGTCGACGCCAGGACAGGCGAGAATGAGGTATGGTGAGGAGAATAGTGACAGAGGAGCGGAGGGTGCAGGGTGTGCTGGAGAAGGAGAGAAGGGAGGCAAGCTAGGAGGGGTCGGGGTGATGGAGAGCTTTGAAGCCGAGAGTGAGGAGTTTTAGCTTGATGCCTAGGTTGATAGACAACCACTGAAGATTTTTGAGGAGGGGAGTGACATGCCCAGAACGTTTCTGTACGAAGATAATCTGGGCAGCAAAGTATAGATTGAAACGGGGAGAGACAGGAGGATGGGAGATCAGAAAGGAGGCTGATGCAGTAATCCAGTTGGGATAGGATGAGAGATTGAACCAGCAAAGTAGCGGTTTGGATGGAGAGGAAAGGGCGGATATTGGTGATGTTGTGGAGGTAAAAACGGCAGGTTTTGGTGACGGATTGGATGTGTGGGGTGAATGAGAGGCCTTAGGAGGCCTTCCCAGACTGAGCCCCCTCCTTCCTCTCCCCCTCCTCCTCCTCTCCATCCGCCCCGCCTTACCTCCTTTCCTTCCCCACGGCACCTGTACATATGTACATATGTTTGTACGTATTTATTACTCTATTTATTTATTTATTTTACTTGTACATATTTATTCTATTTATTTTATTCTGTTAATATGTTTTGTTTTGTTCTCTGTCTCCCCCTTCTAGACTGTGAGCCCACTGTTGGGAAGGGACCATCTCTATATGTTGCCAACTTGTACTTCCCAAGCGCTTAGTACAGTACTCTGCACACAGTAAGCGCTCAATAAATACGATTGAATGAATGAATAAATGAATGAGAGGGCGGAGTCAAGGATGACACTAAGGTTGCAGGCCTGTGAGACGGGAAGGATGGTAGTTCCGTCCACAGTGATGGGAAAGTCAGGGAGAGGACAGGGTTTGGGAGGGAAGATAAGGAGCTCAATCTTGGACATGTTGAGTTTTAGATGGCGGGCGGACATCCAGATGGAGATGTCCTGAAGGCAGGAGGAGATAGGAGCCTGGAGGGAGGGAGGGAGAGAGAGCAAGGGCGGAGATGTAGATTTGGGTGTCATCTGTGTAGAGATGATAGTTGAAGCTGTGGGAGCGAATGAGTTCACCAAGGGAGTGAGTAGAGATAGAGAACAGAAGGGGACCAAGAACTGACCCTTGAGGAACCCCTACAGTAAGAGGATGGGAGGGGGAGGAGGAGTCCGCGAAGGAGACCGAGACTGAATGGCCAGAGAGATAAGAGGAGAACTAGGAGAGGACAGAGTCTGTGAAGTCAAGGTTGGGTAGGGTTTACAATCTTAATCCTCATTTTACAGATGAGGGAACTGAGGTCCAGAGAAGTTAAGTGACACAACAACAAAGAATACCACAACAAAGAAGTGGTAAATCTGGGATTAGAACCCCAGTCCTTCTGACTCCAAGGCCCCTGCTCTTATCCACTTGGCCTGGCTAAACTGCTTTAATTTTTTTTTTTTTTTTTAAACAGGCCCTTTCTGTAGGGAACTGTTTACGTGACATACCAACAAATAAGCAGACCAGCCTATTATTTTATTATTTTGATTAGTCATAGTAGTAATAATAATAATAGTATTTGTTAAGTGCTTACTATGTGCCAAGCATTGTACTAGTCACTAGGGCAGATATAATTGAATTAGACACTGTTCCCATCCCAGGTGAGACTCACAATCTAAAGAGCATGGCATAGTGGATAGGGCAAGGGCCTGGGAGCCAGAAGGTCATGGGTTCTAATCCTGCCTCTGCCACTTGTCCGCTGTGTGACCTTGGGCAAGTCACTTTACTTCTCTGTGCCTCAGTTCATTCATTCAATTGTATTTATTGAGCGCTTACTGTGTGCAGAGCACTGTACTAAGCGCTTGGGAAGTACAAGTGACAGTCCCTACCCAACAATGGGCTCACAGTCTGTCGGGATTGAGACTATGAGCCCCATATGGGACAGGGACTTTGTCCAACCCAATATGCTTATATCCGTCCCAGTGCTTAGTACAGTGCCTGACACACAGTAAGTGCTTAAAAAATACCATAATTATTTCTAGTATTATGGGAGAGGGAGAACAAGTATTTACATCACCATTTTACAGATGAGGAAAGTGAAGCACTGAGAAGTAGCATGGCCTAATGGATAGAGCACAGGCCTGAGAATCAGAAGGACCTGGATTCTAATTCTTCCCTACCACTTTATGTGACCTTTGGCAAGTCATTTAGCTTCTCTGAGCCTCAGTTACCTCATCTGTAAAATGATAATTGAGACTGTGAGCCCCAAGTGGGACATGGTCTGTAACCGACCTGATTGATTAGAAGCTACCCAGCACTTGTACAGTGCCTGGCATACAGTGCCATAACAAATACCATAAAAAACTAAATGATTTAATAATAATAATGATGGCATTTGTTAAGTGCTTACTATGTGCAAAGCACTGTTCTAAATGCTGGAGAGGATACAATATGTTCAGGTTGCCCCACATGGGGCTCACAGTCTTAATCCACATTTTACAGATGAGGTAACTGAGGCACAGAGAAGTTAAGTTACTTGCCCAAAGTCACACAGCTGACAAGCAGTGGAGCCGGGATTTGAACCCATGATCTCTGACTCCCAAGCCCGTGCTCTTTCCACCGAGCCATGCTGCTTCTCTAAGGATTTGCCCAAGGTCATGCAGAAGGCAAGCTGAGAAGCTTGGGGTGGGACTGTCTATCCTTGCAAAATTTATTCTAATCTGTTCATCAATCAATGGTATATATTGCTTGCTTAATGTATGCAGACCACTGTACTAAGCACTTGGAAGAGTACAACACAGTTGATAAACATGTTCTCTGCCCACAAGGAACTTAAAGTCCAGAGGAGGAGCTCACCTATTCAGTAATCAGAAATGTCGAGTCTTTAGCAAGACAATCAATCAATTGCATTAATGTGGACAGAGCACTTAATTACTTGCTTGGGAAAGTACAATATAATACTAGTTGGTAGGTGTGTTCACTGCTCACAAGGAGCTTAGAGTTTAGAGGGGAACAAGTCCAGCAAAGATACTTCCAATCCCAATACTACTACTACTACTACTAATGCCCTCCCTCTGCCCATCCGCCAAGCTAGCTCTCTTCCTCCCTTCAAGGCCCTACCGAGAGCTCACCTCCTCCAGGAGGCCTTCCCAGACTGAGCCCCTTCCTTCCTCTCCCCCTCGTCCCCCTCTCCATCCCCCCATCTTACTTCCTTCCCTTCCCCACAGCACCTGTATATATGTATATATGTTTGTACATATTTCTTACTCTATTTATTTATTTTACTTGTACATATCTATTCTATTTATTTTATTTTGTTAGTATGTTTGGTTTTGTTCTCTGTCTCCCCCTTTTAGACTGTGAGCCCACTGTTGGGTAGGGACTGTCTCTATATGTTGCCAACTTGTACTTCCCAAGCGCTTAGTACCGTGCTCTACACACAGTAAGTGCTCAATAAATACGATTGATTGATTAATAGTGATAATCATGGTATTTGTGTGTTTAGTTTGTGCCAAACACTATAGTAGACAAGATAATGAAGCCAGACATGGCCCCAGTCTCACATGGGACTCTCAGTCTAAGAGGGAGGGTGAATAGGTATTTCATTGCCGTTTTACAGATGAGGTAAGTGAGGCGCAGAAAAGTCAAGTGAATTGCCCAAGGTCACACAGTAGGCCAGTGGCACGTTCAGGATTGGAACCCAGGTCCCCTGTCTCCCGGGCCTATGCTCTTTTCAGTAGGCCATGCTACTTCTATCATTCTATTATCCCTCATCTCAAGTACTGCTAATCTGGACTTCTGGGATCCAGTCCTCCTCCCTGAGGAGTTTGTATTTGGAGGGAGAACATCATCCCTGCCTTCATTGTTCAGTTTGGGAGACATCACGCAACAGCCCAGCCCCAAAGCACATACCTACCTCTCCCCAAAGTAGGAGAGGCCTAAGGGGGACATTGTGGGCAGGGATTGAGTCTACCAACTCTTATCTCATAATCAATCAATCCTATTTACTGAGCACTTACTGCGTGCAGAGCACTTCACCGAGCACTTGGGAGAGTTCATATAACAGAGTTGAAGACATGTTCCCTACCCACAAGGAGCTGACAGTATTGCACTCTCCCAAGAGCTTAGTAGAGTGCTTTGCACACAGTAAGCCTTCAATAAATCTGATTGAGTCTGGCCCACGACAGGGATGGGGAGGATCCAGCCAGTATGGGTTGAATTCTCCTGAGTGCACTGGCCACCCTGCCTGCTTGCCAGGTCTTCCCTCTCTTTACATGTTGTGTAGGCCCTGGGGAATGTGTCTGTGTGGTGAAAGAGTATGGCTCTCTGTGCCAATGTTCCTCTTCCTCCTACAGGATTTGAGTTAGGGTTTTTCTCTAAGTAATATACAGAAGGAAAAGAGTGTCAACCATCACATGGGTGGAAAGATTATGGGGCCCCTAGGAGATAGAAAATTAAAGCCGGTAGGTGAATCTGTAAGTGAATAGAAATAGAAATTTTGCTATTTCCTATGTGAATGCCAGCTAAGCAGAATTTGTAAATCAGCCTTTGTTTATAAATTGGCCTAGTAATATAAATTCAGTGATTAAGAAAAGAAATGCCAAACTGCTCTTTCATAATGAGTTATTTAAATGATTGGAATCAAACTGCTAAATCTCACCAAGATATTCTATCTTGCTCGTTCATAATTCATTCATTCAATCGTATTTATTGAGCGCTTACTGTGTGCACAGCACTGTACTAAATTCATCCTAACAAGAAACCCAATAGGTGGTGTCAAGTGATCACATTTTCTCATCTCCTTAGAATTCAGTAGGAAGAAATTATGACACAAATTGGTATAGACGGCTATAACTTTAAATGTGGAGCAATTCAAATAATGCCACATTGTCAAAGTGAAACCAACTAACCTAAAAACTTGAGTGAATATCTTTGGTCTGGGGAGAGGAGTTAGTCACAATTCCTAGTCGACATTTGTTCATAATTAATTCCCTTCTGCTGGTTTGCAGCATGTTCATTGGGAGACTCATTTCAACTTGATTGTTTTTAACCTTCCCCTTCTGTAAAATTGGGGGGTGGTTATCACTAGACCTCCATCACAGAGAAGATGTATCGTAATTCAATTCAAGCCTTAGGGAGACTCAGCTTCCGGGAAAGACAGAGTTCCCCCAGTTCTCCTGAACATGGTGGTTTCTTTCTTGCCATATGCAGCATTAAAGAACATTCACACCTTAGAACACAGCCATTCCACAACCTAAAGCACACACCCCAGCGATTTCTTCTGATACGGCGGCATGCTGTTATCTAATAGGCTTGGCATGGTACAAACTACAAGCTCTCCAATCAGTTAATCAATCAATCATATTTATTGAATGCTTACTATGTTCAGAGCACTATACTAAGTGCTTGGAAGAGTACAATAAACAGTTGGTAATTCACAGTCGGTAATTAGAGAACAGTGTTCTCTAATTCAACTAACTGCATTCTAGCCAGAACACACATTGTGATACGGCTGAGTAGATCATTGTTCAAGATCGTTGTGGTCACAGAACCCGCTTTACATTAACAAAAAAAAAATCGACCCGTGAAAGGTAACTAACAGGATGCCTTGGAAAACATACCTTCCTATCAAGTGAGGATTTGAAGAGCAATCACGCCATGATCCTTTTTTTTATGGTTAAGCGCTTACTATGTTACTATGTGTCAGGCACTGTATTATGCACTGGGGTAGATACAAGATAATCAGGTTCGACACAGTCCATGTCCCACATAGAGCCCACAGTCTTAATCCCCATTTCTACAAATGAGGTCACTGAGGTCCAGAGAAGTAAAGTGACTTGCCCAAGGTCACGCAGCAGACAAGTGGTGGGGCAGGAATAGAACCCAAGTCCTTCTGATTCTCTGGCCCGTGCTCCATCCATTAGGCCACACTGCCCCCACCAAACCAGTGAAAAGCTGGCTGGGACTATGCTGGACCTTTTACGTCTCAGGTTGAAGAATGAGGTTTCAAGGAGCAGGCTGGGAAGGAGCTGGGCAAATTTGTCCCATCATCATCAATCGTATTTATTGAGCACTTACTGTGTGCAGAGCACTGTACTAAGCACTTGGGAAGTACAAATTGGCAACATATAGAGACAGTCCTTACCCAACATTGGGCTCACAGTCCCCCCACTGGCCCTTCAGGATTTTCATATTTTATGAAGTTTATCAAGTTACGTTGCCAAATTGTACTTCCCAAGCACTTAGTACAGTGCTCTGCACACAGTAAGTGCTCAATAAATATGACTGAATGAATGAATATTTTCACTCTCCCAAGCAAACTCTCGTCTTTACAGCTGTCTCAGTCTCCTTCTCCTGACTGCTCCGGCTCCAGAAGCTGCTACAGCCACCAAATTTTAGCTTCTAGGGAATGACTTCGCGGGGCAGCAGAAAAGGTAGGCAGGAGGCTGGGGCGGGTGCCCGCGATGAGGCCAGCCAAACCAAGGGGCAGAGCAAGTCTTGGTATTTCTGGGCCTTTGGCTACACACTGCCAGAACTCTGAATGGGACCTGTAGGTCACATCCCAGGTCTGATATTTAAGTCTCCTCCCTCACCTACTTGTGCACTATACTACTATTCTTTCCAGACAAAAAGTTTAACAGAAAAAACAATATAAGACCAATACTAGGGCTACCAACAGCACAAACTAACTAAATCTTCTCTGTTCTTTCTCTGGCTGCTCCCTTCCCCTTTGCAATGGCTTTTTCTTTGGTGTCCTTCCCCTGACGCAGAAGCCTGAATCAATCAATTGTATTTAGTGAGTGCTTATTGTGTTCAGAGCACTGAACTAAGCACTTGGAAAAATACAATATAACAGAGTTGGGTGGACACATTCCTAGCCCACAGTAAGCTCACAAACTGAAGGAGGAGACATATAATCATATAAATAAATTACGGGTATGTACTGTGGGGCTAAGGGAAAGGTGAATTAAGGGTATAACTCCAAGTGCAAAGGTGATACAGGGGAAGTTGGAGAAGAGGAAATAAGGGTTTGGTCGAGGAAGGCCTCTTGGAGGAGGTGTGTTTTTAATAAGGCTTTGCAGGTGAGGAGAGTGATTGTCAGATATGAAGAGGGAGGGCATTCCAGGCCAGAGGCAGGATGTGGGTGATGTCAGCAGCGAGATAGATGAGATTGAGGGAATGTGCATGCACCCTAAATCCCAGGGTCAAGAGCTCCATTTCTTACTGCAAAAGACTTCCCTGAACCCAAGCCTCTACCCTTGACCCTCCTTCTTCAGGTCACCTTTCCCAGCTCCCAATTAAGCCAGATTTGGTCTCCACAGACTGGATGCCTGTGTCCTCACCAATTATAGTGGGCATGTTCAGTAGCTAGAGTTTTAGAACTGAAGCGCATACTGTGTGTCAAGCACTGGGGTAGATACAAGCTAATCAGGTTGGACACAATCCATGTCCCACATAGGGCTCAAAATCTTAAGTCTTAACTTGAATGTTATCAATCAATCACTGGTATTTATTGAGCACTTACTGTGGGGAGAGTACAACATAACAGAGTTGGTAGACAACATTCCCTGCCCATAGCAAGCTTACAGTCTAGAAGGGGAGACAGACATTAATACAAATAATTTCTGGAAAATTTTTACACATATACACAAATGCAGTGGAGCTGAAGATGGAATGAATACCAAATATCCAAAGGTCACAGATCCAAATGCCTAATTGACACAGAAGAGAGAGGGAGTGGGGGAAAAGAGGTCTCAATCAGGGAAGACCTCTTTGAGGAGGTTTGACCTTAATAAGTCTTTGAAGGTGGGAAGAATGATGGTCTGGAGAATATGGAGGGGGAGGGAGCTCCAGGTCAGAGGGAGGACGTGGGAAAGAGGTTGGTGGTGAGATAAACGAGATCAGGGCACAGTGAGGAAGAAGTTATCTTTGTTATCTTTGGAAACCTATGGTTCCTGGTCCCAAATGGAGTAGTACTTATTCTATTCCTTCCTTCTTGTTTCTGTTTCTTTTACCCAACAACTTCCTCTTTAATTACTTCCCCAAACTTTGCCTGAAGCTGGAGGATTAGGTCAAGAGCCATCAGCATGGGTCCTAATGAGCCAGGCCCGGTGCTTAACACGCTGCTGAGGAAATGCCCCAATTCCTGTAGGAAAATTCAGCATGGTAGAAGTGAACATGAGTGTGACAAGATCCATCACTTCTAGATTGGGCCAGCTTCAGACATTTAACTTCCCTGAGGCAGAGCAAATTTTCCTCTACCCTCTGTCCTGTATCACAGTATTACCTTAAGCTGCATGTAAACACATCGTGTTGCAATGATGTCATAGGCACCATAGTGTTGAAGCAGTGTGACGTAGTGGAAAGAATATGGACCTGGGGGTCTGACTCTGCCACTTGACTGCTGTGTGACCTTGGACATGTCACCTCACAGTTTTGTGCCTCAGTTTCCTCTTCTGTAAAGTAGGGATTAAATACCTGCTCTCCCTCCTCCTTAGACTGTGAGGCATATGCAGGGCAAGGACTGTGCCTCAGCTCATTATCTTAGGGCTTAGTAATAATAATAATAATAATAATGGTATTTGTTAAGCACTTACTACGTGCCAGGCACTGTACTAAGCACTGGAGTGGATACAAGCAAATTGAGTCCCTTTCCCAAGTGGGGCTCACAGTCTTGACACCCATTTTACAGATAAGGTAGCAGACACAAAGAAGTGAAGTGACTTGCCCAACATCACACAATAGACAAGCGGCAGAGCCGGGATTAGAATCCATTACCTTCTGATTCCCAGGCCCGTTCTCTATCCACTATGCCTTACTGCACTTAACAAGCACCACAATTATTATACTAGCATTACTATTATTACTATTATAAATCTTAGTCCAATGAGTGGACAAAGGCTGGACTTTCTCCAGCCATTGAGCCACCTATTCTGATAGTACATCCTGAGGCAGCTGCCTCACTTATCCACCGTTCTGAAATGTACCCTGCTTCTATTTGTGGGAGATACTGGGTGGCTGAAGGCACCAATCAATCAATAGCATTTATTGAGCAGTTACTGTGTGCGGAGCACTGTACTAAGCACTTGGGTGGGTACAACATAACAGAGTTGGTAAAAAACAAATTCCCTGCCCGCAAGGAGCTTGTAGTCTAAGGAGGAATCCAATCTGGGAGCATTTTTCCCTTGTACAAAGCCAGAGAGGGCAGCCAGGTTGGCTGTGCTGAGTTGTGTGGTGTGCGTCTTCAGGGTTGCCGAAATTCCTGAGGAAGGGACTGAAGGGGTCCACATTGATTTATCCACTCAAATAGCCATTTCTGACTGGCTCTTTCCTGGTTGTCACATCCGAAAACCAACCACCATCACTAGATCTCAGTTTTTCATTGAACAAATCAATCAATCAATGAATGGTATTTATTGAGTACGTTTACTGTGTGCAGAGCACTGTACTAAGTGCTTGAGTGAGGAGCTTGCATCTAGAGGAAGGAGTTTATGGTCTCGGGGCTTAGCGGAAAGAGAGCAGGCTTGGGAGTCAGAGGACATGGGTTCTAATCCCGCCTCTGCCACTTGTCTGCTGTGCGACATTGGGCAAGTCACTTAACTTCTCTGTGCCTCATTTACTTCATCTATAAAATGGGGATTAAAAGTGTGGGTCCCACGTGGGACAACCTGACTACCCTGTATCTACCCCAGCGCTTAGAACAGTGCTTGGCAGACAGTAAGCACGCAACAAATACCATCATTATTATTATTATTACTGTCTGAACTGATACAGCCTTATTTCTAATGCAGAAGCAAAGAGTTGTGATCATCTTTCCCACACAGCACTATGAAGTCTAGTGGAATAGGATATTCAAGGAAAGAGTCAGAATAGAACTGAAAAAGTCTCTGGTACAAATGACTTCCCTTCAAGCCCCTACTGAGAGCTCACCTCCTCCGGGAGGCCTTCCCAGACTGAGCCCCTTCCTTCCTCCCCCCCTCGTCCCCCTCTCCATCCCCCCATCTTACCTCCGTCCCTTCCCCACAGCACCTGTATATATGTATATGTTTGTACATATTACTCTATTCATTTATTTATTTATTTTACTTGTACATATCTATTCTATTTATTTTATTTTGTTAGTATGTTTGGTTTTGTTCTCTGTCTCCCCCTTCTAGACTGTGAGCCCACTGTTGCGTAGGGACTGTCTCTATATGTTGCCAACTTGTACTTCCCAAGTGCTTAGTACAGTGCTCTGCACACAGTAAGCGCTCAATAAATACGATTGATTGATTGATTGATTGACTTAGAAAGATGCAGTCCCTGATGGTGGTAATGAGGTAGGGTCATTTTCACAAACATACTTGGTAACTTATGCATCACAGTTCTATTACGATTTGGGGAAGGAAGCTGAAGTTCTAATAGGTTTGCCCAAGGCCATTGCCAAACAATGATATTGGGAAATAACTGTGAGAACTAATATTGCCGGTTTGTTTCTAAGCAATGGTGAAATACACCCTGGTCTGCTCCGGCTCTGGGCTCAGGAAACCCTTAACAGTTCATTCGTTCATTCAATTGTATTTATTGAGTGCTTACTGTGTGCAGAGCACTGAACTAAGCACTTGGGAGAGTACAACAGTAAACAGACATATCCCCTGCCCACAACGAACTTGCAGTCTAGAGAGGGGAGACAGACATTAATATAAATAAATTACGGATATGTACATAAGTGCTGTGGGTCTGGAAAGGGGGATGAATATAGAGAGCAAGTCAGGGCAATGCAGAAGGGAGAGGGAGAAGAGGAAAGAAGGGCTTATTCAGGGAAGGTCTCTGAGGATACATTCAATCATTCATTTGATTGTATTGAGTGCTTACTGTGTGCAGAGCACTGCACTAAGCACTTGACGGAGTACAACAATAAACAGACACATTCCCTGTCCACAGCAAGCTTACAATCTAGAGGTGGGGAGACAGACATGAATACAAATAAATAAAATTACAGATCTGTACATAAGTGCTATGGGGCTGGGAGGAGGGGAAGAGCAAAGGGAACAAGTCAGGGTGAAGCATAAGGGAGTGGGAGATGAGGAAAGGTGGGGTTTATTCTGGGAAGGCTTCTTGGAGGAGATGTGCCTTCCGTAAGGCTTTTAAGGAGGGGAAGGGTCATTGGCTGGCAGATTTGAGGAGGGAGGGCATTCCAGGCCAGAGACAGGAAGTGGACTGGAGTCGGTGGAGAGACAGGAGAAATCGAGGCACAGTGAAAAGGTTAGCACTAGAGGAGCAAAGTGTGTGGGATGGGTTGTAGAAGGAGATAAGTGAGGTGAAGAGGCGGTGTGGAAAGTGGTGGAGTGCTTAAAAGTCAACAGTGAGGGGTTTTTGTTTGATTTGGAGGTGGATGGGCAACTGCTGGAGTGTTTTGAGGAGCAGGGTGATATGCCCTGGAACATTTCTGTAGAAAAATGATCCAGGCAGCAGAGTGAAGTATGGACTTGAGTGGGGAAAGACAGGAGGCTGGGAGGTCAGCAAGGATGCTGATGCAGTAATTCAGGCAGGATACAAGTGCATTAATGTGGTAGTAGTTTGGATGGAGAGGTAAGGGCAGATTTTAGCTGCGCTGTGAAGGTGGAGCTGACAGAATTTAGTGATGAGTTGACTATGTAGGTTGAATGACAGAGGAGTCAAGGATAACACCAAGGTTATGGGCTCATGAGACAGGAAGGAGAAAAGTTAACAGCTGAAAAACCTGAACCCAGTTCTCCCCACTGCCATTCCTTACAGGGAAAGGCTGGCTGGGTGGCTGGGAAGGCTGTACTAAGTGCTTAGTACAGTGCTTTGCGCATGATAAGTACTCAGTAAATACAATTGAATTGAATGAAGGAGGGAGGCCCCATAAAAGCAACAGACCCTAATACTTTGTCCAGGAGATTATCTTAATTATGCGATTTAAAATTGCAGCAACGTTTTCTGTGTGCTTAGCACTAGGATCAATACAAGTTTATGAGTTAAGACACAGTTTGTCCCAGGTGGAACTCAGAATAATGATGAAGATGATATCAGGTTTTTTTTAAGAGTTTACTCTGTGCCAAGCACTGGGATAGATGCCAGGTAAGCAGGTTGGACAGAGAGAGACTGTCCCAAATGAGCTCACAGTCCAAGGTAGAGGGAGAGCAGAATCCACATTTTACAGGTGAGGAAACTGAGGCAAAAGAAGTGATTTGCCCAAAGTCACACAGCAGGCAAGCAACATAGCCAGATTTCTGACACCCCAACCTGTGCTGTTTACACTAGGCATACTACCTCTCACTTTGAAAATGCCCCATAGAGTACACAGCACTAAATGAGGGCATGCTAGAAACAGCAGCAACAGAGATTCTGCCAACAGTTTCGCCCCTCACTGTCTATCCTCCCCCAACATCCTCTCACCTTGGCTTAATCAATCAATCAATCAATCGTATTTATTGAGCACTTACTGTGTGCAGAGCACTGTACTAAACACTTGGCAAGTACAAGTTGGCAACATATAGAGACAGTCCCTACCCAACAGTTGGCTCACAGTTTAAAAGTTTGTTAAATGGCTTAACGAACCATGTTGGGAGAAAGTTGTTTGAACAATGAGCAATACACAGGTACATGGGGTGAAAATTCTCCATTTGAATCTCTGTGCCCTCAGAGTCTCAAACAGAAGAGTTGGGCTGGATACATGGAAGTTTTCCGATCTATAATAATAATGATGATGGCATTTCTTAAGCGCTTACTATGTGCCAAACACTGTTCTAAGCACTGGGGGGATACAAGGTAATTGCCTCAATAATCACATACCCCCTTTCCACTCATTACTTTTTAAATGATCATCTCTCCCACATCAGAAAGATCATTCATCTTCCTTGTCTGTTATACCCATGGAGGCAAAATCTCCACAGAGCGTTAGAATTCTAGGGAACAGTCTATCCTGACTATAATCTAGACTGTAAATTCCTTGTGGGCAGGGACCCTGTCCACCAACTCTGCCATACTGTGCTCTCCCAAGTGCTGTTAGTACAGTGCTCTGTACGCAGTAAGCAGCCCAAGGTCACAGAGCAGGCAGTTGGTGGAACCAGGATTAGAACTCAGGTTCTCAGGCTCCCAGGACCATGCTTTATCCACTAGGCCATACTTACTTCCCTTTTCATTCCTTTCCCCATCCCAGGGGCCTCCCAACTTGTGCCGCTCCCTCTCTTCCAATTTTCCCAGTGTGCTTCTAATGTGCCCCCTAGTTCAATTCAGCAGGAGGGGAAACCCTCTCACACAAAGGTAATAATAATATTAAAATAGAAACAATAATACTAATTAAGAATGTATTACATGCTAAGCATCCAGGTAGATACAAGATAATCAGGTGAGGCTCTAAGAAAGAGGGAGGAGAGGTATGTTATCCTCAGTTTATAGATGAAAAAACTGAGGCACAGAGAAGTGAAATGACTTCCAAGACCAGAGGAGGCAAGCGATAGAATTTGTATGAGAACCCAGGTTTCCTGCCTCCCATCCCATGCTCTTTCTCTTAGGACTCACTGTCTCCCAAGGTGCCCAGTACCTGGACCTTCCTAAGGGATAATGGAGACCAGCTTTCATTCAAGCATGGGCAGCTTGCTATTTTTGCTATATTCATAACACTAATGCTGCAGGCTCTGTCTACTGCAATGGGCACTATCTATCAATCCATCAGTGGAATTTATTAAGTCATTCATTCAATCGTATTTATTGAGTGCTTACTGTGTGCAGAACACTGTACTAAGTCCTTACTAAGCAGTGTGGCTCAGTGGAAAGAACACGGGCTTTGGAGTCAGAGGTCATGGGTTCAAATCCCGGCTCCGCCAATTGTCAGCTGTGTGACTTTGGGCAAGTCACTTAACTTCTCTGGGCCTCAGTTACCTCATCTGTAAAATGGGGATTAAGACTGTGAGCCCCCCATGGGACAACCTGATCACCCTTTAACCTCCCCAGCACTTAAGGACAGTGCTTTGCACATAGTAAGAACTTAATAAATGCCATCATTATTATTACCATACTAAGCACTTGGGAGAGTACAACAGAATTAGCAGGCACATTCCTTGCTCATAACGAACTTATAGTTTACTGCCAAGATGATGTTATAACCAAGAATTACACATTAGGACAGGACAGGACACCCTAACCAAGATGATTGACTCACTAAATCAAGATTCAATACCATGGTTCTTGGGAGGAATTTGTCAGAACCAAACTGCTAGTGATGATAATCAGGGGCCTTAAGTGAGAATGTTAGACCCAAATATGTGGAGTATTTCTGTGTAGTGTGATATTTGAAGATCCATATGGAAGAATTTGTGATCATAAATAAAGTCATGGAAATTAGATTGTAAACTGCTCAAAGACATGAGCCATATGATTTCACTGTGTTCCCAAGTACCTAGTACATGAGCTGCACATGACAAATGTTCAATAAATGCTATTGATGGCAAATTATTTGAATAGAAGATAATCAGAGACTCCTTCTGTCCTGGAAATTTCTTCTAGATTTTTAACAAAATTCCAGATCCATCCTGAACATTTACTAGGGTCACCAGCAAGGTCCAATCAATCAATCCACATGGTATTTAACCAATAGAGAACCTGCATGGCCTAGTGGAAAGAGCACAGGCCTGGGAGCCTGAGAAGCTGGGTTCTAATCCCGGCTCTGCCAATTGCTTGCTGTGTGACCTTGGGCAAGTCACAACTTCTCAGTGCCTCAATTTCCTCAACTGTAAAATGGGGATGCCTGCTGTCCCTCCTACCTAGACTGTGAGCCCCATGCAGGACAGGGACTGTGTCTGACAACTTCTACCTATCACAGCACTTAGAACAGTGTTTGACACATAGTAAACCACTTAAATACCATTAAAGAAATTATTGAGTGCTTACTGTGTGCAGAGCACTGTACTAGCCATTTAGAAGAGTACATTACAACAGGGTTGGTAGACACGTTCCCCGCCCAATGCCATGGTTCATCTCCAAAGAAAGCAACAAAACAATGGATTGACCAGATACCCCCTGAGGTACAGTGTTCTCACTAAAATCAACATGGGACCCCAGAGAACCCATGGCCCATGACACTAGCTACAATACAGCCTCACCTAGCACACCAAGTACTACTAATAATAATAATTATGGTATTTGTGGAGTGCTTACTATGTGCCAAGTGCCATCCTAAGTGTTGGGGTCGATACAAGGTAATCAGGTTGGACACAGTCCCTGTCCCACATGGGGCTCACAGTCAATCCCCATTTTACAGATGAGGTCACTGAGGCACAGAGAAATTAAGTGACTTGCCCAAGGTCACACAGCAAATGGGGGAAGCAGGATTAGAACCCATGTCCTGATTCCCAAGCCAGAGCTCTTACTATTACCACCACAACCACCACTTAACTAGAAGCAGAACTCAGCAGGCAGCAGCACTAAACAGAGTCATTCTGATTATATATACTTAAATCTGCATGAAAGACTGACTGCCTTATCATCAACATCAGTGACATTTGTTAAGTTCCAAGTCTGAGGGGCACCATTCTAAATGTTGGGTGGGACATTCTTACAATCTAATGGGGGAAGACAAGCAGACAGGCTGAGTGGTTATTACTACCATTTATTAAACATTCAGAGTGTGCAAAGCCTTGAACTGTGTGTGGTGATTACATAAAAATCAATTCAGTCTGAATACAAATAAATAAATGGATGCCTAAATCAATCTCTTCAGCACAAATCTTAACTCTGAAGCAATATACCCTCTGTCATCACAGCAGTTATTCATAGTGGGGAAACCAGGGGTAAAGGCTGATCTCCACTTTAAAAAGTTACTCAGATATGCCAGACCTGAGAGAAAGAAAGTGTGTGAATGTGTATATGTCTGTGAGAGAGAGAGAGAGAGAGAGAGAGAGAGAGAGAGAGAGAGAGAGAGAGAGAGAGAGAGAGATGATCAATTACTTCACATTGGCTCTCACTATTCACAGCATCAATCACATCATCCTCTCATTGTGGTTTTGGAAGCTGGATTTTCCAGTAATGCAGAGGTTCGTTGAATGACGCCTAGTTATGATACACAGAACAGTGTTTTCAAGACTGCTGATCAGAATGGAATGTTAAGTCTCTGTTCAAGTCAACCAGGCCAAAAAAAAAAAAAAAAGCTATCAAAGAGCACTACTTTGCGGTTGCAAATCTTCCTCAAGCAGTTGGAATGAACATTTTGGTGACCTGGATAGATCAGAAATTCTGGAAGGGCTAACAGATCCCTAGAGATTGTCTCTATTTGTTGCCAGACTGTACTTTCCAAGTGCTTAGTAGAGTGCTCTGCACACAGTAAGTGCTCAATAAATACAGTTGAATGAATGAAGAGGGCTATAGGAATATTTAAATATGTTCAAAACAGTAGTTCTTCTAAAACTCACTTGCTGCTGAAGAATGCCCTTTGAAAGATTGTTTCCCTCCATATGAAGTGTGGTTGCTTCAGTGCTATTTCTCTGTGGCATACAGTTGTTAGGAAATGAAGAGTAGAAAAATCCTCATTCCACATAGAATGCAGAGCACTATGGAGCCAGCGGGGACCTTGGGAGATTATTCTGGGAATTGCTTTGATTTCAAGCTGGACTGCACTCAGATCATTCCACAAAGATAGCTATATAATCCTTCTTTTTTAAATCTCCAGAGTGAAACAAGATCTATCTGGAGTCTTTATTTCTCGAAAAGCTCACAAACCAAATAGGTTTGGGAGCAAACAGAATCAGAATCTCATTTGTTAAGCACCTTGGCATGACAGGACACTGTGCTGAATAACATACACAGTTTAAACCTAGGAAGGCCAGTTTCCTGCCCCTTAGGACCCTGTCATTTACATTTTAGGACTGGGTAAATATATAATGAACATTATCTAAATATATAATATATATTAAATAATATATTTGTATTATAGTTATATTACAAATACATAATGAACTTTTTTGTTTGGGTAAATATATAATGAAATGGGTTTGAAAAGAAGAGAAAAGAATGAAACCCAACTTATTTCACCTATCCAGATCTGAAGACTAATTCTATTTTTTTCCACTGAACTCTGGGAAGATGGACTTCCAGGAATTCACCTTCTAAATACTTGTCTCTATATGTAGCCAACTTGTACTTCCCAAGCGCTTAGTACAGTGCTCTGCACACAGTAAGCACTCAATAAATACGATTGAATGATTGATTGATTGTTTCACTCAGCTTAGCCCACTGCACCCCAAATTGAATGTCACCTCCAAACAACTGGGACAATCCACCATGTGTTCCTTTAAAGACAATTTCCGAACCACCTTGTGTCCCTTAAGACAATTTCCAACCGCATGAACATTTTCCAGAAGATCACACAGGAAATAGGATGTAATTAAAATGGCTTTGGATCCAGGTAAATATGTTGTGGTGTCAGATTTTGGATTCTATTTGACTCATATCCATACAGAAATATTTTAAACCAGTCATCCTATTAATTTGTTATTCTAAAGTGTCTTTGGGAATTTTGATCTTTGTGAATCCCAGGAGCTGGAAATCTGAGAGGGTTAATTACAGGGGGTGGGTATTGGAAGGAGAGAAAAACTCACTTTCTTTTTTAATAATTGAAGCTGTGAAACATATTTTCCACAAAGCCTGGACTATGGAGGAGGAAGGGAGCAGATATGTGGTTTACCTATGACCAAGAATATCCACTCCTCAAAAACCGAAGTTGAGTGGGAGCCATACATGAATTTAAAAAGCACTACATGAAATGCATTAGCAGCATTAGGGAACAGTGTCAAATCACAGAAAGGCAGCAAATGCAATACACCCTCTAACATCATAGCATTTAGTCACTGGGGGAAAAGCAGGGATAAAGGGTAATCTCCACTTTGGCAAGTCAACTTAGCTATGTCAGAGGTCATGGGTTCAAATCCCGGCTCTGCCAATTGCCAGCTGTGTTACTGGGCAAATCACTTAACTTCTCTGGGCCTCAGTTACCTCATTAATAAAATGGGGATGAAGACTTTGAGCCTCATGTGGGGCAATCTGATCATCTTGTATCCTCCCCAGCGCTTAGAACAGTGCTTTGCACATAGTAAGTGCTTAACAAATGCCATCATCATCATCATATGTCAGACCCAAGAATAGCATCAGCCTCAATTTTTCAGGTTACTTCAAAGTGGGTAAAGGGGGCATTTTTGGCTTGAAACACCAAGATAATTGAGTCTAATATGTAATTTGGATTGGAATTATCTGGTTTACTTGATGATGCCAATCTTTCCTAGAAAAGAAAACGACCTTTCCCTCCAAGACAGACAATGTGGCCTAGTGGAACATGAACAGATTCAGGTTTCAAGAGATCCTGGTTCTAACCCCAGGTCTATCACTGCCTGCTGCATGACTTTAGGCAAGTCTCTTAAATCCTCTGTACCACAGTTTCCACATCTGTAAAATGGGGATTAAATACCTGTTCTCCCTCTCCCTTAGTCTGTGAGCCCTATGACGGACAGAGATGTGTCCAATCTATTTTACATCTACCCCCATGGTTTAGTAGTGCTTTCTCACATAGTAAGCACTTAATGCCTTTATTATTATTGAAGATTTGCTGTGTGCAAAGCACTGTACTAGGCATTTGGGATTATATAATAAAACTAATCCATCTCACTTAGCTTTCACTAATCACTTAATACTGTAATAAAAGCAATAATAATAATAAGCAACTTTTAAAAATCTGTTTCTCTCTGAATTTCACCATGAAGCCAGCATTGCTTCAGTTATTGTGATGTTATTTCCTTTTGAATAATTCTTGGGTACCCATTCTTTTTCACTAAACACCTACCTTGACCAGGCAGCAATAACTTTATATTTTGCTGAGTCGTGTAGGGTGATATTTGATTTGGATACCACTCTGGTGATTGATTACGTGGGAAACTAAACTGGACCAATGTCTTCAGTGGGGTACCGGTGTTCTGTGCTTCATCCAGTTCAGGAAGAGTGGCCAAGAGTACTTTATTGGTCCTTGTTTCAAAAGAGAAGTGTGCAGAGCACTGTACTAAATGCTTCGGAGAGTATAACAATAAAACAGACGCATTCTCTGCCCACAATGAGCTTACAGTCTAAAGGGGGAGGCAGACAGTAATATAAGTAAATAAAATTACAGATATATACATTAGTGCTGTGGGGCTGGGAGTGGGGATGAATAAAGGGAGCCGGAGAATAAGAAAGGAAGGCTTAGTCAGGGAAGACCTTCTGGAGATGTGCCCTCAGTAAGGCTTTGAAGGAGGGGAGAATAATTATCTGTCAGATATGAAGAGGGTGTGTATTCCAGGCCAGAGGCAGGATCAAGGGGTCGACAGCTAGGTAGATGAGATCGAGATACAGTGAAACGTTTGGCATTAGAGGAGTGAAGTGTGTGGGCTGGGGTGTAATAGGAAAGTAGCAAGATAAGGTAGGAGGGGGGCAAGATGATTGAGTGCCCTTAAAGCTGATTGTAAGGAGTTTCTGTTTGATGCAGAGGTGGATGGGCAACCACTGGAGGTTCTTTAGGAGTGGGGAAATGTGACCTGAATGTTTTTGCTGCCTGGATCATTCATTCAATCATATTTATTGAGCGCTTACTGTGTGCAGAGCACTGTACTAAGCGCTTGGGAAGTACAAGTTGGCATCATTTTTCTACAGAGTGAAGAATGGACTGGAGACAGGAAAGACAGGAGGCTGGGAGATCAGCAAGGAGCCTGTACAGTAATCAAGGCAGGACAGGACAAATTATTGGATTAATTCAGTAGCAGTTTGGATGAAGAGGAAAGGAAGGATTTTAACGATGTTGTGAAGGTCAAACCGAGAGGATTTAGTGATGGATATGTGGGTTGAATGTGAGAGAGGAGTCAAGGATAACGCCAAGGTTACAGGCTTGTGAGACAAGAAGGATAGTGATGCCATCCACAATGATGGGCAAGTCAGAGGAAGGACAGTGTTTGGGTGGAAAGAAAAGGAGTTCTGTTTTAGACATTTAAGGTTGAGGTGACAGGAGGACATACAAGTAGAACTGTCTTGAAGGCAGGAGGAAATGTGAGACTGCAGAGAGGGAGAGAGATCAGGGCTGGAGATGCAGATTTAGGAATCATCCGCATAGAGGTGGTAGTTGAAGCCATGTGAGTGAATAAGTTCTACAAGGGAGTGGATGTAGATGGAGAATAGAAGGGGACCCAGAACTGAACTTTGAGGGACACCCACAGTTTAGGGGTGGAAGGTAGAGTAGGAGCCCACAAAAGAGAATGAATGGCCAGAAAGATAGGAGGAGAACTAGGAGAGGCCAGTGTCAGTGAAGCCGAGGTTGGATAATGTTTCCAGGAGAAGGGGTAGTCAGCACTATCGAAGGCAGCTGAGAGGTCAAGGAGGATTAGGATGAAGTAGAGGCCCTTGGATTTGGCAAGAAGGAGATCACTGGTGACCTTTGAGAGGATGATTTCTGTGGAGTGAAGGGTACAGAAGCCAGATTGGAGGGGATCAAGGGAAAGAATTGGAGGAGGGGAATTTGAGACAGCAGGTCTACACAACTTGCTCAAGGAGTTTGGAGAGGAATGGTAGGAGGGAGACGGGGTGATAAGTGGAGGGAGCCCTGGGGTCAAGGGAGGGTTTTTTTTTTTTAGGATGGGAGGATAGGGACATGTTTGAAAGCAGTGGGGAAGAAGCTATTGGAAAGCAGGCAGTTGAGGAAAGTCGTTAGGGAGGAAAGAAGGGAGGGGGCAGTTTCCTCATCCATCTCAGCTGTCTTTCTCCCAAGGACTGTGGGTCCCAGGACTGAGACTAATCTCATCATATTATATTTACCCCAGAATTTGGTTCACAGTAACTATGTAATGGATACCATAATTATCATTATGTTGGTACTGCTTCATGCTTTGTACGTGTTTTTCCACCAGTTTTCACTGTCAATATTTTTTGTCTGTCTTCCTCATTAGATCGAAAGCTCCTTAAGGAGAGGGAATGTTTATTATGGGCAGGGAATATGTCTACCATCTTCATTGTAATGGACTCTCCCAAGTGCTTAGCACACTGTTCTGCACACAGTAAGCGCTCAATACCATTGATTGAACGGTGTCTTGCTACTACTGTACTCTTCCAAGTGCTTAGTAGTGCTCAATAAATGCTAATGATTAAAGATATCACCCGTCAATCAGAGTAATGTGTTGATGTCATGATACCCAGGACAAGTCTAGGAATAGAATAGATGGGCTCCTAAAAATGTATTCTAACTTACTGACACTTTCTCTGTAAGGGCTTTTTGGGGGACCAGAGAGGATAGAATTGTCCTAGGCAAATTTCAGCTACAAGGGAGTTTTTCTACTCAGAAAAATTATTTTAAAAATTCTGCATATCTAGGCTGGATCCTGGACTTGGAAGAAGATTTTCAACTCATGTGAACAGATGATTTGAAGAGAATCTTCTGAACAGCCAGACATAGGATTTGTTTGGTAAAAGGTGTGCTGGCATTGCTCTATCTATCACAATGCATAAGTCCAGGAGACAGAAGGTCCTGGGTTCTAATCCTCACACTGTCACTCATTCATTCATTCAATCACACTTGTTGAGTGCTTACTGTCTGCAGAGCATTCTTCTGCTGTGTGACCTTGAGCAAGTCACTTCACTTCTCTGGGGCTCAGTTACCTCATCTGTAAAATGATTATTAAGAGTGTGAACCGCATGTGGAACATGGACTGTGTCCAGTCTAGCTTGTATCTATCCCAGTGCCTAGAACAGTGCCTCGCACCTAGTAAGTGCTTAACAAATACCATTAAAAAATAGAAGCCCTGTGAGAATGATATTATTATTATTCTCATTATTATATTTGTTAAACAGTTATTATGTACCAAGCACTGTTCTAAACACTGGGGTAGATATAAATTAATCAGGCTGGACACAGTCCATGTCCCACATGGGGTTTACTGTCTAATTAGTAGTAGAAATAGTGTTTATTAAGCACTTACTGTAGGCATCCCTGTATTAAGCACTGGGAAAGAATATATAGATGAAAACTGTACAAGGGCTCTGTCCCTCAAAAGACTCAGAATTTCATATGGCAGACAGGCTGAAAATAATCTATATCCTGAAAATGAAAACTGTGTTTTGGGCCTGCGGTCTCTCTTCCTCAGATATCGAGTTTAAGCCGAACAAAGACTGCCCATGGGGGAAAGGTAGGGTGTCTAGTAAAGCCTGTTGTTTTTCTCTTCTCCTATCTCCAGTTGGGTGGAGATGTTTTCATCCTCCCTCTCCTCTTAGTATTGAAGTCCAGATAAGAAGCACTTTGAGGAAGGTGGTGAGGGATGGGTAGGTGGGTTATTCAAGCCTTTCATCCCCTTCCCTCTCCTACTGAGAAGGGGAGGGAGAAGATCAGGTGATACAGAGCAACAGATATCCTCAGCTGTGTCTCTTGGAATCCAGCTGCTTAAACATGGGTTTGCCTATTCTTTTGATATTGGGGCTTTGAGGATTTAACCATCAAATTTGTTTTGTTGTCACTCTGGTTTATTAAGAGCACAGGACTGGAAGACAGGAGACTTTAGGTTCTTCTTCCAGCTCCACTACTTGCCATTGTGTGACCTTGGGCAAGTCACTTAACCACTCTCTGCCTTAGTTTCCTCATCTGTAAAATGAGGCCAAAATACCCGTTCTCCCTCCTGTAGACTGTGAGTCCCAAAGGGACAGAGACTGTATATTACCTGATTATCCTGTACCTATCCCAACATTTACATAAAGCTTGACACCCAGTAAGTGCTTAATAGATTCCATCATCATTAAATCGTATCAACCTCAATCAAGCAGTGCCTCAGAGTATCTGTACTTTGTTATTTTGTAGTAACTAGGAATTTGCCCCGGCCCCAGATAATAACAACAGTAATAATGATGGCATTTGTTAAGCACTTACTATGTGAGAAGCACTGTTCTAAGCGCTGCGGGGATACAAGGTGATCAGGTTGTCCCACGTGGGGCTCACAGTCTTAATACCCGTTTTACAGATGAGGGAACTGAGGCACAGAGAAGTTAAGTGACTGTATTGACCCTATTGAACTGGCCATGTGTGTGAGAAGAATGTGAAATGAAATGTTCTGCAGTTTATATTTAAGATAGGTAGAGCCAAAATCAAATAGAGGTTGAGAACCCTCTTTGAGTCACTAAGTGTTTATAGTCAATGACCTCCCTTTCAGAACTGTGTCCAGCCACCTGTAGCCAATGTCTTATATTTCTGTTTTTATTATTACAAATACCAGTTATCAATAATAACAATAATAGTGGCTTATGTTAAGTGCTTACTGTGTGTCAAACACTGTTCTAAGTGCTGGAGTAGATATACGTTTAATCAGGTGAGTCCCAGCCCTTGTCGCACAAGGGGCTCACAGCTTAGGTGGGAGGGAGAACAGGATTCACATCCCCATTGTACAGATGAGGAAATTGAGGCCCAAGGAAGTTAAGTGAATTGCCCAAACTCACCTAGCAGGCAAATGGTGAAATCGGGATTAAAACCCAGGTCCTTTGACTCCCAAGCCTGTGCTGTTTGCACAAGGCCATGTTGCTTCTCTCAAAGCAGTCGGATAAGTATCACTGGAAACTGATTTGGTTACCAAGACCATTAAGTTGTTCCCATTTTGTGGCTGCAATTTGTAGGCAGAGTTTTCAGGTACTGGTCCTCTGCGTTTGCCTTGAGTCTCCGTTGCACCCTGTAAAGAGCTGTGATTATACGGTCAGAGACAGGAGCTTCTGCGAGGAATTTAGACTGAGAAGATTAAAGTGTTTTGGGGTTTCACTTGACTTCAGACCAAGGATGCCAGAAGAAATGCACTCTTCAAAGACCATGCTGGGAGCCCAGATGTCACTTGTGTAATAAAAAAAAAAATGAGGGCCAGAAGCCTGCAATTCTGTCTTTATGTGGTTCAAACTAAAATTTAGACACTGGAGGCCTCAACCAGAAGATGAAAACCACAGATTCCCCTGCTGCTTACACTTTGGAGGGCTACGAATAACATCTCCGAAGTATGACAGCATAAATTTTGGTGAAAGGGCAGCGAGAAGGAAAAACCCTCCAGTCTTGGGAGTTGAAGGTTGGCTGGCACCCAAAATTGTAATTGCAAAGTCCTATATACTTCCATTTTTTAGAATAGGTACAAAAAATGCAATTGTATTGGTATTACAGTTGATCTTTTTCAAAGTGGCCCATAAGAAGTTCCACAGATAAGGCATGGTTTGGGGGCATAAGATGGGGAGAAGCTGTAATTCTTTAGCATCAAAAACGTCATCAAAATCAACAGTGTTAATTGAGTCCCTATTGCAAAGCCCTTGGACAGGACTCCTGGGATACTTGCAGAATAAGATGAAGTGCCTGTCCTCAAGTAATTACAGTCCATTGGGGGAAGAAGAGCACGCATGAGTAACCTAATACGTGTGTTTCATTAATGGAGGAAAGAGGACTAGTTGTGAAAAGGAAGACTTCCTCTTCTCCTTTCCTCTCTCTTCCCCATCTGCTTCTGCAGCAACATTAGGAATATTTGAGTTTTGATGCCTGGGTAGGGGGGTTGAGGGCCTCCAAACATGGGCCTGGGAGCCAAAAGGACCTGGATTCTAGTCTCAGCTCCTCTACTTGTCTGTTGTGTGATCCTGGGCAAGACACTTCTTTGTGCCTCAGTTACCTCATCTCTCAAATGAGGATTAAGACTGTGAGCCCTGTGAGGGACAGGGACTGTGTCCAACCCAGTTTTCTTGTATCAACCCCAGAGCTTAAAACAGTACCTAACACATTGTAAACGCTTAATGAATACCACAGTAATTATTACTAATTATAATCCTAGAGATGAGGGGCTGGTGGGGACTGGGGAGAGGGGCCATTGCTGTCCTGGTGTAGACATGAGCAAGGGGCCACAGGCAAAAGAGAGGAGAGTGAGGAACTGAGAAAATTCACTTTTTATATGCACAGGCTGAGGAGTGGTGAGGGAACAGGGCAGATGAACAAGTTAGGAGAGAGCTGAAAATGAGCCTTGAAGCCAGTGAGCAGGAGATTTAGCTTGGTGTGTGGGTAGCAAATCAGGCAATACAGATAATTGCCTTTAGAGGCCTTTGAGAAGGGGAAAGACATGAGCAGAATGACATTTTAGGGCAATGACAGAATGATTATAAGGGTAATTTTCCCACCCTATTAACAATAACAATATTTGTTAAGCACTTATTATGTGCCAAGCACTGTACTAAGCACGGGGGTTGATACAATGCAAATAGATCAGTCATAGTCCCTATCCAAAATAGCAATCACAGTCAAAGGGGAAGGGAGAGCAGGTATTGAATCCCCATTTTACAGATGAGAAAACTGAGGCACAGAGAACTTAAGTGCCTTGCCTAAGGTTACACAGAAAGCAAGTTTCAGAACTGGGATTAGAACACAGGTCCTCTGACTTCTAAACCTACTGGGTCACCTATGCACTTGGGGCATACCCCTTTAAGCATATCATCATCATAATACTTGTTAAACTCATTATAAGCTTCATTTTTTTCATTCATTCAATCATATTTATTGAGCACTTTCTGTGTGCAGAGCACTGCACTAAGCGCTTGGGAAGTACAAGTTGGCCACATATAGAGATGGTCACTACCCAACAGTGGGCTCACAGTCTCCCAAGTGCTAGAGTGGGTATGAGGTAATCAGGTTGAACACCATCCCTGCCCAATATGGGACTCACAGTCTAAGTAGGAGGGAGTAGGATTTAATCTATATTTTGCAGGTGAGGAAAATGGAGCACAGAGAAGTTTGTAAATTGACAAGGGTCACACAGCAAACCAATAGCAGTGCAAGGATTAGAATCCAGGTGTTCTGATTCCCAGGCCTAGGCTCTTTCCACTAGGCCACACTTCTTCCCATTACATTCTCAGCTGATGATTTCTCCCCCAACATCCCCACATAACCTATGTACATATGTGGGTTGCTTCCCCTACCTCAAATTTATCTTAATATCTGCCTCCCCTGCTAGACTATTTACTCTGTACTTTTCCAAGTGCGTAATATAGCATGCTGCATAAAGTGCTCAATAAATGCAATTGATTGATAAGGTGTCAAAAGTCACACCAAAGCCTCTCCCTTATGTTGACCCCCATCCAGAGCTGGGAGAGTCATCTCCCAGTTGTTTTTTTTCTGTTTTTCTTCCCCAAGGCATTAAGCCAGGGACAGGGCACCAGAAATTAATGCCTGGGGTTATTCAAATCAATGGTATTTAATCAATTGTATGAGTGCTTATTGTGTGCAGAGCACTCTTCTAGACTGTGAGCTCATTGCGGGCAGGGATAGTCTCTGTTCCTGAATTGTACTTTCCAAGTGCTTAGTACAGTGCTTTGCACACAGTAACTGCTCAATAAATATGGTTGAATGAATACTAAATACTTGAAAGTGCTTACTTTGTATTTCCTCAAATGCTTAGTACAGTGTTCTGCAGAAAGGAAAATAGTGGAGCTGGGACTAGAACCCAGGTCCTGTGACTCCCAAACCTACTGTGTCAACTACGTTCTTGAGGGTATAGGCCTTTAGCACATCATAATAATAATATGCTTGTTAAATGCTTACTTAAGTTCCTTGTCTTCCAGGAGCCTATAATCAATCTAGAGGGGATACAAACATTAAAATAAATTCCAGGTAAGGGAAAAAAAAAAACACCCAGGACAAAAATAAAAGGGTTGTGGTGGAGGAGGAGGAGAAATGATTAGGGAATAAAGTGCCTGGGTAAAATAGGGGGAAAATAAGTTCGGGGGATGAGAGCTAGTCAGGGAAGTCTTCCCAAAGGACATAAGATCTTAGTAGGGTTTAGAAGATGAAGAGAATGCTGAGTTGTCAGATATATAAGGGGAGGAAGTCCCAAGACAGGAGGGAAGGCAATTTCCCATCACTGTAGATGACACTACCATCCTTCGCGCCTCACAAGCCCGCAATCTTGGTGTCATCCCCGACTCTGCTCTCTCGTTCACCCCTCACATCCAAACCGTCACCAAAACCTGCCGGTCTCACATCCACAACATCGCCAAGATCCACCCTTTTCTCTCCATCCAAACCACTACCCTGCTGGTTCAATCTCTCATCGTATCCCGACTGGATTACTGCATCAGTCTCCTCTCTGATCTCCCATCCTCCTGTCTCTCCCCACTTCAGTCTATACTTCACGCTGTTGCTCCCCGGATCATCTTTGTGCAGAAACGCTCTGGGCATGTAACTCCCCTCCTCAAAAATCTCCAGTGGCTACCAGTCAACCTACACCTCACTCTCAACTTCAAGGCTGTCCATCACCTCACCACCCCCCCACCTCACCTCCCTTCTTTCCTTCTCCAGCCCAGCCCACACCCTCCGCTCCTCTGTCGCTAACCTCCTCACTGTGCCTCGTTCTCACCTGTCCCACCATTGACCCCCAGCCCACGACCTCCCTCTGGCCTGGAATGCCCTCCCTCCACACATCCGCAAGTTAGCTCTCTTCCTCCCTTCAAACACTACTGAGAGCTCACCTCCTCCAGGAGGCCTTCCCACACCGAGACCCCTCCTTCCTCTCCCCCTTCCCCTCCCCACAGCACCTGTATATATGTTTGTACAGATTTATTACTCTATTTTACTTGTACATATTTACTATTCTATTTATTTTGTTAATGATGTGCATCTAGCTTTACTTCTATTTATTCTGACGATTTTGACACCTGTCTACAGGTTTTATTGTCTGTCTCCCCCTTCTAGACTGTGGGCCAGTTGTTGGGCAGGGACCACCTCTATATGTTGCTAACTTGTACTTCCCAAGCGCTTAGTACAGTGCTCTGCACACAGTAAGCTCTCAATAAATACAATTGAATGAAGGAGTTAATAATTATTATTATATTATTTGTTACGCTCTTACTTTGTGCCAGGCATAGATGAGAATGAGGAAGTGTGAGTTGGCTGGTGTCAGAGGAGTGAAGTGTGCAGTACGGCCGGAAGAGAGCTGATTGAGTGCCTTGAATCTGTATGGAGTTTTCCTCTTGTTGTGGAGATGGATGGGCAACCACTGTGAGGTTTTGAGGAGTGGCGAGACTTGTGCAGAATGTTTTTGGAGAAAAATGATCTGGGCTGCAGAGTGAGTATGGGCTGGAGAGGGGAGAGGTTGGAGGCAGGGAGGTCAGTGACAAGGCTGTTGCAGTAGCCAAGACATGTGAAGGTATCTCCTCGAGAAACTTCTAAAGGCTCCTCCTCAAGCCCAAACTCCAGACCATTGGCTTCAAGGTCCCTTTTTATTTGTCTCTCGCATCTCCACCCACACTTTACACTCCTCACAGGGAACTTTTCTATCACTGTCCCTTGCTCTCACCTTTCCTGCCCCCAGCCTCTTGCTAAAGTCCTTCCCATTGTCTTTTCAAATCGGCCCCATCAGAATACTCCCCATCTTCCAGTCCTTCCTGAAATCCTACCTCTTCCGTGAGGCACTCCTGGTTTCATCTTCCCCAATGCCATATCTTCCCAACAACCACTTTCAGTACTTAGGCAGTTACAGTAATCGGTTACACTTCTGCATATGTTGATTTCCTCACTCTATTCTTTAAGCACACATTTTTCCCCCCACCCATCCGCCTTTCAATTATCTTCTTCCCCAAACTGCGGATTCTGCCTGTCTCCCCCCATTTTGCTATAAACTCCAGGGCAAGGTTTTTACCTCTGGTGAATTTTCCGAAGCACTTAGTACAGCGGTTTACACCATAATAGATGTTTTAATGGATACTATTGTTTCCTTGACTGATGCTATTCCACCTTTGTTCTTCTTTTGTTGAGGTCCTTTTCTCTTTCCCACATGTCTTCCCTGCCCCACTCAACAAGAGAGAGTTCAGGGTTTGGCTGAAGTTCACAAATCCAATCAGCCATTGTTTCTCCCTTTCCCCAAACTTCGCTCTCCCATTTATTCTCTCATTTTTTAAATGGTATTTATAAAGTGCCTACTGCGTGCCAGGCACTGTACTAAGCACTGAGATAGGTACAAGGTAATCAGGTTGGAATCAGTTCAGGTCCCACATGGGGCTCACAGCCATCATCCCCATTTTACAGATGAGTTAACTGAGGCCCAGAGAAGTGAAGTGACTTGCCCAAAGCCAAACAGCAGATAAGTGGAGGAGGCAGAATTAGAACCCAGGTCTTTATGCTACCAGGCCCGTGCACTACCCACTGGGCAACGTCACTCTCTCCATCTCATGAGTAGTGCAGAGGTCTCCATTCTCCCATTCTGCTTCTTTCTCAGCCCCTGACATTTACAGAAGATGCTTAGTTGGATTTGCACTCTTTACTCCCCTCCTCCCTCAGCCCTACAGCCCTTATGTACATATGGGTAATTAATTTATTTATATTAATGTCTGTTGCCCCTTCTAGGCTGTATGCTTGTTTTGGACAGGGAATGTGTCTACCAAATCTACTATTTGTGGGAGAAAAACTTCACACACTCTTTGCCGTGTTTGAGCAGATATGTTCGAGACAAGTTTATTTACTACTGGCGTTTCGTCTAGCACTAGTCAGCAGCACGGCTCAGTGGAAAGAACCCAGGCTTTGGAGTCAGAGGTCATGGGTTCAAATGCCGGCTCCGCCACTTGTTAGCTGTGTGACTTTGGGCAAGTCACTTAACTTCTCTGTGCCTCAGTTCCCTCATCTGTCAAATGGGGATGAAGACTGTGAGCCCCCCGTGGGACAAACTGATCACCTTGTAACCTCCCCAGTGCTTAGAACAGTGCCAGGCACATAGTAAGCGCTTAATTCATTCATTCATTGAATCGTATTTATTGAGAGCTTACTGTGTGCAGAGCACTGTACTAAGCTTAATCCTTTGATGGCTTAGTAAATGCCATCATTATTAGTACTAGTAGTAGTAGACAGAGGCGGTTGATGGGCAGCGATCCCGCTGCTAATCAAGGCCAGCTAAACCCTGAATAATCCAAAGTGAGCTTCTTTGATACAGTACAGCATCTAATTTAATCAAAGCGTATAATACAGGATACATACATCAAGATAGGCCGCAATAACTCCTTAGGACAGGGTTTTCCCTCCAGCCCCTCACCTTGTTCTCAAGGTGATTAAACCACACCCAGTCCCACCTACAGGAGTAGCTTCATCTCGTTTTCTGCTACACCTTTCAGAAAACCCGGAGAACAAGGTGCAGATATGTTGTGAAGTTGATTGCCTTGGCAACCAAGCGCACCCAGAGGCTATCAAGCAGGCCTAAGGCGGAAATGGCTTGGAGAGAAGCCAGGCAAATGCAGGACCTTTACTCCTGTGCTTCCAAATATGGTACTCTCCCAAGCACTTAGTACAGTGCTCTGCACACAATATGCACTCACTAAATATGATTGATTGAATTAGTCAATCGTATTTGTGTGCATACTGTGTGCAGAGCATTGTTCTAAGTGCTTGGGAGACCACAATATAACAGACACAGTCCCTGCCCACAGTGAGTTTACAGTGCAGAGGGGGAGACAGACATTAATATAAATAAATCGCAGATAGGTACATAAGTGCTGTGGAGCTGGCGGGGGGTGGTGGGGATGAATGAAGGAGCCAGTCAGGGTGACTCAGAAGGGAGAGGGAGAAGGGGAAAGGAGGGCTTAGTCAGGGAAGGCCTCTTGGAAGAGGTATGCCTTCAATAAGGCTTTGAAGGAGGGGACAGTCATTATCTGTAGGATTTGAGGAGGGAGGGCCTTCCAGGCCAGAGGCAGGACAGCGGCAAGATAGATGAAATCAAGGTACAGTGAGAAGGTTAGCATTCCTCCCCCTCTAGAATACTTACTGGCTCTTCACAGCACTCTATTGGCAGTGTCAGCTGGGAGGGAAGGAAGGAGGAAGGGAACAAGAAAAGAGGGCCACTGTTGCTTCTTTGACCAAGAAACTGGGCTCAAGATATGGGGGGGGGGGGGCGGTCAGGGAGTGGTAGGGGTCACCTGGTTAGGCAAGGAGGAGGTGAAGGCTGAGGGACCACGCTGGGGAGATGCTGCAGCTCTTACACTGCAAGCTGTAAGCTCCCCCTCTAGACTGCAAATTTGCCATGGGCAGGGAATGTGCCTACCAACTCTGTTATGTTGTACTGTATTAAGTACTTAGTACAGTGCTCTGCACACAGTAAGCACTCAGTAAATATGACTGATTGATTGGCTCTGCCCTCCCAGCAGTCACCTCCCCCAGTTAGATTCACACCACATGGCCCTTTCAGGCTGTTTGTTGATCTGCCCCCACCAGCTGGGAACCCGAGTTCTAATAATAATAATAATAATGATGGCATTTATTAAGCGCTTACTATGTGCAAAGCACTGTTCTAAGCGCTGAAAATCAATGGAGATGCCGGGGATCGAACCCGGGGCCTTATACATGCAAAGCATGCGCTCTACCACTGAGCTACATCCCCCGAGCTAATGCCACCTGTCGAGAAACAGCTGGGGCTGGGAACCGGTCAGGACAGGACTGGTAGTGTCTCCTACCAGCCGAGAGGGTCACTGCCACCCACGAATGATTTTCATGATTGGAACGGTGATTCTAGCACGTTTCCTAATAACCTAGTGGTGTTTGGGCCCATTTGGTCCTATATTCATTCATTCATTCATTCAATCGTATTTATTGAGCGCTTACTGTGTGCAGAGCACTGTACTAAGCACTTGGGAAGTACAAGTTGGCAACATCAATCGATCAACCAATCAATTGTATTTATTGAGCGCTTACTGTGTGCAGAGCACTGTACTAAGCTCTTGGGAAGTACAAGTTGGCAACATATAGAGACAGTCCCTACCCAACAACAGGCTCACAGTCTAGAAGTATGAGAAGTGGCATGACCACAAGAGCACAGGCTTGGGAGTCCAAAGACACAGCTTCTAATCCCACCTCTGCCACTAGTCTGCTGTGTGACCTTGGGCAAGTCACTTAACTTCTCTGTCCCTCAGTTACCTCATCTGTAAAATGGGGATGAAGACTGTGAGCTACAAGTGGGACAACCTGAATACCTTGTGTCTACACCAATGCTTGGAACAGTCCTTGACACATAGTAAGCACTTAAATACCATATTATTACTTCCCCATAAAATACTCCTCTGTCAACTTTCTTTCTCCTGTACTGTACTTGGGATCTGAGTGCAATCGCTGCCGTGTTAAAAGGGAATGGAATGACTTGCTGTAATGAAAACTGAAACTTTTGCTTCTTTTCAAGGTAGCGATGAATATGATAATATTTAGGATTTCTAAAGCACCTTTCTTTTGGAGTACACATATTTTCAGAAAGAAAAAAGCAACTGTGGAAACAATTCTGCAAATATGTTGAGGAAAATAGCAGTAATACAGTTCCTGAGCCCTTGGGATGAATTCAGAAGTTAATCAAAATGTTGTATTAGGAAAGCATTCAACACTCCCCAGTTTTAGTAGAATTTTCTTTTCACTTAAGTGCTGAAAACATTTATTGGTTTTATGTATTTTACACCTTTTAAAATGTAAAAATCCTTTTTTAAAAAAGTTTTTCAGGTAGAAAACCTTGAAAAGGATAATGATAATAATAGTAATAATAATAATAATGGTATTTGTTTAGCGCTTACTATGTGCCAAGCACTGTTCTTTTTATAGCAACCTTTGACAAATCTCTCCTTAGTCCTGGTGCAGCATTTCCCATTGGAGAAACAGCGTGGCTCAGTGGACAGAGCATGGGCTTTGGAGTCAGTGGTCAAGGGGTCAAATCCCAGCTCCGCCAATTGTCAACTGTGAGACTTTGGGCAAGTCACTTCACTTCTCTGGGGCTCAGTTACCTCATCTGTAAAATGGGGATTAAGACTGTGAGCCCCCCGTGGGACAATCTGATCACCCTGTAACCTCCCCAGCACTCAGAACAGTGCGTTGCACATAGTTAGCACTTAATAAATGCTATTATTATTATTATTATTATTATTATTATTCAGAATCAGGACTTTACAAGCTCGGGGCCTAAGGAAAGCATTTAGGAAGACAGTCACTAGTATGAACATCTTGGCCCTATCCCATAAGGTCTATGCTGGGACAGTTCGAAGAGTGAATGCACTGACCAAGTGCACTGAAAAAAGAAATCAAACTAAGGGAAAAGCGAATTGTATTCTAGAGTACAATATCGCCCTCTAGGATGCATAATCCCAGGACTGTTGTTAGTTTAGAGAAAGGAGGGATTGGGGGTGGGGTGGCATCCCTGGCTACAGGAACAGAAGAAAAGTGGTTAAGGGGAGAAAAGCAAATCCTCTATCTGAGACGCTGGGGGAGGAGGGAGAAAAAGAGAGACAAAGAGAAAGAGAGAGAGAGAGAAAGAGAGAGAGAGAAAGAGAGAGAGAGAGAGAGAGAGAGAGAGAGAGACACACACACACACACACACACACACAGAGACAGAGAGACAGAAAGAGAGAGATCCCATCTGTCATTTTCCGATTCGGAAGTGTTGAGAAGTTTGCCAGACTGGACAGGGGGCTCCTGCTCCACTCGCAGATATCCGGTTAGGAAGAAAAGACAGTCTCAACAACTTGACTCTGCTATGATAAGTTTAGCAGTCGCAGCCCATCCGTCTCCCGCGGCTGCAGTTTCAATTTCTTTCTGTGCTTTTCACTCCAGCCTTAAATCAAGCAGTCAATCGTATTGACTGATCGCTTGCTGGGTGCAGATCACTGTACTAAACGCCTGGGAGAGTACAATATAACAGTACTGGTAGACATAGACCCTGTCCACAACATCAATTCCTTCTTCTCCCCATATATATATATATATCTATATATATCTATATATAGATATATAGCGATATATAGATAGATAGATAGATGATGGATAGATAGATAGATAGATAGATAGATAGATAGATAGATAGATAGATATATCCCTTTGCTGTTTTCGGTCGTTGTAAACTGCACCGCTTCTGGTCGGACTGAAACATGTGCCTGTGTTTTGAATTCTTCCAGGCTCGTTCGTGATGATAATCAGAGTTAACGAGTTGCATTTCTTGTTGACTTTCCGGGGTATAATAACCGGGGGACTCTGATGACTGTAATTTTCAGGGTGATGTTGCAATGGGGGGGGGGGTGCAAGAGAGAAGAGAAGGAGAAGGGGAGGAGATGCGAGTGGCCCAGTGCTGAACTTTGCCTCTTGTTCCCTCTCCTGTATGTAAATCACCTTTAAACTGGGGTTCATAAACAGGGCAAGAGCACAGCCTGCTTGCTTTAGTTCTCTCGACATCCCGTGACTACGGACTGCCCAAAGGCTAGGGGAAGGAGGCGACTGTGCGCGAAACAGGAACCCAGCCCCCAAACTACTAGAAGACAGTTTACAACCCCTTCTGCAGTCTGTGTCCAAGCAGGGAGATGAGAGACGAAAGTGGAATATCACCCTTGAAAGGTCGGTCGGTTTTTGTCTTGCTGGGAAAAACCTATTCTTGAGGGATAAACGCTGATCCCGGCCTCTCTGGAAGAAGAGATCTCTTCCTGCAGAGGATGGAGGAGGTCTCGGATTATTATCTTTTTTTTTTTTTGGCCGGGGGGAGGGCGAAGGACGGATGGGGAAAAGAGGTGGAGCAGGCTTTCGAGAGAGGTGATGGATGTGACCCCCTTATGTTGATGAAGTTTTGCTAACGGCTTGGGGGAGGGAGGAAGCTCTCTGGGATGGGCTAACGATAATGGGGGCTAACAAGCGCTTAGCACAATGCTCTGCGCACAGTAAGCACATTCATGCATTATTCTTTTAGACTGTGAGCCCACTGTTGGGTAGGGACTGTCTCTACATGTTGCCAACTTGTACTTCCCAAGAGCTTAGTACAGTGCTCTGCACACAGTAAGCGCTCAATAAATACGATTGATGATGATTATTCATTCAATAAATACGATTGAATGAATAACAACGTACATTGTAGGGCCGAAGCAGAAGGCTTGGCTATGGAAAAGTGAAGGATTGAACTGCCTCCGTTTAGGGAAACTACAAAACGCGGGGGGCGGGAGGGGAATACCACTCTAGCATCTAGAGGGGAAAAAGCTGGGATCCAAGTGCTGCGATTTCAGGGCACATCATCAAAATCAATCGTATTTGTTGAGCGCTTACTATGCTGTCCGGGACCTGATTCCAAACTAATGTCCGGGGGAGATGGGGGCTAGTGCCCTCGGGCAAGAGCTGCGGACAACCTAGGGATAATCAGCAGCTCTTCTAAGCTGGTTTTTCATTCATTCAATCAATCGTATCTATTGAGCGCTTACTGTGTGCAGAGCACTGTACTAAGCGCTTGGGAAGTACAAGTCGGCAACATATAGAGACAGTCCCTACCCAGCAACGGGCTCACAGTCTAGAAGGGGAGACAACGAAACAAAACATGGAGACAGGTGTCAAAATCGTCAGAACAAACAGAATTAAAGCTGTATGCCTGTCATTAACAAAATAGAATAGTAAATATGTACAAGTAAAATGGAGTAATAAAGGTTTTCCTTTCGTCCCTTGCTTTCCTTGGGAACGGCAGTCCTCCCGCCCCCCACATACCAGTCTCGGTGCTCGGGCCTCCCCCCTCCCTGAGTTTCCCATTTGGGGAAACTGAGGCCCTTTATGGCAGGTGGCAGCCAGGGCTTTAGGAGGCTTGCGCGTGCAGGTCACCTAAGTCTTTTTCTGTGACCTTGTAAATTTGAGTCTGATCGTCATCATAATAATGGGATTTGTTAAGCTTTTGCCATGTGCCAAGCACTGTTCCAAACGCTGGGGTACATACAAGGTAATCGGGTTGTCCCACGTGGGGCTCACAGTCCTCATCCCCATTTTACAGACGACGGAAGTGAGGCCCAGAGAAGTTAAGTGGTAAATGGCTTGCTCCAGGTCACACGGCAGACCAGTGGTGGAAGGGGATTAGAACCCACATCCTCTGACTTCCAAGCCCGTGCTCTTTCCACTAGGGCTTGTGGGGAGAATAATCATTATATCTGTCATTTTATTTATATATATATTGACATCTGTATTGATGTCCATCTCCCCCCATAATAATAATAATAGCGTTTGTTAAGCGCTTACTATGTGCCAGGCCCTTTACTAAGCGCTGAGCTCGTTGTGGGCAAGGGTTGTCTGTCTATTGCTGCACTGTAGTTTCCCAAGCGCTTAGTAAAGTGCTGTGCACATAGTAAACGCTTAGTAAATACGATTAAATGGATTCCAGGACCATTCCCACTTCCTGGGTATCCACCGCACCTGGAGGGGAGCAGTTCCTGGGTCTTAGCCAATCCTCCCCATCCCCTTCCCTGCTTCCCGGACCCCTGGGTCCGCCACAATTTCCTCGGCGAAGGACAAAGGGGAAAATCTGGGAAAGAAGCAGCAGGCACAGCCGTGGCTCCTTGCGTGGAGCCCAAAGCGAGCGCGCATTGTGCAGTCGTATTATTTAGTATTCATTTATTCAATCAATTGTATTTATTGAGCGCTTACTCTGTGCAGATCACTGGACTAAGCGCTTGGGAAGTACACGTCGGCAAACTATAGAGAAACAGCATGGCTCAGTGGAAAGAGCCCGGATTTGGGAGTCAGAGGTCATGGGTTCTAATCCCGACTCCGCCTCTTCTCTGCTGTTTGACTTTGGACAAGTCACTTCACTTCTCTGGGCCTCAGTTCCCTCATCTGTACAATAGGGATGAAGACTGTGAGCCCCTCGTGGGACAGCCTCATTACCTCGTATCTCCCCCAGTGCTTAGAACAGTGCTTGGCACATAGTAAGAGCTTAACAAATGCCAACATTATTATTATTATTTAGTAGAGAGACACGGCATGGCTTTCCAACAGCACATAGTAAACTAGCGCTTAACAAATGCCATTATTATTATTATCAATCAGTCAATCAATCAATCGTATTTATTGAGCGCTTACTGTGTGCAGAGCACTGTACTAAGCGCTTGGGAAGTACAAGTTGGCAACATATAGAGACAGTCCCTACCCAACAGTGGGCTCACAGTCTAGAAGGGGGAGACAGAGAACAAAACAAAACAGAATAACAAAATAAAATAGAATAGATATGTACAAGTCAAATACATAGAGTAATAAATACGTACAAACCTATATACATATATACAGGTGCTGTGGGGAAGGGAAGGAGGTAAGGTGGGGGGGTGGAGAGGAAGGAGGGGGCTCAGTCTGGGAAGGCCTCCTGGAGGAGGTGAGCTCTCAGTAGGGCCTTGAAGGGAATTATTATTATTAAAATGGAGATGAAGACTGTGAGCCCCTCGTGGGACAACCTCATTACCTGGCATCTCCCCCAGCGCTTAGAACAGTGCTTGGCACATAGTAAGAGCTTAACAAATACCGACATTATTATTATTATTATCATCATCATGTGGTGGAGCTGGGATGTCTGCCGTGTGACCCCGGGCAAGTCACTAACTTCTCGGCGCCTCAGTTACCACATCTGTAAAATGGGGATGACGACTGTGAGCCCCACGCGGGACAACCTGATCACCTTGTACCTCCCCCAGCGCTTAGAACAGTGCTTTGCACATAGTAAGCGCTTACCAAGTACCAACATTATTATTATCATCATCATGTGGCGGAGCTGGGATGTCTGCCGTGTGACCCCGGGCAGGTCATTTAACTTCTCGGCGCCTCAGTTACCACATCTGTAAAATGGGGATGACGACTGTGAGCCCCGCGCGGGACAACCTGATCACCTTGTATTCCCCCCAGCGCTTAGAACAGTGCTTTGCACATAGTGAGCGCTGAACAAATGCCATTATTATTTAGTAGAGAGACACGGCGTGGCTTTCCGCCCCCTCCCCTCCCATTTATAGTATTTAACTCCGTCGGTGCTACCAAAACCCAACCTCTTTCCCTTATGTGAAACAAAATATCCTGCCCTCTGCCCCCTTTCTTCCTTCCTCCCTCCCTCCCTCCCCTTCTTCCTTCCTCTGGCCGTCCTCCCGGGCCATTTTTCTGCGCCGGGCTGGGCCGAAAGCTCACAGAAAAGGCATCTGGGGAGGGCGCGGGCTACTCAGGGGTCACTTGGTTGGTTTGTTTGGGGCTGGGGGCGAGCTGGAAGCCCCGCTCCGGCCTCACTCACCGCCTGGCCAGTGACCACCCACCAGACAGGCTTGGGGCGAGGGGGCTGACTACTGAGTGGACAGGCTGGGGGCTGACCACCCACCGGACAGGCTTGGGGCAGGGGCTGACTACTGAGTGGACAGGCTGGGGGCTGACCACCCACCGGACAGGCTTGGGGCAGGGGGCTGACTACTGAGTGGACAGGCTGGGGGCTGACCACCACCGGACAGGCTCAGGCCGGGGGGCTGACCCCAGGCCGGGCTCAGGGCGCCGACAGTTGGGTCCGATGGGAGAGATGCCGGGCGCGCTGAGCCGGGCCCGGCTGCGGTCGCTCCTAAAGCCCCGGCACCAGAAAAGGGCCGCCGAGGCCCAGAAGAGGAGCGAATCCTTCCTGCTCAGCGGGCTCGGTAAGCGCCGCTCCCACACTGCGCCCACACTGCGCCCACACCGCTCGGGGACAAAACGCGGCTCCTAGGCCTTCCCAGACTGAGCCCCCTTTTTCCTCTCCTCTTCCCCACCTCAGGGGCCGTTGTGATCGCATATTTTGAAACCCTACTGAGAACTCACCTCCTCCAGGAGGCCTTCCCAGGCTGAGCCCCCTTTTACCGCTTCTCCTCCCCATCCCCCCCGCCCTACCTCCTTCCCCTCCCCACAGCACCTGTATATATTTATTACTCTATTTATCTTATTTGTACATATCTATTCTATTTATTTTATTTTGTTAGTATGTTTGGTTTTGTTCTCCGTCTCCCCCTTTTAGACTGTGAGCCCACTGTTGGGTCGGGACTGGCTCTATATGTTGCCAATTTGTACTTCCCAAGCGCTTAGTACAGTGCTCTGCACATAGTAATCGCTCAATAAATACGATTGATGATGATGATGATTTATTACTCTATTACTTGTACATATTTACTATTTATTTTGTTAATGATGTACATATAGCTTTAATTCTATTTGTTCTGACGATTGACATCTGTCTACAATCAATCAATCGTATTTTTTGAGCGCTTACTGTGTGCAGAGCACCGTACTAAGCGCTTGGGAAGTACAAGTTGGCAACATATAGAGACAGTCCCTACCCGACAGTGGGCTCACAGTCTAAAAGAATTTAGGCAAGTCATTTAGGGACCGTCTCTATATGTTGCCAACTTGTACTTCCCAAGCGCTTAGTACAGTGCTCAGTAAGTGCTCAATAAATACGATTGAATGAATGAATTTAACTTCTCTGGGACGCAGTGACCTCATGTTTTGTTTTGTCGTCTATCTCCCCCTTCTAGACTGTGAGCCCCTTGTTGGGTAGGGACCGTCTCTCTATGTTACCGACTTGTACTTCCCAAGCGCTCAGTACAGTGCTGTGCACACAGTAAGCGCTCAATACGATTGAATGAATGAATGAATGAATGAATGAAGAGCCGAGGGGGGGCTTCGGGGGGTGGGCACTTTCTGAAGCAGCGTGGTTCAGTGGAAAGAGCCCGGGCCTGGGAATCAGAAGTCATGGGTTCTAATTCCGGCTCCGCCACTTGTCTGCTGTATAATAATGATGGTATTTTTTTTAAGCGCTTACTATGTGCAAAGCACCGTTCTAAGCGCTGGGGAGGTTACAAGGTGATCAGGTTGTCCCATGGGGGGCTCACAGTCTTAATGTATGAATTTAGGCAAGTCATTTAGGGACCGTCTTTATATGTTGCCAACTTGTACTTCCCAAGCGCTTAGTACAGTGCTCAGTAAGTGCTCAATACGATTGAATGAATGAATTTAACTTCTCTGGGCCTCAGTGACCTCATCTGTAAAATGGGGATTAATAATAACTGCTGAATTTTAGTTTCCAAGCGCTTAGTACAGTGCTCTGCCCACAGTAAGTGCTCAATAAATACAAATGAATGAATCATAATAATAATGACATTTATTAAGCACTTACTATGTGCAAAGCACTGTTCTAAGTGCTGGGGAGGTTACAAGGTAATCAGGTTGTCCCACAGGGGGCTCAAGATTGAATGAATGAATGAATGAATGAATGAATGAAGTGGCGGAGGCGGGATTAGAATCCACGACCTCTGACTCCCAAGCCCGGGCTCTTTCCACTGAGCCACGATGCTTCACAGGTGCCCGGGTCGGGTTGCTTGGAGAACAACAACAATAATAATGATGGTATTTGTTGAATGCTTACTATGTGACAGGCAGTGTACTAAGCGCTGGGGTGGATACAAGCACCCTTCTAGACTGTTAGCCGGTTGTTGGGTAGGGACCGTCTCTCTCTGTTGCCTACTTGTACTTCCCAAGCGCTTAGTCCAGTGCTCTGCACACAGTAAGTGCTCAATAAATATGATTGAATGAATGAAGCCAAACGTTTTGGGCACAGTCCCCTGTCTCACGTGGGGCGCAGAGTCTCAATCCCCATTTTACAGCGGAGGTAACTGAGGCCCGGAGAAGTGAAGTGACTTGCCCAAAGTCACACGGCAGACAAATGGCGGAGTAGGATTAGAACCCACGACCTTTGACTCCCAGGCCTGGGCTCTAGCCACTCTGACATGCTGTTCCTTCAAACAATTTTGAGGATGGGGGCAGGGGGGTTCTAGGCTGGGCACCCCCCGGGAGGGGTGTAAAGCTGCAAGGAGGAGGAAACGGTGTGGCCTAGTGGATAGAACAAGGGCCTGGGTTCTAATCCCAGCTCTGCCACTTGTCTGCTCTGTGACCTTGGGCAAGTCACCCAACTTCTCTGAACCATAGTGACCTCGTCGGTAAAATGGGGATGAAGACCGCGAACCCCACGAGGGACAGGGCCTAGGTCCAACCCGATTAGTTTGCATCTCCCCCAGCGCTTAGTACAGAGCCTGGCCCATAATCAGCCGTTAACCAAAAGCAAAATGTTCGCCAGCAAAACCCCTTGCTCTCCAGCTCGGTCCCTTGGACCGTTTGGCCGCTGTTCGGGGCGGGTGGGAGAGGGAGATAAAAGTGGAAAATTACCCCGGCCGGATAAACCCTCCCCCTTTGCGGGGTGGGGAGCAAATGGTGGGAGGATAATAATAATGATGGCTTTTTTTAAGGATTTACTATGTGTCAAGCCCTGTTCTAAACGCTGGGGAGGTCACAAGGTGATCAGGTTGTCCCACGGAGGGCTCAGTCTTAATCCCCATTTTACAGATGAGGTCACTGAGGCCCAGAGAAGCGACTTCCCCAAAGTCACACAGCTGACAATTGGCAGAGCTGGGATTTGAACCCGTGTATATATACAGGCATTTATTAAGATCTTACTAAGTGCAAAGCACTGTTCTAAGCGCTGGGGAGGTTACAGGGTGATCAAGTTGTCCCACAGGGGGCTCACAGTCATAATCCCCATTTTCCAGATGAGGTCACTGAGGCACAGGCATATATATATATATATATATATATATATATATATATATATATATATAGGCATTTATTAAGATCTTACTAAGTGCAAAGCACTGTTCTAAGCGCTGGGGAGGTTACAAGGTGACCAAGTTGTCCCACGGGGGGCTCACAGTCATAATCCCCATTTTCCAGATGAGGTCACCGAGGCACAGAGAAGTTAAGTGACTTGTCCAAAGTCAAGTTGTCCCACGGTGGGGGGGTTCACAGTCTTAATCCCCATTTTCCAGATGGTCTCTATGTGATGCCAATTTGTACTTCCCAAGCGCTTAGTACAGTGCTCTGCACATAGTAAGCGCTCAATAAATACGATTGATTGATTGATTGAGGCACAGAGAAGTTGCACCTTGCCCAAAGCCACACAGCTGACAATTGGCGGAGGCGGGATTTGAACCCACGACCCCTGACTCCAAAGCCCGGGCTCTTTCCACTGGGCCACGGGACTCGTGGGGAGGGCAATCTGGCCCTCCTCCCGCGTCATGTTCGGAGGGTATCAGGGGAGGGGAAGGGGAGGGGGGCATCCGGGCGCCAGCTGGCCCGACCAGGGGCTGTCCTGGACGCCCAAAGAGCGGAACTAGTCGGAGACGCTTCCTCATTGTGCCCCCACCCCCAGCCCCGCCCTCTGCCCCGCCTCTACCGCCTCTCTATAAAGCTTTCGGGCAACCCGCCTGCAGTCACCATCCGTGCCTGGCAGAGTGTGGCCTAGCTGGTGCTGCCCCTGCGACTCTGTACTAACTTCCCCCATCCGCTTGGATTCTCCCTGCCTTGGCCGGACACCCTTTTCTCCCCCTCCCTCCCTCCGAGGTGGGCAGCGATGACTCTCAAAACCGAGGCCTCGGGACCCACGCTCACTTACTCTAAGATGAGGGGCATGGTGGCCATCCTGATTGGTGAGTGGCAGAAAGAGACAGCCGGGCACTGGATCTCTTTCCTTAGTGTAGGGCAGGTTTGGAAACTGTAGATTTCCTTCATTCAGTCGTAGTTACTGAGCCCTTATTGTGTGCAGAGCACTGTACTAAAGCGCTTGATTTCATGGGCCTAGGAGACCAACCCCAATATGTTGTGGTTTTTTTTTGTTTGTTTTTCCCTTTGCAGCTTTTATGAAGCAAAGACGAATGGGGCTGAACGACTTCATTCAGAAAATTGCCACCAACTCCTACGCATGCAAACAGTAAGTAGTTTAATAATAATAATGGTATTTAAGTGCTTACTATGTGCCAAGCACTGTTCTAAGCACTGGGGGGTGCAAACAGTAAGTAGTTTAATAATAGTTTAATAATAATAATAATGGTATTTAAGTCCAGTCCTCTCCGTCCCCCTCTCCATCCCCCCGTCTTACCTCCTTCCCTTCCCCACAGCACCTGTATATATGTATATATGGTTGTACATATTTATTACTCTATTTATTTATTTATTTTACTTGTACATTTCTATCCTACTTATTTTGTTGGTATGTTTGGTTGTGTTCTCTGTCTCCCCCTTTTAGACTGTGAGCCCACTGTTGGGTAGGGACTGTCTCTGTGATGCCAATTTGTACTTCCCAAGCGCTTAGTACAGTGCTCTGCACATAGTAAGCGCTCAATAAATACGATTGATTGATTGATTTAAGTGCTTACTATGTGCCAAGCACTGTTCTAAGCACTGGGGGGGTGCAAACAGTAAGTAGTTTAATAATAATAATGGTATTTAAGTGCTTACTATGTGCCAAGCACTGTTCTAAGCACGGGGGGGCGGGGGTACAAAGTAATCAGGTTGTCCCACGTAGAGCTCACAGTCTTAATCCCCATTTTACTGATGAGGTAACTAAGGCACAGAGAAGTGACTTGCCCAAGGTCACACAGCTGTCAAGAGGCGGAGGCGGGATTAGAACCCACATCCTCTGACTCCCAAACCCGGGTTCTTTCCACTGAGCCACGCTGCTTCTCCCTAAGAGTTTGGAGGCATGCCGAAATACTTTATCGATATCTTAAAGTTTCCGGGAGGGAGGATTTGGAATTGTTTAGTTTGTTGCAAATGGCCAGAGGATTTACTGGAAAACTTCTCCCCCGCCCCCCTTTCAAAACCCTTTTGAACCAAGCACAGTAAGGACAGCTGTTCCTGCTTTTGCAGAAGCAGAGTCACTTTTTAATTCCCGAATCATTCTGGGCCTGATGTTTAATGCAGAACCTCAGAGGTTGATGATGAAACGGAAAGATTTTGGTTTCCTTACGGGTAAGGAAACTATGTAGTTGGATTTTTTTTTTTCGGTTTAACATTCCTCTATCAAAACTCGCAAGTCCCTTGAAAGTGCTGAAACGTGTCTGCCCCCTAGCGGTGGGTCATTCCTGCGGCCGAAGCCAGAGTTTTAATGATTTTTTTTTATTCCTCTAATCTTTTGCAGCCCCGAAGTTCAGACTATTTTGAAAATATCCCAACCTCAAGAGCCCGAGCTTATGAATGCCAATCCATCCCCTCCAGTAAGTATTTTTTTTTTATTTATGATGCATCTCCAGGAGAAAACTAAATGAGTCAGGCTCGGGGTACTCCTACATCAGGTTTAAAAATAGCATTTCTGAATATTAACGTCAACAGGAATGCCTCATTAGTTCATCTCAGAACACAGTGACAGTAGTTTTGAGTCACTGGACTTTAAACAAAAACATCTATGAAGGAAAAAAGTCACTTTCTTAAACATGCTTCTAAAATGTGATTTTTTTTTTATTAATGGGTCATAGCCAAATCCTCAATGAACTTCTTATTCCACACTCTGTCATTTGGAAATAGAGAAACTTTCTCTATGGATTCATTCATTCTATCGTATTTATTGAGCACTTACTGTGTGCAGAGCACTGTAAGCACTTGGGAAGTCAAGATGTATTGAGGGCATAGTGTCAGTTTTTGTTATGCTAAATGGCTGGTTTATCAACAAATGATCGCATTTTTGCTTGATTCTTTTGATTAAAAAATTTTTTTTTTGCATTTTCTAAATTTCAGCCCAGTCCTTCGCAGCAGATCAACCTAGGCCCATCATCCAACCCTCATGCTAAACCATCAGATTTTCACTTCCTGAAAGTGATTGGGAAAGGGAGTTTTGGGAAGGTGAGTTCTGTTTATCAACCCCAAATGTGATCACCTACTGATCAGAAGATCACACCCCTTCTTCCGGCGCTTCATTTGGAACACATACTAATGGCTTCTAAAACTTATTTTCAGGTTCTCCTTGCAAGGCACAAGGCAGAAGAAGAATTCTATGCAGTCAAAGTTTTACAAAAGAAAGCAATCCTGAAGAAGAAAGAGGTATGGTAACCCTTTTCCCTTATCTGCTCACACCTACACCACTCATCTTTATTTTATCTCATCTTCAAACTAAAGAGAAGTGCCCACTAATTATCCGTTTACTTCATTTCCAGGAGAAGCACATCATGTCAGAACGCAATGTCCTGCTGAAAAACGTGAAGCACCCTTTCCTGGTTGGGCTCCACTTCTCTTTCCAGACGGCAGACAAATTGTACTTTGTCCTCGACTACATTAATGGTGGAGAGGTGAGCAGGAAGCTTAGCAGATAACCCTTGCTAGCCGGGGCACACGATCGCATTCTCTTCAGCTTAAAAGGAAAAAGCTTTTTTAAAGATATTTAAGGAGGAAAAGTTACTAGAATTAGAAGTGCTCATAACTTGCCAGGTTTCAAGTTGCTAGTGGATCACTGGGCTATTTCCTACCATTGTTCCCTTTTGCTATATATGTCAAAGCTAATTAAATGCATTGTTAAAGGGGTTTGGCAGTGTGTGCCTAACTTTGTTCTTTCTGTCTCCTGTAGTTGTTCTACCATCTCCAGAGGGAACGTTGCTTCCTGGAACCAAGGGCTCGTTTCTACGCAGCTGAAATAGCCAGTGCCCTGGGTTATTTGCACTCCCTGAACATTGTTTATAGGTAAGCACGGTGGGGGGCCGCGGGGGAATCTCCAGAGGGTGACTGTGAATTAGGTGTAGAGTACTGGCTAAAGCTTCTATACTGATTTTGCATAAAAATCAATCTGGAAAATAATCCCTTCTCAAAATACCAGTCCGCCTAACAACGAAATTGAACGATCCAGACTTTCCCATTGTCTTAAACTACCTTCAGGGAGAAGAAATCGACCCCCTCTACCAGCTAGCCAGTTTATTTACTGAGAGTTCACTGTGTGCAGAGAGCTGTACTAAGCGCTTGGGATTGCACAATATAGCAATACAGACATTCCCTGCCCATAACGAGTTTACAGTTTAGAGAGAGGGACAGGCATTAATAAATGACAGATATGTACATAAGTACATAAGTGCTTATGTTGCCAACTTGTACTTCCCAAGCGCTTAGTACAGTGCTCCGCACTCAGTAAGTGCTCAATAAATACGATTGATTGATTGATTTGGGGCTGGGAGGGGAGATGAATGAATAAAGGGAGCAAGTCAGGGCGACGCAGAAGGGAGTGGATGAAGAGAAAAGGAGGGCTTAGTCAGGGAAGGCCTCTTGGAGATGTGCCTTTAATAAGACTTTGAAGCCCCGGCCCAGGGGTGTGGGGGAAGGGGGCTGGTGAAGACCGATGCCTTAAATGGTGCTTTAGCAGCCCAAGAAACTCAATACTGAATCAAAGTGGAAGTGCTCATTTGCTTCATTTCAAATGAGCATTTATGAATCAATCAATAGTAACTATTGAGAACTATTGTTGCAGAGGATGGGAAATGTGGGTTATCACTATTAAATGAAGAAAAATTAATGATTTTTTTTTTTTTTTTTACTGTTACAGAGACTTGAAGCCAGAGAATATTTTGCTCGATTCTCAAGGGCACATTGTCCTGACTGACTTTGGACTCTGCAAAGAAAACATAGAACACAATGGCACAACATCCACCTTCTGTGGCACACCTGAGGTAATAATAATAATAATTGTGTTTTAAATGCTAAGTGTCAGGCAGTGTACTAAGCGCTGGGGTAGATAGAAGGTACTTTGAGCCCCAGTTTAGAGTTCTATGTTCTTCCAACAGTGGAGAATTAAACAGCTATGGGGAGAGTAACCTGTTTTTAGATATCATGGCTCCTGGGACCTAGAAAAATAATAATAATAATAATATTTGTTACGCACTTACTATGTGCCAAGCACTGTTCTAAGTGCTGGGGTGGATACAAGGTAATCAGGTTGTCCCATGTGGGGCTCAGTCTTAATCTCCATTTTACAGGTGAGGGAACAGAGGCACAGAGAAGTTAAGTGATGTGCCCCAGGTCACACAGCAAACAAGTGGCAGAGCAGGGATTAGAACCCATGACTTCTGACTCCTAAGCCTGTGCTCTTTCCACGAAGCCAAACTGCTTCTCATGACTGTTGAAAGATGACTGTTCTAAGATAGTCTCATAATCGGTGGTATTTACTGGGCACTTACTGAGTGCTTAATCAATACCATTTTACAGTTTGCTCACTGTATTAAGTGCTTGGGAAAATATGAAGCAACAAGACTTGGTCCACAGCAAGCTTACAGTCTAGACAGGGATTTTCTCTGAAAAGATCCAAAAGTGTTAAACCCCTGTTTTAAGAATGATTGTCTCTTTAAGAATTAGGCTCTTCGGTAAATGCCTGTGTAAATAGAATAAAAACTGTTCACATTACCATCCCGGAATTTCTGATGAATTTCCAGATTTTTTTAAAAAAAATTGCCTTTGGAAGCCTCTAATAATATTTTTGTTCTATTAACAGTATCTTGCACCAGAAGTTCTTCACAAGCAACCCTATGACAGGACTGTTGACTGGTGGTGTCTAGGAGCTGTTCTTTACGAGATGCTGTATGGATTGGTAAGCAGTACATTTCAGTAATTTTGGTCTGCCATGAACTGGAAAGTCATGAGAAGCTTCTTTGCCCCACTTCCTTGTAACTGCAGTCATTCAGGTTTAAGTTGTCAGTACAGGCAGGCTACAGGCCATTAAGCTATATTCTGGCTTTATCAGTCAAGCTAGTGTAACACTGTTCCCACTATTTGGCAATGTGGTACATATTTGAGATATCACTGGTCCATAAAAAAAAAAAAACTCTACATCCCACCAGACCTAAACTCATTTAAAAAATATGAAATAGTAATCCTTCTAATGAGTGTTAGTTTATCTTCCCTGAAAGTTCAGCACATTTTCATTTAAGTCCTGCCAATTGCCAGGTTTTAGTCCCATTCCATTTTTGGTACAGTGTCTGTAGAGTCTTTGTTTTCTTTAAACATCTAATTAAGCTTATATTTCCTTTCAGCCTCCATTTTATAGCCGGAACACCGCTGAAATGTATGACAACATTTTGAACAAGCCACTTCAGTTGAAGCCAAACATCACAAATTCTGCCAGGCATCTACTTGAGGGCCTACTGCAAAAAGAACGAACCAAGAGACTTGGGGCCAGGGATGACTTTGTAAGTAGGATTTTCCTGGACTTTTGAGCGGTGTTGGAAATATAGGCTTAGAACATACTACCTAGTGCATCTAGCCCATCTAATTTTTATTTACATGCTCTCTCTCTCTCCCTAACAGATGGAGATTAAGAACCACATTTTCTTCTCTGTAATTAACTGGGATGATCTCATTAATAAGAAGATTACACCCCCTTTTAACCCAAATGTGGTAAGTACTTCTTCAATGTCTAGTGGGTTTCCAAAAGACCATGGCTCTCTTTAGAGAGGGGGATGGTTAGTCGGAGGGAAACTAAAATCAACCGTATTTGAGTGCTTAATGTGCATGGAGCACTGTACTAAGCATTTGGGCGAGTACAATCTAACAGTGTTGGTAGGCGCATTCCCTACCCACAACAAGATTACAGTCTAGAGCAAAGGAACAAATATAAGTCAGTCCTCATATGGAGCCACCGTAGAAGTACAGGGGTAAACAGAGGAAGTCTGCAATTGTCAAAGCAGTTTCTAAGTGTCCATCTAGGAAAACAAGTAGAAACCAGATACTTCGAGGCAAGTAGTCCTACTGGCCAGTTGCCACCAAAGCCCTACTGGTCACAGTGAAATTGATCTCTGGCCTATGGAAAGTAGGGAAACTACTGGCAAGGAGTTCATTGAGAAATAACTAGTTGAAATAGGTGCCCCACAGGAGTTTAAGAGAATCCCTGAGCTCAAGAAATAGCAAAAGTGTGAGCTCTTGTGTCTCAGCCCCTCAGTTCTTGGCCATCCAAGCTGGAACCGGATTGCTCACCCTGATCTTTGCTTGTTGTTGGACAGAGTGGACCCAGTGACCTGCGGCACTTCGATCCCGAGTTTACAGAAGAGCCGGTCCCCAACTCCATTGGCCAGTCCCCGGACAGCATTCTCATCACTGCCAGCGTCAAAGAAGCAGCCGAAGCGTTCCTGGGCTTCTCCTATGCACCCCCCGTGGATTCTTTCCTCTGAACTGGCTGGCGGGGGCACGGCTTTTGGAAGGGCATCGGGGGCTTTTTTAATTTCAAGATTTTTATGTTGTTGTTGTTGGCCTTTAGACTGATCTGCCGGCTGACTGATCATCTTGAAAGATAATTTGCACATCTCTGTGGAAGCTTGGCAGCCTTTAATTTCAAACTACACTGTTTGCTGGAAGCTTTCTGAAGAGCACATACTCCTTGCAGTGAGCTCACAAGATTTGTTGTTGTTGTTGTTGTTTTTAGTCTCCCCTCAAGTGGTGCTATCTCTTTGAAACGAGCATCAGATGGCTGTCCTAGACGGCTGTGGTAGTTTGGTAGGAGCAAGTGGCTGTGTGGAAGTGGTTTTCTCAAAATCCTTGCTTGAAGATCTATCCAGATCTGCTAATGGATTTTATGAAATGTGCCTTTTTCTGATGAGATCGTGTTAGCTCCAAAGCTTTCCTGTTGCAGAGTTTCTCTTTTTTTTTCTCCCTCTCCTGTGGATATACTATGTGAAAATGGTATGAGTTTGGTATGCTTACTCCAGATGGATTTAGTTTGCATCAATGTGACACTTGCAGGATTCTACAAAGTGGGACATTGTTTGTTTTCTTCCATATTTGGAAGATAAATATACGTCTAGACGTTGAGGGGATTTTTTTGTAAGATATATAGTTAATAACTAAATTTTATTGAAATGGGCTTGCCATGACTTGTACCCAGATGCTTGAAGAAAGCATTGCTGCTACAAATATTTCTATTTTTAGAAAGGGTTTTTATGGACCAAAATGCCCCAACTGCAGTCAGTTAAAGCTGTTGGTTTCACTGAATAGAAGTTTGAAACGGTCACCTGTAAAATGGGCATTATTTATGGTTTTCCTTTTTGCATTCCTGATAATTACTTGTAATGTATTGTAAAGAAAAGACAAAAGTCTGTACATTGAGTTATAACATTAGATGTATATTTAAACTTCCAGGCTTACTTGTAACATGTATATATCATCATTGTAATGTACTGTAATTAACATGGGTATAATATGTACAACCCTCACCACACAACTTTTTTTGTGTGATCAAACCTATTTTGGTTTGCAGTAAAAGTCTTGAAAAAAATATTGATACTGTGTGGTTTTTCATGTTTAAAAAAAGCCAACCAGAAAATGTGTTCACCAATTTATTCCTGACAATTTAGGTGGAGGAGAAAGGGGCTGTTGGTGCCACACTTCTGTCTACCCTGACTGGGATCTGAGTTCATCCACTGCCTCCCCCTAAGCCCACACAGTTAGAGTCTCTAGCCCCCTCCCTTCCCTCTAGGCTGTAAACTTTTTGTGAGCAGGAAACATGTCTACCAACTCTTACATTGTGTTTTCCCAAGCATTTAGTACAGTGGTCAAAAAATTCCATTGATTGATTCCCTCTTCCCACCAGCTCTAGAGGCAAGGGCTCTCATACAGATCCAAGGACTTCTCTCTCTCTATCGCTCTCTCTCGTGATACTAGGTCAACAGTGCTAAAGGGACAATTATTTTCCAAGTATAAGTTTTTAGTTCATTGAATAAACTGCATAAACATTTCCAGGTGCAAACATATGTAAGGATGACATTCTGACTGGCAGCAATGTGGTAAACTGGGCTGCCAAACCTGGGAATGAAACCAAAAGCCAAAGTATTCTGGCACCTTGGTTCAGCTGGGACGGTTTAGTCACACGCAACGCAAGTTCAGCCACAGACCCTGCTGGGAGAGGAGCTAGACCCCAACCTCTGAGCCCTCTGGTGAGGCAGAATATTACTTTATTTAAATGACTTGGTAAAGGAGGGTAAAGTGAAGGAAAGGAGATTGAGCCCAACCCCTAGACCACTATATTTCTGAAGGGGAAGTACAGGTTGGGAAACTGAGAAAACAGGCTGCCTATACTGCAGTCCTAACTTGCCCTGCCTCAAACTTGTGTGGCTCATTCAAGTTGTTAATGGTGCCTTGTTAAGTGCTCACAATGTACTGGTGCTGGAGTAGATACATGGTAATCAGGTAGTAAATATATAAATATAAATATAATGGCATTTATTAAGCACTTACTATGTGCAAAGCATCATCATCATCATCAATCGTATTTATTGAGTGCTTACTGTGTGCAGAGCACTGTACTAAGCGCCTGGGAAGTACAAGTTGGCCACATATATAGACAGTCCCTACCCAATAGTGGGCTCACAGTCTAAAAGGGGGAGAGCACTGTTCTAAGCGCTGGGGAGCTTACAAGGTGATCAGGTTGTCCCACGAGGCACTCACAGTCTTAATCCCCATTTTACAGATGAGGTAACTGAGGCCCAGAGAAGTGAAGTGACTTGCCCAAAGTCACACAGCTGACAAGTGGCGGAGCCGGGATTTGAACGCATGACCTCTGACTCCAAAGCCCGTGCTCTTTTCACTGAGCCACGCTGCTTCTCTTTAGTACACAGTTCCTGTCCCACATGGGGCTCACACTCTTAAGTGTCAAGGAAACTTCTAAGTCACAGCACCATATTCATGACCCTAGAAGCGGGTGTGCACAAACCCGCCGACCATCCCTAAGAGCACGGATCTGGGAGTCGGAGGACCCGAGTTCTAATCCTGCCTCTGCCAATTGCCTACTGTGTGACTTTAAGCAAGTCACTCCATTGTGTGTCACTTGCCTCATCCATAACATGAGCATTCCTAAATATCTGTGTTCCATGTAGACTGTGAACCCCATGTGGGACAGGGACAGTATCCAACCTCCAAAGATATTGGATACTCAATATCCAATATCCAAAGATAAAGTAGATTATCTTATATCTACCTTAGCACTTAGTACAGTGCTCGGCTCTTAATAAGTGCTTAAAATATTACTATTATTATCATCACCATCCCTGCAGGGAGCCAAACTTTCTGCTCAAGGCCATGGTATTTATGGTTTCTATGATATTTATGGTGTGCACTGTGTATACTAATAATAATAATTTTGGTATTTGTTAAATGCTTACCTTATACCAAGCACTGTACTAAGCTCTGATGTAGATACAAGTTAATCAGGTCTCAGTCCCAATAGGAAGAATTCCCACCTTGCAGATGAGGGAACGAAGGCACAGAGAAGTTGAGTGACTTGCCCAAGATTACAGAGGCAACTAGAGGAGCCTAACTCCCAGGCTTATTCTCTTTCTACTAGACATTTGGTAGAGTTGGCCTACCAAATGTGCTTGGGAGTCAAAGGTCATGGGTTCTAATCCCAGCTCTGCCACTTGTCTGCTGTGCGATCTTGGGCAAGTCACTTCACTTCTCTGTGTCTCAGTTACCTCATCTGTAAAATGGGGATTAAGAGTGTGAGCTTCATGTGGGACTAGAACTGTGTCCAACCTAATTACCTTGCATCTACCCCCTGCTTAAAACAATGCTTGGCACATAGTAAGAGCTTAGTAAATATTATAATTATCATTACCAGACAAAAGACCCCTGCCTTCAGGGGGATTGCAAACTAATGTTGCAGATGAGCAGAGAAATAGTGGGATCCCATTTTAAAGCCAGGATAAAATTGCTGAAAAAAAATGTACAGTATTCTAAACATGTAAAGTACTATATGTATGCATTCATACAAGTTGTGGGAAAGAGAAAGCAGAAGTCAAGGCTTGCTTATTTCTCCAGACTTTGTAGAAAAGTACAAGCTTAAGTAGAAGGAGGGAATTTTATACCCCAGTGAAAAAACTAGAAAACCTGACCCCTTGCAAATAGCTTCTCCATTCATATGGGTGGATGGTGGATTCTTCCCTGCGTGAGAATCCTCCCCACCCAAGATATTTTTATCTAGTAAGAAAGTCAGAAGGCTCCTCCCCTGTCCTTAGATTGTGTTGAACTAGATGCCCGTTTGCTCTGATTCTTTGTCTTCTTGTAGCACTGTAAAAGTTGTTTGTAAAGCATTACCATTCTCATGCACTCCCTCCCTTCTTCACATCTCATTTGCATAATGAATGTAAACCGTACTAGTTTTATCTTACATTAAAAACGTTTTCAGAGCTATAACATACTGTTTGTCTGCCCCTCCCCTCAAGCCCCACAAACACACATTTCCTCAGTTTCTCCCACTCCCGTGAGGAAAATGCCAATCTAGAACCAGCACAGCGGAAGGCCAATACCTAGAGAATGCTGATACTGATTTTCAGATGGGAATTTCCTCCCTGTTGGACTTTGTGGAATGACATAGATGTCCAGGACACCTCGGTGCCGAGACTGATCTACCACAAGTAACTGAAAGGCCATAGCAATGCCATGACTAGATAAGATTAGAAGCAGCATGGTATAGTGGAAAGAACACCAGCCTGGGAGTCAGAAGGCCATGGCTTCTAATCCAAGCTCTGCTACATGCCTGCTGTGTGACCTTAGGCAAGTCACTTCACTGCTCTCTGCCTCAGCTATCTCATCTGTAAATTGGGACCAAGACTGAAAGCCTGTGTGGGACAAGGACTGTGTCCAACTTGATTAACTTAGAACAGTGCTTAGCATATAGTAACTGCTTAACAAGTACCATAGTAACTATTATTATCATCAATGGTTCATTCTGCCTCCAACATGACAACAAGATGCATGGACAAACTGGATGATGGCCAACCTCCTGGAGGTCCACCTAGCTTCATGGTCATGGGTTCATTCCCATATTCTGAAAAGTTCCCTTTTCCTTCCTTCAGAACATCCCTCTTCCTTTATCTGGATAAGAGAAGAAGCACCATGGTCTAATGGAAAGAGCAAGAGCCTGGGTGTCAGAGGACCTGGGTCCTAATCCCAGCTCTGCCAATTGCTGTGTAACCTTGGGCAAGTCACTTAGCTTTTTTGTTCCACTGTTCTCCTGTCCTCCCTCCTACATAAACTGTGAGCTCCATGCCGGGTAGGGACTGTGTCCAAATTAATTAGCTTGCATCTGACCCAGCCCTTCGAACAATGTTTGACACATAGTAAGCACTTAAATACCACAAAAAAAGAAGCATGCAGTATACCTAGAGACCCACACATACAACTGAAGACAGCCTCCCCATGTAAACACCCATTCCAAACACATCCAATTAAACACCATGGTCAACGCAGGCAGGCCCAAACCCACTGGGCTCTTTTTGACACTTGATAACTCAAAATTGTCCTCACTCCCACTTTTCAGGCACAGCAATTCTGAACCCTCTATTTTCATCTGGACCAGCCTCTCTCTCTCCCTTTCCCTGCCTCCCTCTCTTTTCTAAGTGGTATTTCTTAAACACTTACTAGGTGCCGGACATTGTACTAAGCTCTGGGGTAGAGACAAAAAAATCAGATTGGACACAATCCATGTCCCACAAGGTATTCACAATCTTAATAATCATTTTACAGGTAAGGGAATTTGAGGCCCAGAGAAGTTAAGTGACTTGCCCAAGGTTACCCAGCAGACAAGTGGCAGAGCTAGAGTTAGAACCCAGATCCTTCTGACTCCGAGGCCTGTGCTCTATTCAATTAACCACTCTTTCTTTCTCTCTCCCATCCAGGAAAATAGCAAACTGAGCTTTCTTTACCAGTCCTAGCCCCTAGGCTAGGGAGACAGCATTCCACCTTCACTTCAACCCTAATGATTTCTGGATGGAGAAATGGCAAAATGACACTTGCTATTTTCACCCTCTTGGGTGCTGAAAGGATAAAGGCAGGAAAGACTCTTTCTAAACCTCCTTCATCTGATCCTCCCAGCCAGCTCCCTTTCACTGATAATTAATAATAAATAATAATAGCATTTGTTAAGTGCTTACTATGTGCCAGACACTGTACTAAGCCCAGATTTATTACTCTAGTTTACTTGTACATATTTAGTATTCTATTTATTTTGTTAATGATGTGCATTTAGCTTTTTTTCTATTTATTCTGTTGACTTGACACCTGTCCACATGTTTTGTTTTGTTGTCGGTCTCCCCCTTCTAGACTGTGAGACCATTGCTGGGTAGGGACCGTCTCTATATGTTGCCAACTTGTACTTCCCCAGCGCTTAGTACAGTGCTCTGCACACAGTAAGCGCTCAATAAATATGATTTGAATGAATGATTGAATGGGGTAAATACAAGCAAATCAGGTTGGACAGTGCCTGTCCCACGTGGGGCTCACAATCTCAATCCGCATTTTACAGATGAAGGAACTGAGGCGCAGAGAAGTGAAATGGCTTGCCCAAAGGCAACACAGCAGACAGGTGGCAGAACCAGGATTAGAATTTATGACCTTCTGACTCTAAGGCCCATACTCTCTCCAACTGCTTCCCAACTAGTTGAAGTGGCCATTGGAAACCTCAGATTAAAAGCTACAATTTCAAGAAGGATCCAGTCAGGAATTTCAAAAGGATAATTATCTTGCCACTCCAGAAGAGTCCTGGAGATTCAACATATTTCACCTCTGAAATAAGTCAGCTGAGAGTGACCTTACTGGATGTTGAAAAAACATGGGGGAAAAAACTCATAAAAATCTATTGGAAAGGGATTTGAACAACCAAGAAATGCTCCAAAGTTTGATAAAGGGAAATAAAAATCCACATCTTTCATCATTGATCTGCATATTATTCTGTAGGATATTTAGGACTAAAAAGACTGCATTCAGTAGAGTAGCCATTTATCCGGAAGGTGAATTTGGGGCCAGAAACCTTTTCAATAAACCCTGTTTTTCTAGTCACACAATTAACCACTGCTTCTGCATGTCTGAACTGTAAGTTCACATATTGATTGTGAGCTTTATGTTTGCTTGCCTTCTACTATTCAATTGCATATTCCTTCATTTGAATGTGTTTCTTATAATACCCTTCCTGGCCTCATACAGTGAGGAGCTGAACAAAATATCCATTCAACAGTGGGGTGGGAAGGGAGGAGAAAGGGAGGAGACAGAGAGAGAGAGGGAGGGGAAGAACATGCTGTCATGGGGAAATTTTCCATCAGTTCTTCACTGTCTCAAAAGGTTTTACTCCACCTAATATCTATTGATACAACCCCAAATGTACTTCTTAAGATGGTAAAGAATTGGCTGGCAAAGAATGCACCATTTTGACTGAGCAATACAGTCTAGTGTCTGCCTCCCCCACTGGAATAAGCCTGGAGGGCATGGGTCATATCTATTAACTACCGAAGTTCACTGGGAAGTGAGCGTGGCGATCAATTTAGTTGTATTCTCCCAAGTGCTTAGAACAGTGCTCTGCACACAGAGCTCAATAAATAACATTGATGGTGATGCATAAACTGTCGGGAAATGCCTGATCCCAATCTGTTGGGTTTTTTTATAGATAAGTCATTCCAACTCCTGGCAGTTCAATGTATCCCTTAAGCACTTTGATCCTCACCTGGGCCCCACAGCCATTACGTACATAATCTTATAATCTATTATTTCCTCTATCCTTAATCTACTTTAATGCCAGTTTCCCCCTGCAGACTGTAAGCTCCTGGTGGGTAGGGGTTGTGTCTACCAACTCTGTTGTGTGTACTTTTTCCAAGTGCTTAGTACAGTGTCAGCACACAGTAATTACTCCATAGATACCGTTGATTGATTGAAATGACCCGACCCAATCCAAATAATCCAAACGCTCTGGACATATTACTCCCCTCCTCAAAAACCTCCAATGGCTACCGATCAATCTGCGCATCAGGCAGAAACTCCTCACCCTGGGCTTCAAGGCTGTCCATCACCTCGCCCCCTCCTACCTCACCTCCCTTCTCTCCTTCTACTGCCCAGCCCGCACCCTCCGCTCCTCCACCACTAATCTCCTCACTGTACCTCGCTCTCGCCTGTCCCGCCATCGACCCCCGGCCCACGTCATCCCCCGGGCCTGGAATGCCCTCCCTCTGCCCATCCGCCAAGCTAGCTCTCTTCCTCCCTTCAAGGCCCTGCTGAGAGCTCACCTCCTCCAGGAGGCCTTCCCAGACTGAGCCCCTTCCTTCCTCTCCCCCTCGTCCCCCTCTCCATCCCCCCGTCTTACCTCCTTCCCTTCCCCACAGCACCTGCATATATGTATATATGGTTGTACATATTTATTACTCTATTTATTTATTTTACTTGTACATTTCTATCCTACTTTTTTTATTTTGTTGGTATGTTTGGTTCTGTTCTCTGTCTCCCCCTTTTAGACTGTGAGCCCACTGTTGGGTAGGGACTGTCTCTATGTGATGCCAATTTGTACTTCCCAAGCGCTTAGTACAGTGCTCTGCACATAGTAAGCGCTCAATAAATACGATTGATTGATTGATTGATTGATTGATTGAAATAAGGTGGCTTTATTAAAGAGCTTTTTACATTAATATACAGAACTAGCCCATAGAAGGTCTATTTATTATTACTGTGGCACACAATAAGCCACTATGTGCTAAACACTGGGCTAAGAGTTGGGGCAAATGCAAGATCATCAGTTTAGATGCAGTCCTTATCTTCCAGGTAATTCATAATCTAAGTAAATGTAGCATCAAGTTAATTGACTCTAGTACTGGAAAGTGGTTTAGCGGGGTAAGAAATCAGGTTAAATGAGGAACGTGAGGGGCCAAAAGTGAGTTGTTATCTGATGCAGACCTAGACCCTAGCTTAGTGTGTCGTTCACCCTACTGCGCAATTTATATGAACAGTTTGTACCTAGTTTAAGTATTTTCTACCTCCACCCTTGTCGTGCCCATGAAGATCTCCAACCCCGTCACTCATGAGCTTTACCATGTTTGCCTACCGTCTCCGCTGTAACACTATGTTCAGTCATTTATCTGTCTCTTCCCAGAGTCTGTAAACTTCAAGGGGCAGGGTTCCCTGTACTCTCTCCTGTTTTCTGTCCTGTCCTCCACCTAATGTAAAGTCCCACTCGCTGGGACAGGGCCATAAAGCAATACACAAAGTACAGACTGTACATATCAAGCAGAACTTTGTTTACCTGTACCATTATTTGGGAACTCCTTTTGAGCCACCGACTGCAAGTCAAACAGAAGCTTTTCCCTAAAGCCACCGAACTGGGTTCATAGCCAAAACTGGGCCTATACAAAAATATTGGTCATTTTGATGCCACAGACATTTTCCAGGGCAGCCTAACTGGTGAGTCGATTCAGATTAGCCTCAAAAACATGGGTGCACAGTGCCTGTGGGTGCTTCAACCCTTCCCCAACTCAAGACATGATCAACTGATGGCAAAGGTACCCCAGGGGATCAAGAGGAAGCAGCATGACCTAGTGGAAATAGTAGTAGTAATAATAATAATAATCATGTTTGTTAGGTGCCTACTATGTGCCAAGCACTGTTCTAAGTGCTGGGGGAGATGCAAGGTTATTAGGTTGTTCCAGGTGGGGCTCAGTGTCAATCCCCATTTTACAGATGAGGTAACAAGCACAAAAAAGGAAAGAGAACAGGCTTGAGAGTCAGAGGACCACTTGCCTGCCACATGGCTCTAGACAAGTCACTTAACTTCTTTGTGTCTCAATTTCTCAACCTGTAAAATGGGGAACCAGTACCCAGTGTTCCTATTTCTTATATTGTGAGCCTCATGACTATCTGGTATCTACCTCAGCCACATAGCAAGTGCTCAACAGATACCATCATCATCATACTATTGTTGAAGATCTTCAGGGCCTTGCTAAACCTTTGGTTGGAAACAATTCTTGAGCAGCCTCCCAAACTGTTGATTCTATGGACATTGCCATTTTATAAAAAGTCATTGACTAGAGACATTTGGAAATTCTCCCCTTGAATCAGTTTAATGGTGCTCTTATGACTTAAATCAATGGTATTTATTGAGCACTTACGGGGTGTAGAACACTGAACTGAGAGCTAGGAAGATTACAGAGTTGGTAGACAGGTCCCCTGCCCACAACAAGCTTACTGTCTAGAGGAGGAGTTTACAAGATACTATTGAAAGGTTTAGAATAGTGACCTATTAATGGGATTAGAAAAACCTCCATTTAAAAAAGCAACCTTAATTTTCCTCTATAAGTGACAGGTGAAATTTGTTCTAAATAACATTATTTCTTGAGACAGCTTTCTTGGACAAGCTCAAAATTACTTGAGATTACATGGACTAAGCACATTTCACAGGAGTCCATAGAAGAGCCTATGTAGAAGAGATTTTATCCATCAGTGTGTGTGAATAAAGACTCTTACCCACTTGCCTACTTACCATGAAAAAAGCAATAATGCACTTTGGTGCCTCTTGCCATTCAGGGTGAGCACTATTTAAATGCTATTGGTTATCAGAGGAAAGTTTAAATGGCATTACTCTTTCTTTCTCAGCAAGAGATCAGACTAGGGAAAGAAATGCAGGTGGAAATCCGTAATATCTCCATTTTATAGATACCGAAACTGAGTTGAGATGACTAGCCCGTAATTAGAGGACAACAGGAAAGGAAGTCAAATCACCTGGATTTTGAGACCAGGGTCCTGTTTACTGAATTTTGCTTGATGAAATGTCTGGGTTAAGAATGAACAATGACAGTTTCCATTTTAAATACATTGTACTTCACTTTTATAAGGTAGTTTGTAAAAATATTTTCAAATATTTCTTACACATAGTGATTTAAATATGAGAGCATTAAAGCTTTGGTAGCCTATTACATGAAAGGAGGTAAAACACTACCTTGCTAGCCAAGAGTCCCAAGATTGCCACCTTAAACTCTCTTTTCCCATTGCTGTTTCCTCATCTTTGAAACTAAGCTATTGCATCAGATTCCTTTTCTACCCTTACTAAAGTCCCAAGGACTCAGGGCCGCTTTAGTGTCCCGGGCTAGGGATAGCTCTTGTCTGGATTATGTTGCCAACTTGTACTTCCCAAGGGCTTAGTACAGTGCTCTGCACACAGTAAGTGCTCAATAAATACGATTGATTGATTAATTGATTGGATTGGTTCTGAACTCCAAAACTAGTCTCAGTATAGTCCACTGGTCTTGCTGCATATATGTGCATGTATGTGTGTGTGTAAACATATATATATATATACACATTATATATACGTGTGTATATATATATATATATATATATATATATGTGTGTGTGTGTGTGTTTACATTATATATATATATTTTATGGTATTTGTTAAGTACATCAGAAGCGTCCAAGTCAATTCACCTGTGCTGGGCAGCAGCAGCATAGAAAAGAGTCAAAGGAGGCTGATCAAGTGATCAAAACTTTGATCGCAGACAATGGCAGACTCAAGTTTTCACTGCACAGAAGGAAGCAATAGTAAACCACTTCTGTATCTTTAATTCTACGGATACACATACTAGAACAACTTTATGGCGGAAGATGGGAAGTTCCGAAGAGGGTGTGTCAATGAAGTTGCTATGGGTAGAAAATGACAGCAGCATTTGAAGACATAGTAAAGTACTTACTATGTGCCAAATACTAGGAAGCAGTATGGTGTAGTGAATAGAGCATGGGCCTAGGAGTTGGAAGGCCATGTGCTCTAAGCCCTGCTCCAGCACTTGTCTGCTTTGATGATGATGGCATTTGTTAAGCGCTTACTATGTGCAAAACACTGTTCTAAGCACTTGGGGGGGAATACAAGATGAGCAGGTTGTCCCATATGGGGCTCATAGTCTTAATCCCCATTTTACAGATGAGGTAACAGGCTCAGAGAAGTGAAGTGACTTTCCCAAGGTCACACGGCAGACATGTGGTGGAGCTGGGATTAGAACCCATGACCTCTGGCTCCCAAGCCCGTGTTCTTTTCACTGAGCCATGTTGTGACCTTGTGCAATTCACTTCACTTCTCTGAGCCTCAGTTCCTTCATCTGTAAAATAATAATAATAATGGCATTAATCAAGCGCTTATTATGTGCAAAGCACTGTTCTAAGCACTGGGGAGGTTACAAGGTGATCTGGTTGTCCCACATGGGGCTCACAGTCTTAATCTCCGTTTTACAGATGAGATAACTGAGGTACAGAGAAGTTAAGTGACTTGCCCAAAGTCACACAGCTGACAATTGGCGGAGCTAGGATTTGAACCCATGACCTCTGACTCCAAAGCCCATGCTTTTTCCACTGAGAATTGAGACTGTGAGACCCTCGTGAAACAGGGACTGTATCCAACCTGATTGGCTTGTAACCACCCCAGCTGTTAGTACAGTGCCTGGCATATAATAAGCACTTAGCAAATGCCATAATTATTATTATTATCACTAAGCACTGGGGTAGATAGAAGGTAATCATGTTGGGCACAATCCCTGTCCCGTATAGGGCTCACAGTCAATCACCATTTTACAGATGAGATAACTGAGGCACAGATAAATTAAGTGACTTGCCCCAGGTCACTCATCAGGTAAGTAGCAGAGCTGGGATTAGAACCCAGGTCCTCAGACTCCCAGACTCTTTCCACTACGCCACACTACTTCTCAATTCCTCTGTTACCAGGAAACCACTCAATAAATATGATGGATTGATTGAGATCCCTCCAAAGTAATAGCCAGAATTTAGGAATAATAATTATTATGGTGTTTAAGCGCTTACTATGTGCCAAGCACTGTACTATGCACTAGGGTGGATACAAGAAAATACAGTTGGCCACAGGCATCGTCTCATGAAGGGCTCTCAGTCTCAATCCCCATTTTACAGATGATGATGATGATGGCATTTGTTAAGCGCTTACTATGTGCAAAGCACTGTTCCAAGCGCTGGGGGGATACAATGGGATCAAGTTGTCCCACGTGGGGCTCACAGTCTTAATCCTCATTTTACAGATGAGGTAACTGAGGCTCAGAGAAGTTGTGACTTGCCCAAGGTCACACAGCAGACATGTGGCGGAGTTGGGATTCGAACCCATGACCTCTGACTCCAAAGCCCGGACTCTTTCCACTGAGCCACGCTGCTTCTCTTGATGTAGTAACTGAGGCCCAGAGAAGTGAAGTGACTTGCCCGAAGTCACACAGCAGACAAGTCACAGAGCCCGGATTAGAACCCATTCATTCATTCAATCGTATTTATTGAACGCTTACTGTGTGCAGAGCACTGTACTAAGCGCTTGGGAAGTACAAGTTGGCAACATATAGAGGCGGTCCCTACCCAACAGAGGGCTCACAGTCTAGAAGGGGGAGACAGACAACAAAACAAAACATATTAACAAAATAAAATAGAATAAATATGTACAAATGAAATAGAGTAATAAATACGTACAAACATATATACAGGTGCTGTGGGGAGGGGAAGGAGGTAAGGCGGGGAGGATGGGGAGGGGGAAGAGGAGGAGAGGAAGAAGGGGGCTCAGTCTGGGAAGGCCTCAACTGAGACTGTGAGACCCTCATGAAACAGGGACTCATGACCCTATGACTCCCAGGACCATGTTCTATCCACTACAAATAATGAGGGGAGAGGCAAAAGGGAGGTGGTTTAACAAAAGGAGAGGGAAGGAGGAGAGAAGGAGTAAAGGAAGAGCTCCAACTGGGTTGAAACAGGATGGGCTTGGATTTTCAAGTAGAAAGTTGTCTCAGGCACAGACAGCTTCTGGAGGGATTCAAGTTGGGTGTGTAAGGTAAAGATGACAGTAAACAGTTCCTACCCCTTACTGGAATAGTGGGAGCAAAGCCAACTGACCCACTTCTAGAGGTTTGGGGGGAGGAAGGGGGAGCCTGTGTCGACAGCTTGTACTTCCCAAGCGCTTAGTACAGTGCTCTGCACACAGTAAGCGCTCAATAAATAAGATTGATTGATTGATTGACAGGGCATTTGGATTTAGCAGATTCTACTTTTCTTTTCCTCCCCCTAGGTGGGTGTGGGAGCCTCTATAGCTCCCACAATGTACATTAAGAATTTTTTTTTTAAGCGTTGGAATCTAGAATGAGAGAGGCAGGAAAAAGTATACTGTATTACTTTTGGGGTCTCATTTAAAAAAATGGCCATTTAAGTGTGGTGGCAGGATGGGGGGAAAGCAAGAAATTATTTGAGTATGTGAGGAAATGCCTAATGAAATTTCATTGTTGTTTCACAGATTGCCTTAAAGAGGGACTTGCATAGTGAGTACAATGAACAAATCAGACCTTAAGAAGGCCAAGTTTATGATAGCAGGTGCCCAACTTTTCCCAGAATTAGCACCAAACATACCTCCAAACTGGAAAGAAAGCAGCTTCTCCAAAGAATGACACTGACAAGTGCTTAGAGCAGTCAAGCTTTTAGTACATTCATTCATTCAATCGTATTTATTGAGCGCTTACTGTGTGCAGAGCACTGTACTAAGCGCTTGGGAAATACAAGTTGACAACATAGTGAGACGGTCCCTACCCAACAGCGGGTTCACAGTCTAGAAGGGGGAGACAGACAACAAAACATACTAACAAAATAAAAATAAATACAATAAATATGTACAAATAAAGTAAATTTGTACAAACATATATACATATAAACAGGTGACAAAACAAAACATATTAAAAGGTAAAATAAGTAGAATATGTATAAATAAAATAGAGTAATAAATCCGTACAAACATATATCATCATCATCAATCATATTTACTGAGTGCTTACTGTGTGCAGAGCACGGTACTAAGCGCTTGGGAAGTACAAGTTGGCAACATATAGAGGCAGTCCCTACCCAACAGTGGGCTCACAGTCTAAAAGGGGGAGACAAAACCAAACATACTACAAAATAAAATAGAATAGATATGTAAAAGTAAAATAAATAGAGTAATAAATATGTACAAACATATACAGGGGCTGTGGGGAAGGGAAGGAGGTAAGATGGGGGGGTGGAGAGGGGGACGAGGGGGAGAGGAAGGAAGGGGCTCAGATATATACATATATATATATGTGTATATATATATATATACACACACATATATACAGGTGCTGTGGAGAGGGGAAGGAGGTAAGGCAGGGGGATGGGGAGCCCCACTTCTCTCGGCCTCAGTTCCTTCATCTGCAAAATGGGGATGTAGATTGGGAGCCCCTCGTGGGACAATACAGTAAGCATTCAAATATCACTAATTCATTAGGATTGTGTTTTGTCAGACCTAGTGCTCAGCACTTAAATACGACAATTATTATTCTCTCACCTTTCCCACTGAAAGAGCCCTTATGGGCAAAGATTTGATCCACAACATAAGTAAATTATAATAATTTTCGTCCCCACTGACCAAATTGTAGACAATGATGGATGGTGCATTTGGTTGTATCTCAGGATCACATTTTAAGTACTTTTCTAATGTTTTTGTTAGTGGACCTGTGTACCAGCGCTTAGAACAGTGCTTTGCACATAGTAAGCGCTTAACAAATGCCATTATTATTATTAATTATTATTATTATTGTTTTGCGAGACTTGAAGATTAGTAAACGGCGCCATCCAGTGGCTAAAGCCATAGGTGATGAAACACATTTTGTCTACAGCAAGCCAAGTTTTCCTTGGCTCAGACCACAAGAAAACTAGTGTGCACAGAAAGTATTAATCCTATAAGCAATTCCCCTTGTTTATGATGATGAAGGTGATAAAGAAAAGATTCTCATGTCCCTTTAAGCAAACTGAGCACTTTTTAAGTTGCCATCAGGTTAATGACAGTAAATCTTGGGCTAGGTAGACTTGTCTGCTTTAATGATGGCATTTAGTAAGCGCTTACTATGTGCAGAGCACTGTTCTAAGCGCTGGGGGGGATACAAGGTGATCAAGTTGTCCCACGTGGGGCTCACAGTCTTAATCCCCATTTTACAGATGAGGTAATTGAGGCTCAGAGAAGTTAAGTGACTTGCCCAAGGTCACACAGCAGACACGTGGTGGAGTCGGCATTCGAACCCATGACCTCTGACTCCAAAGCCCGTGCTCTTTCCACTGAGCCATGCTGCTTCTTCGCTGCTTTGTGACCTTGGGCAAATCTTTTAACTTCCCTGTGCTTCAGTGACCTCATCTGTGAAGTGGGGATTAAGATTTTGAACCCTATGTGGAACAGGGACTGCACCTAACCCAATTATCTTGTATCTATCCAGTGTTTGGCACTTAGTAAGCACTTCAATACCACAATTATTACTATTATTCATTCATTCAATCTTATTTATTGAGCACTTACTGTGTGCAGAGCACTGTACTAAGCGCTTGGGAAGTACAAGTCAGTAACATATAGAGACAGTTCCTACCCAACAATGGGCTCACAGTCTAGAAGGGGGAGACAAACAACAAAACAAACATGTAGACAGGTGACAAAACATGTAGACAGGTGACAAAATTGTCCCACTACTTCAACATATTGGTTATGGTCTTTATGTTCTCATTCTTTGAGAAGTAGAATTATCTAGAGGAAAGAGCATGGGCCCGGGAGTCGGATTTTAATCCTGGCTCTATCAACTGCTTGCTGTGTGACCCTGGGGAAGTCACTTCACTTCTCTATGCCTCAGCCTCATCTTAAAATGGGAATTAAAACACATGTTCTCCTTCCTACTTAGACTGTGAGCGCCATTGTGGGACAGGGATCATCTCCAACCTGATGAATTTGTATCAATCCCAGCACTTAAAGCAATGTTTCTCCCATAATTGTTTATTAGCTATTATTCGTATCTCAGTTTCCTCCATTCCAGCTGAGGTGAATTTCATAATCCCTTTCTCTCTCCCAACACTAGGCCTTCTGACCTCCCCTCCTCCTATCCATCCCCAACTACTTTCAGAGGCATTAGATTTTAGTAGACCTGAAGGCAAGCAGCATGGCCTAGTGGATAGAGCACAGGTCTGGGAGTAAGGACCTGGGTTCTAATCCTGCTCTGCCACTTGTCTGCTCTGTGACATTAGGCAAGTCATTTAATTTCTTGCTGCCTCAGTTTTTTCATCTTCAAAACTGGGATTCAACACCCTTTCTTCCTCAGACTGTGAGCCCCTTGTGGAACCTGATTATCTTGTACCTTTCTGATTTCCCAACCTCCTGTCTCTCCCCACTTCAGTCTATACTTCACTCTGCTGCCTGGAATATCTTTCTACAGAAACACTCTGGGCATGTCATCCCACTCCTCAAAAATCTCCAGTGGTTGCCTATCAACCTTCATATGAAGCAAAAATTCCTCACTATTGGCTTCAAAGCTTTCCATGCCCTTGCCTCCTCCTACCTCACCTCCCTTCTCTCCTTCTATATCCCAGCCCACACACTCTGCTCCTCTGCTGCTAACCTCCTCACTGTGCCACATTCTTACCTGTCTTGCCATCGAGCCCTGGCCCACACTTTACCTCTGGCCTGGAATGCCCTCCCTCCTCACATCTGCCAAACTAACTCTCTTCCCCCTTTCAAAGCCCTACTGAAGCTCACCTCCTACCAAGAGGCCTTCCCAGACTGAGCCCCCCTTTTCCTCTGCTCCTCCTCCTTCTGCTCTACCCCTACCCCCAAAGCACTTTTGTATATTTGTACATATTTATTACTTTGAGTTCGCCAATGCTGGGAATTTGCCAATTGTTGTGTTGTGCCAGGATGCAGGCTGCCACGCTAGACTGCCCTGTCTCCATCTCTCCCACTATAACTAGAGGAGGTGCAAGGAGGAAACTCGCCATGTTCAACAAAACTCAACTGGAAATTCTTAAGTCATTTAATGAGAATCCTTACCCTGGCATTGGTAACCGAGAACATCTAGCTTCCCTCATTAAGATTCCTGAGTCTAGGATTCAGGTGTGGTTTCAGAACCGAAGAGCCAGTCAACTGGGCCAAAAGAAAAAACTGGTAGCATTAGCCACCTCAAAGCAAGTCCACATCCAGAGGCAGCCTCAGTTGACTGCAGATGGGCAAGGCCTGCAGGCTGCCGCTTCCGCCTTCTCCTCTGATGCGGGCATCTTTCTGCAGCATGCGGCTCCACCCCTCTTGGGTGACATGCTGCTCAGGCCCAGGCCGGGCACCTTCCCAGCTAGCCTGGGTGGTCCAGGGACCGATGGAACAGAAATAGAAACTCCTGCCAATTCAGGTTTCCTGACTCTGGAAGCTTTCCAGTTCTGTCTGGGTGATAGAGGGAGCCCAGTGCCTGAGCCTCAGCTTTCCCCGGCAGCCACACAACTGCATCCCTGCTACCAGAGAGCACCGTATGGAAACCAGCCCGCCATTCCCATTCTGTAACCCATCAGGGAGGATGGGCAGCGGCAGTGCCAGCTCTCCCAATAATACCAGAAGAGGCCTGAGCCTCCCTAGCTGGAGAAATTCCTGCCCCAGCATCCACAGCCAGATCAGTATTAGCCTCAATCTCATAATAATAATAATAATAATAAAGGCATTTATTCAGTGACTGGGACAGGGGAGGTTACAAGGTGATCAGGTTGTCCCATGAGGGGCTCACAATCCCCTGTGGGCTGATTCTCATCAAGCCCACCACCCTCAATAGCCAATGCCACAACCGTTCCAGCCCCGGTGGATACAACCCCCACACCTGCAGACCCAACCCTTGCATTCACTCTTTACCCAAGACCAGGCAGTTTCCCCGGTCTGTCAGAATGCTGAGTCTCCAGATGTGAAAAATCTGCAGCTTCATTTTCTGGACAATTTGACAATGAAGAGCTTCCTTTCTCAGAAATAATAATAACAATGGCATTTTATTAAGCACTTACGTGCAAAACACTGTTCTAAGTGCTGGGGAGGTTACAGGGTGATCAGGTTGTCTCATGGGGGGCTCACAGTCAATCCCCATTTAACAGATGAGGAAACAGGCACAGAGAAGTAAAATGACTTGCCCAAAGTCACACAGCTGACAATTGGTGGAGCCAGGATTTGAACCCATGACCTCTGACTCCAAAGTCCGTGCTCTTTCCACTGAGCCACACTGCTTCTCATGAACCATGAGGTCCTGACTCTAGGATTTGAGGTTGGAAATCACAGTGAAGCCAATTCAGAGATCAGTATATCCTTTTAGAGTTTCAGTCTTTTGTGTGGTTGGTTTTCAGTGAGGTGGTGGTGGGACTCTAAGCTGTGAAGAAGCCCATTGCAAGGGGCTGAAAGCCCCTGAAGCCATTTGGGCTGGACTTGTGCCCACTGTTCTTAGACTGTGAGCCCACTGTTGGGTAGAGACTGTCTCTATATGTTGCCAACTTGTACTTCCCAAGCGCTTAGTACAGTGCTCTGCACACAGTAAGCACTCAATAAATATGATTGATTGATTGATTGACTTCTCGTCTCAGTCATCCCATGACTGTGACTGGAACTGACAGTTTTTGGTAGGACAGACATCCACCCTCTAGACTGTAAGTGTGGTGGGCAGGAAATGTCACTTTTTATTGTTGTATTGTACTTTCCCAAGCACTTAGTTCAGTGCTGTGCACACAGTAAGTGCTTAGTAAATACTATTAATCAATCAATTCTATTTTATTAGTGATGTGTATATATCTATAATTCTATTTATCTCTTTTAACGCTATTGATGCCTCTCTATTTTGGTTTTGTTGTCCATCTCCCCCCTTCTAGACTGTGAGCCCCTTGTTGGGATTGTCTATCTGTTGCCAAATTGTATTTTCCAAGCACTTAATACAGTACTCTGCACACAGTAAGTGCTCAATAAATATGATTGAATGAATGAATAGCTACCCCAGCCCTTAGTTCTGTGCCTGGAACATAGTAAGCACTTACATATCAGTTAAAAAAGGTCATAGGAAACACTATTTTCCTAATCTAGTATTGAGAAATCCCTGCAATCAGTAGTACTTATTGAGTGCTTACTGTGTGCAGAGCACTGTACTAAGAGCTTGGGAAAGTACAAAAACACAAAATTGGTAGACATGTTCCCTGCTCATAATGAGCAATAAGTGTGTTTGCCCAGTACCTTCCTCTGAAGCAGGTTAGGAAGAAAACTCTGTGCCTGTGAGTAGAAGACCTACCGATCCATTGCAGATCAGCAGTTTAAATCCCACAGGATACTTTCAGGGAATTCCTTTTGCCTCTTCTTTGCTAGTAACCACTACCACTTGTTCCCAAATAAGGAAAACCTCCAAACGAGTGTCACGCAAACATCTTTTGCCTCTCCCCTATCTCTGTGTGTCTTCCTGAAGATGGAACTGGGAAGCTTAATGGGACCTTAATAATAAGTGATAATAATAATTGTGGTATTTACTAAGCACTTACTATGTACCAGGCACTGAACTAAGTGCTGGGGTAGATACAAGCAAATTGGGTTGGACAGCGTCCCCATCCCACATGGATCTCACAGCCTTAATCTCCATTTTGCAGATGAGTTAACTGATGCCCAGAGAAGTTAAGTGATTTGCTCAGGGTCACCCAGCAGATTAGTGGTGGAGCCAAGATTAGAACCCAGGTCCTCCTGATTCCCAGGCCTGTGCTCTACCCACTGAGTCATGCTGCTTGTTTAGTAAAATAATATCTAAAAAGATCACATCTCATATCTGCTTCTGCTTGCATATATTTATGCAAGATTAGAGTTTTGGGATTAAGGGAGAGATTCCACTAGCATGCGCACTCATCAGGTAGATTTGCCCACCAATCAGATCTGGTTGGGCACAACCGATCAGGAGATAGAGCATTATTTGTGTGGAGGACCCTTTAGAAGAAGGGGTGTAGAGAACATTCAATAGTCAGATTGGCTCACCAGTCAAATCCAGTGGGAACCATCAGAGGAAGGGGTGGGAAGGGTGGATAGTAACCTAATATTTTTAATTGGAGGAATGTAAGTCTTTCATCGGTGATGGAGTTTCAACTTTGCAAGCCGCAGACTTCCTGAACTGCAGGAATAATAATGGAATTTATTAAGCGCTTACTATGTGCAAAGCACTGTTCCAAGCGCTGATAATGTTAGTATTTGTTAAGCACTTACCATGTGCAAAGCACTTTTCTAAGCACTGGGGAGGATACAAGGTGATCAGGTTGTCCCATGCGGGGGCGCACAGTCTTAATCCCCATTTTACAGATGAGGGAACTGAGGCACAGAGAAGTGAAGTGGCGTGCCCAAGGTCATACAGCTGACAAGTAGTGGAGTCAGAATTCGAACCCATGACCTCTGACTCCCAAGCCCGCACTCTTTCCACTGAGCCATGCTGTGGAATGACAAATTAGAGGGTTTTCCTTATTTTCTGAAATGTTTTCATTTGTTAGAACAGTGCTTTGCACACAGTAAGCGCTTAATAAATGCCATTATTGTTTATTATTATTATTAAAGAACTAATCTATGGTAAAGAGAGTATATAAGAAAAATTACTGTAAGAGATTGTTTTGTGATGACACCAAAGATGGTTAATTTATTTGCACCAACTACCAATGATTGCCAGGCCATAATATCTCCCCTATAGAGAGGGAGGTGAAGAGAAACTTATTCAGAGACAAGACCACTCAAGGAGTCAGGTAAGAATTAAAAAACAAAAACACATACACAAAAAAACCCTCATCTCCCTGATTGTTCCCCATTCTACCTCTATACCAGGAATCTTCTGAAAACAATTGCTTTAGGCATCCATATATTAGGGCTCAACTCCTTGGGAGAGAGAGATTACATAAAGAAACTATATTCTGTTTTTTTATTTAAAAAGAAAAAGCCCATTCTGAGCTTCTTTCAGTATTATTTTTTTCAGCTTCATCAGATCTTATGAGTGGTAAGTCTGAAGGGTAGTTTGCAAGTTTCCCTGGAGTCATATTCTGCAGCGTGGCTCAGTGGAAAGAGCACGGGCTTTGGAGTCAGAGGCCATGGGTTCAAATCCCGACTCCGCCACTTGTCAGCTGCGTGACTTTGGGCAAGCCACTTCACTTCTCTGGGCCTCGGTTCCCTCATCTGTAAAATGGGGATGAAGACTGTGAGCCCCTCGTGGGAGGATCTGATTACCTTGTATCTACCCCAGCGCTTAGAACAGTGCTTTGCGCATAATAAGTGCTTAAATACCAACATTATTTATTATTATTATATGATATGGAAAGAATGAACAATGAAAGCCACTGCTATGTTGGCAGAGAATCACTGTCACTGGACTTGGATCTTAATTATTTTCCCTGAGACTTTGTAGCTGAATTGATATTAGCCTGTGAAATGTGACCATAGAAAGGGCCACCAAGACTATCCTGAGCTACAGAATTTCCTGGAACAGGACTGGAAGCCATTGGAGATATGCAAGGCCACTCTTCTCTAGCCAGACTAGAATTTACTTCCCCATCCTGTCCATAGCCATGAAGAAAGTTCATCAGAAGTCCTTGGAAATCCCCTCACATTTCAATTTTGCCCTGCACCAAATTTTGCCTTTAGTTTATGAATTTGTACTGTAAATTAATTGCTGATTAACAATAATGGATTGTATCAAACTATTCGGGAAACAAGACTTTTGAAAATAATGTGAAGTTACCATTCAGCAGGTGGACAGTGCTCTATTATGGAGTAAGAAAATTGAGGGAACTTGTTATAGCTAGGTACATCTCTTCCTTTTGTGCAATCTATGCACTTGGATCTGTGACTTTTGGGTAGTCGATATTTGCCCCACCCTCAACTCCACAGCACTTAGGTACATGCCTTTAATTTATATATTCTAAATTATTTATATTAATGTCTCCTCCTCTAGATTTTAAGCTTGCTGTAGGCAGGGAACATGTCTGCCAACTCTGTTGTAGTCTCCCAAATACTTAGTACAGTGCTCTGTACACAGTAAACACTAAATATCATGGATTGATCCCATTCTGTTAAAGACTCTGCAATTCTTGAAATTATAATGCAAACATGTGACTAACCTTTAATCACTACAGAGAAAATACATTCAATTCAGACTGTGATGTAAAACATGACAGAAGACCTAAAATTGGCATACCTGTTGCTTAGTTTATCCTTGTTCTCCTCACTATCTGTAAATAGTTTCTGCCTGTCTCCCCCATTAGATTGTAAGCTTTTTTATGGTGTTTGTTAAGCCCTTACTAAGTGCCAACAACTTCACTAAGCACTAGGGTAGCTACATGTTAATTAGGTTGGGCACAGTCCCTGTCTCACATGGGGCTCACAGTCTTAATCCCCATTTTACAGATGAGGTCACTGAGGCATGGAGAAGTTAAGTGATTTGCCTGAGATCACCCAGCAGAAAAGTGGCTGGGCTAGGATTAGAACCCAGGTCAACCCAACTCCCAGGCCTGTGCTCTATCCAATAGGCCTTCCTACTTAGATAGGCGATTTAATTTTGCCTCTGCTTTACTCTCTCAAGCTCTTAGTATGGTACTTTGGGTGCAAGAAACCACTGATTGATAGATTGGTAGTTTTGGGTACGTATTGTCTTACAGACATTACCTATTAAATTCCCCAAAAGCAGTGTGTCAATTCCTGCTCTCCCTTTCAGTATCAGCCTGCTTAGCAGTCACTCTGCAGTGCTGAAGATCACCTTAAAAGATGTTTCCTCTACTTCCCCCAGTGCTTAGTATAGTGCTCTGCACATAGTAAGTGCTCAATTCACACAAAGGATTGATTAATCAATTCCCACAGGAAATCCTTCAAAGCTCACTTGGAATTAGTACCAAGTTAACTGTGTGGCAGATGCAACATTGTAATCATGGTATTTAAGAGCTTACTATGTGCCAAGCACTGGACTAGATGCAAAACAATCAGGTTGGACAGAGTCCCTTGTGCCACACGGGGCTCACAGTCTAAAGGAGAGGGAGAACAGTCATTGAGTCCCTGTTTTATGAATGAGGAAACAGAACCAAAGAAGGTAAGTGATTAGTCCAAGGTCACACAGCAGAAAAGTGGCAAAGGGTGGATTAGAACCCAGGCTTCCTGATTCCCAGGCCCAAGCTCTTTCCACGAGATCACATTGCATATTCCTAAATTATGCATTTCCTTCATACTTCACCCTTTTAACTCCTCTTTCACTCACTATTAAAAAGGTAAAATGTGACCAAGGAAGACAGCTAGACACAGGGAGAATTTTAGCGATGCATAGATTAGGTCATCTTAACTGGAAGCCTTTAAATTATGGGGAAAACAATCATCATCCAATTCTGGATGTAGTCTTTGTCTTCACTGTAATTCCTAGTCCTTTGCACACTTCTACTTTTATCAAGGTCACTGCTATTCTCACCACCTTTATTCTAAGCCAAATTTGAAAGTCAAACAAAGCCTGTGTAAGCAGTCAACATGTCCCCTAGTTACAAAATAGGTATCTGAGGAAATATGTTTCCCTGCCCTTCCATTTTTCTTTATTCCAGGCTTTGCAGTGACTGCTTGGTTACCAATCAATGGTGTTTAATGAACACTTAACCACATGCAGAGCACTATACTAAGCAGTTGGGAGAGTACGATAAAACAACTAGGATAACTGCCCTCAAGCTTGACTTCATACTTTGCTGAGCATTGTCCAGGAGGTGGATATAATATAAGGATGGGCTCTCAGATCCTTCAAATTTGAATTCCAGAGCTAACACAAACCCAGTACATTCAATGTATGTGTATACAGCTGCTTTTCTTATTCAAAAATGGAATTACTGACTGAGATTCTGCTCACATGTATGAGTATGGCAAAAAAAATCTATGAAACCAAAACTCCAGTCCACATCATGTGTCTATGAAGAGAGTCTTCTGGCATGTTTATGCACTTATCACTTGCTGTGACTGTCGTTTGTCAAATTTGCTTCTTGGTCTCCCATGCTCCCTTTCTCCAGGCTCCTGCCTTCAGGACAGCTCCACTTGGATGTCCGCCCACCACCTAAAACTTAACATGTTTTAGGTCCTTAACATGATAAGGACTGATCTTCTTATCTTCCCTCCCAAACCCTGTCCTCTCCCTGACTTTCCCATAACTACCTTCCTTCCTGTCTCACAAGCCCACAACCTTGGTGTCATCCTTGACTCCACTCTCTCATTCACCCCACACATTCAATCCGTCACCAAAACCTGCCAGCCTCACCTTCACAACATCGTCAAGATCTGCCCTTTCCTCTCCATCCAAACCACTGCCTTGTTGGCACACTCTATCATATCCCTACTGGATTACTGCATCAGCATCCTTTCTGATCTCCCATCCTCCTGTCTTTCCCTGCTTCTGGCTATCTGCTGCCCAGATGATCTTCCTACAGAAATGCTCTGGGCATGTCACCCCTCTCCTCCAAATTCTCCAGTGGTTGCCTATCAAACTTCCTGTGAAGCAAAAACTCCTCATTACTGGCTTCAAAGCTCTCCATCGCCATGCCCCCTCCTACGTCACCTCCCTTCTCTCCTTCTACAGCCCAGCCTGCACACTCCACTATTCTGTTGCTAACCTCCTCACTGTGCCTCATTCTCACTGCAGCTAACCTCCTCAATGTGCCTTGTTCTCACCTGTCCTGCCATCGACCCTGGACCAAGTCTTACCTCTAGCCTGGAATGCATCCACCAAATTAGCTCCACCAAATTAGCTCCTCGCATCCACCAAATTAGCTCTCTTCCCCCCTTCAAAGCCCTACTGAGAGCTCACCTCCTCCAGGATCCCTTTCCAGACTGAGCCCCCTTTTTCCTCTCCTCCTCCCCATCACCCCTACTCCCTCCCTCTGTTCTACCCCCTTCCCTGCCCTGCAGCACTTGTGTATATTTGTACATATTTATTATTCTATTTATTTTATTAATGATGTGTATATATCTATAATTCTATTTATCTATTTTGATGTTATTGATGCCTGTCTACTTGTTTTGTTGTCTGTCTCCCCTTTCTAGACTGAGAGTCCGTTGTTGGGTAGGGATTGTCTCTATCTGTTGCCGAATTGTACTTTCCAAGCACTTAGTACAGTGCTCTGCACACAGTAAGTGCTCAATAAATACAAATGAATGAATGAATGAAAGTCTCCTCTAAGAGAGCAGTCCCTCTTGTGATTGTCTGCAGCTATCATCTCCCACAAGCCTGCCTCTAGGCCACGCTATTTGAAGATATTGCTTCATGTTAGCTCTAAGGCGCTTGATAATGCCAATTGTAGTTGCCCCATTTCTGATTACCAACTGTTTGAGTACTGCTCTCAGCCACTCAGCTCACATGAGGTGCTCGAGTGGCATTTTTAATCAATCATATTTATTGAGCGCTTACTGTGTGCAGAGCACTGTACAAAGCGCTTGGGAAGTACAAGTCGGCAACACAGTCCCTACCCAACAGCAGGCTCACAATCTAGAAGTATTTTAATGAGTATTGCTCATTATTCCTGTCTATTCCTGATTTGACTCGTCATTTGATGGTGATCAAATCAATCACTTGATAGTATTTATTGAGTGCTTACTGCATGCAGAGCACTGTACCAAGCGCTTGGGAGAGAACAATGTAACAGAGTTTGTAGACATGTTCCCTGCCCACATAGAGTTTATAATCTAGATGACAATGATGTCTCATAGGTGCCACTGATGAAAAGTCTCTAGAAGCCAGATGTGCTTTCTGTGGCAGCCCCAGGTTGGTCAATCATAGAAGATTGGTCAGCACCCCAGCTTTAGAAACCTTTAGCATTTCCTAGCATTTCCAGAGCAGGAGCCTGGGAATCAGAAGAACGTGAGTTCTAATCCCGGCTCCACCATTTGATGATGATGGTATTTGTCAAACTCTTACTACGTGCCAAGCACTGTTCTAAGTGCTCAGGTAGATACAAGGTAATCAGGTTGTCCCACGTGGACAAGTCAGGTGGGTCCAGTGACTTATCCAAAGTCATACAGCTGCTAAGTGGCAGAACCAATATTAGAACCCATGACTAAGTGCTTAGTACAGTGCTCTGCACACAGTAAGCGCTCAATAAATGCGATTGAATGAATGAATGAATGACCTCTGACTCCCAAGCACAGGCTCTTTCCACTAAGCCATGCTACACTATTTTTCTGCTGTGTGACCTTGGCCAAGTCACTTTACTTCTCTGGGCACCAGTTACTTCATCTATAAAATGGAGATTAAAGACTAAGCCCCATGTGGGACATGGACTGTGCCCAACCTGATTAGCTAGTATCTACCTCAGTGCTTAATCAATCAATCAATCATATTTATTGAGCGCTTACTGTGTGCAGAGCACTGTACTAAGTGCTTGGGAAGTACAAGTTGGCAACGTATACAGTCCCTACCCAACAGTGGGCTCACAGTCTAGAAGGGGGAGACAGACAACAAAACAAAACATATTAACAAAATAAAATAAATAGAATAGATATGTACAAGTAAAATAGAGTAATAAATATGTACAAACATATATACATATATACAGGTGCTGTGGGGAAGGGAAGGAGGTAGGGCAGGGGGGATGGAGAGGAGGAGGAGGGGGAGAGGAAGGAGGGGGTTCAGTCTGGGAAGGCCTCCTGGAGGAGGTGAGCTCTCAGTAGAGCCTTGAAGGGAGGAAGAGAGCTAGCTTGGCAGATGTGGGGAGGGAGGGCATTCCAGGCCCGGGGGATGACGTGGGCAGGGGGTCGACGGTGGGACAGGTGAGAACGAGGCACCCTGAGGAGATTAGTGGCAGAGGAGCAGAGGGTGCGGGCTGGGCTGTAGAAGGAGAGAAGGAAGGTGAGGTAGGAGGGGGCTAGGGGATGGAGAGCCTTGAAGCCCAGGGTGAGGAGTTTCTGCCTGAAGCGTAGGTTGATTGGTAGCCACTGGAGATTTTTGAGGAGGGGAGTAACATGCCCAGAGCGTTTCTGGACAAAGACAATCTGGGCAGCCGCGTGAAGTATGGATTGAAGTGGGGAGAGACAAGAGGATGGGAGATCAGAGAGGAGGCTGATGCAGTAGTCCAGACGGGATAGGATGAGAGGTTGAATGAGCAGGGTAGCGGTTTGGATGGAGAGGAAAGGGCAGATCTTGGCAATGTTGCGGAGCTGAGACCGACAGGTTTTGGTGACGGCTTGGATATGAGGGGTGAACGAGAGAGCGGAGTTGAGGATGACACCAAGGTTGCGGGCTTGTGAGACGGGAAGGATGGTAGTGCCGTCAACAGTAATGGGGAAAGTCAGGGAGAGGGCAGGGTTTGGGAGGGAAGACAAGGAGTTCAGTCTTGGACATGTTGAGTTTTAGGTGGCAGGCAGACATCCAGATGGAGATGTCCTGAAGGCAGGAGGAGATGCAAGCCTGGAGGGAGGGGGAGAGAGCAGGGGCAGAGATGTAGATTTGGGTGTCATCAGCGTAGCAATGATAGTTGAAGCCATGGGAGCGAATGAGGTTACCAAGAGAGTGAGTGTAGAATACATCAAACATAGTATGTGCTTAACAAATACCATAAAAGAATTTTAAATTCTTTCCTATAGAGCTGCCAAAGGACACACTGTCCTTCTTATCTTAATTTAAACATGTCAGACTTAGACCAGGCTATCTTGCTCAGTGCAGCCCATCAGACTGTCTACATCTCTGTTCATCTCTAATCCATGCCACCACATCCCCATACTCTTTATATCAGCCTTCTTGGGTGTTGGATTAAGAGGAAAGAGGAAAACTGTGGGTTTTGGCTTCATAAGGCTTTAACTCAGAAAGAAAGGCTTCGGAAGTTTAACCAATCTTTTCCAGTATCTAGAGGCTTGGTTTTGGATTTTTTTTTTTTGATATTTAGAAATAAGAGCTACTAGTAATAACTAAGTTGTTCTATTATTCATCCCAAGTTGTTAGAGGGAAACATTAGGGATGTGAAATGGTACATCCCTAATCATGGGATTCGACATTCAGACAGAAGCAGCATGGCTTTGTGGAAAGAGCACAGGCTTGGGAGTCAGAGGTCATGGGTTCTAATCCCAGCTCTGCCATTAATCAGCTGTGTGACTTTGGGCAAGTCACTTAACTTCTCTGTGTCTCAATTACCTCAACTGTAAAATGGGGATTAAGACTATGAGCCCCACGTGGGACAACATGATTACCTTGTGTCCCAGCACTAGAATAGTGCTTGGCACTTAGTAAGCTCGTAACAAATATCTTCATCATCAACCATCACACTGTTGCTCCAAGCCTTCATTTGGGAGCCACTGTCAGATTCTTGAGATGGACACTTGTCTGGGCAGACTTACATTATGTTCTATTTTGATCAAAAATTCCAGAGCCACCACCACTGAGTATAATTTATTAGTTTTTAAATTTCACATGGGCTATGTACCACTGACCCATTATCCCTATGAATAACGCATAAGACTCCTGAGGCTGCTTTTACCCTAATATAAGAACGGCACACATGCTGAATAGAATTACTTTCTCAGTCAGGTTGACATTATTGTCATTCCTGTTTTATAACAAAGAAAACTGAGAGGCTAAATACCTTGTCCAAAATTATAGAGCAACTACTTGACAGAACTAGGAACAGAAATTTGCAGTTGTCTATCACTCCCACAGTTCAAGCCCAAAGCCATTCTTTTCTCCACTGCTCTCGCTGCCCATTCAGGCCTTGAAGATGGGAATCTGTCGAAGCATAATGGTCAAGGTTCTGTGTTTGTCCCCTTCTCTCCTAACCCTTTCAGCTGTAGACTGGCTTGATTGCCTCTCATTACCAAGGCAATCAAGTTCACATCACATCTCTTTGTTCTCTAGGTCTTCTGAAAGGAAGAGCTTGAAAACAAGATGAAGCTGCTCCTTTCAGTGGAGTTGGGTGACTTTGAATCACCTTGAGAATGAGGTAGAAAACCCCATTCCAAGGTGTTATTGCCACCTATCCTGATGTATCTATCTTCCATTGTACTCTCTGATTAAATTATATGCTGAACCTCTATATATAAGATCTGGATTGCTTAGATTTGAGCTGGCCTTGACTAGCAGGCCTTGACTACTGCCTTTCCCTACTAGTGCTAGATGAAGTGCTAGTTCACCTGCCTCTAACTTACCAGCTCAAACACAACACAGAGTCCGTGGAGTTTTTCTTCGACACCATGGAACAGGATTGATGTCTCAATACTCTGTCCACAACCGATGAGGAACCAGACAGATGTACTAGACAGCAGGAACCAGGCACTGAACTAAATTCTATGGTGGATACTAGCAAATCGAGTTGGGCTGTGAGCCCCTGTCCCACATGGGGCTCACAGTCTCAATCCCCATTTTACAGATGAGGTAACTGAGGCCCAGAGAAGTGAAGTGACTTGTCCAAGTTGTCACAACAGAGAAGTGGCAGAAGTGGGAGTAGAACCCATGAACTTCTGACTCCCAAGGCCTGTGTGTTCTATCCATAATGCCATAGGAATAATCACTCAGATAAACCAGCTTGAAATGTTTTTTTTTCCCTTTGGGGATTAGGTGCTTAGTGCAGTGCACAGCCCACACAAAGCACTCAAATACCGTTGATTGAATTGGTCACACCACAGGATCTCTGATGGTAGAGTCACACTGACTTCGTGATATCAATTTAGCACTACCTGGGCCACCCCAAGTGGCTATTCTTGAATGCAGTTGTTGAAAGAAGCTGATCCCTAGGTCTACTGCTGGAGCATCGTGGTTTAGTGGAAAGAACCCGGGCTTGGGAGTCAGAGGACGTGGGTTCTAATCCTGGCTCCGCCACTTGTCTGCTGTGTTACCTTGGGCAAACTGCTTAACTTCTCTGGGCTTCAGTTACCTCATCCGTAAATGGAGATTAAAACTGTGAGACTCCTGTGGGACATCCTGATTGCCTTGTACCTACTCCAGCACTTAGAACAATGCTCAGCACATAGTATGTGCTTAACAAGTATCATTATTGAGTGCTTACTATGTGCAGAGCATCTTACTAAGTGTTTGGGAGAATACCGTGCCCATCTCCCTCACCAACTCTTTTAGACATTTAAGTCCCTCCTCAGGCCCCCTGTCCCCCAGCCTCCCCATCCCTGGCACCCAGTGACCTGGCTGCTTATTTTATTAAGAAAATTGACACCATCAGCTCCCTAAACATCACTCCTGCTTCTCCTCAGTCCCTCTCCTTCCAGTCCCCTCCTGAACTCTTCCATCCTTCCCAGCAATATCTCTAGCCTCCTCTCAAAAGTTGTCTCTCCCCCCAACCTGCACATCCAACCCTATTCCTTCACACTCTACCAAACTCTCACTTACCCTCTCCCTTCTTCCCTCCCTAACAGCCATCTTCAACCATTCGCTCTCCAGTGGCTTCTTCCCCACTTCTTTCAAACATGCCCACATCTCCCCTATCCTAAACCAAAAAACCTCTCCCTTGACCCCAAGGCTCCCTCCAGTCATTGCCCCATCACCTTCCTACCATTACTCTCCAAGCACCATGAATGAGTTGTCTACACCCACTGTCTCAAATTTCTCTTCTCCAATTCTCTTCTTGACTCCCTCCAATCTGGCTTCCATCCCCTTCACTCCACAGAAACTGCCCTCTCAAAGGCTACCAGTGATCTCCTTCTTCCCAAATCCAATGGCCTCTACTCCATCCTAATCCTTCTCAACCACCTTCAACACTGTGGACTACCCCTTTCTCCTGGAAAAGTTATCCAACCTTGGCTTCACTGACTGTGTCCTCTCCTGGTTCTCCTCATCTCTCTGGCCATTCAGTCTCATTCTCTTTCCTGGGCTCCTCCTCTGCCTCCCATCCCCTAATTGTAGAGGTCCCTCAAAGTTCAGTTCTGGGTCCCCTTCTATTCTCCATCTAATCCACTCCCTTGGATAACTCATTTGTTCCTATGGCTTCAACTACAACTTCTATGAGGATAAGACCCAAATCTACATCTCCAGCCCTGATCTCTCTCCTTCTAGTCTCACACCTCCTCCTGACTTCAAGACATTTCTACTTGGATGTCCTTCCATCACCTCAAACTTAACATGTCTAAAATAGAGCTCCTTATCTTTCCACCCTATCCCTGTCCTCCCCCTGACTTTCCCGTCTCTGTAGATGGCACCACTATCCTTCTTGTCTCAAGCCTGTAACCTTGGCATTATCCTTCACTGCTGTCTGTCATTCGACATGTATATTCAATCCATCACTAAACCCTGTTGGTCCCACCTTCACAACATAGCTAAAATCCACCCACTCCTCTCCATCCAAAATGCTATCAAGGTATAATATTATCATTCATCCTATCCCACCGGGATTACTGCATCAGCCTCCTTGCTGACCTCCCAGCCTCCTGTCTCCCCCCACTCCAGTCCATATTCACTTTGCTGACTGAATCATTTTTCTACAAAATGTTCAGGACATGTCACCCCCACCCCCGTTCTCAAAAGACTCCATTTATAGGCCCAGTGCCTATATAACCTAGTGAGGCCCACACTTTAGGATAATAATAATAATGATGGCATTTATTAAGTGCTTACTATGTGCAAAGCACTGTCCTAAGCACTGGGGTGTTTACAAGGTGATCAGGTTACCCAACATAGGGCTCACAGTCTTAATCCCCATTTCACAGATGAGGTAACAGGCACAGAGAAATTAAGTGACTTGCCCAAAGTCACACAGCCAACAAGTGGTGGAGCCAGGATTTGAATCGATGACCTGGATGGCTGCAGTGGTTTCTAGGAGCTAGATTAAGATCTTCTATTTCATAGAAAATATCAGTGAATCACCATCTGTAAACTGCTTAGGCAGAATGGTGCATTTCAATGGCCCATCTTGCTCATCCCAAGCATACCATTTTATTAGCTCTTTTTAAGTATATGGGTCCAACCCCCAAGACTCTGATTCATTTCTCCTTTCCCAGGCAAACTAATTTAACACGTGTGGGATGCAGCTGCAGAGAGACCAAAATCTTCCTTCCAAAAATAACTTCCTGGGAAAGAAAAACCCTATCCAGTAGTTTTAGAAGGTTTTGTCTGTCCTGTATTTAGAAGAAAATAATCTTAGTGTTGGTTCAACCTGGACACACTGACCAAAGGTTCATGATGAGATGCTTGATTTAAAATCATGTTGTTTCTCATGGTCAGATTAAAGGGATCTTGTTGAGTTCAGGTGAAATATTTTTAAGCAGCTTTTTTTCCCCATGCAAAAGGACAGCATTCTTGACTGCTCTTTCCCTAGAAGATGCCCTTTTTTAGGACCAGTTTTTCCCATTCAATTATAAATTACTTTTACAGTTCTGTACTTTCATGAGGACCTAGGTTAGTACCCTGCACACAGGATATATCAAATTAAAAGTACTCCATCGCCCTTCCCCCTACCTTACTTCACTACTCTTCTACTCTTTTTCTTTCCACTTGGCCTCATCACTTCTGAACTGAATGAGTCCTGAAAGATTTCAGATTTTTTAAGTTTTAAAGTTTGCTTTTGCTGTGAGGCACAGGGAAGAAGAACATTTCATGGGAAAGTAACCAAATCATCAAATAAATTGGGAGGCAGGATGTTCTAATAAAAAAAGTATGAAGATAGGATGAACCCAGTCCACACACCTGGCTCCTCTAGTGCTAACCTTCTCACTGTCCCTCGATCTCACATATCTCTCCACCGACCCCTCCACCACCTCCTGCCTCTGATTTGGAGTGCCCTCCCTCTTCAAATCCAACAGCTACTCTCCCCCCGACTTTAAAGTCTTATTGAAGGCACATCTTCAGGAGGCCTTCCCTGACTAAGCCACCTTTTTCATCTTCTCCCACTCCCTTCCGTGTTACCTTGACTTGCTCAATCTGTTCTTCCTCCCTTCCAGCCCCACATCACTTATGTACAGATCTGTATTTTTTTTATATTAATGTCCGTCTCCCCTCCTCTAGACTGTAAGCTCATTGTAGGGAGACAATGTGTCTGTTTAGTGTTGTATTGTACTCTCCCAAGTTCTTAGTGCAGTACTCTGCACATAGTAAGTGCTCAATAAATATGACTGAATGAATGAACAACAATAATAATAATAATAATGGCATTTATTAAGCGCTTACTACGTACAAAGCACTGTTCTAAGCACTGGGGAGAATACAAGGTGAGCAGGTTGTCCCACAGGGGGCTCACAGTCTCAATCCCCATTTTACAGATGAGGTAACTGAGGCCCAGAGAAGTGAAGTGACTTGCCCAAAGTCATACAGCTGACAAGTGGCGGAGCCGGGATTTGAGCCCATGACCTCTGACTCCAAAGCCCGGGCTCTTTCCACTGAGCCACGCTGCTTCTCCTAATAATAAATAATGGTATTTGTTAAGTACTTACTACATGTCAAGCACTGTACTAAGAGCTGGGGCAGATACGATACAAGCAGATTGCTCCTCCCTACCTCTGTTTGAACATGTCCAAGACTCAACTCCTTTTCAATACACCCAAACCCATCCCTCCACTATCTTTCCCATCACTGTAGACAGTACTCCTATCCTCCCTCTCACAAGCCCATAACCTTCATGTTGTGCTCAACCTAATGCTCTCATTCCACCCACCTACTCAGTCTTTCACCAAATCCTGTCCACTCTTTCCTCTCCAGACTACTGCCACACTGATCCAAGCACTAATATTCCACCTTGGCTATTGCGTGTGCCCCTTTGTTGACCTCCCGGCCTCTTGTCTTTCCACACTCCAGTCCATATTTCACTCTGCAGGGATCATTTTTCTAAAAATAGTCCAGTCCATGTCTCTCCACTTCTCAAGAACTTCCAATGGTTGCCCATCTACCTCTGCATAAAACAGAAATTACTTACCATCAGCTTTAAAGCAATCAGCTCTCCCCATCCTACCTCGCTTCACTGATATTCAACTACAGCCTGGCACCAGCACCAGTTTACCCCCTGTGCACTGATTTAGTTTATCTCATGGCTGACTCCTTTCCCACAACCTCCCCTTAGCCTGGAATTCCCTTCCTGCTCCAAATGTGTCAGGCCACCAGTCTCCCCACCTTCAAAGCATTATAAAGATCACATTACCTCCAGGAGGCCTTCCCCGATTAAGTCTTCTTTTCCCTGGCTCACTCTCCCTTCTGTGTTGTCTACGCACCTGGATCTGCGACCTTTAGGCATTTGATATTTATTCCACCCTCAACCCCACAGCACTTATATATGTATCTTTAAATTACATATTATAAATTATTTTTGTTTATATTAATGTCTGTCCCCCCCGCTAAACTGAAGGCTCATTACAGGCGGGGGGAGCACATCTGCTAATTCTGTTGTGCTGTACTCCCCAAGTGCTTAGTTCAGTGCTCTGCATATAGTAAGTGCTCAATAAATGCCATTGATTGATTATGTCTGGCTGATTCAGTGAAGTTTATAATCACTTTTCCCCTGTTAGACGCCATCTTCTACATGCAGCAATTCTTAAATTGCTCTAGGACTTTGGATGATGCTCATAGTCTGTTCTCAATTGGAAGCATCCCAGAGGAATAGAAGTGTTTCCTAACACCTGTGTCCATGTCACTTGCTGCAGCTAGAAAAATTCAGAAAAGGTGTGGCAAGACATTTATCTGGCAAAACTGGGATTATAACCTGTGTCAACATAGTCTTCTGGCATCCTTAATTTTGTAATTTGAATAAAAAAGTTGTGATTTGAGCCAATATTCTTGTTTTTACTATAAGCTCACTGTGGGCAGGGAACATGTTTTCCAACTCTATTGTACTGTAATCTCTGAAGCTCTTAGTTCAGTGCTCTGCATATAGTAAGTACTTAATAAATACCATTGATGATGATGAAGATTGGACACAGTCATCATGTCACATGAGGCTCAATCTAATGAGGAGGGAGACTAAGTATTTATCCCATTTGTACAGATGAAGCAATGGAGGCAAAGGAAAATCGAGTGACCTGTCCAAAATCACATAGCAGGCAAGTGGCAGAGTTGAGATTAGAAATTAGGTCTTCTGGCTCCCAAGCTCTTTTTCTTTCCACTTGGTCTCACTACTTCTGAATTGAATGAGTCCTGAAAGATTTCAGATTTTTAAAGTTTTAAAGTTTGCTTTTGCTGTGAGGCACAGGGAAGAAGAACATTTCATGGGAAAGTAACCAAATCCTCAAATAAATTGGGAGGCAGCATGCTCTAATAAAAAAAGTATGAAGATAGGAGTCTCAAGATCAGGGTTCTAATGTAAATCACTTTAGTACCTCATCTATAAAATAGTGATGATAAATAATAATTTATGGTATTTAAGTGCTTACTATGTGCCAAGCACTATTATACCTGTTCTTTCTCTCTCAGACTATGGGCCCCATATGGGACGAGGACTATGTCTAACAACTATCCAGTGTCCTAACAGCACACTGCTTTGGTTCATGGGAATTAGTAAATGCCATAATAAGTTAGAAGAACTAATCTAAGGAGTTCAAGTGAGTGTTCTAAAGTCACACACATACACACACACACCGAAATATTCAAATGACAATGAATGACTCTGTAGAAGTCCCTCTAGAATGAAAGCTCATTGTGAGCAGGAAATGTGTCTTTTATTATTTTGTACTCTCCCAAATGCTTAGTACAGTGCTCTAAACACTAAGTGCTTAATAAAAAAGATTGACTACGGACTGACAGTGATTCTGAATAAATCAGAACTTATGTACAAGCCTTCAGCTGGGGAAGGAACCCTACACACAATCAAACTTTCTGTGGGGAACACAGAACTCTAGTTATTTAATTCCCCTACCTAGGCAGAATGCTATCCAGGGCCTAGTGGAAAGAGCATGCTTTCCATGGGCCTGGGTTCTAATCCCAGCTCTGCCAGTTACTTGCTGTCTGACCGTGGGCAAGTCACTGTGCCTCCGTTTCCTCATGTTGTTGTACTGTACTCTCCCAAGCACTTAGAACAGTGCTTTGCACACAGTAAGCACTCAATAAATACAATTGAATGAACTGTAAAATGGGGATTCAATATCTGTTCTCCCTCAGACTGTCCCATGTCAGATAAGAACTGGGAGTTCTGTTACAAGTCCACCCTAACTTGTAACTATCCCAGCACTTAAGTGCTTATCAAATATGTTATTAGTAGAAGTAATGATAATAATAATAATAATCTTTGCAAGGTTAGAGAGAAGAAATAACTAGAGTCAGCATGACCTGAGGAAAACTGCAAGTTAGAATGGGGCAGTAACAGGGCATCAAGCTCCATACCAAGGTGAGGTTTATAAGACGGTTGTGGAGTTCAACCTCCAGATAGATTCAGTTCCTAGAGAGTTTCATACTTAGTATGAGATTTTATAGACAGAGACTGACTGATTTCTGAACATGTTCAGTTTCAACATTAAATGACAAAATGAGATTACCAACAGTGAGGATCTGGACCACCGCAGTCAGCTCACTAGCACTGAAGCAAAGTTCATGGTAACACAACTCCCTTGGGTGGGATGCGTGGAAACAGATAATAGCAGGATGAGGCAATTGAGGAGTATTGAGCACTGAAGATTGAGGAGTACTGAGGTTGAGCCTCAGTCCCGAGACCCCAGCCCACAGGACCCAGTGGAAGAATTGGTAGTTGTATTTATTAAGCACTTTCCGTGCTAAGAAAGAATTCATGAACCTGGGTCCCCAAGGGGCTCAGAGTATAAGAGTAAGAGTGGGAGGCAGACACATAAGGAGAGATAATAGCATAGAAATATAAGAGACGGGATGACAGGAATAGTAGGGCATGTGGTCTGGAGGAGAGGTGTGATGATTTCTAAATTTCAAATTAATAATTAAATTATATGCACAGATGCTTATTTAGCTCGCTATCAGTAGAGAATATGTCTGTTTACTATTGCATTGTACTCTTCCAAGTGCTTAGTACAGTGCTCTACACACAATATGTACTCAAAAAATACAACTAAAAACAATTTATGGTTAATAAATCATTCATTCACTCGTTTACTGAGCATTGAACTAAGCAATTGGGAGAGAACAATAAACAGACACATTCCCTTGCCCGCAACAAGTTTACAGTCTAGAGGTGAGAAGCAGCATGGCCCAGTGATTAAAGCATGGGACTAAGAGTCAGAAGGACCTGGGTTCTAATCCCAGTTTGGCCACTTGTCTGCTTTGTGACCTTGGGCAAGTCACTTCATTGGGCCTCAGTTCCCTCATCTGTAAAATAGGGATTAAGAGTGAGCCCCATGTGGGACAGGGACTGTGTCTAACCTGATCAACTTGTAGCTCGCCTAGTTCTTAGAACAATGCTTGGCACATAGTAAGTACTTATCAAGTACATTATTATTATATCCTCATCAACAATCTTAGGGACATCAATGATGTCAGAGCCTTACAAGTGGCAAGATGACGACTCCATCCATGGGCACTTTGGTCTCTCTGCTACCTTTACTGAAAGTCACACGAGAAGAGGGGAGGCACCTTGAAAAAGTACATTCCATATTCACTGTGAATGCACATTCCCTACCATCCCTGAATGGCTTATAAGTGCCTACTATGTGATGATGATGATGATGGCATTTATTAAGCACTTACTATGTGCAAAGCACTGTTCTGAGCACTGGGGAGGTTACAAGGTGATCAGGTTGTCCCATGGGGGGCTCACAAGCAGTATGCTAGGTACTGAGGTAGATACAAGATAATCAGGTTGGACAGAGTCCCTGTCCCACATGAGGCTCAAGGTCTAAGTAGGAAGGCAGAGGATTTAATTCCCATTTTACAGATGAGGAAATTGTTACACAGAGAAGTTGTGCAGTGTCACATAGCAGGCATGTGGTGAAGCTGGGATTAGAATAATGGTGGTATTTGTTAAGCGCTTACTATGGTCCGAGCACTGTTCTAAGTGCTGGGGTGGATACAAGGTAATCAGGTTGTCCCATGTGGGGCTCACAGTCTTAATCCCCATTTTACAGATAAAGTAACAGGCACAGAGAAGTTAAGTGACTTGCTCAAAGTCACACAGCTGATAAGTGGTAGAGCCAGGATAAGAACCTTTTGACTACCAAGCCCCTGCTCTTTCCACTAAGCCACTGCTTTTTTGTCTTCTAACATGCCTGGCTTATAACAAATCCACGTGTATGATATAAGCCAATTTAATGTTTATTCAAGGCAGGGATATAAAAACAATTTATATTTTACTTGACCTTTTAGAAAAAAACCTTTACAGTGACAGATCTACTGAATTTTCCATAACAGAGTTCAGGAACCCAATTTTCCTAGCCCATATGAGCACAGTCCAATGATTAGCTGAGATCTATGATGATTTTTGTTTTCAGAATTAGTCACCCCACGACATGTGGTACTCTGGCTATTGCAAATGTGGTTTTTATAATGCTTCTTGTAATTGAATCCTAATTTATGCAACTGAACAGAATGTAACAAATGTGATACTGAAAGGAGAATTGCTATGTTGTTCACCAGAATAAAAATGCCTAAATTTTATTAGATTTCCTGTGTTCTTTTAAAAAATGATATTGGACTCTTCTATTGGGATCAACATTATTGCATTTCCCCAACATGCATTTTTCTCCCAACTAATAAGCTTAATTCCTTCATCTCCCATATTACATCCTAATACAACCCAATTTCTTACGCTATCTGGCAGGAGGCACCAAGCACTTAGTTGAAGAAAGAGGGAACAAGAGCTAGATCTGTAATGAATGGGTACTTTTACTCAAACTCAGGGCCGTGAGAGCTTCTTGCAGTGTCCCCTGCCTTCACCCACTTGGGTGGGAGGTAGGAGGTCAGAGGGTAGGAAGTGTGGGATCAGTATGATGAAATTACCACCACTTGGTGAGGAAGGGAGTCCCTGCTTCACCCCCCACCCCTGGTGCTGAATTTTGGATGGGAACCAGAAGTGGGACCAGCTGGGATACTCTTCTCCCTGGGCCCCTGTTGCCTGTTACTTTCCCTCTCCCAGGCCCAGGCCTACCCCAAGCCTGGTTCACTGCCACTTTACAGCTTTTTATTAGCATTTAACTAATTGCAAATGCTAATCAAATCATAAGCACAGCAGAAAAGCGTCTGTCTCTACAAAACATAATAATAATAATGACATTTATTAAGTGCTTACTATGTGCAAAGCACTGTTCTAAGCGCCGGGGAGATTACAAGGTGATCAGGTTGTCCCAGGGGGGCTCACAGTCTTAATCCCCATTTTACAGATGAGGTAACAGGCACAGAGAAGTTAAGTGACTTGCTCAAAGTCACACAGCTGACAATTGGCAGAGCTGGGATTTGAACCCAAGACCTCTGACTCCAGAGCTCATGCTCTTTCCACTGAGCCATGCTGCTTCTCTAAGCATCACAGGATTCATTTCAAACAGCTCCCCTCAACCACGTATAATACATATATAGGTTTAAACTTTACATTCCAGAATCAGGGTATAGATTTAGGGGATTGTGTAAAGAAAAAAAGCAATTTGGGTATAGCTTTCTCTAACGTGCATTTTTCTTCCAAATAGGAAGTCTAATTCACTCAACTCCCATATTGCATCCTACTTTAAAAAAACCCAACTCAGTTAAAATAAGGATTAGCTAATTGTTGGGAGTACACAAAAACAACCAAGTTAAGGTAGAGGGAGACCTTGAAAATGAAATATTTTTATGGTATTTTTTAAGAGTTAACTAAATGTCAGGCACTATACTAAGTGCTGGGGGTAGATACAAAGTAAACAGATTAGGCACAGTCCATGTCCCACATGCAACCCAGATTTAATCCCCATTTTACAGCTGAGATAACTGAGGCACAGGGAAGTGAAATGACTTGCCAAGGTCACAGTAGACAAGTGATAGAGCCAAAGTTAGAATCCAGATCCTTCTGACGCCCAGGCCCATGCTCTATCCAGTGGGCCACATTGCTTCTCAGGTTCAAAAGGGTCCTTCTAAGGAGCATCCTCCATTCTTAAAAGTCTTACTTCTTTTGCACCTCAGGGAGTCATGGGAGTGCAGGCTAATGAAAATGGGCTACCCATCCTCAGCACAAAAAATAAATGCCCTTTTACATTTAACAACTTTGGCATTACTATTGGGTGAAACTTCTCTTTCTAGAACACTTCCTCTCTGGCACTTCTCTTGTCCATGCTTGCAAGAAAGTGACCAACAGAGTGTCAGGTCAACGGGAAAGTTTTCTTCCATTCCTCCTCCATCGAAAAGAGGAGTTGCAGCTACTGGAAATGGAAAGAGCACGGGCCTGGAAATCAAAGGGACCTGGGTTCTAAACCCAGCTTCACCACTTGTCTGCTGTGTGACCTTGGGCAAGTTGCTTCACTTCTCTGTGCCTTAGTTACTTCATCTGTAAAATGGGGATTAAAGACCGACAGCCCCATGTGGAATGTGTCCAGCCTGATTAGCTTGTAGGGACCCCACTGCTTAGTATAGTGTCTGGCACATAGTAAGCACAAATACTATGAAAAACAAAAAAGCCCTCTAGTTCCACAACATGAATCCACAAGAGAATCCATACACGTTGTTTCACCTCTGGAGAAGTGGCTAGGTAGAAATGGCAAAGTGGGTCTCGCTAGCCCTAACGGAACAAGACTCAAATGCAACCTTTCCATTGCCACAGTAAACAGGAGAGGACGGGCTGTAATATAGAGGAGATGAACTCGCCTCTGCAAAAGCTGCCAGTGCTTATAAATCACAAGATTGGCCACAAACCATTTGGTAAATTAGTCCCTAGGCAAAGACCAAGTTTAAATTTACAGTTTTAGCGACATCAACTGGGAGAAAGCGTGAATTCTACTCGTTGTTTCTATCTGAGAAGGCACTAGCTGAATCCAACCTGGAAGGAGAAAATGTTATCAGGCCTCTCTTTCTGAATAAACCAAGAGCGAACAAGGAATTACTGTGCACTCGATTTGCAACTAGGTCGTCTGTTTACCTTTTATCTGAGTGTTTAGCACATAGTAAGCCCTTAATATCACTGTTACCAACCAAACCTATTCAGGGTTCTAACTCAGGATAAAGAGAATCCACTAAACACATTTTCCCAGTAGGTTTTAAGATAACTATTCCTTTTCTGCTAGATACATAAGGAAACACCACTACGTAAGCAGAGATCACTTGAACCTTAAATGTCTGATAACTCACTGGAAGAGGGAGCTTGTCTGTCAATTCCTCTGTATTATAGCCTCTCAAGCACTTAGTACAGTGCTCTGCACATAGGAAGCACTCACATTCCATTTATGATAGCAAAATCATTGCATCCTTACCGAAACCCAAAATGCAAGAGAGAAACTTAGCTCATGTGTGAGAAATTTTGCCAAGAACAGACCAGTGTTGGAACAAAGTTCATTTGCTTTCATTAGCCAAAAAAACTGAAATGCTCACTTCTGTCTGTTCAATATGATTTCTTCGTCTATACAATAATCACTTCCTACCACCTGTGTGGTAAGTTAACTAATCAACCATTTGCAACCTCCTGCAGCTCTTCAGCCCCAAACGGATTTACAGAATTCTGTCCATTCTTCTGTTCCAAACTTTAGCCAAAGTTTGGGGGTTGGAAGGGGGGAGCAATTAGTTATTTAAAGGGAACTTGATGACAATCAAGTTTTAAGTAATTGAGATTTAGTCAGAGCTGAATAACCAAGTTTTAGCAATGTTAGACAGTGAGAATACTAATCCAATCCAAATCCAATAAAGAATAATAATCCAAAATAAACATCTGAGCAAACAAAACAGTAAATACAAACCAAAAATTTTTTAAGTCTTTTTTGATTAAAGCAGACCTCTAAAGCATAACATAACAAACTTAATTCCTTTGTCTTTCAGCCCTTTCCCCCCCTCAACCCCCATACAATGTATAACATGCTTCTGTTCTCTTTAAATTCTAAACATACATAAATTGTGTACTTACAGTCACAGCTAACTGCTAGGCAAGATTCCACATCCAAAGAGCCTTCTAAATCCAGAGGAATCAGCTCACTACTACCAAATCACCAGGCCTGGCTAATTACAAACACCAAACTAGTCACGTGACAGACAGCAACACCTGCCTCAATCAGTATAATGAGCTAAGCAAGTTCACCTGGAAATGCTCGCCTTTGGAGGTTCCTTGCTCCCTCCACTACTTCACCCTGACCAAGTGCTTAGTACAGTGCTCTGCACACAGTAAGTGATCAATAAAAAGCAGCATGGCTCAGTGTCTAGAGCCCAGGCTTGGGAGTCAAAGATCATGGGTTCTAATCCCGCCTCCACCACCTATCAGCTGTGTGACTTTGGGCCGGTCACCTCACTTCTCTGTGCCTCAGTTACCTCATCTGCAAAATGGGGATGAAGACTGTGAGTCAACCTGATCTCCTTGTATCCTCCCCTGTTCTTAGAGCAGTGTTTTACACATGATAAGCACTTAACAAATACCATCATTATTATGAAGCAGCATGGCTCAGTGGAAAGAGCCTGAGCTCTGAAGTCAGAGGTCATGGGTTCAAATCCTGCCTCTGCCAACTGTCAGGTGTGTGACTTTGGGCAAGTCACTTAACTTCTCTGGGCCTCAGTTACCTCATCTGTAGAATGGGGATGAAGACTGTGAGCCCCCCGGGGGACAACTGGATCACCTTGTAAACTCCCCAGTGCTTAGAACAGTGCTTTACACATAGTAAGCATTTAATAAACGCCATTATTATTATCATTATTATTATTAACTTCTCTGGGCCTCAGTTACCTCATCTGTAAAATGGAGATTAAGACTGTGAGCCCTCTGTGGGACAACCTGATCACCTTGTAACCTCCCCAGTGCTTAGAACAGTGTTTTGCACTTAGTAAGTGCTTAATAAATGCCATTATTATTATTATTAATAATAATAATAATAAATATGATTGAATGAATGAATGATCAGGGCAAGGATGGGCAGCCCAAAAGTCTGTCAAGAGGCTTTATGGAGGTTAGGAGGTTTGTTTTATTTTGTATCTCCAAATCACTGTTGTTGCCTGGGTTTAGCTCATTTATTTCTAGTTACTCATATAAACACCCAAGAAACCATTCCTTCTCAACCTTAAGTGCTTAGTACAGTGCTCTGCACACAGTAAGCGCTCAATAAATACGATTGAATGAATGAATGAACCTTGTTTTCTCCAATATCTCATTTGCTGCTTGTTCGACTGGGACAGACTTTGCCTTGAAAAAATTCATTTTGCATTTGGCTAGGTCTAGTACCCTGTCCCTCTCTGGGACTTTCCTTCCCTACTGCCTCACACTATGATTGTGAAAAGCCATTCCTTATAAGAATAATTAAAAAAATTTTTTAAAGGCACTTACTATGTGCCAGGCATTGTATTAAGCACTAGGGGAGATATGAGCAAATCAGATTGGACATAGTCCATGTCCCACATGGGGCTCACAGTATTAGTCCTCAGATTACTGAGGCACAGAGAAGTGAAGAGACTTGACCAAGGTCACACAGCTGACAAGTGGCATAACTAGGATTAGAACTCAAGTTCTTCTGATTCTCAGGCCCTTGTTCTTTCCACTAGGACAAGCTGCTTCTCAGTACATTAGTTAAGACCTATAATGTGCCAAGCGCTGAACTAAGTGGTAGGTAGACACAAGATCATAAGGACCCACTTGGGGCTCACACAGAAAGGAGAACAGGAATTGAAAACCCATTTTACAGATGAGGCAATTGAGGCACAGAGAAATGGAATGATTTGCCCAAGGTCACATAGCAGGTAAATGGCAGGGGTGGCATTACAACCCAGAACCTCTGACATCCAGTACTCTTCTCTTTCTGTTAGGCCACACTGCTTCCCCAGGACTTTGCTGGAAAATGGGCAGGCTCATTGAGGCTGAGGTGGGAAATGTGCTCCCAGGCTTAGGGACAGAGCAAGAAAAGCAGCATTGCCTAGTGGATTGAAAACATGCCTGGGAGCCAAAAGGTCCTGGGTTCTAATGCCAGCTCTTCCACTTGTCTGTTGTGCCCTTGGACAAGTCCCTTCACTTCTCTGGGACTCAGTTACCTTATTTGTGAAATGGGGGTTAAGACTGTGAGCCCATTCATTCATTCATTCATTCATATTTACTGAGCCCTTACTGTGTGCAGAGCACTGTACTAAGCACTTGGAAAGTACAAATGCAGGGCAAGGACTGTTCCCAACCCTATTTGCTTGTATTCACTCCAGAGCTTATGTGCCTTGCATGTAGTAAGTGCTTAACAAATACCATAATTATTACTTTTTAAGAAATGTGCTCTTAGGCTGAGGGACAGAGCGAGCATAAATTCACTCTAGAACCATTTCACCACTGCACCTCCCTAGATGCCATTTCCTCTGTAGGAGATGTGAGGTGGTTGGAGTCATGACAGGAAAAGGTTAAAGGAACATGGAAGCCAGTACAGCTGCGGCTGATTCTTAATCAACAGCATAGCTAAGGGGGCAGCAGAGGCTTATCAATTCTAAAGGAAGAAATGTAGGGGAAGGAGTAAAGGAATAGTTTTGGCTTGGGATCAACTAACTTTGTGTTGAGCTCAAATTCATCAGGCTTCTGATTTAGAGGAACATTAAATTCTCTTGTGATGAGAGTGGTTTCCAGGTAAGCTTGGATGTGCTATACTTTTTTATGGTATTTTTAAGCATTTGCTAGGTGCCAGGCACTCTTTTAAGCACTGTGGTATATACAAAGTAATCAACCTGGACACAGTCACTGCCCCACATGGGGATCACGGTCTTAATCCCCATGTTACAGAAAAGGTAACTGAACCACAGAGAAGTGAAGTGACTTATATAAGGTCATGTAACAGACAAGTGATGGAGTCAGGATTAGAATCTAGGTTCTTTTGACCCCCAGGCCTATACTCTATCCACTAGGCCTTGCTACATCTCTGGCTGTAAGTGTTACTCTAGATTATTTTCTAAGCTTATTTTGCAGTTTTTTGTGTGTGCATGGGAAGAGTTGGCATTCTATTTTTGTCACAGTAAACTTGCTTTTATAGCCATAATTTATTAAGTTCCTCTGGACTGTAAGCCCCTCTCAGGGTCACACCTGGAGAGTTTCCAGTACTCCACCAGTCTTGACTACTGGAGGGAGAGTCAAACAGAGGCATACCCATTCCATTCCTAGCTTGGCCAGTGTCTAGAGAGTGGAAAGCAGTCTGTTACAAGTCAAAATTCCCCATCACTGTAACAGTGCTGATAATAATGGCATTTGTTAAGCACTTACTACATGCTAAACCACTGGGGTAGAAACAAGATAATCTCATGATTATCTCATCCCACATGATGCTCACACTCTAAAGAGGGAGAAAAGGTATTGAATCTACATTTTGTAGATGAAGTAACTGAGGCAAAGAGAAGTTTGCGACCTGCTCAAGGTCACACAGCAAGTAGGTGGCAGAACCTTGGCAGATGCCCAGCTCTTCTGACTCCTGGGCCTGTGCTCTTTCCATTAGGGCATGCTTCTTCCCTCTAGTGATAATAGGATATTATTCCCTCAACCCCACAGCACCCTCCAGTTATCACCCCATCTCCCTTCTACCTTTCCTCTCCAAATTCCTTGAGTCATCTACACTCGCTGCCTCAAATTCCTCTCCTCCAACAGTCTCTGGACCCCCTCCAATCTGGCTTCCATCCCCTTCACTCCACTGAAACTGCCCTCTCAAAGGTCACCAATGATCTCCTTCTTGCCAAATCCAATGGCTCTTACTCCATCCTAATCCTCCTTGACTTCTCAGCTGCCTTTGACTCCGTGGACCATCTCCTTCTCCTCAACACATTATCCAACCTTGGCTTCACTGACTCCGTCTTCTCCTGGTTCTCCTCTCTCTTTGGCTTTTCATTCTCAATCTTTCTTGGGCTCCTCCTCCCATTCTCTAAGTGTAGGGGTTCATCAGCGTGGCTCAGTGGAAAGAGCCCGGGCTTTGGAGTCAGAGGTCATGCATTCAAATTCCGACTCTGCCGCTTGTCAGCTGTGTGACTCTGGGCAAGTCACTTAACTTCTCTGGGCCTCAGTGATCTCAGATGTAAAATGGGGATTAAAACTGTGAGCCCACTGTGGGACAACCTGATCACCTTGTAACCTCCCCAATGCTTAGAACAGTGCTTTGCACATTGTAAGCGCTTAATAAATGTCATTATTATTATTATCAAGGTTCAGTTCTTGGTCCCCTGCTATTCTCTATCTACACTCACTCCCTTGAAGAACGCATTCACTCTCACAGCTTCAGGTACCATCTCTATGCCGATGACACCTAAATCAACACCTCCACTCCTGTTCTTTCTCCCTCCCTCCAGGCTCACATCTCCTTCTGCCTTCAGGACATCTCTACTTGGATGTCCTCCCACCACCACAAACTCAACATGTCCAAGACAGAACTCTTTATCTTCTCTCCCAAACCCTGTTCTCTCATGAAGTTTCTCATCACTGTAGAAAGCACAACCATCTTTCCCAACTCAGAAGCCTGGAAGCTTGGTGTCATCCTTGACTCCGCTCTCTCATTCAACCACGTATGCAATCCATCATCATCATCAATCGTATTTATTGAGTGCTTACTATGTGCAGAGCACTGTACTAAGCGCTTGGGAAGTACAAATTGGCAACATATAGAGACAGTCCCTGTCATCAAATCTTGTTGGTCTCACCTTCACAACATCACCAAGATTTCCCCCCCACCTTCCTCTCCATCCAAACCATTACCACATTAGTGCAATCACTCATCCTATCCCGACTAGATTACTGCATCAGCCTCTTTTCTGACCTCCCAACCTCCTTCCTCTCCCCACTTCAGTCTGTACTTCACTCTGCTGCCTGGATTATTTTTCTATAGAAATGTTCAGGGCATGTCATTCCCCTCATCAAAAATCTCCAGTGGTTGCCTATCCACCTCTGTATCGTACAAAAACTCCTCACCATTGGCTTTAAAGCTCTCCATCACCTTGCCCCTTCCAACCTCACCTCCCTTCTCTCCTTCTACATCCCAGCCTGCACACTCCATTCCTTTAGTGCTAACCTTCTCACTGTGCCTCGATCTCACCTGTCACACCTCCAGCCCCTGACCCGGAACGCTCTCCGTCCTCACACCTGCCAAACAATCACTCTTCTCTCCTTCAAAGTCTTACCAAAGGCGCACCCCCTCCAAGAGGCCTTCCTTGACTAAGCCCCACTTTTCCTCAGCTCCCCCTTCCTTCCATGTCACCACAATTCTCTCCCTTTGCTCTCCCTGCCCTAAAGCACTTATGTATATATGTATAAATCTATTATTCTATTATATTGATGCCTGTTTACTTGTACTGATGTCTGTCTCCCCCCCACACCCCAGACCATGAGCCTGTTGTGAGCAGGGATTGTGTCTCTATTACTGAATTGTACTTTCCAAGCACTTAGTACAGTGCTCTGCACACAGTAAGCACTTAATAAATACAATTGAATGAATGACTTCCCTGAAATAATAATAAAAACTGGTATTTGTTAAGCACTTACTATGTACCTTGGCACTGTACTAAGAGCTGGGGTAGAAACAAGACAATTGGGTTGGACATAGCCCCATCCCACAAGGGGCTCACAGTCTAAGTTGGAGGGAAAATATCTAATTTCCATTTTACAGACAAGTAAACCGAGGCACAGAAATGTTGTGACTTGCCCAAGATCACATAGCAAGAAAGTGGAAGGGGCAGGATTAGAACCCAGGTCCACTGACTCCCAAGCCCATGCTCTTTCCACTACACCACTGTTCAACAACATCAAGTGTGTCACAAGTCCACAGCCTTGGCATTATCCTCAGCTCATCACTGTCTACTTGCCTATTCAGTCTGTCACCAAATCCTGTTGTTTCTACCTTTACAATATCTCTAGAGTCCACTCCTTCCTCTCCATCCACACTGCTACCATGCACTTATCCTATCCTGCCTTGACTAGTGCATCAGCCTTTTAATTTACCTCCCTGCCTCTCTTCTCTCAAGGCCACACTTCACTATGCTATCTGGATCATTATTATTATTTTCTCTATTCATTCATTGTCACATTTATTGAGAGCTTACTGTGTGCAGAGCACTGGACTAAGTGCTTGGGAAGTACAAATTGACAACATATAGAGACGGTCCCTACCCAATAACAGGCTCACAGTCTATGTACATCTCCCCACTCCTCAAACTCCAGTGGTTTTCACCTCTTTGCAGCAAACAAAAACTCCTTACCGTAGGCTTTTAGACACTTAATCAGTTCTCTTTCCTTCCCCCACCGTATTTGCTCCTTCCCCACTCTAACTCAGCTCACACACTTCCCTTCTCTAACACCAACCTATTTACCCTCCTTCGATTTTGGTTCTTTTTCTGTCAACCCCTCGTTCATGCATTCCTTCCCTCTTTATATAGAACAGACCATCAGTCTCCCCATCCTCAAAGCCCTACTAAAATCTTAATTACTCCAAGAAGTTCCCACCCTATTCTCCCTCCCTTCTGTGTTATCTATGCACTTGGGCCTTTGCTCGCTAAGCACTTTAATACTCATGCCACCTCACAGCACTTCTTAATGTCTGTCTCCCAACTAGATTGCAAGGTCCTTGAAAGTAGGAACGTGCCTACCAATTCTGATATATTGTACTCACCCAAGCTCTTAGTACAGTGCTCTGCACAGTGTAAGCTGTAAAATATCTTTGTCTTGCAAATACAAAGAACACAAGCAAGTCCATGACTGGTCAGAAGAGTGATCCATCTAAACCAGTATTTGTTCTTTAACTGAGAACAAGATATTTGGAGTAACAGAGTGTTACAGTGTGATGGCTATCCTAAAGTCAAGAAATAGATAATTTAGCACATCTAACTTTCTTTCTAGTAACCTTTTATGGGTGATTCATCCATTCATTAATCTTTCATGAAATTGGTCATTTTCATATTTCCCTGCCTAACTTTTTATAGCAACAAACTCCTTGGTTTTTTTTCTACCTGCTGTGTAAAATTATTAAACACTGCAGGAAAGTACATGGCTTCAAATGGGGGAAAGGAATAATGTTAAGTGAGACTTTTGTCTGATTCTCCTCTGGTACGGGAATATCCCTTGGATAAACATACCCATTTCTGGGGTAAATACCATTTAGTACTTCTTGAATTATGCATCATGCTGCCATGTGCAGAGAGAGTGGAGATGATTTGCATGGCCTAGTGGAAAAAGTGAGAATCTGAGTTCTAATTTGCCACTTTTCCGCTGTGTGATCTTGGGCAAGTCACTTAACTTCTCTGGGCCTCATTTTCATCATCTGTAAAATGGGTATTAAATACCTGGTTTTTTCTTTCTCCATAGACTTTGAGAAAGGCACTGTGTCCTACCTCTCTCTTTTTTAAATAGTATTGTTCAGCACTATGAATCAAGTACTTTGCTAATTGCAGGAGTAATAATAATAATGATGGCATTTGTTAAGCTCTTACTATGTGCAAAGCACTGTTCTAAGCGCTGGGGAGGATACAAGGTGATCAGGTTGTCCCATGTAGGGCTCACAGTCTTAATCCCCACTTTACAGATGAGGTAACTGAGGCCCAGAGAAGTGAAGTGACTTGCCCAAAGTCACACAGCTGACAAGTGGTGGAGCCGGGATTTGAACCCATGACCTCTGACTCCAAAGCCCGGGCTCTTTCCACTGAACCACGTTGCTTAGATACAAGCTAATCAAGTTGGACACAGCCCGTATCCCGGGTGGAGCTTACAGTCTTATCCCTCATTTTACAGATGAAATGAGGCAAAGTGAGGTGACTTGCCCAAGGTCAATCAGCAGAAAAGTGGCAGAGCCAGGATTAGAACTCAGGCCCCCTGATCCTCAGGTTTGTGTGCTTTCCACTAGGACACGCTGTTTCTCAACATCTATTTTGTATCTACTCCAGTGCTTAGTACAGTGTTTGTCATAATAAATGCCTAATGCCATCATTTATTATTATGCATAATCGTTCCCAACTCGGCTTCCTCTCTTTCCTCCAAAGCAGTGTGTTTTTGGTTTTTGGGGGGTTTTTTTGTGGCATTTGTTAAACACTATGTTCCAGGCACTGTGCTAAATGCTGAGGTATACATGAGATAACAGGTCGGACACAGTTACTGTCCCACATGGGGTTGATAAACAATGGGGAGAGAACAAGAATTTAATCCCTGTTTTATAGATAATAAAACTGAAGCACAGAAAAGTTAAGTGGCTTGTCCAAGATTACACAGCAGGCAAGAGACAAAACTGAGATTAGAACCCAGCTCTTCTGACTCCTAGGCCCGTGCTCTTTAATAATAGTAATAATAATAATAATGATAGCATTTATTAGGCACTTACTATGTGCAGAGCACTAAGCTCTTTACACTAGGCCGCACTGTTTCTCTGCTGCCTCAGAGCCCCAGGGAGTGTTGCTTAGGTTAATCTGTTCTGTTTTATGTGTCATATCAGTGGCTTACGTAATGCCTGCTATTTTGAAATCACTTTCTTTAAATAGGTGATGTTCGTGAAATAATGCCAGACTCGCACATTCAGTTATTCTGATTGAGGCCTAGCTAAATGCAAGCTAAATTTCTCCCAAGGCACTGATGAATCTACAGCTAGCTGTATCAATTTCAGTTTCTTGTCCTGTCTTGATTTCCTGGGATTCCATCCAACATTACAAATAGTTTTTATTCCCAGGAAGAATGAATTCCTAGGGCCATTTTTAGGGAAATTCTGGTTTGATTGCACTGTAAATCCAAATATTACACCTTCTACATTGACAGGCTAGAGAATGCTTCATAGCACAACAGATTATACATCTTGTCACCTGTTTGTAGTTCACAAATGTCTGCAAATGTAAAGCAAATTGGCCTAATGGATAGAGCAAGAGTCTGGGTGTCAGAAGGACCTTTGTTCTATATCCAAGTCTGCCATTTCTTTGCTGTGTGACCTCAGGCAAATTACTTTACTTCTCTGTGTCTGTTACCTCATCTGTACAATGGGGATTAAGACTGTGAGCCCCATATGGGACATTTATTGGGTCTGACCTGATTAGCTTGTATCTACCCAAGAGTTTAGAATATCTGGCACATAGCTTTTATGTGTGATATTTAAGCACTCATTAGTGAAGCAGCAGGCTTCAGGTAGATAATTTTAAGAGAAAATGTGTGATTTTCTTTTTTAATTGAAAGAGGGGTAAAATGTAGAAATGAATTCCAAATCAATCCATTGTATTCATTGAGCACTTATTGTGAGCAGAATACTGTACTAAATAGGAGGGTACAATAAACTGTCTTCAAGGAGTTTAACTCACTTCTTTAAAGGTCATCCCCTGTGGGGAGAAATTGAAGTGTTACTGTGGAGAGAGTCACCGTCTTTAGAAAGCAGATAACAATTACCACACTAATTATTAAGTGCTTACTCTGTGCCAAGCACTCTACTAAGTACTGAGCTAGATACAAGACAATCTGGTCACATATGGGATTTACAGTCTAGGAGGGAGAAGAGGTATTGAATTCCCATTTTGCAGCTGAGGCACAGAGAGGTGAAGTGACTTGCCCACAGTCATTCAGCAGGTAAGTGGTGAAGCCAGGATTAAAAACCAGGTCCTTTGACTCCCAGGCTAACTTCCACTAGTTACCACATCTGTAAAACGGGGATTAAGGTTCTGAGCCCCATGTGGGACATGGACTGTGTCCAACCTGAGTTCATTCATTCAATCGTATTTATTGAGTGCTTACTGTGTGCAGAGCACTGTACTAAGCGCTTGGGAAGTACAAGCTGGCAACATATAGAGACGGTCCCTACCCAACAGTGGGCTCACAGAGTTGCTTAGTATAGTCTCTGGCACATAAGACTTAAATACCATTTAAAGAAAAAAAAACTGCTTTGAGGAAGAGAGGAAACAGTTACCAAAAAATAGGGAAAAAAATAACTTTACTGCTGGCTGTGGAGGGTATCCAGGCCCTTCTCACAGCATGCCCATCCCAACAGAAAGCTCTCCCTCACCTCGCCCCCTCCTACCTCACCTCCTTTCTCTCCTTCTACAGCCCAGACTGCACACTCCGCTCCTCTGCAGCTAACCTCCTCACTGTGCCTCATTCTAACCTATCTTTCTGTTGACCCCTGGCCCACATCCTACCCCTGGCCTGGAATGCCCTCCCTCTACACATCTGCCAAATTAACTCTCTTCCTCCCTTCAAAGTACTAGTGAGAGCTCACCTCCTCCAGGAGGCCTTCCAAAACTAAGCCCCCCCTTTTTTCCTCTCCTCCTCCTCCCCTCCCCATCCCCTCCCCGCCCTACCCTTTTCCCCTCCCCATAGCACTTGTGTATATTTGTACATATTTATTACTCCTATTAGTGATGTGTATATAGCTATAATTCTATTTACTCTGGTATTGACACCTGTCTACTTGTTTTGTTGTCTGTCTCCCCCTTCTAGACTGTGAGCCCGTTGTTGGGGAGGGACTGTCTCTATATGTTGCTGATTTGTACTTCCCAATAATAATAATAATAATAATGATGGCATTTATTAAGCACTTACTATGTGCAAAGCACTGTTCTAAGCCCAAGCGCTTTTAGTACAGTGCTCTGCACACAGTAAGCGCTCAATAAATATGATTGAATGAATGAACAGGAGGTGACAGGAAGATGCCGTGTTGCTAAGTTCCTTGCGCAAGCCCATGTGATTTTTTTTCCCCCCTCACCCCCCACCCATCATCCCTGGTCCATCCATCCCCTCTACTTACTCAGCAGTGATTCCTTTTTATACAGAGTGGAGCTATTCAAGATGGCAACCAAGAATGAGCAGTGTCAAGGGGAATGTGGCAAAGGACGAGATTCAGCACCATCCCACTCTGCCTGACATAATACACTAGTAGTGGCCGCCTCAGAAAGCCCGGGTTCAGCTGCCGACAAATGTCCCAAGTAGCAGCCGTATCATTAGGTCAGGAGAGGTTCAATCGCCATCTGAAATGGTGGCAGCTTGAGTCCCTTGTTTCTGGTCATTCATTAGGGCATCTAGCTGGGGGCTGCAGCCTCTAATTAATCCTGGATTAATCCATTTTGGCTAAAATCAGCCTTACTTTTTCCATCCTTGCTTAATTCAAAGAAACAAGAGCCACTCAGATCCAGGAGCAGTCCACACTGGCAATTGCTCATTGAGATTTTCCCAGGATCCAGGGGGAAACAGTCCAACCATGGTCTGTTCTGGCTATTTGAATCAGATTCCTATTTTTTTTTTTTTTTGGGGGGGGGCAAAAAATGGTGATAGCATTTTTAGCCTGTATGTCTTCCCTCTCAGTGACCAAGAGAGTGGGGAAGGGGGGTTGGGGAAGGAGCAAGCAAGAGTTTAAGGTTTTCAGCATTCTGGACCACTTGTAAACTCTTGTGGACAGGGAATGGGCCACTTCATTATTTTGTACTTTTCAAGCACCTAGTACAGTGCACTGCAGTAATAGTATTAGATGCCTACTTAGAACAGCACTTTGCACATAGTGATTGCTTAATAAATGCTATTATTATTATTATTATTATTATTATTATTATTATTATTATCATTGTTATTACCATACTGAGTGCTAGGAGAAAATAAACAAATGAGTATTAGACACAGTCCCTGTCCCTCGTTGGACTTATTGTACCAAATGAGTGCTCAATAAGTGCTATTGCTACCACTACAAATGCCATAATGCTATGGGGCAAGATGCTCCAACCCAGACATGGAAGTCCAACTACTTCAAATCTGAGTTCAAAAAGTGTAACAACAAATTAGAAAATAAGGACTTATACAAGAAAACAAAACCAAACCTGGGGGTACGAGAGTGCTGCTGAATGACAGAGTAAAAACCATCTCAATTATCTTCACTGCAGTAACTAAACTAACCATCGCAGAGGTGATGTTTACACTGCACTAGTGGTCAGCCGGGGTGAGGGGGCAAGGATGAGGGAGGGGTCTCCAGGGTCCTGTGCCTGATTGAGGGGCAGGGCAGTACCTGCCTCCAGGAGAACCCTCGACTCCCTCCCCTCAACCCCTAACACGGGTTTAAACACTTTGGAAAGTCTTCATTTTCTAAATTTCCTGTAATTAGAGGCCTTAGGGGGAAAGATTTGAGGCTCTGCTCTGTGCTCTCTGGCCTCAGGCTGAGACTTTACCTCCCAGGGGTCCCGGGACTGCCAGGACTGAAAGGATATGAGAAAGTGACAGCAGAACGATTTTCCCCCCTCAACCACCATCCAGAGAGGTTGAGTCCCCATAGTGGTTAGGTACAGATCCTTATATTCTGATGCTTCCCCTCTGTATAATGAGCACAGGCTGTATCTACCTATAATATTATAGTGTGCTCTCCTAAGTTCTTAGCACAATGCTCTACACAGAGTAAGCACTCAAATACCAATGATTGAGGCAGTATAAAATTTAAAAGCATATAAAAATAGAGCATAGAGGGAAGCATGGGAGACTGAGTCTGAGGTGGAAGAAGGAATGAACAGAAAACTGCAGGGAGAGAAGGAAGTTAATTCCCTGGTAGATTTGCTGAATGATTACTTATCTGTGCCTCCGTTACCTCGTCTGTAAAATGGGGATTAAGACTGTGAGCCACACATGAGACAACCTGATTACGTTGTATCTACCTCAGTGCTTAGAACAGTGCTTGGCACTTAACAAATGCCATCATTATTATATTATTTCTTAATCGGTGATTACTTCAGGGAGATCTCTGCTGGATTGATGTGTCTTCAATGGGAGGGGCTGGAGACCTGAATACCACGGAAGGGGGCTAGGGGTCTCAGAGACGAAGAGCAGGAGGTGGTATTGGCCAGGAATTCCTGATGGCATATTTATATTATAAACTCCCCATCTAGACTTGTAAGCTTGCATCTGTTTATTGTTATATTGTACTCTACCAAGTGCTTTAGTACAGTGCTTTGGACACAGTAAGTGCTTAATAAATATTGAATGAGTTGAATGAATATAGTAATGTCTGTCTCCCCCACTAGACTATAAACTCATTTTGGGCAGGGAATGTGTTGTATTGTACACCCCCGCCGCCCTCCCCCCCAAGTGCTTAGTACAGTGTTCTGCACATGGCACCTAAAAAATTTCATTGACTGATTGGATTTGTTATGGCTAAGTGGGTGTAAGGTGAAGAAGCCCTGGGCTGGCTGACAACTCTGGATCCTAGCAGTGCCGAGAGGACGTAGAGCAGCCTGGAGAAAGTCGCTGCTTTTTGCTGGGATCATTCACTCCTCTGACAGTTGTCTACCTGTGCTATTCTCTCTCCTCTTCCCCTCCTTGACTGTAGTCAGCCCCTGATAAGCAGGTGTCAACCATGCTGGGCTCCTCTTACACACAGATTTTAAAAAAATCTGTGTACACTTGGAAACTAGATTCGTCAGGATTGCTTTGTCTCTTAGACAAGTAGAAGGAGCACTAGGTGCTGTGAATATTTGATATATATGTATATTAAATATATATGTATATATTTATCAAATATTCACAGCACCTAGTGCTCCTTCCTATATATATATATATATATATATATATATATATATTACTGACATTTGTTAAGTACTAATCTAACTGCTGGGATAGGTACAAGTTAATCAGTTCAGATATAACCCCTGTCCCACATGGGGCTTGCAGTCTAAGTAGGAGGGAGAACGGATATTGAATCTTTTGTAGTTGAGGAAACAGGCACAGAGAAGTGAAGTGACTTGCCCCAGGTCTCACAGCAGGCAAGTGTCGGAGCTGGAATTAGAATTCAAGTCCTCTGGCTCTCAAGCCCCTGCTCTAACCACTAAGCCAACCACACTGCTTTCCTCTAGACTGCAAGCTCCTTGTGGGGAGGAAATGTCTGTTATATTATTATACTGTACTCTCCTAAGCGCTTAGTACAGTGCCCTGCACATAGTAAGAGAAGAATTAGAGAAGCAGCTTGGCTCAGTGGAAAGAGCCCGGGCTTGGGAGTCAGAGGTCATGGGTTCTAATCCCGGCTCCGACGCTTGTCAGCTGTGACTTTGGGCAAGTCACTTCACTTCTCTGTGCCTCAGTTACCTCATCTGTAAAATGGGGATGAAGACTATGAGCCCCATGAGGGACAACCTAGTCACCTTGTAACCCCCCGCCCAGCACTTAGAACAGTGCTTTGCATATAGTAAGTGCTTAACAAATACCATCATCATTATTATTATAGTAAGCACTCAATAAATTAGACTGTTTCCCTTTAGAAAACTAAGTGCTTAACAAATACCATCATTATTATTATTATTATTATTATAGTAAGCACTCAATAAATTAGAGTTTTCCTGTAGAAAACACTGTACTTGTTTCACCAATAGGTGGCAATACTGTCTCAGAAAAATATTTAGTGATAAAATATGGAAATCCCTTCATGATGTTTTGGGGCTTGAGCTGTATGAAACTGCGGGCCGCTATATTTTTTAAAAAAGTTATTGCCATTGTGATACTCTATTTTCTTGGTGCTCTGGAGTCCTCAGTGTTTGCACTGCTGTAGATCCACTGCTATAAATTAAGGGTGGGAGTGGAGGTGACGAAAGATGTTGGAAATCTTAGCTTCTAAAGCTCTTTTGATTTGAAGGTTTGGGTGATTGAAATAATATTGGGGATTAAAGGATTTTCACTCAAGAATGTAATAAAGTGGCTTCTATGGAATGATGGATGAATGAGGTATGTAGTGAAGTTATATTTATCTTCCTCATAGAAGAGTGCTCACCGATAGCTTCACTACTATAAAGGAGAGGGCAGTAGATTCCAATATTATAATATCCCAGAAGTTTCCTATGGCTTCTGAGGAGCAGTGTGGCCTTGTGGAAAGAGCGTGTGTCTGGGAAGCAGAGGTCCTGGGTTCTAATCCTAGTTTTGCCACTTGCCTGCTGTGTGACTTTGGGCAAGTCACTTCTCTGTGCCTCATTTACCTCATCTGTAAAATGGGGACTAAGATTGTGAGACCCATGTGACACATGGACTGTGTCCAAACTGATTAGCTTGCATCTATCTCAGTACTTCAGTCAGTCCCCGACAATTAGTCGTGGGCAAAGGACTAAGTGCTTGGGAGAGTACACGATAAGAGTTGGTAGACGTGTTTCCTGCTGACAATGAGCTTACAGTCTAAAGGACACATAGTACTTAACGAATACCATTGAAAAAAGTCAATGATTTGTCCCAAACCACACGGCAGACAAGTATTAGCGTTGGGGATTAGAACCCAGGTCTCCTGACTCCCGACTCTGGGCTGTGTCCACAAAGCCTTGCTTCTTCAACTATAGTAAATTAAGGAATTAAGGTGGGGAATGGGACAGAAGGACAACACTCTTGGATGGACCAGTGGCTACAGGTTTTCCCATTTCTATAGGTTGGTCAGGTAGGCCATTGATTTGAAGTATAGACAGGTAGTACCACCTTCAATTTAGAAGTGGTTCGCTTTGGATACAGGTCTTCAATGATTGTATTATTATGTCATAGGTCTTATCTTTTTAGTGCCATTCAGCATAAATTTCTTTGCCCAAATGAATGATTCAGACTAGAGTCACTGTAGGAGAAAAACATTCTTTCAAGCTGAAATTCTGATTTTGGTCCCAAAGCCTGGAACAACTTTTCTGGTGAAGGAGAAAGGAGGTAAGAATTGGAAATTTGGAGAACAACCCTTTGGACCTTACAAAAGTTTTTGAAAGCTTGAAACATTTATACTTATTAATTTTCCTATCATTACTTAAGGCCTAATAATAATGATTATGGTATTTGTTAAGCACTTACTAACTACTTAGGTGGTCAGTCGGTCAATTGTATTTATTGAGCACCTAACTGTGTGCAGAGCACTGTACTAAGCACTTGTGAGAGTACAATACAACAATAGGACAGACACATTCCCTGCCCACAATGAGCTTACAGTCTAGAGGGGGAGACAAGACACTAAATAAATTCCAGATATGTACGTAAGTGCTGTGGGGCTCGCAGGAGGGGATTTTCATTCATTCAGTCGTTGTTATTGAGAGCTTACTGTGTGCAAAGCACTGTACTCAGCGCTTGGGAAGTACAGGTTGGCAACATATAGAGACGGTCCCTACCCAACAGTGGGCTCACAGTCTAGAAGGGGGAGACAGAGAACAAAACATATTAACAAAATAAAATAAATAGAATAAATATGTACAAATAAAATAGAGTAATATGAATAAGGGAGCAAGTCAGGGAGATGCAGAAGGAAGTTAAAGAAAAGAAAAAGGGGCTTAGGGATGGCTTCTTGGAGGAGATGTGCCTTCAGTAAGGCTTTGAAGGTGGGAGAGTAATTGTTTGTCAGATATGAACAGGGAGGGCGTTCCAGGCCAGAGGCAGGATGTGGGCGAGAGGTTGGTGGCAAGATAGTTGAGATGGAGGTACAGTGAGAAGGTTAGCATTAGAGGAGCAAAATGTGCAAGGTTGGTTGTAGTAGGAGAGTAGCGAGGTGTGGTCGGAGGAGACGAGGACAGGATCATGGGGAAAAAAAGGCCTTCAGATTGCTTAGAAGAGAAGAGAAGCAGCATGGCTCAATGGAAAGAGCACGGGCATTGGAGTCAGAGGTCATGGGTTCAAACCCCGGCTCTGCCAATTGTCAGCTGTGTGACTTTGGGCAAGTTACTTAACTTCTCTGTGCCTCAGTTCTCTCATCTGTAAAATGGGGATGAAAACTGTGAGCACCCCATGGGACAACCTGATCACCTTGTAACCTCCCAAGCACTTAGAACAGTGCTTTGCACATAGTAAGCGCTTAAATGCCATCATTATTATTATTATTATTGCTATTGGAAAGCTGAGACACATGATCCTATGCTTTGCTGACAGCTCAGGAGAGCTTGTATATACTGGAAGTATTTATTTTTGCCCCAAAAGTCAAGTTAGGAAGAAAAATATCAGTGTTTACCTTAATGAGCCTTAGCATTGCTTGTTGGATTGTAAGGTGTTAAGGTTCCTGTGGCAGAATTAACTCATCCATGTGGTTTGCATTAAAGTCTGCATCAGCTTTATAAAAACAATGACAAAGTGGGATACCAAGAGTCACTTGAAGAGGCTGTATCCAGTGAGGGCTGATCTTGGATGGGATCTGTGATGGGGGGTGTGATTTGCATTATAGGCTTTTTTTAATGATACTAAACGCTTATTACGGGTCAAGTACTGTTCTAAGCACTGGAGTAGATACAAGTCCATCAGGTGGGATTCGGTATCTGTCTTACATGGGGCTCACAGTCTAAGTAGGAGGGAGAACAGGTATTTAATCCCCATTTTACAGGTAAGACAACTGAGGCAGGGAGAAGTTGTGACTTGCCTAAAGTCCTCACAGCAGGCAATTGGCAGAGGTGGCATTGGAACCCAGGTCCTCTGACTCTCAAGCCTGTATTCTTTCCACTGCACCAAGATGCCACTATGTTTGGTATTTGGTTTTCTTACAAATTTATCCAGGGAAGCATCTTGGCCTAGTGGATAGAGCTTGGGCCTGGGAGTCCGAAGGACCTGGGTTCTAATCTCAGCTACACCACTTATCTGCTGTGTGGATTTGGGCAAGTCACTTCATTTCTCTGTGCCTCAGTTACCTCAGCTGTAAAATGGGAATTGAGACTGTGAGCCCCGCATGGGACAGGGATTGTGTCCAAGCTGTTATGCTTGGATCTCCCGTCTCCCCCAGAGCTTAGAACAGTGCCTGGCACATAGTGCTTAACAAATGCCACAGTTAGTATTAGAACTACAAATCCCAAGTCAAAGGGGTTGAACTACAACCCAACGTGGTGCTGCTTCCCCTATGATTACCATCGCCAGTCCTATGCAATCTGAGGCCAGCCTGTGCCAGTGTCAGTGTTGGTTGTCCAAGTCCCAGACTGAGCCCCCTCCTTCCTCTCCCCCTCCTCCCCCTCCCCATCCCCCCGCCTTACCTCCTTTCCCTCCCCACAGCACCTGTATATATGTTTGTACATATTTATTACTCTATTTTACTTGTCCATATTTACTATTCTATTTATTTTATTTTATTAATATGTTTTGTTGTCTGTCTCCCCCTTCTAGACCGTGAGCCCACTGTTGGGTAGGGACCGTCTCTATATGTTGCCAACTTTTACTTCCCAAGTGCTTAGTACAGTTCTCTGCTCACAGTTAAGCGCTCAATAAATATGATTGAATGAATGAATGTTGGCAGCTCTGTGCTTGGCTGGGAGAGCCCTAGCTGTAGCAGCCCAGATTGGAGTCATTCATTCATTCATTCAATCGTATTTATTGAGCACTTACTGTTGCAGAGCACTGTACTAAGTGCTTGGAAAGTACAAGTTGGCAACATATAGAGACAGTCCCTACCCTCAGCTCCAGGTTCACCCCCTTGTGCTTTGGTTTTAGAGAAAACTGCGCTTCCTCAGTGGACATTTCACTCCCTGCACAAGCGTCCCTTCTTCTCCAGAGCTTCACAGGGGATACAGAGGGAAAGACAGGAAACAAAAGCTTCGGTTTCAGAGGTAGCCATGTATTTTTTTATGGTGTTTACTTAAGTGCTTCCTGTGAGCTGGGCATTGTACTAAGTGCTGGGGTAGATGCAAAATAACCAGGTTGGACACTGTTCCTGTCCCACGTGGGGCTCACACTCTTAATCCCCATTTTACAGACGAGGTAACTGAGGTACAGAGAAGTGAAGTAGCTTGACCAACGTCACTCAGCAGACAAGTGGTGGAGCAGGAATTAGAACCCAAGAATTTCTGACTCCCAGACACGTGCTCTAGCCACTAGGCTTCTTAGGTTTTACTAGGTGCCAGACATTGTACTAACTGCTGGGGTGAATACAAACAATCAGTTGGACACAATCCATGTCCCACACGGGGCTCACAGTCTTAATCCCCAGGGTATACATGTATCCCTGGAGAAGTCTGCTCCCTGCACATGAGTCCCTTCCTCCTGCAGAGTATCATGGCAAAGTCAGGACACAGCAATGGTATTTATTGAACACTTACTAGGTGCAGAGCATTGTACTAAAGCTTTATGGAGAGTACAATACAACAAAATTAGCAGACAGGTTCCCTGCCCATAATGAATTTACAGCCTAGAGTCCAGCTGCTTACAGCAGTTTCGGTTTCATGTAAGTGCAAGTTCCTGGTAGAAAGCCCACTCCCTGCCTGCACAATGACTCCCTGATCCGAGAATCCTGGATCCGCTAGGGTGTTTCAAGGAAAGCTCCTCCTCCCTCTTCCCTGGTGTCACCCCCTGCTCCGAAAATGAGACGATCTCGTGATTTTAAGCTACGAGCCCATCAATCAGTAGCCATCATAAACTGCATGTTTATCATGTCATCTTGAAGGATTTCTCCTCAATAGCTGATAGTAGTGCCAAATATACCAATTTGTCATGGAGCCCTTGGGTGTTTTAACTCCATACCTGGAGCCTGGAAACCTTTGATAGGCTCCTTTCTAGTGCTGCAAATGGGAAAAAGAGACCATTTCTTCAGGGGAGTTTTAATAGTATTTGTTAAGCACTTATTATGTACCAGGCACTAGTCTAAGAGTGGGGTAGATATAAGCAAATCAGGTTGGACACAGTCCATGTCCCAAATGGGGCTCAGTCTCCATCCCCGTTTTACAGGTGAGGTAACTGAAGCACAGAGAAATGAAGCAATTTGCCCAAGGTTACCCGGCAGGCAAGTGGTAAAGCCAGGACCTTTTCCTGCTCCTTATTGAATGTTTGAAATTTTGTAAATCAGGACCGAGACACTCTTTATGCTTTCGGCCCCATCCTTATCTGGGGTTATTACTTGGAGTCTGAGGTCTCAGCTGCTTTTGGTCCCTGATAGTTCCCCTGCATCAAGCAGTGAAACAAATGCCCTGCACTTTCCCCACGTTGAAACAACTGGTGGGCTTGGAGAGAGTTTGGAGCAAAATGCACGAGTTGAATTTCATTCTCTTGGCTTGCTGTATGCTCCGTCTACTCCCACAGAGAATGTCATGGATGAGTGGCACAGAACTCTGAAAATCCATTTCCACACTCACGTGTACAGAGCATTCCTGTCCTATAGTTGTTGATTCACTATCTGAAATACCACTGTGAGCCTGTTGTTGGATAGGGATTGTCTTTATTTGTTGCTGAATTGTACTTTCCAAGCCCTTAGTAATAATAATGATGACATTTGTTACTATGTGCAAAGCACTGTTCTAAGCACTCGGGGGGGTGTACAAGGTGATCAGGTTGTCCCACATGGGGCTCACAGTCTTCATCCCCATTTTACAGATGAGGTAACTGAGGCTCAGAGAAGTTAAGTGACTTGCCCAAGGTCACACAGCAGACATGTGGCGGAGCCGGGATTAGAACCCATGACCTCTGACTCCCAAGCCCATGCTCTTTCCACTGAGCCATGCTGTACACTGCTCTGCACACAGTAAGTGCTCAATAAATATGATTGAATGAATATTACCCCCAATGAGAAGCAGTGTGGCCCAGTAGAAAGAGCACAGGCCTAGGAGTCAGAGGACTTGGGTTCTAACCTCATCTCTGTCAATTGCTTGCTGTGTGACCTTGGACAAGTCACTTAACTTCTCTATGCCTCAGTTTTCTCATCTGTAAAATGAGGATTAAATACTTTCTCTTTCCTACTTAAACTGTGAGCCCCATGTGGGACAGTGACTGTGTCCAACCTGATTAACTTGTATCTACCCCAGCACTTAGAACAGACACATAGTAAGCACTCCCCCCTCCATACCCCCCCATCTTACCTCCTTCCCTTCCCCACAGCACCTATATATATGTATATATGTTTTACATATTTATTACTCTATTTATTTTACTTGTACATATCTATTCTATTTTATTTTGTTAGTATGTTTGGTTTTGTTCTCTGTTCTTTGTTCTCTGTCTCCCCCTTTTAGACTGTAAGCTCACTGTTGTACTTCCCAAGTGCTTAGTACAGTGCTCTGCACACAGTAAGTGCTCAATAAATACGACTGATTGATTGATTAACATAATCCATCATCATTATTAGGTATGGGGATTGTTTTTTCGATCAGTTTACACAATCCACAATGAAAGGGCCCAAAGTGGAAAAAACAACCAAAAGTAGACCTATGTGCCTTGTAGGATTATGAATTCAAGCGGTATTCAAGTGATAATTCATAATCATAATTGTGGCACTTAAGTGCTTACTGTGTGCCAAGATCACAGTCTGAATAGGAGGAGAACAGGTACTGAATCCCCACTTTACAGATGAGGAATCTGAGGTACAGAAAAGTTGTGATTTGTGCAAGGTCTACACAGCAGGCGAGCAGCAAAGCTGGGCCTAGTGCCCAGGTCCTCTAACTCCCACACCTGTGCTTTTTCCACTGGGCCATGTTGCTGTTCAAGGAGGATTGTGAGAGCCCTAGAACTAGCCCATTATGGTTGGTGAGAAGCAGGAGGGAGGGAAACTGCTCAGTCAGGCATAATCCTCTCCTCTGTCCACCTGGGTCCAAGTCCTTCTTCCTTCCCTTTCGAATCACAAGTGAAAAGAGCCAGACTGTGACAGTCTCATCTCTCCCTGACTTGTCACTCTGCTCAGAAGCAGGTCTAATAAAAAAAAAAATCATTTTAAAATTCATTTTAAATGGGTTCCTTTCAATAAATCAGTGGTATTTATTGAAAATTTACTGTGTGCAGACCACTGTACTAAGCATTTAGGAGATTACAATGCAATGCAGTTTATCCAATAGACAATTATTTTCCCCACCTTCAAAGCCTTATCAAAGGGACATTTCCTCCAAGAAGTCTTCCCTGACTGAGCCCTTCTTTCCTTTTCTCCTACTCCCTTTTTCATTGCCCTGACATGCTGCCTTTAATCATCCCCCATTTCCAGCCCCACAACACTTATGTACATTTGTAATTTTATTTATGTTACTGTTTGTCTCCTCCTCAGCACTGTAAACTTGTTGTGGGCCAGGAATGTATCTGCTATATTGTTGTACACTCCCAAATGCTTTGCACAGTGCTCTGCACATGGAAAGCACTAAAAAAATATGATTGACAGTATGACTAGAGCTGGCCCTGGCCTAGAGGAATTTATAATCTAGTGGGGGAACAGACATCAAAATTAACTAGATGGGGGAATCAGAAGAATATAGGGATATGTTCATATATGCTGTGAGGATGGAGGGTGGGGTGAGTATCAAAGTGCTTAAAGGTTAACAATAATGATATTAAGCACTTACTTTGTGCCAAGCACTGTACTAAGTGCTGGTACAGATCCCAGTGCATAGGAGACATACAAGGGAGAGTGAATAGGAGATGAGGATTAAATACCCAGGATTAAATACCAAGAGAAGCAGCATGGCTCAGTGGAAAGAGCCCGGGCTTTGGAGTCAGAGGTCATGGGTTCAAATCCAGGCTCCATCAATTGTCAGCTGTGTGACTTTGGGCAAGTCACTTAACTTCTCTGAGCCTCAGCTTCCTCATCTGTAAAATGGGGATGAAGACTGTGAGCCCCCCATGGGACAACCTGATCACCTTGTAACCTCCCCAGCGCTTACAACAGTGCTTTGCACATAGTAAGCACTTAATAAATGCCATCATTATTATTATTCTTACCCTCACATATTATGGGCAGGAAAGTGTCTACCAATTCTGTTGGATTGTACCCTTCCAGGTACTTAGGGCAGTGCTATGTATATAATAAGAGTTCAAAAAATAACACTAGATAGCTCACCCCCATCCCTTCTCCAAGAACTGTCTGGGTTGACTCTTTCCCTTTGGTGTGAACAAGACCGTAAAACCAACACATAACCTATGAGGGCTTATGATTTGAAAGCTGGTAAAGAAGCTTGAAGAGGAGGTGAAAAGGAGGCCCAGCATTCCTGTTTTCACTGGTATCCAGAGCCTGCTTCCTTCCTCCCCTTCCCTTCCTTCCTCCTTCCCTCCCAGCCCCCCAGGTATGATCAGTGTGGCAAGGGCTAAAGGGACCCCTTGCCCAGAGGGATGAGTACAGGTGCACGAGAGGTGTGTCAAACTGGAGGATAACTGTCCATTCGATCAACTTGGTTTCACCGTAACATGATGATACCCTTTCCTGCAGCTGAGAGTGAAGGGAGGGGAGTCCAGATCTCTGTTGCTGTAATCAGATTGTCTTCCTCTCTGAATCCCACCACCTACTCCCCCTGAATGTGAAGCACACCCCCTCCACCAAAAAAATCACTGCCACCCAGAATGAAAATAGCTTTTTTTTTTAAGTGCTTGTTAAAAAAAAATCAACCAAAATATTAGTAGATATTTTTTCCTCGGGTTGAAAGGAGCATCAGCCCTTCACTTTGAATCTCTAAACCCTTCTTGTGACTCCTTCGGTTAATGTAAAAGTGTCCTCTTAATGTTCTATTCCTACATGGGCTGGGAATGAGTCTGCTTATTGTTGTATTGTACTCTCCCCAGGACTTAGTACAGTGCTCTGCACACAGTAAGCACTCAGTAAATGCAATTGACTGAATGAATTAATTAATTTCTGGCTGAATTCATTGAAAAGTTAATTTCATCACCATTCCTTTAACTTCAGGCTTGCATGACTAGTAGTAGGATTGCTTGGTTTATTTTTTTTTCCCCTCTCTTTCACCCCCCAGGGTAACTTGTTAATGAGTGCTTTTTGCAGTTTTTGCTCAAGATGGGAAGAAGGAAGAGCTCTTTCTGTAATATGTAACCTGACCCTTCAGGCAAAATTTATATCTGTCATCCATGGTGTATGACAAGTTTTTCTCCTGTCACCTGCTTCCTACCCTTCTGGACAATATAAACAAACTACATGAACCCACCCTTGGATTGAGTACTGCTGTTCAAACATTTACTGCAGGAGTGAGCACTTATAAAAGGTGCAATTTTATCACTTTAAAAATGTTTTTTCCCCCTCCAAGAAATGGTTGAGCAACCACACAGAAAGCCCTTTCCCCTCCTATCTCCCCTCCTTATTCTAAATGAACCTATACTTTGCCTCCTGACGGTGGGCAGAAAGACTGTTCCAAGGATCTAGGGAATGAATATTTGGAGGTCACACCATCCAGAGAGAATGATCTCTGCCCCTCCCTCTGCCCTGCTTAAATTCTGAGGCTTTTACCGAATGTGGTTTACACTCACTCCCTTGGTGACCTCATTCACCCCTCACATCCAAGCCGTCACCAAAACCTGCCGGTCTCAGCTCCGCAACATTGCCAAGATCCGCCCTTTCCTCTCCATCCAAACCGCTACCCTGCTAATTCAAGCTCTCATCCTATCCCGTCTGGACTACTGCACTAGCCTTCTCTCTGATCTCCCATCCTCGTGTCTCTCTCCACTTCAATCCATACTTCATGCTGCTGCCCGGATTATCTTTGTCCAGAAACGCTCTGGACATATCACTCCCCTCCTCAAAAACCTCCAATGGCTACCGATCAATCTGCGCATCAGGCAGAAACTCCTCACCCTGGGCTTCAAGGCTGTCCATCACCTTGCCCCCTCCTACCTCACCTCCCTTCTCTCCTTCTACTGCCCAGCCCGCACCCTCCGCTCCTCCACCACTAATCTCCTCACTGTACCTCGCTCTCGCCTGTCCCGCCATCGACCCCCGGCCCACGTCATCCCCCGGGCCTGGAATGCCCTCCCTCTGCCCATCCGCCAAGCTAGCTCTCTTCCTCCCTTCAAGGCCCTGCTGAGAGCTCACCTCCTCCAGGAGGCTTTCCCAGACTGAGCCCCTCCTTCCTCTCCCTCTCCCCCCCTCCATCCCCCCGCCTTACCGCCTTCCCCTCCCCACAGCACCTGTATATATGTATATATGGTTGTACATATTTATTACTCTTTATTTATTTATTTATTTATTTTACTTGTACATTTCTATCCTACTTATTTTATTTTGTTGGTATGTTTGGTTCTGTTCTCTGTCTCCCCCTTTTAGACTGTGAGCCCACTATCGGGTAGGGACTGTCTCTATGTGATGCCAATTTGTACTTCCCAAGCGCTTAGTACAGTGCTCTGCACATAGTAAGCGCTCAATAAATACGATTGATTGATTGATTGATTGATTCACTCCCACGGCTTCAACTATCATCTCTATGCTGATGACACCCAAATCTAAATCTCTGCCCCTCCCTCTGCCCTGCTTAAATTCTGAGGCTTTTACCAAATGTGGTTTACACTCATTCTCTTGGTGACCTCATTCACTCCCAGGGCTTCAACTATCATCTCTACGCTGATGACACCCAAATCTACATCTCTGCCCCTGCTCTCTCCCCCTCCCTCCAGGCTCGCATCTCCTCCTGCCCTCAGGACATCTTCATCTGGATGTCTGCCTGCCACCTAAAACTCAACATGTCCAAGACTGAACTCCTTGTCTTCCCTCCCAAACCCTGCCCTCTCCATGATTTTCCCATCACTGTTGATGGCACTACCATCCTTCCCATCTCACAAGCCTGCAACCTTGGTGTCATACTCGACTCCACTCTCTCATTCACCCCTCACATCCAAGCTGTCACCAAAACCTGCCTGTCTCAGCTCTGCAACCTTGCCAAGATCCGCCCTTTCCTCTCCATCCAAACCACTACTCTGCTCGTTCAAGCTCTCATCCTATCCCGTCTGGACTACTGCATCAGCCTTCTCTCTGATCTCCCATCCTCGTGTCTCTCCCCACTTCAATCCATACTTCATGTTGCTGCTCGGATTGTCTTTGTCCAGAAACGCTCTGGGCATGTTACTCCCCTCCTCAAAAATCTCCAGTGGCTACCAATCAATCTGCACATCAGGCAGAAACTCCTCACCCTGGGCTTCAAGGCTGTCCATCACCTCGCCCCCTCCTACCTCACCTCCCTTCTCTCCTTCTCCAACCCAGCCCGCACCCTCCACTCCTCTGCCACTAATCTCCTCACAGTGCCTCGTTCTCACCTGTCCCGCCGTCGACCCCCGGCCCACGTCATCCCCCTGGCCTGCAATGCCCTCCCTCTGCCCATCCGCCAAACTAGCTCTCTTCCTCCCTTCAAGGCCCTACTGAAAGCTCACCTCCTCCAGGAGGCCTTCTCAGACTGAGCCCCCTCCTTTCTCTCCCCCTTGTCCCCCTCTCCATCCCCCCGTCTTACCTCCTTCCCTTGCCCACAGCACCTGTATATATGTTTGTACATATTTATTACTCTATTTGTTTATTTTACTTGTACATATCTATTCTATTTATTTTATTTTGTTAATATGTTTGGTTTTGTTCTCTGTCTCCCCCTTCTAGACTGTGAGCCCACTGTTGGGTAGGGACTGTCTCTATATGTTGCCAACTTGTACTTCCCAAGTGCTTAGTACAGTGCTCTGCACACAGTAAGTGCTCAATAAATACGATTGATTGGTTTCCACCACTCTAAGGAGCTGTCCTTGGGTTACCGTAGATTGCAAGCTTGTTGTGGGCAGGGAATGTGTCTACCACCTCTGTTATATTGTATTCTCCCAAGAACTTAGTATTGTGGTATTTAAGTGTTCACTACATGCCAGGCACTGGATTAAGCCCTGGGGTAGATACTAGCTAATCAGGTAGGACCTGGTCCGTGTCCCCCATAGGACTCAAAGTCTAAATCCCTGTTTTCCAGATGAGGTAATTGGGGTATAAAGAAGTGAGGTGACTTGCCCAAGTCCACACAGCCGACAAGTGGTGGGGCCATATTAGAACCCATGTCCTTCCAACTCCAAGATGTGTGCTCTGTCCATTAGGCCATGCTGCTTCTCAAGTTATCCCCTAATTATGTGTTGGATCAGTGCCAAAGCATAGTTCTCCTGTGAGCCCCATACACAATAGCGAAGCTTATTATGTGTATGGGTATTCCAGATCCTTTACTGGGTGTGGGAAAGGGAAATACCCCAGGAAAAACAAAAAACAAAACTATGTGCATTTAAACCACACAGATATCACATTCCAAAGTGCAATTCATTCATTCAATCATATTTATTGAGCACTTACTATGTGCAGAGCACTGTACTAAGCGCTTGGGAAGTACAAGTAGGCAACATATAGAGACGGTCCCTACCCAACAACCGGCTCACAGTCTAGAAGGGGGAGACAGACAACAAAACAAATAGGTGTCAATACCATCAAAGTAAATAGAATTGTAGCTATATACACATCATTAATAAAATACAGTAAGTATGTACAAATAAAATAAAGTAATTTACAGTAGTGATATTAATATTTGATCACCCAAATTAAATTAGCTTGGCAACTAACAGAAGTAGGATGGATCTATAAACAAATTTAAATCTATACTAGTAATGAACATGCTAGGAAAATTAATATTTTTGTGGCTGGGGGATTAGCCTATTTTAAAAAAATGATTGGGGGAATAGAAAGCAGAATAAATCAGGTAAAGCCCTAAAATCTGTGCTCTAATAAATTAATGAATTTAATTTATTTAATAATTAATGCAGACCACTATGAAGACCACTGCACCAAGCACTTGAGAGAGTACAAAAGCCACTAGACATGATGCCTATCCTCAAGTAGTGTACAATCTGGCAGGGGATATAAAACCTGAAAAAAATTATAGGGAAAATTGTTATGCTATAAAAATGTATAGATTGTACATATGTATACTTGTGTGTGTGTGTGTGTGTGTGAGAGAGAGAGAGAGAGAGCACGAGAGCACCCAACTGGGGGTGAGGGGGAATCCAAGTGCTTAGATGATCCAGAAGTATTTAAGTGACAGTAAGAGGCATCTATAGATATTTGTGATTTTTAAATTATTTTTCTATTTCAGCTGCAGTCAGGAGCAAGCTTATTTTTCAGAGTTCTTCCTAATGAAATAAAAGCAAAAGATAAATTCCAAGGGGATTTTACTACAGCTTAAAACTAACAGAAACATTATTTCAATTCCCTTAAAAGCCCAACATTCTCAAAGATATTATCAGTAAAACAAAGGCAGTAGAAAAAAAAGCTAATGCCATAAAAGGATGTCTTTGTAATCACCCTTAGAAGAACATAGCAAGGGAAACCCACTATGATTTGCTAAACCACACTACCAAGTATCAGTACTCCACAAAAGACAAAGAAGCCACTGACAGGTACATACTTAAGAAATACTTTCTGCTTTGGAAATTGAATGACAAAGGGTTTGTAAACTGTGAAAGTCTTTGAAATATCCAGGTATTTCTGATATAAAGGGAAGAGAATAATTGCGTTTACTGGCAGGCAGAAAGTATTTGCAGAAACAGTGTGACTACATTATTCTTTTTCTGTTATCTGGCAAAGCAATGTACCAGAAAACTTGATTTAAGATTAACAATTTAGATATTCTATATAAATAAATTCCAGAAGATAATCAATCCATCAATCAGTGGTATTTTTTGAGCACTTCCTGTGTGCAGAGCACTGTTCTAAGCACTTGGGAGAGTACTATACACCAGAGTTGTACTTTCCAAGTGCTTGGTACAGTGCTCTGCACACACAGTAAGTGCTCAATTAATGAATGAATGAAGAATTAGTGGACACATTCCTTTCCCACAAGAAACAAAACTGAACACTCACCATGCTCCTCCCAGCCAAACCTCTCTGTAGCTCTTATGTACATGCATTTAAACTTTGTTGCTTCCTTCTATTTGTAATGTACTTTACAATCTGTATCCCCCAGTAGATTGTAAACTCCTTGTGGGTAGGGATCATGTCCTCTAGACTGTATGCTAGTTGTAGGCAGGGAATGCTTCCCCCAACTCTACTATACTGTCTCTCAAGCACTTAGTATAGTGTTCAGCACACAAAGTGCTCAATATATACAGTTGATTGCTATCATACTCTCAAACATTTAGCTCAGTGCTCTGCACAGTGTAAGCTCATTACTACAGAATGGAAATGTGCTTTTCACTAAATATAAATGAAACTGATACAGTATTATGAATAATACTCAATTTATCAGTAAATCAGTAGGCTCAATGTGGTCACTCACCTAGGGCTTCTAAATATCTTACTCATAAAAACATAATGTGCTTGGTTCATGTTCATGAGGTAATATTGAACAAAGGTGGCATTAATTAGAACATGGTGGTGATTTTTATGTGCTTATACACTTTTGCTCCAAGAAATTCCAAAGGGCAAAATTTGGAAGCATCTTTCAGAACCCAAGAGACTAAAATCTCATGGCAAGGTTGGACTTTAGAGACAAGAAGAATGTGATAAATTCTAACGTAATGTGGATTTAGGTCCCACAAAAAGGGTCTTCTGATTCTAAAGATCTGTTTTTTGAACATTTTGATGCTTTTCATGTATCTTTCTCTTTTAATTGTATTGATCAAGCGCTTATTATTTGCAGATAATGTACTAAGCAATGGGGGAGATAGAATGTAGTCAGATCGAACACAGTCCATGTCTCACATGGTGCCCACAGTCCCAATCCCCATTCTATATATGAGGCAACCGAGGCATGGAGAAGCTAAATGACCTGCCCAGGATCAAACAACAAACAAATGGCTTAGTCTGAATTAGATCCCAGGCCCACTAAGCCACAGTGATTTCACATTTCATCAGTTCAGCAGTCTGAAATGAGTACTTGTCTGCTGTGTGACCTTGGACAAGTCACTTCTCTGTGCCTCAGTTACTACATCTGTAAAGTGGGGATTATTCAATCATTTTTATTGAGCGCTTACTGTGTGCAGAGCACTGTAATAAGTGGATTAAAACTGTACACATGGACTGTGTCGGACCTGATTACCTAATTAGTACAGTACTCTGTACATACCACTGATTGATCTACCCCAACACTTAGAACAGGGCCTGGCACATAGTAAGTGCTTAACAGATGCCATTAAAAAAACTGGAAGACATGTTATTTTTCAATGCTTAATCATGATAGGCAAAGTTAGTAAATAGAATGCAGCAGGAAGTTAACTAAAAGCATTTCTGAGTCACCCTTAGTATATTTCAATTAGTGGTAATTGAGTGCTTACTGCATGCAGAGCATTCATTCATTCACTTGTATTTATTGATCATTTACTATGTGCAAAGCACTGAACTAAGCTTTTGGGAGTACTGTACTAAGCACTTGGGAGAGTATAACAGGGTAGAAAGCAGTAGAGTTGGTAGACACCATCCCTTGTCCTTAATATAATCACTCTATCCTGTCCCACCTTGATTACTGCATCAGCCTCCTTGCTGACCTCCCAACCTCCCGTCTCCACTCCAGTACACACTTCACTTTGCTGCCCAGATCATTTTTCTACAGAAACGTTCAGGACATGTCACCTCCCCTCCTCAAAAATCTCCAGTGGTTGCCTATCTACCTCCATATTAAATAAAAACTCCTCACCTTTGGCTTTAAAGTACTCCATCACCTGACCCCTCCTACCTCATCTCGCTTCTCCCTTCTACAACCCAGCCCACAGCTTTGCTCCTCTGGTGCTAACCTTTTCACTGTGCCTCGATCTCTCCTATCTCGCCACCCATGAATGGCCCATGTCCTGCCTCAGGCCTGAAACATCCCACATCATGTAACCCAACAGACAATTACTCTCCCCCCTACTCCAAAGCCTTATTGAAGGCACATCTCCTCCAAGAGACCTTCGAGAGCAAGCCCCACCTTTCCTCATCTCCCACTCCCTTCTGTATTGCCTTGACTTGCTCCCCTTACTCTTCCCCTGCTTCTCAGCCCCACAGAATTTATGTATATATCTGTAATTTTATTTATTTGTATTGATGACCATTTATTTATATTGTGTGTCTCCCTGCCACTAGACTGAGCCTGTTGTGGGCAGAGATTGTCACTGTTTATTGGTGTACTTTCCCAAGTGCTTAGTACAGTGCTCTGCACACAGTAAACGCTTAATAAATATGATTGAATGAATGAAAGGAACTTATGATCTGGTGCATTTATAATATGCCTCTGAACCATTATATCTCCTCCAAAGCTTCAGTGCTTAGCATGTCGATATTAAAATCTTTGAGATTCATCTATACAACACTTCGAAACTTGGAACTACTGGATAAGCTGGTGGACAAATGGTGCAAAAATGTTTGGGTCTCAGTGGAAAGATGGTATGAAGAAAGGGAGACAGTAAAGGAAATATTGGGAGGGGGGTTTCCCCAGGGAGATAGGGCTCTTGACATCAGAGGACAGACAGTTTTTGTGAGGGAAGGACATTGAGAAGCAGCTTGGCCTAGTAGATAGTGCTAGGGAGTCAGAAGGACCTGGGTTCCCTGTAGACTGTGAGGTCATTATGGGCAGAAAATGCGTCTGTTGTTGTACTCTCTCAGATGCTTAGTACGGTGTTTTTCAATGAATACGATGGAATGAATGAATGACATTTGTCTGCTGTGTGACCTTGGGCAAGTCATTTAACTCTCTGTGCCTGTTACCTCATCTGTAAAAGTGGGAATTAAGATTGTGAGCTCCACGTGAAACAGGGACGGTGTCCAACTTGATCATCATGTATCTACTCCACTACTTAGCACAGTGCCTGGCACATAGTAAGTGCCTAACAAATATCAAAAAAAGAATGGTAATAGGCACCTGTCATTGCTTATATTGGCGTGATGCTCGAAATGATGCCATTACTAGATCTGACCTAGTCTCATTTTATGGCATTTATTTAATGCTTACTTTGCCCAAGGTGGTATATTAAGCTTTAGGCTTTAAAATACAAGGATATTATCTTTAGACATGATCTCTTATCGCTTGGCAGTACACAGTCCTCAATAATAATAATGATGATGGAATTTGTTAAGGGCTTACAATGTGCAAAGCACTGTTCTAAGTGCTGGGGTAGATACAATGTTATCAGGTTGTCCCACGTGGAGCTCAGAGTCTTAGTCCCCATTTTACAGGTGAGGTAACTGAGTCCCAGAAAAGTTAAGTGACTTGCCTAGAGTCACACAGCTGACAAGTGGCAGAGGCAGGATTCGAACCTATGACCTCTGACTTCAAAGCCCGTGCTCTTTCCACTAAGCCACACTGCTTCTCCAATCAATAGTATTCACTGAGTGCTTATGCACAGAGCACTGACCTAAGCACTTGGGAGAATGTAATGGAGTTGCATGAGAAGCAGCATGGCATTAGTTGGTAGAGCAGGGCCTGGGAATCAGAAGGTCATACGTTCTAATCCTGGCTCCGATACTTGTCTGCCACTTGTGGGACCTTAGGCAAGTCACTTCACTTCTCTGTGCCTAAAGTTACCTCATCTGTAAAATGGGGATTGAGATTGTGAGCCCCACGTGGAACAGGGACTGTGTCCAACCCGATTCTCTTGTAACCACTTCAGTGCTAAGTACAGTGCCTGGCACTCAGTATACCACAATTATTATTAATGCTATTAATGGAGTTGGAGCGTGGCTCAGTGGAAAGAGCATGGGCTTTGGAGACAGAGGTCATGGGTTCAAATCCTGGCTCTGCCAACTGTCAGCTGTGTGACTTTGGGCAAGTCACTTAATTTCTCTGGGCCTCATCTGTAAAATGGGGATTAAGACTGTGAGTCCCCTGTGGGACAACCTGATCACCTTGTAACCTCCCCAGCGCTTAGAACAGTGCTTTGCACACAGTAAGTGCTTAATAAATGCCATTATTATCATTGTTATTATTATTAACAATTCCTGCCCTCAAAGGGCTGACAAAACATGGAGAGCTGCTATCCATTGCTGCTAAAGGAGGAGTTTTCAGGTCTTTCAGTGCTCCACCAGGGCTACCCATCGCTGGAGACTTAGTCCAGTCCAGTATTCTGTTTCTAAAAAGACCCCTGAGGAATCACCTGAAATTGGAGGTCCATAATAATCCCAGCCTTAAGGTGGGTCGTCCAGTAGGTGGTATCCTGCTACTGTCACCTTATCTGCTAAATTCCAAAGATAATGATAATGATGATGGTATATAAGTGTTTACTTTGTGCCAGGCACTGTATAAAGCCCCGGGGTGAACACAAGCAAATCGAGGTGGACACAGCCCCTTTCCCATGTGGGGCTCACAGTCTCAATCCCCACTTTACAGATGAGGTAACTGAGGCACAGAGAAGTGAAGTGACTTGCCCACAGTCACACAGCATACAAGTGGCAGAGCTGGGGTTAGAGCCCAGGACCTTCTGAGTTCCAGGCCCGTGCTCTGTCCACTATGCTGTGCTATTTCTCTATGGGATAGACTAGCAGTGGGCCCCAGGCCCAGGACCCAATCCAGGATCTAGGGCAAGAAATCAATCAATCAATCAATCATATTTATTGAGCACTTACTGTGTGCAGAGCACTGTACTAAGCGCTTGGGAAGTACAAATTGGCAACATATAGAGACGAGTTGGCTTAATTGGCCAAAAGCTACTAAAGACCTTTTGTGGAGTGAGTGTCTGACAGGTGATATCCAGGGGGCTTTTCTATCTGGCCTTATTTCTCCCAGGGCTGGGTCACCACAGAGCATGTGAGGACAGCGCGATGATGCTTTGTGGAGCTTTAAAATGGCCAATTTCTAGCGGGTCAAATATAATGAATCACTTCAGCAGCAGCCCAGAGCACTTCACTCTTCAGCCTAGACATGGTGTGGTAGGCTTTCAGGGTTTGCACCTTTCTCCAGCTCACAACCAATTTGCCTGTCTGGTCCCTGTGACCCTGTAAAATTCTAAAAAGGTGCTTTTAGGCTAGCAGCTCAGACTGTAGTGAAAGGCTGATGTCTGGATTGGCAGAAAGATTTTAGGGGGCCTTCCAGACATGCTGACTGAAGTCAGGGGTTTCAAAAACTAGGAAACGAGAATCAAAGGCCAGAGAGACTTAAGGTGCAGGGAGTAAGAGGAAAGTTAAAAGGGAAAAAAATAGTGGGGGTGTAGGGGGGAGGGAAACTTTTTAACCACTACTGTGAAGGGATGGGGTAAAAATGTATGATCAATTGTGATAAATCTCTCTGTATAGGTGTGTCTGCGCACCTGCATACAACTCCGGCTCCAGTGGTTCCCTGGCAGCCAATGACCGAGGAATTTGGGTTCCTGGAGGGGCAGAAGTTAGAGCACTGTCAAGGGAGAGGGGAAGTAGAAAGGTGAGGGATGGGGGCTGAGACCTGAAGCTACCAGGATGGCTGAAAGAGAACACTGGCCCTTAGAGTCTGCTCATAGAGAGAGCAGAGCAGTAGTAGAATAGGGTTTTGGTTTTTATGTAAGCGCTTATTATGTGACAAGCACCATACTAAGTGCTGGGATGCAAGCAATCAGGTCAGACACAGTCTCTGGCCTACAATGAGCTCACTGTCAGAGAGAGAGAGAGGGAGAACAGGAATTTAATCTCCATTTTAATAATAATAATAATGATGGCATTTGTTAAGCGCTTACTATATGCAAAGCACTGTTCTAAGTGCTGGGGGGATACAATGTGATCAAGTTGTCCCACATGGGGCTCACAGTCTTAATTCCTATTTTTACAGATGAGGTAACTGGGGCTCAGAGAAGCTAAGTGACTTGCCCAAGGTCACACAGCATTTTACAGTTGGGAAGTTGTCACCAAGAAGTGAAGTGATTTGCCCACAGTTATTCATTCAAATGTATTTATTGAGTGCTTACTGTGTGCAGAGCATTGTACTCAGCTTGGGAAAGTACAATACAACAATAAACAGTGACATTCCCTGCCTATAATGAGTTTACAGTCTAGAGGCTGGGAGACAGACATCAATGCAAATAAATAAAATTGCAGATATGTGTATAAGTGCTGTGGGGCTTGGATGGGGTAAGAGCAAAAGGATTAAGTCTGGGAAATGCAGAAGGGAGTGGGAGATGAGGAAAAGTGGGGCTTTGTCTGGGAAGGCCTCTTGGAGGAAATGTGCCTTCAATAAAGCTTTGAAGTTGGGGAAGAGTAATTGTCGGATTAGAGGAGGGAGGAAATTCCAGGCCAGAGGCAGGATGTGGACTAGCAGTCGGTGAGATAGGTGAGACCAAGGCCCAGTGAGAAACTTAGCACTAGAGGAGCATAGTGTGTAGGCTGGGTTGTAAAGGGAGAGAAGCGAGGTGAAGTAGGAGGGGGCAAGGTGATGGAGTGTTTTAAGGACATTGGTCTGGAATTTTTGTTTGATATGCAGGTGGATGGGCAACCCCTGTCATTTTTTGCATTGTGGGGGGTGACATGTTCCGAGTGTTTTTGTAGAAAGTTTCGGAACTAGGATTAGAACTCAGGTCCCGTGACTCAGATCCTTGCTCTTTCCACTAGGCCAGGTGTCCAATGCAGAGACACATGGAGTAGCCTGGGGTTTTGTGCTAGTTTTATATCCAATGTATCTCTAGCATTACCTGTGTGTCCAGGTCAGTGGATCTCTAATTTTGCAGCCATCAGAATTTGTTGGGATATAAAGATTTCTTAAAACTAAATTAGACTGAAATAAGTTTGTAACCCAAATTTCTTGAATCTTGGGGAAGGAGATCTCCAGCTAGGTCTGTAGATTCAGTTTAAAATTCTTAGAGGGGTGGAATGTTGCTTGAGTTTTGAACAGTTCTGTCAGTCGTAAACACAGGTTTGTCACTTATTTTGTCCATCCACGTTTTTTCTTTTTTATTGTAACCCCAATGCCTTCGTTATGCTGGGACATCATTTTCAGCCTATGAAGCAAAGGTGCAGATTAGCTCAAGAACATTTCTTACTCATTAGTGCTGCAGTAGTGTTTGGATAGTATTAGAGAAGCAGCATGGCCTAGTGGATAGGCCTCGTAGTCAGAAGGACCTGGGTTCTAATCCCGGCTTTACCACCTCTCTGCTTGTGACCTTGGGCAAATCTATCATTTCTTCAATTGCCTCATCCGTAAAATTGGCTGTGAGTCCCACATGGGACAGGGACTGTGTCCAATCTGATTATCTTGTATCTACCCCAGTGTTTAATATAGTGCCTGGCACACGGAAAGCATTTAACAAATAGCATAGCATGAAAAAACAAACAATATCCATAAGAGATCCCTGTCAGATACTTTGTGTTTTTTTGTTTTTTGTTTTTTTAATTCAGAAGAGAGTAACTGGCATGGTTTAAAATCTGAATAATACCGGTGTTAAATTCTGAACCCTTTAGCTGGAATCTGAACCAAAGTCCCCTGTGTGAGAGTTATTTTCCTCATATAATAATAATAATGATGGTATATGTTAAGTGCCTACTATGTGCAAAGCACTGTTCTAAGCACTGAGGGGGGATACAAGGTGATCAGGTTGTCCCATGTGGGGCTCACAGTCTTAATCCCCATTTTACAGATGAGGTAATTGAAGCACAGAGAAGTGAAGTGACTTCCCCAAAGTCACACAGCTGACCAGCGGTGGAGTCAGAATTAGACTCGTATCTGAGGCAGCCTGGGCTACTGAAAAGAACTCAGGGACTAGGAGTCAGGAGACTCAGGTTCTAGTACTGGCACCACCACTTGACTCTGTGTGACTTTGGTCAAGTCATCTTCTGTGCCTATGTTTCTTCACCTGTGAAATGGGGATTAAATAGCTATTCTTTCTCTCCTTTTAGACCTCAAATCCAGTGTGGGGCTGAGACTGTATGTTTCCCATTTGGCTGACTTGTATCTACCCCAGTATTTACCACAGTGCTGGCAACAAAAGTGCTTAATAACTATTAAGGTATCATTATTATTATTATGAACTTGTTGGCTCTTTAAAATACCCTAAGAGTAATAATAACAGTAATAATGGCATTTATTAAGTGCTTACTATGTGCAAAGCACTGTTCTAAGCGCTGGGGCATTTACAAGGTGATCAGGTTGTCCCAAGTGGGGCTCACAGTCTTAATCCCCATTTTACAGATGAGGTAACTGAGGCATAGAGAAGTTAAGTGACTTGCCCAAAGTCACACAGCTGACAAGTGGCAGAGCCGGGGTTTGAACCAATGACCTCTGACTCCAAAGCCCGTGCGCTTTCCATTGAGCCATGCTGCTTCCCCAAGAGTACACTCAAATCTTTATCTGTACACTCCCAAACAGTTTCTCTGGCAGTGCGGCCTACTGGAAAGAGCAGAGGCCCTGGATTCTAATCCTGGCTCCATTCCGTTCCTGCTGTATGACTTTGGGCAAGTCACTTAATAATAATAACAATAATAATTGTGGTATTTGTTAAGCACTCAATATATGCCAGGCACTGTTCTAGGCGCTGGGATGGATACGAGCAAATCAGGTTGGACACAATCCTTGACACACATGGGGCTCACAGTCTTAATCCCAGTTTTGCAGATGAAGGAACTGAGCCACAAACAAGTGAAGTCACTTGCCCAAGGTCACACAGCAGACAAGTTGGGGCATCACTATTAGAACCCAGGTCCTTCTGACTTACAAGTCTGTGCTCTATCCACTAGGCCACACTGCTTCTCTTAACTTCTCTGGGCCTCAGTTTCCTCATCTACAAAACAGGGATTTCAATACCTGTTCTCCCTCCTGCTTAGACTGTGAGCCCTCTGTGGGACCTGATTATGTTGTATATACCTCAGCACTTAGTATGGTGCTTGGCAATTATTGCAGAAGCATTTGGTTCATGCCAGAGCATTCTTTTGTGTGACTCTTCAACTTGCAGCCCAGGAATTTATAAGTCCAAAAGTAGCCTCTTTTGACCCTCCCATTGCATCGGATATTACCGGGCTTACAAGCATGTGAAAAACCACATACGCACATTTGGCTAGATGATTCTCTTAATCATGATTGCAAACATAGAATGGTTCCCGTGGCTCAATGAAAAGAGCACGGGCTTGGGAGTCAGAGGTCATGGGTTCAAATCCTGACTCCGCCAACTGTCAGCTGTGTGACTTTGTACAAGTCACTTAACTTTTCTGGGCCTCAGTTCCCTCATCTGTAAAATGGGGATGAAGACTGTGAGCCCCATGTGGGATAATCTGATCACCTTGTATCCTCCCCAGCACTTAGAACAGTGCTTTGCACATAGTAAATGCTTAATAAATGCCATTATTATTATATTATTTCTTATGTTTGTTGTCTTTCAATTGAGCATCCTACATGTTTTTTGAGAACTACTATTAGATTTGAAAACTTTTTTTGTTTTTTATTTAAGTGCTTACTACGTGCCAGGCACTATACTAAGTTCTGGGGTAGATACAAGCTAGTCAGGTTGGACTCAGTCCCTGTTCCACAAGGAATTCACAGGCTTTAATCCCCATTTCACAGATGAGGTAACTGAGGCACAGAGAAGTGAAGTGACTTGCCCAAAGTCACACAGCTGACCAGCGGTGGAGTCAGAATTAGACTCTATCTGAGGCAGCCTGGGCTACTGAAAAGAATTCAGGGACTAGGAGTCAGGAGACTCAGGTTCTAGTACTGGCACCACCACTTGACTCTATGTGACTTTGTTCAAGTCATCTTCTGTGCCTCTGTTTCTTCACCTGTGAAATGGGGATTAAATAGTTATTCTTTCTCCCCTTTTAGACCTCAAATCCAGTGTGAGGCTGAGACTTTATGTTTCCCATTTGGCTGACTTGTATCTACCCCAGTATTTACCACAGTGCTGGGAACAAAAGTGCTTAATATCTATTAAGGTATCATTATTATTATTATGAACTTGTTGGCTCTTTAGAATACCCTAAGAGTAATAATAATAATAATAATAATAATAATAATAATGGCATTTATTAAGTGCTTACTATGTGCAAAGCACTGTTCTAAGTGCTGGGGCATTTACAAGGTGATCAGGTTGTCCCACAGGGGGCTCACAGTCTTAATCCCCATTTTACAGATGAGGTAACTGAGGCATAGAGAAGTTAAGTGACTTGCCCAAAGTCACACAGCTGACAAGTGGCAGAGCCGGAGTTTGAACCAATGACCTCTGACTCCAAAGCCCGTGCGCTTTCCACTGAGCCATGCTGCTTCCCCAAGAGTACACTCAAAGCTTTATCTGTACACTCCCAAACAGTTTCTCTGGCAGTGCGGCCTACTGGAAAGAGCAGAGGCCCTGGATTCTAATCCTGGCTCCATTCCGTTCCTGCTGTATGACTTTGGGCAAGTCACTTAATAATAATAACAATAATAATTCTTACCCAAGGCCCCACAGCAGATAAACGACAAAACTGGGATTAGAACTCAGGTCCTTCTGACTCTCAGGTCCGTGCTCTATCCAGTAGGCAATGCTGCTTCTTGGGCTAATCTGGAAAACTGCTTCCCATTAAATCAAGCTTTCTAAATGATGCAATTCTCACTGTTTCTGTAATGTTAGCATTTATTTATTTATTTATGGAATTTAAGGGCTTACTTTGTCAAACAATGTTCTAAGTGCTGGGGTAGATGCAAGCTAATCAGGTAGGGCACATTCCCTGTCTCTTATTATGCTCACGGTCTAGGTAGGAAGGAGACAGGTTTTGAATTTTTTTACAGTTAAGGAAACTGAAGCATGGAGAAGTTAAGTGAGTTGCCCAGGGTCACACACAGCAGGCAAATGACAAAGCTGGGATTAGAACCCAGGTCCTCTTCCTTTTTCTCTTTCAATCTTTCCCTTCCTCCCTCAGACCAATGATTGCCTGGAGCCTCACAACCTCTGAGAATGGCCCTTTTCACTATACTAAGGGATAGAATACAAAGCTACTTATGTTGATAGTTACAAGGAAAGTCCTATAGGATCGTTCCACTATCAATCAATCAATCAATCAATCATATTTATTGAGCGCTTACTATGTGCAGAGCACTGTACTAAGTGCTTGGGAAGTACAAATTGGCAACACATAGAGACAGTCCCTACCCAACAGTGGGCTCACAGTCTAAAAGGGGGAGACAGAGAACAGAACCAAACATACCAACAAAATAAAATAAATAGGATAGAAATGTATAAGTAAAATAAATAAATAAATAAATAAATAGAGTAATAAATATGTACAACCATATATACATATATACAGGTGCTGTGGGGAAGGGAAGGAGGTAAGATGGGGGGATGGAGAGAGGGACGAGGGGGAGAGGAAGGAAGGGGCTCAGTCTGGGAAGGCCTCCTGGAGGAGGTGAGCTCTCAGCAGGGCCTTGAAGGGAGGAAGAGAGCTAGCTTGGCGGAGGGGCAGAGGGAGGGCATTCCAGGCCCGGGGGATGACGTGGGCTGGGGGTCGACGGCGGAACAGGTGAGAACGAGGTACAGTGAGGAGATTAGCGGTGGAGGAGCGGAGGTTGCGGGCTGGGCAGTAGAAGGAGAGAAGGGAGGTGAGGTAGGAGGGGGCGAGGGGATGGACAGCCTTGAAGCCCAGGGTGAGGAGTTTCTGCCTGATGCGCAGATTGATTGGTAGCCACTGGAGATTTTTGAGGAGGGGAGTAATATGCCCAGAGCGTTTCTGGACAAAGATAATCTGGGCAGCAGCATGAAGTATGGATTGAAGTGGAGAGAGACACGAGGATGGGAGATCAGAGAGAAGGCTGGTGCAGTAGTCCAGACGGGATAGGATGAGAGCTTGAATGAGCAGGGTAGCAGTTTGGATGGAGAGGAAAGGGCGGATCTTGGCAATGTTGCGGAGCTGAGACTGGCAGGTTTTGGTGACGGCTTGGATGTGAGGGGTGAATGAGAGAGCGGAGTCGAGGATGACACCAAGGTTGCGGGCTTGTGAGATAGGAAGGATGGTAGTGCCGTCAACAGAGATGGGAAAGTCAGGGAGAGGACAAGGTTTGGGAGGGAAGACAAGGAGCTCAGTCTTCGACATGTTGAGCTTTAGGTGGCGGGCAGACATCCAGATGGAGATGTCCTGAAGGCAGGAGGAGATGCGAGCCTGGAGGGAGGGGGAGAGAGCAGGGGCAGAGATGGAGATCTGGGTGTCATCAGCGTAGAGATGATAGTTGAAGCCGTGGGAGCGAATGAGGTCACCAAGGGAGTGGGTGTAGATTGAGAACAGAAGGGGACCAAGCACTGAACCTTGGGGAACCCCCACAGTAAGAGGATGGGAGGGGGAGGAGGAGCCTGCAAAAGAGACTGAGAAAGAACGACCGGAGAGATAAGAGGAGAACCAGGAGAGGACGGAGTCTGTGAAGCCAAGGTCAGATAGCGTGTTGAGGAGAAGGGGGTGGTCCACAGTGTCAAAGGCAGCTGAGAGGTCGAGGAGGATTAGGACAGAATATGAGCCGTTGGATTTGGCAAGCAGGAGGTCATTGGTGACCTTTGAGAGGGCAGTTTCCATGGAATGAAGGGGACGGAAGCCAGACTGGAGGGGGTCGAGGAGAGAGTTGTTGTTGAGGAATTCTAGGCAGCACGAGTAGACAACTCGTTCAAGGAGTTTGGAAAGGAATGGTAGGAGGGATATGGGACGATAACTAGAAGGTGAGGTGGGGTCAAGAGAGGGTTTTTTTAGGATGGGAGAGACATGGGCATGTTTGAAGGCAGAGGGAAAGGAACCAGTGGAGAGTGAGTGGTTGAAGATGGAAGTTAAGGAGGGTAGAAGGGATGGAGCGAGAGATTTCATAAGATGAGAGGGAATGGGGTCAGAAGCACAGGTGGCCGGAGTAACACTTGAGAGGAGGGAGGAGAGTTCCTCTGAGGATACCGCTGGGAAGGATGGGAGAGTAGCAGAGAGTGTTGAGAGCCGCGGGGATGGAGAAAGGGGGGAAGAGACTTTGGGGAGGTCAGACCTGATGGATTTAATTTTGTTAATGAAGTAGGAGGCCAGATCGTTGGGGGTGAGGGAAGGAGGAGGGGGAGGAACCGGGGGCCTGAGAAGGGAGTTGAATGTACGGAAGAGCTGGCGGGGGTGATGGGCATGGGTGTCAATAAGGGAGGAGAAATAGTTTTGTCTGGCAGAAGAGAGGGCTGTCCTTGCTGCTGCTGAACTGAAGTCAGTCATGCTGGTATCTTTCAGTGTCTCACCTGAAAAGTGCTAACTTTCCTAATATCATCAAATTATAGCATCATATCATTTGTGTGGTCCTTCCATAATTACCCAAAGTAAGTATGTTTCAACCAACATCTTGTGGGTGGTTGTTTCTTTGCTTAAATTTTCTGCTGACCCTTGTTCCGTAATAACTGAGCCTTTTTTGATGGTAACCTTAAATTACATCTGCCATTTGTTCTGAAATTTCCCTTTTTACACTTATGTTCCTGTCTCAGACTCAGGTTGCAAAACAAGAAACAATTGTAAATGACACTTCTGCTTATTTTACAGTTTTCAGTACACTAGAAGTACATGATGCAACCCTCCCTCTTTCTCTCTCTTTCTCCTTTTCTTCTTCTCCCCTCCATCCTAGTTCATTTCACATTTAAAATTCATTGTTGGAATCCATCTTCACAAACTAAGTTCCTTTTCCTCTGGGCTATAAGGAAACCAAGCATGTTCCATCTTCAGATGAAATGCACATTTTTGGGTAAAAAGTAAACTTTTTCCTTAAGCCTGTTTCCAGGGTTTGGCCCTTTGGGGTAATTTTTCCTGGACCCTAAGCCCCAGGGGAAAGACCCTTCCAACACCTCATATTTTGTAAGAGGGAGAGTTGCCACCCACGGGTCAGAGGTGAGGAGGGCAGAAGCAGCCTCAAAACTGAGCTCAGGCCCAGGTCAGAGTCTCTGTCCCTCCCCTGATAGTACACGTGGCAGTTGTTCTCTTGAGTCCTGCTTGCCAAGAGGTGTGAGAGCCCTCTAGGACTTGGGGCTGTCCAGAGGGGTGGAGAGACAGTGTGTTTCTTGCGAATCCTGGTGCTGTTGTACAATGTTTGTACAGGGAGAAGGGCGTAATTCAGGACAGGACTTAATTGTCTTTCAATCTCTTTCCCTTCCTCCCTCAGACCAATGATTGCCTGGAGCCTCACAACCACTGAGAATTGCCCTTTGTGCCATACTAAGTGATAGAATGGAATGCTACTGAAGTTGATATTTAAAAGGAAAGTCCTACAGAATGTTTTTCTAGGACTAAAATATTTTCATCTGATTGTGACCTGGAGAAATGCTTAATCATGTTTCAGGGTAGGGTGGCCAGTCATCCAGCTTTCATCTGATCTATTGATTCCCCTGTAGCAATATGACCCCAGACATCTTCATGTCAAGTATTTTTTTGTTTGGAGAGCCTCTCTTCCATCCTGCCTTGGAGTGGGGTGGGGGGCAGTGGGTTTTTTTTGTTTGTTTGTTTTTTGTTTTTTTGGTGTGTGTGTGGGGGGGGGTGGGTGTGTTAGGGTATTTAAAGGGTATAGTAGTGGCGTGGCATAGTGGATAGAACACAAGTCTGGGAGTCAGAAGGTCCTGGGTTCTAATCCCGGCTCTGTCATTTGTTTGCTGTGCGACCTTAGGCAAGTCACTTCTCCGGGCCTCAGTTCCCTCATCTGTAAAATAAGGATTAAGATTATGAGCCCTCCATCAATCAGTCAATCAATCAATCGTATTTATTGAGTGCTTACTGTGTGCAGAGCACTGTACTAAGCGCTTGGGAAGTACAAGTTGGCAACATATAGAGATGGTCCCTACCCAACAGTGGGCTCACAATCTTCCAACCCAATTAGCTTGCATCCACCCACCAACGCTTAGTACTGTCTGACACATAGTAAATGCTTAACAAATGCCATAATAAAAATAATTATCATTATTATTTAAAACAGCCCCAGCACCAAAGCACATTTGTATATATCTGTAATTTATGTATTTATTCATATATTTATGTATACTAATGTCTGTCTCCCCCTCTAGACTGTGAGCTTGGGTGGGCAGGGAATATGTCTGTCGTTGTATTATACTATCCCAAGTCCCTAGTAGGGTACTTTGCACACAGTAAGTGCTCAATAAATATGATTGAATGAATGAATGAATTTAAAGGCTTACTATGTGTCAGGCACTGCTCTAAGTACTGGGGTAAATACAAGTTAATCAGGCCAGGTACAATCCCTGTCCCACATGAGGTTCACAGTCCAAGTAGGAGGGGGAACAAGTATTGGATCCCCACTTTGTAGTTGAGAAAACTGTAACACAGAGGAGTTGTGATTTTTTTTTTCCCCGAGGTCATATAGCAGGGGTGGCGGAACCAGGATTTGAACTCAGATCCTCTGGCTCCCAAGCCTGGGCTTTATCCACTAGGTCACGCTTCTTCCCAAGGGAGTTGGGACTTAGAAGTAGTGCCTAAGTTCAGAGGGATCTGGAAAAGGAACACAAAGGCTCTGGAGCAAGTGGGGGCCCTGGGGATCTCCCCCCGCCTTTGGGGAAACACTCAAGGTTTAGGTGAGTTCAGTCTTCTTGAACAAAGTGAAGTTTGTCATCATTACATTAGGCTGCGTGATCAGCATAACTCATGGGAACTTCATGTGCTTCACCATGTCCCTGTCTGTTCGTGGACCCTATTCCAGCCCCTGCCTCTCTGGACTTGGCTGCTATCAACAAACAAGGGCCAATAAACCTGTGGCTTAGTGGTACAGTGCCCTGTCTTTCATTTCAGTTTGTTGTACTATCATTGTCTTATGTGTACACTGGGTTTACTGACACGCTTTCAGAAATAGATTCCTATAACTCTGTGTTTCCGCAGGAACTTGATGCATTTTTCCTCTGCTCCCTTGCAGTCATCTTTACTCTCCTTAAAAGCTATTTTCAAAAGAGAAGACAAGGTTCTGATGTATGGTTACTCAGACGTCTTTCCTGCAGTTGAAGATTTTTGAAGTTTGTGGGGAAATGGAGGTCAGGGTGAGGAGGAGGAGGTTATGAAGTAAGATAGTGGCTTGTGTACTTGCTTCCAGTTAAAAAAAAATTTGAAGGCCACCTTGCCTGGGGCCAACTAGTAGCCCTATCCAGCCCTTGATAATAATAACAATAACTGTACATTTGTTAAGCACTTACTATGTGTCAAGCACTGCATAGAAGCACCACAGTCAGACCAGAACCAGTCCCTGATCCACACAGGGCTACCAGCCTAAGGGAGACCGATCTTGTCATCCCAGCTTCCTTCTCATCACACACTCATCTATTCTTTCCAGATCTGAGTAGTAGTAATAATAATAATGATTGTGAATTTGTCCAAGGGGCTCACAGTCCAAGTAGGAAGACGAACAAGTATTGAATCCCCATTTAACAGGTAAACTGAGGTACAGAGAAGTTAAGTGACTTGCCCAAGATCACTTGCAGACAAGTGGTATAGTCAGAATTAGAACCCAGATCCTCTGACTCCCAGGCAGGGTTCTTTACTAGGCCATGCACCTTCTCCTATTCTGAGCTCTTGTTAATTCTCCCCCATTTCCTGAGTCAGTGGTGGTTCATCCCGGGTTCCCTCCTTCCTCCTCCTCCTCTAACCTTTCTTCCCCCACCCTCACCAACATACATTCTATTCAGGAGCAGGAATGGATGGAGTAAGGGTTGATGCCCATCTCCCTACCCTCCTCACCACATAGTAAGGGGAAAGGACAAGAAGTTAGTGCCACTGCTGCACCCCAACATTCTGCCAATAACACCCTCCTCTTTATTGATTCCTAGTTATTTGTCCAGGTGTCTGCAGAGGCAACACAATCATGTGCTTAGATCCCAGAAAGGAAAACAGGAACAATGGAGATAGGGAGCCAGAAGAGTGTGGGAACATCTCAGAGAAGGAAGCATCTGAGCTTTATTGAGAGGAGGAGGAGGGTGTTTTCTATGCTTGCAGTGTTGGTGATTAGGGGCTTCAGAAAACCATCCAAAGATGGTTTTCACAGCAAAGTGGCAATCTTTCATCTTTTGGGTCTGCCTTTTATTCTCTTCATTACCATTTACTTAGTATTCTTTCTGAGATAGGTTTCTTTATTTTTTTAAAGTAATAATTGTTTCCTGTGTGTCAAACACTGAACTAGAAAGCAGATTTATAAGTGATAGGCTTACAACCAGTTGAGCAATAAGAACATCAAGCATGGCTGTTTCTGGCAGTACAACACTTGTGGTAACCTTGCGTTGGTTGTTCTCATAAACAACCACCCCAAGAGTCAGGAACTGGCTAACAGTTCTTAATTTGCCCTGTTGTAACCCAATATGGACTTCTCATCCATGAATTTATCCAAATTCCTCTTGGACCTAATAATAGTAATAATAATAATAATAATATTATTAATAATAATGACATCTGTTAAGCTCTCACTGTGTCGACCACTGTTCTAAAGACTGTGAGCCCGTTGTTGGGTAGGGACCGTCTCTATATGTTGCTGACTTGTACTTCCCAAGCACTTAGTAGAGTGCTCTGCACACAGTAAGCGCTCAATAAATACAATTGAATGAATGAACAGGGTAGAGATCAAGTTAATCAGGTTGGACACAAACCCTGTCACACATGGGACTCAGTGTTAAGTAGGAGGGAGGACAGTTATTGAATCCCCACTGTGAAGACTTACTGGCATTTCCACATGCACACTTTCTATGCTAGCATTCCTTATGTTTTGATCCTACTGCCTTCACTGGCTGTTCCTCATCTTGGCATTTGGGTACTTGAATAGCTATTTTATGTTTGCCTTGTCCAGATGGTTTCTGTGGCCACATCACCAGAGCCAGAGAAGCAGTATGGCATAGTGGATAGTGCACTGGTCTGAGAATCTGAAAGTCATTCATTCATTCAATCAATTGTATTTATTGAGCACTTACTGTGTGCAGAGCACTGTACTAAGCGCTTGGGAAGTACAAGTTGGCAACATATAGAGATGGTCCCTACCCAACAGTGGGCTCACAGTCTAGAAGGGGGAGACAGAGAACAAAACAAAACATATTAACGGAATAAAATAAATAGAATAAATATGTACAAGTAAAATAAATAGAGTAATAAATATGTACAAACATATATACAGGTGCTGTGGGGAAGGGAAGGAGGTAAGGTGGGGGGATGGAAAGAGGGAGGAGGGGGAGAGGAAGGAGGGGGCTCAGTCTGGGAAGGCCTCCTGGAGGAGGTGAGCTCTCAGTAGGGCCTATCAGAATGAATGGTTAACTTTGGTTGAAATATATGTTTTGGGGGTGTGTGGGGGGAGGGGTGTGTCTGTATGTGTGTGTGTGTTTTAAAATGTAGCTGTCAGGTTAAGGTGATTTTGAGTGTTGTGAACTAGCCAGGAAAGACTTCATGGAAGACATGGGGCTTTAGAAAGACAAAGGACTGCAAATCAGGAGACATAGGTTCTAATCCCAGCTCTGCCACTTGCCTGCTGTATAACCTTTGACAGGGTTCTGATGCCGGCTCCATCACTTGTCTGCTGTGTGACCTTGGGCAAGTCGCTTCAATTCTCTGGGCCTCAGTTACCTCATCTGTACAATGGGGATTTTGAGCCCCATGCAGGACAGGGACTGTGTCCAACCTGATTTGCTTGTATCCACCGCTGTGCTTAGTACAGTGACTGGCACATAGCAAGCACTTAAAGACCATAGTTTTTTTTTTTTTTAATTATTAAGAGCCGTCTCTTGGGGTCACTCAGCAGCCTAAATAACTGTTAACAAAGGTGCCCCCAAACTCCCACTCTGAGGTGACTCTGTGCAGCAGTTATTCAGGTCCAATGGGTAAGCCTCTGAAACACCAGCTGAATCACAAAGGGGCACTCTGTTCTTGAAGCCCCCCACCTCTCCAACCTGGCCCAGAGAACTGGGGTGACTCTGGGCTCTGTTAAGCTCATTGGAATTCCAGAGATGCAGTGACCTGCCAGCACTAGGAAAGGGAGGGTGGAAGGGAGAAGAGAGGCGATTCTGAACTAGAAACCATTCTGACTCAGAGGGAGGGTGACTTGGAGTCCCTCTGAGATCTCCCTGCCCCCTGATACTGTCCCCAAGGTACTTCAAAGTTGACTCCGAGTCTGGGGTTCCCTTTTGTGGGGTATACATAAGTGATCTGGGCTAGAGGTGCTTTCTGTGGGTAACATATCAATGACCAAGAGGAGCAGCTCTGAGCATGGTGCTGGCCAGGCTGTGGATTTTATTCTCTTTGTGACACCCACTCAACTAGAACCACTTTGAGAATTTGACATCCCCGGACACCAGCCCTCCATCCTTCTCCTCTAAGAACTAGCAGGTCCTGGAAACATCTCCAGCAGGCCGTCTTTCTAGCTGCCCTTTTTGGAGCTGACGTTCTCCTTCCTAATAGTCAGGGAAGCCAATTACGCACATTACTGTGGCCGTTCGAATAGGGTAACCCAATGTCAAATGTATGAAAGGAATTTTTAGGACGCTGTATGCAAATATCCCTGAGATGGGGCCTTAAAGATACCCGAGTGGTTGATGGGGTTGGGCAGGGGCTGCTCTAATTAGCTTTTACACATGAGTTTGTGGGAGGTCACGTTTTCAGATGGGTGGGAGTTGGGGGTGCAATGGAACATCAGGTCTGCTGCCTTTGCACAGCTCTGCTTGTTCTCCTGCTAGATCTAACCAATCCCATCTGTGCGGGCTGGGTGTCCTCACTGCCAGCTGAAACAGTTCCAGCTCTGCCGCCTTCACCTCTCTAGCCCTCCCGCCTTCGACTCAGCCTATCCCCTCCTCCATCCCTCCTCTTCCTCCTCCATCCCTCCTCTTCCTCCTCCATCCCTCCTCTTCCTCCTCCTTTCTCCTCCCCATCCTTCTCCTTCCTCCTCCATCCCTCCCCCCTCACTCCTCCATAATGATGATGATGATAATAATATTTGTTAAGCGCTTACTATGCACCGAGCACTAAGCGCTGGGGGCAGATGCAAGGTAATCAGGTTGTCCCATGTGGAGCTCAGAGTCTTCATCCCCATTTTACAGATCAGGCAACTGAGGCACAGAGAAGGGAAGTGACCTGCCCAAAGTCGCAAATAGGGGGGGGTTAGAACCCACGACCTCTGACTCCCAACCTCGGGCTCTTTCCACTAAGCCCCGCTGCTCCATCCCTTCCCCTCCTCCCTCCTTCATCCCTTCCCCTCTTCCATCCCTCCCCCTCCTCCCACCTCCATCCCTTCCCCTCCTCCCTCCTTCATCCCCTCCCCTCTTCCATCCCTCCCCCTCTTCAATCAGTCAATCAATCAATCGTATTTATTGAGTGCTTACTGTGTGCAGAGCACTGTACTAAGCGCTTGGGAAGTCCAAGTCGGCAACATCTAGAGACGGTCTTCCTACCTCCATCCCTCTCCTTCCTCCCCCCTTCTCCCATCCATCCCTCCTCCTCCCTCCTCCCTCCCCCTCCTCCCTCCTCCCCCTCTTCCCACCTCCATCCTTCCCCCTCCTCCCTCCTCCATCCCTCCCCCTCATCATCATCATCATCAATCGGATTGAGCGCTTACTGTGTGCAGAGCACTGTACTAAGCGCTTGGGAAGTCCAAGTTGGCAACATATAGAGACAGTCCCTACCCAACAGCGGGCTCACAGTCTAAAAGGGGGAGACAGAGAACAAAACCAAACATACTACCAAAATAAAATAAATAGAATAGATATGGACAAGTGAAATAAATAAATAAAAAGAGTAATAAATACGTACAAACATATATACATATATACAGGTGCTGTGGGGAAGGGAATCCCATCCCCTCCCACCTCCTCTATCCTACACCACCCCTTCTTCCTCCCCTCCTCTTCCCTCATCCCTCCCGCTCTTCCCACCTCCATCCTTCCCCCTCCTCCCTCCTTCTCCCTGTATATGTGTTTGTACATATTTATTACTCTATTTATTTTACTTGTCCATATCTATTCTATTTATTTTATTTTGTTAGTATGTTTGGTTTTGTTCTCTGTCTCCCCCTTTCAGACTGTGAGCCCAATGTTGGGTAGGGACTGTCTCTATATGTTGCCAATTTGTACTTCCCAAGCTCTGCACATAGTAAGCGCTCAATAAATATGATTGATTGATTCTCCCCATCTATCCCTCCCCCTCCATCCCACCCCCTGCCACCTCCTCTACCCTACCCCCTCCTCCCTCCCCACCCTCCCACCAGAAGATGCCCGGGCCCGAGGACACGGGGAGTCTGGACGAGGGGACTTTCTGTGAAAACGCCTCTTTCAAGCCAGCACGTTTCCCTGCCAAAAGAAAGAGAGAGAGAGAGAGGGGCCGACTTCCTAAAGATGGCCCTCCCCTCGCCCATGATAGGCTCCCCAGAATAGCAACAGGCCGTGTCACTGGAAAGGGCAAAGCCTGCTGAAATAGAAGCAAAGTTGGTCGCAAATCAGTTGGAGTGGAGTTTGTGTGTGTGTGTCTGCTCGGGATGCCCTCTGCCAGGCTGCCGTGGCCACCCTGATCGGTCCCTTTTCTGTCCGCAGGGCATGGTTTCCCTTGTGAAGGGCACGGTGGGGCACCGGTCGCCATGGCACCTGCCCCAAACTCGGAGGACCCCGCTCGGCTGTGCCCGAAGACCTCTGCCAACCACCCGACCGACGGCTGCACCGGCCTGTCTCCACCCCGGCCTGCCAGAGGTAAATTCCTGGGCAGGACCAGCCGGGAAAAGCAAACCTTTTTTTTAAAAAAAAAACAAACAAACCACAAAAAGACAGGATCCCGATCTAAACCGGCAGGGCAGGAGTCCGGCTGGGGAAGGAGGAGGGAGGAAAAAGAGGGAGAGGTGACAGGCAGGGAACTTTCCTTGATTTAAGTCATGGCTGATCCTCTGCCCTTCTGGCTGACTTGGGAGAAAAGGGGGTGGGGGGGGAGACTGAGAATCGCAAACTGTCTTTCTGAACGTTGGCAATTGTGTTAGGGAGAGTTCTCTGCTGGGATGGAAACTGTGTGTCCTAAGAAGCAGCCTGGGCTTTGGAGCCAGTGGTCATGGGTTCAATCAATCATCAATCAATCAGTCGTATTTATTGAGCGGTTACTGTTTGCAGAGCACTGGGCTAAGCGCTTGGGAAGTACAAGCTGGCAACATGTACAGTCCCTACCCAACAGTGGGCTCACAGTCTAGAAGGGGGAGACAGAGAACGAAACCAAACATACTGACAAAATGAAATAAATAGAATAGATATGGACAAGTAAAATAGAGTAATAAATATGTACAGGCATATATACATATATACAGGTGCTGTGGGGAAGGGAAGGAGGTAAGGTGGGGGGGATGGAGAGGGGGGCGAGGGGGGAGAGGAAGGAAGGGGCTCAGTCTGGGAAGGCCTCCTGGAGGAGGTGAGCTCTCAGTAGGGCCTTGAAGGGAGGAAGAGAGCCAGCTTGGCGGATGGGCAGAGGGAGGGCATTCCAGGCCCGGGTTCAAATCCCGGCTCCGCCAATTGTCAGCTGTGTGACCTTGGGCAAGTCACTTAACTTCTCTGGGCCTCAGTTACCTCATCTGTAAAATGGGGATTGACTGTGAGCCCCCCCATGAGACAACCTGATCACCCTGTATCCCCCCAGCGCTTAGAACTGTGAGCCTGTTGTTGTGTAGGGACCGTCTCTATATGTTGCCAACTTGTACTTCCCAAGTGCTTAGTACAGTGCTCTGCACGCAGTAAGTGCTCAATAAATACGATTGAAGAAGGAAGAACAGTGCTTTGCACATAGTAAGTGCTTTATGTTTGGCTTTGTTCTCTGTCTCCCCCTTTTAGACTGTGAGCCCACTGTTGGGTAGGGACTGTCTCTATATGTTGCCAACTTGTACTTCCCAAGCGCTTAGTACAGTGCTTTGCACACAGTAAGTGCTCAATAAATACGATTGATTAATAAATGCCGTCATTATTATTATTATTATTATAGAAGTGACAGATCCACCATTCATGCACACATGCCCAAATCTATGCAGGCTGGGATTTTCACCTTTTTTAAAAAAAGAAAAAGTCTTGAAACACAGTGCAAGCAGTAGTAGCTATTTTATCAAAAAATAATACATTCATTCAATCGTATTGCAAGTAGGATACAGGAAAAAAAAACCTAACTGTCCAGAGTGATCCATTAGCACAAAACTTTCTTTTCAAATCTTCACACCTACCAGTTTCTTTCAATAATAGTAATAATGTTGGTATTTGTTAAGCACTTACTATGTGCAAAGTACTGTTCTAAGCACTGAATAGTTTCAGCTACCTGAAACCATAGGTTCATTCACTCCAGTGTTGTTTAAGTGGGTGCCCTCAGATTTTTCTAGTTTTAAAGTTTTGGAAAAACTGTTTCTCTCCCTGCACCCCTCCCTCTTCCCCCTCCCCTTTTAGAAGTAATTTAGTGTAATTTCAGGTGTGTCTACCCCTGATCACTTGCATCAAGAGTATCCATAGGAGATGTAACTTTTGAATTGTCTTAAATCTGAGGCAGATTTATCTCAAAAAATAAATAAATAAAAATCTGGTGATGTCATTAGGTGGGGAATGTTTTAGGCCATTTAAAATGTTGACAGTTTCATGTATGAAAGTGGAACATTTAATGTTGTGAAATATATTTTTTCAGTATCATATATATGTTAGCTTGTATTTGGAAGAGTTGTTTACTTGGAACATCAGTAAAACTCTCCCAAAAGATTTTAATTAAAAGCTAATTGAATAAAGTGTCCAAAAAAGACCTCTTACACACCTCATAATTAGTACTGGTAAAAATAATACTCCATTCAGTGTAACAGATTTAAAGTATTTGGGTTTGAACTGCAGTTTTTAATACACCAGTTAATAAATTATTTCCATGAAAATATGAACTTTTAAACTGGCAGCCTGTATTATACTAGGGTTTTATATGTGTTCTAATTTCATATCTACTTATCTGAATCAAAGGCCATCGTGCATTGTGTGTTCACTCATTCAATCGTATTTATTGAGCGCTTACTGTGTGCAGAGCACTGTACTAAGTGCTTGGGAAGTACAAGTAGGCAACATATAGAGACGGTCCCTACCCAGCAACAGGCCCACAGTCTAGAAGGGGGAGACAGACAACAAGACAAAATATATTAACAAAATAAAATAAATAGAATAGTAAATATGTATAAGTAAAATAGAGTAATAAATCTGTACAAACATATATACAGGTGCTGTGGGGAGGGGAAGGAGGTAGGACGGGGGTTGGGGGGGGAGAGGAAGGAGGGGGCTCAGTCTGGGAAGGCCTCCTGGAGGAGGTGAGCTCTCAGTGTGTTGTGTGCTGGTCCACATTGCCGAGTGTTCTGTAGCAGGCAAGTAGTTAACTTCCATTCCCTAAAATGGGATTCGGATTTCCACCTGCTTCACATGGGTGTTGAGGTTTCAGATTTGCCAAGAACCGTTCTTTGAGCACTTCCTGAACAACTCAGATGAAAGGAGCTGTAGAAGGACAAAGGAACACTCCTTTGGATGCCCCTTTGTTCTTCTGCATCCCCTTTCATCCATCAGACTAAGACACAGAACATTTTTCTCATTAATTGTTATGCCTGAAGTAGGTAGGTGGTAAATTAGTCCTACTTTACAGAAGGGGGAAACTGAGGCAGTATGGCAGGTGAGTTACCCAAATAGGAGATGAATTGACAGCTAGAGTCAAGATCTCTTGTTTTGTCATTCATGTTGTGAATTTCAAAATTCCTTTTTTTGTACCTGCTCCTTTTCAGGCTAAAAGAGCATCCAGGTTATCAGGTTTCTGTAAAATCATAAACACCTAAAAGCATTTTCTTTACCTGCAATATATAGTGCATTCTCTCCAACTGGTATGGACCAGGTAAACACTTACTCGTATTTCCCAGTATTGCTTCTGACAAGACTAATCCCTACTGCTTCTTCATAGCTATAGAATAAACTCCGATGAAAGGTTACTACAGGTCCCCACTCTGGCAGAAGAGAAACGATGGGAACATGGAAAGCAGCATTTCTCTCCTCTTAATGTCGCAAAATTGTTGGCAAGAGATACTTTTTTTTTTTTTACCTGCAATGGGGAATTCTGACCACTCAACATCCATCTTGCCATTCACCTCCCTCTCCATCCCTGCTAGGCTGCAGGAGAGCCAGGGAGAAGGTGAGCCTAGGGAAACTCCAGGCAGGAGCAGCATGGGAATCCAGGGAATAGACCGTCTCCCACAGCTACATCTCTCCGGGCCCTCTTGCCCTTTGAACCCTGAGCCTAAGGCTGTCTTTAACTACTGTTACTGGAATGACCAACCCCACAACCCCGATACTCCCCTCCCCGAGTGCCACCATCATTTCTCATGGTCTTTAGTCAGCAGACTACAGTAATGGTGTCTGCATCTCCGTTGGCAGTGCCTCTGTGATTGGGTGGGTTGGGCCCATCTACTTTTTAACTTGCATGTTACTATGTAGTGACTTGAACATTTGTAGAGTCCGCTTTTCCAAGGATTCTTTTCTTCCTCGCCTTCCCCTTACCATTTTCCTTCATTGGGCAGGACCCACCAGAAAAGATTCCAACTGCCTTGCATGTGTTAACCAGTTGAAGCAGCTTGTTCCGGGGCCTGAATTATGTTTAAATGCTAATCCAAATCCTTTGTGTGGGTTCTGAGTTGCTTTCAAAAGATCTGCAAAATCTAAAGTACTATAAAGCCCCATCTTAGGAAAAGGCTTTTATTTCATTCATTCATTCAATCGTATTTATTGAGCGCTTACTGTGTGCAGAGCACTGTACTAAGCGCTTGGGAAGTACAAGTTGGGAACAAATAGAGACGGTCCCTACCCAACAGCGAGCTCACAGTCTAGACGGGGGAGACAGACAACAAAACAAAACATGTGGACAAGTGTCAAGTCATCAGAATAAATAGAAATAAACCTAGATACACATCATTAACAAAATAAATAGAATAGTAAATATGTACAAGTAAAATAGAGTAATAAATCTGTACAAACATATACACAGGTGCCGTGGGGAGGGGAAGGAGGTAGGGCGGGGGGGATGGGGAGGAGGAGAGGAAAAAGGGGGCTCAGTCTGGGAAGGCCTCCTGGAGGAGGTGAGCTCTCAGTAGGGCTTTGAAGGGAGGAAGAGAGATAACTTGGCGGATGTGCGGAGGGAGGGCATTCCAGGCCAGGGGGATGACGTGGGCCGGGGGTCGACGGCGGGACAGGCGAGAACGAGGCACAGTGAGGAGATTAGTGGCAGAGGAGCGGAGGGTGCAGGCTGGGCTGGAGAAGGAGAGAAGGGAGGTGAGGTAGGAGGGGGCGAGGTGAGGGCAGCCTTTTAGATTCCATTGCATGAGTGAAGACATGAATGTTATTATGAAACATAGTTCATCACCATCATTAAGCACCTACTATGTACCGAGCTCTGCCTTGGAATGTGGAGGGCCTAAAGAAAACCAAGATGAGATCCCTGCCAGCAATCAATCAAAATAACATTGATTAAGTGTTTGCAATGGGAGAAGCACTAGAGAGAAAATATGGGCATCGATTCAGATACGCTTCCTGGATCACAATGGAAGTGTGGGAGAATGGACACACAGGAAAAGAGAGAGATAAAAGAAAATGTGCTGAGATGAACAATAGTAGCAATGTGAGGGATATAGTCTTTGTTCACTGTTCCAAGATGGACTGTTCTGGTCCAAACACCCACCCCCTTCCCAGGGTTCTCACTGGTGTTCAGGGGTGTCTGCCCGTGGTCCTCTCTGTGGGTGTTAGGGCTTCATTCCCCGCTGATTGGGCTTGAACTTTTCTACCAACTCTGTTATGTTGTACTCTCCCAGACTCTGCACATAATACGTGCTCAATAAATACGATTAGTTGATTGACCAGGCCAGAGAAGGAAGATTGCTCTAGTCTCCAGATGGTTTCCAGTGAACTCCAGATTCTCAGGGGGCAGGGATGCCCTGGGCCATGTGGATCCCATCTCAGAAAAATTGCCAATCTCTTGGGGAAGACAAGCTGAAATAAGTTGACAAATATATAACAGTTAAAAGAGGGGGCATAAATACAAACAGATATAAGTGGATAAATAAATCAGTAACAAACATATAAATACATAAAAATATTGAATTGACTGAGGGAGTGCCTTGGTGTAGAATGAGGGAGGTTAATTGGGAAATGCCTCTTGAAGTTATTACTTAAGAAAAATAATAGTGGTATTTATGCGCTTACTGTGTGCCAAATCCTGCAGTAGATGTAATACAATCAGATCAGGCCCAGTCCCTGTTCCTCATGGGCTCATAGTCTGAAAGTGAGGGAAAACAAGAATCTAATCCCCATTTTACAGTTGAGGAAAGTCAGACACAGAAGTCATGTGATTTGCCCAAAGTCAAGTACTGGAGCCAGGATTATTCATTCATTCATTCAATCGTATTTATTGAGTGCTTACTGTGTGCGGAGCACTGTACTAAGCACTTGGGAAGTACAAGTTGGCAACATATAGAGACGGTCCCTACCCAACAATGGGCTCACAGTCTAGAAGGGGGAGACAGACAACAATACAAAACATGTGGACAAGTGTCAAGTCATCAGAATAAATAGAAATAAAGCTAGATATACATCATTAACAAAATAAATAGAATAGTAAATATGTACAAGTAAAATATTGTAATAAATCTGTACAAACATATATACAGGTGGTGTGGGGAGGGGAAGAAGGTAGGGCAGGGAGGATGGGGAGGAGGAGAGGAAAAAGGAGGCTCAGTCTGGGAAGGCCTCCTGGAGGAGGTGAGCTCTCAGTAGGGCTTTGAAGGGAGGAAGAGAGCTAGCTTGGCAGATATGCGAAGGGAGGGCATTCCAGGTCAGGGGAGGACGTGGGCCAGGGGTCGACGGTGGGACAGGCGAGAATGAGGTACAGTGAGGAGGTTGGCAGAGAAGCGGAGGGTGTGGGCTGGACTGTAGGAGACAAGGGAGGTGAGGTAGAAGGGGGTGAGGTGATGGACAGCCTTGAAGCCAAGAGTGAGGAGTTTTTGCTTGATGCGTAGGTTGACTGGTAGCCACTGGAGATTTTTGAGGAGGGGAGTAACATGTCCAGAGCGTTTCTGCACAAAGATGATCTGGGCAGCAGCGTGAAGTATAGACTGAAATGGGGAGAGACAGGAGGATGGGAGATCAGAGAGGAGGCTGAACCCAAGTCTCCTGACCCCCGAGTCCTGGGTCCTTTCCACTAGGCCCTGTTGCTCTTTGAAGGATAGAAAAGCTGAAGGATATGGTCAGGGAGAGAATTTCCAGCAGAGGAAAAATGTAGATGAAAGGTGGGAGAGTCACCATTAACATTTGTTAAATAAGCACAGTTTGGACATAGCACAAAGATAGAATTGGCCCCCACTGGTAGATGAGATTCCTTACAGATTGGGCTAACCTTGATGTCTTAGATGTTTATAAGACATCTGGACCAGAATCACTTCAGCCTGTTAACCACAGTACTTGAAATTCTCTTTGAGCCAAGGTTGGAGGGGTGGTGCAAGTTATCGTTTGTTTATCTAGTCAGTTGTAGGGCCGAACATGAATCAAATGTAAGCATTCAAGCGGTCAAGTTGGCCAAACATCAAGAATGATCTCATTGTACAAAGAGAAGGGTAAAGGGTTAGATAATATTTAGGGCTGAGTGAATGGATGGAACTTGTTAGGAAGGTTGAAGAAGTAGCATGGCCTAGTGGATAGAGCCTGGGCCTGGGCATCAGAAGGACCTGGGTTCTAGTTCCGGCTTTGCCACTTGTCTGCAGTTTTACCTTGGGCAGGTCACTTCACTTCTCTGTGCCTCAGTTTTCTCATCTGTAAAATGTGGATTAAGACTGTGAACCAGATTTTTGCTGCTCAAATCCTTGTCTAGAAAAATAACTTTTTACAAAGGCAAGTTTCTTTTTTCAAAGGCAGAAATGATATTTTTTTTTCCTTGAGTTGGGGGATAAGGCTTCTACTGTGATCTGATTTGGGTTCTGGTTTTGTTTTGTTTTTTGTCAGTTGGGGGTGTCTTCTAATAATGTAGACCTCTCCATTACCTTGTATTCCCTTTTTTACTGTATGCCCAACCCCTAAACTGCCCTCTCTGCTGCTCATCAGCTTCTAAAGATCCAGCCAAGGAAACTGTCTTCCCAGTCTCTGTCCTTTCTTGGGTCAGTCCCCAAGGCTGAATTTCTTTTCCCCCATCTTCCCTGCCTCCACCAAGACTTGTCCTTCCCTTTATCAAGACTCCCCAGCCCATCAGGGACACAGAATCTTAAAGATAGCCCTGGAGCAGGTCTACTGAGAGGTTTCCCTTGCCCCATCGCACCCTTCTCCGTGCTAATGTCAGAGCATTCACTGGCCAGTAGCAGACTGAAATTTCCTGTGATCTACATGGAGCTTGAGAGAGTCAGCTATGCCAGCCTCTTATAAGTCTTGAACCTGCAATCAGTTTTTTCCCCTCTGCTCTGTGCCAGGTACCCCTCCCTGGCTCCAGTTCCTCTAATCTTTCTAGCAGTGCCATTTGCAGTTGCCTAGAAATCAAGTGTTTAAGTTCCTTTGTGTTGATTCCCTTTTCTGTCCAAATTTAAATTATAAATGCTTCAAAGACAGGCACCGGGACTTTTATAATTTATAAATGCATATGTGTATTGTGGTATTTAAGTCCTCACTATGCATCAAACAAGTAAGTGCAAGTTGATCAGGTTGGACACAGTCTCTGTCCTGAGTGGGGCTCATAGTCTACGTAGGAGGGAGACCAGGTATCTCCATTTACAGTTGAGGTAATTGAGGTACAGAGAATGTGTGTTTTGCCCAAGGTCACAAAGCAAACAATTGGTAGAGCTGGGATTAGAAACCATTTATTCATTCAATCATATTTATTGAGTGCTTACTGTGTGCAGAGCATTATACTGAGCACTTGATGTCCTTCTGACTCCCAAGCCTGTGTTCTCTCCATTAGGCCACACTGCTTTTCCTCCCTAAAGCCCCTGAATACACATAACACCTCATCGGGGCATAAAAAATGTTCATGATGACAGTGGAGGTACCTCAACATTCCCAATTCCTTCTCTTTCCCCTTAGGGGTACAGAACCTCCTTTGAGAAGCAGAGCCCACCTGAGGTGTCAGTGCTCAGCTGGGAGGAGGCTCTCACTAGGCTAAGGAGGGGAAACTCATAGCCACAGTGAGATAGTTGTATTGGGGCATACCATCGTGGGACACGGGGATAAAGGTGTTAAAGGGCTCATCCGTAGAAAGCAGCATATGTGTTGACAAGCACCTAGGAGTTTGCAAAAGAGATGGATTATACTTTATAACCTCAACAATTACCAGGGATGCAGAATATAATGATTTCAAAGTAAACTCAGGGGTGAGTCAGGGGTCCCCTATTGAGAAACACTCTAGGTTTGAGGAAGGCCAGCATACTTCTGCAAAATGGTGCAAATGATGTCATCGTTCTATGCCACACAAGGTAATTCTGTCATGCAGATTGCTGCCTGTGTACCCAGCGTGGTATACTTACGACAGTCAGTCAATCATATTTATTGAGCTCTTTCTGTGTGCAGAACACTGTACTAAGTGCTTGGGAAAGTACAATATAACAGGCACACTCCCTGCCCACAATGAACTTACAATCTAGAGGAGTGGAGGCACTTTTTCTTGCTCCCTAGTGGTGCAGTGTCCATGGTGAAAATCTCTGTGAGGTCAGCCTGACCTCTCAACCAAGGGATTCAGCTCTCCCTTGCTACCGTGTGTGCCCAATCTAGACCTGAGGCAAAGTCTGGGCACCTGAGAGATGGGTGAGCTAAAGTCTTCAGCATCATTTTGCACAATCTTTAGGAGTTTGCAAAAGAGATGGATTATACTTTATAACCTCAACAATTACCAGGGATGCAGAATATTGGCACTTCAGTGGTACTTTAGGGGCATAAATAGACAGTGGCCTAATTTGGCCAAAGCTGTAAATCATACCCTTTTTTAAAATACTCTAAAAGTTCCATTAGTGAAATATGCTTCTAAGGTGACGTTTAAATAAGTCAGAAAGCATTAGCAAGCTTTAAAACAAAGTACGTATCTTCCAAACTGGGTTTCAGGAGTTGCATTGTGCAGGAAAAAAAACAAAACAGGCCACCTTAGTTTAAGCTAAGAAAGTGCTACGAGATTAGGACACCCCCCTCCCCCTTCTGACACACACAAACCCCTTTCTGTAGCCCACTGAAGGGCTAGCTCATTACCTAAGGGGTTTGAACAAGAGCCTCCTTGATGAGACTTACAAGCGAAAGGGCAATTAAGGGACTCTTCGGAGACATAAATGATAGGGTGAAACAGATGAATGAAGGACCCTCGAATGAAATCAGGATTTCAATGGGCGAAAGAGAAGGCAAGAGTCTTCCACCTCAAGGCCATGCTCGATATCAGCCACAACTCCCCACAAAAAAAGGACTTCTTAATTAAAACTCTGAAATCCTGTGAGATTTACAAGTGCCAAATGAGTCAAATCTCGTAACTGCAGATATTAAGCATTATTCAAGGGCTTTCAACCTAACTCGTTTGGCCTCTTGTGTTTGAATGAGACTGAATCCTATTTTTTTTAAAATGGTATTTGGTAAGCGCTTACTGTGGTCCAAGCACTGTACTAAGTGCTGGTGTAGATACAGTATGTGCAGATTGAGCACAGTTCCTGGCCCACACAGTACTCACAGTCTAATTGAGGGAGAACAGATGAAGAAACTGAAGTACAGGGAAGCTAAGTGACTTGCCCAAGTTTGCACAGCAGACAAGTGACAGAGCTGAGATTAGAACCCAGGTCCTCTGATTACAAATCCAAGACTCCAAAGGTCCTTCCTCTAGGCCATGTTGCTTTCCTGATTGATAATCTAGTTGGAGAGGCTGCCTTGGGGGAGAAACAAATATACTGCTTTCTCATAAAGAGGCAGCAAGACCTGGTTATCAGGGGGCCAGACTCCTTTGTCCTAATGACTACCAGAGGGAAGCAGTATGGTGGAGCCTTGTCTAGTGGTGGGAGCATGGATTGGGAGCCAAACGTGGGCCCCTTTTTTTTTATATATATTAAGCACTTACTTTGCATCAAACACTGTTCTAACCCCTGGGGTAGATACGAGTTAATTAGGCCAAACATAGCTCCTGGACAATAGGGGGCTCACAGGTGAAGTAGGAAGGAGAACAGATATCTCCATTTTACAGTTGGGGAAACTGAGGCACAGAGAATTTAAATGATTTATCCAAGGCCACACAGCAAGCAAGTGGCAGAGTTGGGAATAGAACTTAGGTCCTTCTGACTTCCAAGCCCAGACTCTTTCCACTAGGTCATGCTGCTTCAGGAGTTTCAGCTCTGCTAATAGTCTATTGGGTAACCTGCTGTGTGACTCTGGGTAAGTCCAATAACAATAATAATAATAATTGCATTTAAGCACTTACTATATGCCAAGCACCTTACTAAGTGTTGGGATAGATGCAAGATAATCAGGGCAGACCTAATCCCTGTCACACATGGGGCTTACAATTTTAGTAGCAGGGAGAATGGGGATTAAATCCTCACTTTACAGAGGAGAAAAATTGTACTGACTGTCCAGCTTTGTATCCAGTTAGGGAGAGAAGTGCTTTGTGAATTGAGGCAAATTGTAAATGGACTTTTGGTGACAGCATGAGTCCCTGGCATGAAGATGTCTTAGATTTGTAAGCTCCTTGAGGGTTGGGACATGTCTTTGACTTCCATTTTTTCTTTCCCAAGTACTTACTGCAAGCATTCTGTACACAGATGATCAACAAATAACTGGTGATCAGTTTGAGTATTTTCAAAGTCTAGGGAGTAAGTTTTCCTTACTGGGTGTGTCACCACCCACCAACCCACTGACAGGGTTTTAATGGAAAAAAATAAATAAGTCACGGATTCTTCCCCTCAGCAGGTGCCTAAGTATGCATTTTTCCAGTTTTGTGCCAACACCCATCCAACAAGGATCCCATGACCCAAATGTAATCGTATCTCCTCCTCCCCTGCCTCCTCCTTCAGCTCTGTAGCTCTGTTCAGCTCTAATTGTATACCAACATAAATACACGTAATGTAATTATACACTAGTATTGAGTAACAGGAGATTTGGACCACAATATTTTCTCTTCTGCAATCATTATATTTGTTCCATGTTGTTATTATATAGACTCCTGCGTTTAATAGTGTGAGAGCACTGAACCAGTTGATTGAGTCCTTTAAAGCCGATGCCAAGGAGTTTTTGTTTGATGCAGACGTAGATGGGGAACTATTGGAAGTTCTTGAGGAGTGGGGAGAGATGGACTGAACTTTTTTTTTTATGAAAATGATTTGTAAAGCAGAATGAAGTATGAACTGGAATGGAGAGCATATACCGGAAGCAAAAGACAGCATATCTTAATAGATGTGTTCCCTAGGAGCGGGTGGTCCTCACTGGGAAGGGGGTGAGAATGAGAGAACCAGAAGGATGTTGTGGAAACAAAAAGGGGTGGGAAGCAGTGGGTGGGGTGGAGGTGACAGATAGATGATCCCTAGTTGATGATGATGGCATTTATTAAGTGCTTGCTATGTGCGAAGCACTATTCTAAGCGCTGGGGAGGATACAAGGTGATCAGGTTGTCCTACATGGAGCTCGCAGTCTTAATCCCCATTTTACTCTTGAGGTAACTGAGGCACAGAGAAGTTGTTACTTGCCCAAAGTCACACAGCTGACAAGTGGCAGAGCTGGAATTAGAACCCACGACCTCTGGCTCCCAAGCCCGTGCTCTTTCCACTGAGCCATTATGCTTCTCTGTTACTGTAAGACCAAGAAACCCGCATTTCCACACCCATTCTTGTGTTGACTAAAATGTTCCAACTTGAACTTATACCAACCTCAGGCTATTAAGCATGGCCAGTGTACCTGATAGGATCACAGAGGAGTCCAATAAGCAGAGGTCATTTCTGGCCTTAAGTAGGGCTAGAAGGCACAGGGCTAGAGGGGACACCTGAGAAAGCAGGAACAAGGTTTGACTTTTGGTTTCATGACTATCATCAATTTATGGAGTCCACTGTATAGCCGAGTTGTCCTTTGGTTCCAAGATGGTGCTGCCAATGGTGAGACTGCATTCACGAGTGTGAGTGTCTTTGAGAGAATTTCTTGCAAACTGTGACCAGGTAGGGACATTAGTGCCACTTTCCTGTCTCCTGGCCTTTAAGGTGAGTGTTATCTGGACATTAATAATAATAACGAAAAAATAATGGTATTTAAGTACTACTACTACTAATAATAGCATTTAAGTGCTTACTATGTGCCAAGCATTAAGCTAAGTGTTGTGAAAGATTCAATGCAATCAGACCAGCCACATGCTCTGTATCACATTAGGTTCACAGTCTAATGGGGAAGGAGAACAGATATTGATTCCCCATCATACAGATGAGAAAACTGAGGCACAGAGAAGTTAACTGTCTCGTCCAAGATGGCATAACTGGCAAGTGGCAGAGTTTGTATTATAACCCAGATCTCCTGATCTCCAGCCTTGTGCTCTTTACTTGTTCACCAGTGGTGAAGAGGACAAACTTATGTCCCACTGTCTGCAGGAACTGTATCTTTGCAGTTGTAGAGATGGCATAATACTGACTTAGGTGCTGGGGAATATGTAATAAAAGCCAAAAATATGAACCCTGTCAGTCATGGTACTAGAAGAACGTAGGTGCTCAGAAATCTTGGGCCGCTACTGGAAAATACAGGAGTAGCTGCTGAAAGATGCTTTATGCTTTCATTGTTTTGTGTTCATTAAATACTATTTTTAGCTTCCTATGTGCCAAGTACTGTGCTAAAACTGAAGTTAGATTCAAGGTCATCAGATTGGATCTCATCCCTTTCCCACACACGGCTCATGTTAAAAGGAATCAATCAGTAAATGGTATTTATTGAGCACTCGTGTAGAGCATTGTAGTAAGAACTTGGGAAGGTACAGCGTAACAGAGTTGGTAGGTACATTTCCTGTTCACAAGAAGCTTACAGTCTAGAGGGGAGGGCAGACATTAAGTAAATTATATAGGCAGGTGCTGTGGGACTGAGGCTGGGGCAAATAAAGGATACAGATCCAAGTGCGGGGAGGCAGAGAAGAAGAGGGAGTAGGGGAAATGAGGGCTTAGCCAGGGAAGACCTCTTGGAGGAGATGTGATTTTAATAAGGATTTGAAGGTGGGAAGAGGGGTGGTCTTTTGGCTACAACGGGGGAATGAGTGCCAGGCCAGAGGGAGGTTGTGGGCAAGGGGTGAGCAGTGAGATAGTTGAGATTGAGGCACAATGGGTAAACTGGGTAAACTGTGGCTGTGGGCAGAGAGTCCCCATCCTGTGGGTGAGAGCAGAGAGTCCCAGTCCTGGGTCAAACCTCTCACATACGCTGGGTTGCATTTAAATAATAATAATAATAATGGCGTTTGTTAAATGCTTACTATGTGCAAAGCACTGTTCTCAGAGCTGGGGGGATACAAGTGATCAGGTTGTCCCACGTGGGGCTCACAGTCTTAATCCCCATTTTACAGATGAGGGATCTGAGGCTCAGAGAAGTTAAATGACTTGCCCAAGGTCACACAGCAGACATGTGGCAGAGCTGGGATTAGAACCCAAGACCTCTCGTGTTCATAGTAGATGCCTAGTAAAAATGATTAGGACAATGGAAAGAATGGTATGAATTTGGTAGCTAAAAAGTTCTTATGCCAAGTTTAGTTTATGTTTTATGATAAGTGCTTACCTTGTGCCAGGCACTACACTAAGCACTGGGGATAAATACAAGATAGTTGGGTTGGATATAGTCCCTGTCCCACATAGCATTCACAGTCTTAATCCCCATTTTACAGATAAGGTAACTGAGGCCCAGAGAAGTTAAGTATCTTTTCTAAGGTCACACAGCAGACACAAGTGGAGCCAAGATTAGAACCCAGGTCCACTGGCTCCCAGGCCCGTGCTTTGCCCACTAGGCCGAGCTGTGTGCCATGAAGATAAAACTTGTGGCACTGCTTCATATAAATATTATGTGTCTTATAATACTGAAGTTCAAAAGTCTATAATGCCAAATTCTTGGAACACTTAAAAATGTGTAGTTCAGTGAAGTGAGGCAATAGGTTTTCAGCGGCCCAAATATTGGTTAGATTTAGCAGAGAATGGAGAGTTGAAGAGCTATTACTAAATTCACACCACCTCTCCAAGAATAATCATCATCAGTGGTATTTGCTGAGTGCTTACTGTGTGCAGAGCACTGTACTAAGCGCTTGGAAGGGTACAGTCAACAGAGTCGGTAGGTGTGGTTCCTGCCCACAATGAACTTAGATCAAGAATAGTAACATAAGCTGTAAAAGCTGTCCAATGATCAAAATACTGGTTAGAATTAGCAAAGATGGGGGAGTTTAAGAGCTTATCCTTAAACTTGACAGTTTTTTTGATATTTTTCACTCTGAATTAAGGAAAATGATTTGGGGTTGTTCAATGAGAAGAGTCTTTTCTCTAGTTTCAAAACTGGAATTGATCAGTCAACTAGTACTATCATTATTGCATATCAACAGGGTGCACTCCCCTTTTAGACTGTGAGCCCACTGTTGGGTAGGGACTGTCTCTATATGTTGCCAATTTGTACTTCCCAAGCACTTAGTACAGTGCTCTGCACATAGTAAGTGCTCAATAAATACGATGGATGATGATAGATGATGCACAGTGCTGAAACAGGCAGTTAAAGTGGAAGAGGGAGGCTAAGACAGCTGGTGTATGTACTGAAGGACTAAATGTTTCATGAAGTGTTTGTTCTGACAAGCTATGGTAAAAAGACAAAGCATGTATTGTTCAGAGTAATGTTGGAACAACCGAGGAATGTTTACGCTAGTTTGGGTTGGCTTTTTTTGTTGTGCGTGCCCCTGAGGAATCAGAGCCCAAGAAGAAGTGTAGTCTAATGGAAAGAACATGGGCCTGGGCATCAAAGCTCCTGGGATCTAATCCAGACTCCACCAACTCTGCTGCGTGACCTTGGCCAAGTCAACTGAAGCAGCGTGGCTTAGTGGAAAGAGCATGGCCTTAGGAGTCAGATGTTTTGGGTTCTAATCCCAGCTCCATCACTTGTCAGCTGTGTGACTTTGAGTAAGTAACTTAACTCCTCTGTACCTCAGTTACCTCATCTGTAAAATGGGGATTAAGATTGTATGCCCCACATGGGACAACCTTGTATCTACCCTAGCGCTTAGAACAGTATTTGGCACATAGTAAGCACTTAGCAAAAACCATTATTAGTATTATCATCTTCTCTGTGCCTCCATTCCCTCATCTGAAGAATGGGGATTTAATACTTGTTCTCCCGCCCACAAACTGTGAGCTCCATGTGGGACCTGATTATTTCGTATCTACCCCTACACTTAGTATAGTTCCTGGCACATAGTAAGTGCTTAACAAATACCACAATTATTACAGAAGCCTCTGATTCATGCCAGAGCATTCTTTCAGAAAGTAGGTCCACTACTCCCAGGCCCATGCTCTTTCCATTAGGTCATGCTTCTCGTGGTAAAATTTTAATAAATTTAGATGGTAATAAGATTAAATTTAGTTAATCAGTGGTATTCATTATGCACCAGTGCAAAGCCCTTTTTTAAGTGCTTGGGAAAGAACAACAGACGCACGGTGTTCCCTGCCCTCAAGGAGCTTAAATTTTCAATGGAAGAAACTTCCTAGTACTTCGTCGACTTATAAAGCTCCTCCCAAAACATATTTTCTTATGTGGTTTCCACCACAATCTGCAAGATTCCAGTTAGGATTATTTGCTTGCCTGTTTGTCTTGTCTTCATTAAACCGTAAGCTCCTTGAGAGACAGGGGCTACATTTCATTCTTATTTTGTACTAAAGCTCCGAGCTTGGTATTGAGATCTGCTATAAGAGCCAAGCTAGGTGCAGCTGCCCCAGAGTCCACATCTTTGACGAAGCCACCTTTTGGCATCTGGGATCTCTTCTCAGAGACTTGCACTGGATTCCTCGGTTGAGTTGTCCAGCAAATAATAAATGCTGTGGCCTGAATCACATTCCAGAAGAGTGTTTGTTACATGTCTCACCTCCACCACATCACCAGGATCTGCCCTTTCCTCTCCATCCATACTGCTACCTTGCTGGTTCAATCTCTCATCCTATCCCAACTGGATTACTGCATCAGCCTCCTCTCTGATCTCCCATGCTCCTGTCTCTCCCCGCTTCAGTCTATACTTCACTCTGCTGCCCGGATTATCTTTGTACAGAAACGCTCTGGGCATGTCACTCCCCTCCTCAAAAATCTTAGTGGCTGCCTGTCAACCTGTGAATCAAGCAAAACCTCCTCACTCTCGGCTTCAAGGCTGTCCATCACCTCGCCCCCTCCTACCTCACCTCCCTTCTTTCCTTCTCGAGCCCAGCCCGCACCCTCTGCTTCTCTGCCTCTAACCTCCTCACTGTGCCTCATTCTCGCCTGTCCCGCTGTCGACCCCCAGCACCTACAAAGCTTTGAAGGGGCTTTGTAGGCCCCTTCAGAGCCCTACAGAGAGCTCACCTCCTCCAGGAGGCCTTCCCAGATTGAGCCCCCTTTTAGTCTCCTCCTCCCCATCCCCCACACCCTACCTCCTTCCCCTCCCCATCGCACTTGTATTTGTACAGATTTATTACTCTATTTATTTGACTTGTGCATATTTACTATTCTATTTATTTTGTTAATGATGTGCATATAGCTATAATTCTATTTGTTCTGACGATTTTGACACCTGTCTACATGTTTTGTTGTCTGTCTCCCCCTTCTAGACTGTGCGCTCGTTGTTGGGTAGGGACCGTCTCTGAATGTTGCCAACTTGTACTTCCCGAGCACTTAGTACAGTGCTCTGCACACAGTAAGTGCTCAATAAATAAGATCGAATGAATGAATGTCTATGTGTGGGTGTCTGTGTACATGCATGCAAGCCCAGAACATGTTTAATTGTACAAATTTGAAACTGATGCTGTTGACCATGAGCTATCTGTGCTAGGGGCAGGATGAGTGGCCTTGAGTGCCTTGTTTTTAAATCCTTTGGGCTCCAGTTCGAGCCAGAGCCAGCCAAGCACTGAGTTCTGGAATTTCAGGAACTAATAATGGAATAAGGGAAAAGATGGGAGAAAGTAACTGGAGTTTTCTCAATTTGTGATATGCTTGATTTGAATATTAGGTGAGACTTTTAGGTATGGTCCAGGAACTTTATTATGCGCATCCTCCCCCCTTTTAGACTGTGAGCCCACTGTTGGGTAGGGACTGTCTCTATATGTTGCCAATTTGTACTTCCCAAGCGCTTAGTACAGTGCTCTGCACATAGTAAGCGCTCAATAAATGCGATTGATGATGATGATGATCCTCATGCTTGAGGGGCTGGACCCTCTCTATCTTCCCTCATCCTAAGTAGTTCAATGTTCACACTAGTTTTGGTTGAGATGTGGTTGACCATTCTTCTACTCCTGAAGAAGGGTAAGGCTCCCGTACCTTGGAAATGTTCACTTGGTTCTATTGCCCCTAAATTGTACCAACTCTATTATATCATACTTTCCCAAGTACTTAGTACAGTGCAGTAAGCGCTCAATAAACACCACTGGTTGACTGATATTTGGTAAGGGCTATGCGCCAAGCACATGCTGAGCACTGGGGTGATATAAGATAATCAGGTCGGACACAGTCCGTCTAACATGGGTCTCACAGTCTTAGTAGGAGGGAGAACAGGTATTGAATCCCCTTACATATGAGGAACCTGAGGCCCAGAGAAGTTAAGTGATGTGTCCAAGTTCAAACAGCAGGTACGTGGGAGAGGCAGGATTAGAACCCCAGTCCCCTAAACCCCAAGCTTTTTCCATTAAGGCCATGCTGCTTCCCTTTGAGTAAGGGACTTTTCAATTGCCTTTGTTATTTAAAAGCCTGAAATGTTCTCTCCCTCAGCCTTCTTTTCCTCCATCCCTTCCTGTTCATGCTAACTTTTTCAGTGTGCCTTGGTCTTGCCTATCTCACCACCCTCTCCTCAAATCTGCCAGACACTCTTCCCATCTTCAAAGCCTCCAGGAGGCCTTCCCAGACTAAGTCCCTCTTTTCCTCAGCTTCCACTCCCGCCTCACTGGGACTCGTTCGCTTTGTTCTCCCCCAGCCCCGTCCCACAGCAATTATGTATATATGCATCTATAGTTCTGTGTATTTGTTTTGATGCCTGTTTACTTGTATTGATGTCTGTCTCCCCCACCTAGACTGTGAGCCCATTGTGGGCAGGGATTGTCTCTATTGCTGTATTGCACTTTCCAAGTGCTTAGTACAGTGCTGCGCACAGAGTAAGTAATAAATACGACAATGAATGAATGAATGCTTTCTGTTTCTCCCTCCCCCATTTCCCATTCACATCCTTCCCCAACCCCACACCAAATTATTTCTAAACTTCAGTGATCTCTTGTCTACAGTGTTGCATTCAGTCCTGGGTACTTTAGGTCACCTCATCATAATGCAGTGTTAAGGCTTAGTTTGGGAATTTAAATACAGAGCAGAAACCCCTTCTCTCCTTCTACAGCCCACCCCGCACCCTCCGCTCCTCCGCCGCTAATCTCCTCACCGTACCTCGTTCTTGCCTGTCCCGCCATCGACCCCCTGCCCACGTCATCCCCCAAGCCTGGAATGCCCTCCCTCTGCCCATCCGCCAAGCTAGCTCTCTTCCTCCCTTCAAGGCCCTACTGAGAGCTCACCTCCTCCAGGAGGCCTTCCCAGACTGAGCCCCTTCCTTCCTCTCCCCCTCGCTCCCCCTCCATCCCGCCATCTTACCTCCTTCCCTTCCCCACAGCACCTGTATATATGTATATATGTTTGTACATATTTATTACTCTATTTATTTATTTTACTTGTACATATCTATTCTATTTATTTTATTTTGTTAGTATGTTTGGTTTTGTTCTCTGTCTCCCTTTCAGACTGTGAGCCCCCAGTTGGGTAGGGACTGTCTCTATATGTTGCCAATTTGTACTTCCCAAGCGCTTAGTCCAGTGCTCTGCACACAGTAAGTGCTCAATAAATATGATTGATGATGATGATGATAACCGAAGGACTGACATCTCTATTTTTCCTCCTTTTAGGATGCGGCATGTTTGCTTTCCTTTCATCCATTACTGCTGCTGTCAGTGGACTGCTGGTGGGTTATGAACTAGGACTCATCTCTGGGGCTCTTCTGCAATTAAGTGGGCTATTAGCCCTCTCCTGCCAGGAGCAGGAAATGGTGGTGAGCTCTCTTCTCATTGGCGCTCTACTAGCATCCCTTAGCGGAGGATTCCTGATAGACAGATATGGAAGAAGAACTGCTATTATCGTGTCATCTTGCTTACTGGTGCTGGGGAGTACAGTTTTGATACTCAGTATCTCCTATACAGTTCTCATTGTGGGGCGGATCGCCATAGGGGTGTCCATATCGCTCTCTTCAATCGCCACGTGCGTCTACATTGCCGAGATTGCTCCCGCGCATAGAAGAGGCCTCCTGGTGTCCTTGAATGAATTGATGATTGTGATCGGCATCCTTCTTGCCTACATTTCAAATTACGCGTTTGCCAGTGTTGCCCACGGTTGGAAGTACATGTTTGGTCTTGTGGTTCCACTAGGGGTTCTGCAAGCGATCGCTATGTATTTCCTTCCCCCAAGCCCTCGGTTTCTGGTGATGAAAGGTCACGATGACGCTGCCAGCAAGGTGCTTGGGAAGCTGAGGACAGTCTCGGACACTACCGAAGAACTCACAGCGATCAAATCATCCCTGAAGGACGAGCACCAGTATAGTTTCTGGGATCTCTTTCGCCCCAAGGACAACATGAGGACCCGGATGCTGATAGGCCTGGTGTTGGTATTTTTTGTGCAAATCACCGGCCAGCCAAACATCTTGTTCTATGCATCCACGGTGTTGAAATCGGTAGGATTTCAGAGCAACGAGGCAGCCAGCTTGGCCTCCACGGGAGTGGGGGTGGTCAAAGTCATCAGTACCATCCCAGCGACCCTCTTCGTGGATCAGGTTGGGAGCAAAACCTTCCTGTGCGTCGGATCTTCGTTGATGGCTATATCCCTGGTGACCATGGGCCTTGTGAACCTCAACATTCACGTGAACTTTACTAATATCTGCACCAGTCACAGTCCTCTCAACCAATCTCTGGAAGACTCTGCTTTTTATAGGCAGGGAAACCTGTCAGTTAGTAACGATAGCCTCAGGGAGCAGGTGGTGAGGTTGGCTTTCTTCAGGAAGACTTCCCCTAAGCCGCTGAGGAATGACATCTCTGATGCTGAAAGACTGAACTCGGCAGTTCTGCCAAATGCTCAAGTCTCTGGAAGAAGCCAAACAGAACATCATGTGGGAACAGATAGAGGAGAAGTCCCGCCTGTTCTGAAGTGGTTGTCTTTGGCCAGCTTACTGGTGTATGTTGCTGCTTTTTCCATAGGTCTTGGACCAAGTAAGTACTTTTTTTCCCCCTTACATGCTTTAGAAATTCAATTTTTTGGCTCGAATGGAAACTTCTGCAAATGAAAAGAGCTTACCTGCTTGGGAATACTGTGATATTTATTAAGTATATACTGTTGTGCCAAGCACTTGAGTAGATGCAATGCAATTGGATTGGATATGGTCCCTGTCCCATACAGGGATCACGGTCTAAAGGGGAGGGATGAGTACTAATCTCCATTTTACAGATGAGGAGACTGAGGCCCAGAGATTTTGAGAGATTCAAGCAACTGGTGGAGCCAGGTTTAAAGCCCAGGATTTCTGACTCCCAGTACTTTGCTCTTCCCACTAGACAACACTGCTTCTAGGCTCTGGGGATACTGCTACTATTATTTCTGATTCATTTCATTGTGGTGTGGAGAATACACTATACTTTATTCTTACACCCGTCTAACCAAACCCTTATAATAACCCTTGACTCACTGCTCTGAATGGAGTTGATTCAGTATCTTAAAAGTCTTATCCAGATCCTCATCTTGTTTTATTTATTTAACTTCTTTGGATGGGGACTAAATAGATGGGTAAATCTTGACTGCCCACTTGAAAAAGGGGCAAACCATTTCACTGCCAAGTCTCACTATATCTCACCTCTTACTGGGTTCTCCCAAGGGGTTAGTACAGGGCTTTACACTCAGCAACCACTCAGTAAATACCATTGACTGATCAGTTGTTTATTAAGCAGAAAGAACATGACAAATTTGCTTTTAATGAAAAAGCTACTGATTGGTAGCCCCTCACTCCAAGCATAACACAGCACTTAGTGCATATCTGTAATGTATGTTAACGTTTGTCTCCGTCTCTGGACTATAAGGTCCAGGGAATTTGTCTGTTATATTGTTACACTGTACTCTCCCAAATGGTCAGTACAGTGTTCTGCACAGGGTAAGTGTTCAATAATTACAACTGACAGAGTGACTCCCCAGCAGGGATTAGACTAGATGGATTTATCATTCCTCCCAGCAACTAAAAGGGGTTGGTTATCCATGTTGTCAAGCCCACCTGAATCCTTCACTTCAAGCACAACTCCCCAGCGGGGATTGGACTAGATGGATTTATCTTTCCTCCTAGCAACTATAAATGGTTGGTTATCTGTGTTCTCTTGCCTGCCACTCCCCCCACACCTCCCTGGGAGCTGATTTTTCCAACAGGTCTCATAACAAGCCTACTCCAAAACATTATTTACGAAAGACTTGGGGTGCCCCCTACCATTTCCAATAGTGCTTGGAAATCAGCTGAGTCTGTCAGATCTCAGGGGTGATACTGCCATGGTTTCCCTGGGTAAACACTAAAGGGAAAAATGCAGTATTTATTTAAGGGATACTTTGCTTGCTAGGGTAACCTCGAAGGCCCACAGTTCATTCCAATCAATTCCCCGGAGGGAATGGAGCTACATCATTCCAGATCAGCACAGTGCAAATAACTTCTAAACAATCAGTTGCTGTTTTTGTCCATTTTACCCTGATCGGGCTGCTAAGCAAGATCAAAGATCCATTTCATTAAGCTACATCAACCATCTTGTTGGTTGATCTACCAACTACATGGATGGTCTCTTTAGCTGCTGTCTTTCCTACCCATTCCCTGCCACCTCCTCTCCCCCCGCAAAAAACCTCCAGAGCCAGCCTTCTATTTAGTGTACATCTAAAGAGGCTGGTTTCAGAGAAGCAGTATTGTCTAGTGCCTGTTACCTCATCTGTAAAATGGGGATTGAGACTGTGAGCCCTATGTGAAACATGAATTATATCCAGTCTGATTATCTGGTATCTATACCTCAATGCTTAGTACGATTCCTGGAACATAGTAAGTATTAACAAATACCATTAAAAGAAAAAAAAGAGGAAAATGATGAAATGGCTGGTGGCCCCAAACCAGGGCTCCTTTAGTCGATATTCAAGGATCCATTTCAACTCCTTCAGACACTAACTCTTCAACTTATCCCTGCCCATTGATGGACATCTCCAAACTCTGCTGCTGCTCTCTATCCTTTATTCAATCATTCATTCAATCGTATTTATTGAGCACTAACTGTGTGCAGAGAAGAGCACTATACTAAGCGTTTGGAAGAGTACAGTATAACAGTAAGCGGGCACATTCCCTGCCCACGGTGTGCTCTCGGTCTAAAGAGGGTGTGTTCTGAACTGGGTCTGCACTGAGTAAACTTCTCTGCTCATAGGAAGTCCTCAAGAGGTATTGTGTTGGGAGGAACAAGGACAGGCAGAGTAGCATTGGGCTTTTTAAAGCCTAATGATTTGCTGTTTGTTGTCTCTGCTTTATTCAGCTGGAGGGCATATCAGTGAAGGGCTGCTAAGGTTATTTCGAAAACTCGTAAAATTGTATTTTATCATTCTTTCAGGCTAGCTGGGCATTGTATAATAATAGTGATGGTATTAAGCGCTTACTATGTGTACCCGATAGCCTTAAGTGGTCCCACTGGGTGTCCCCATTCTATATCCCCACACTCTGGGGCAACTTTGGGGGGCCTAAAATCCACAGGTGTGGGCAGAACCTGTATAGCTGTTGTCTTACAAGTTTAAAGGAGGGTGGGGTGAGTGGGGGACAGCAGAAAAAAGAAAGACAGGGTGGTAAAGAAAAGAAAAATGCAGAAAGGCTTACCTGGAACAAGCAGTCCCCAAGGTCAGAACCATTTATGTTGTATTGGCTAGTGGCAGCTAGCAAATACACCTAGTTGTCACTGAGCTGGTACGATGAGAGGTCTTGGAGGTGCAAAAAATGGAGGTTTTGGGGGGTATGTGAAGTCCACATGGAGGTGTCTTTCCGTACAGGATTTGCTTGTGAGGTTTTGGAATCACAATGAATGTCTGTGTGTTTTCCTAGGGCCCTGCCACCAGAATGTGGGCCATTGTAACACTTGTAGAATTACATGGCAAGTTTTGTGCCATTAATAGCACCCTGTCTTTCTGTGTGCCCAAGATGTGGCTTACCTCGCTGCTTTGTTAGTGAAATGTGAGCGGCCATTTTCTTTGTCCTTTAGAAAAACCACTAAGAGCCCATCACAAAGGCAGTGACTGAGCATTATCTTGAGTGTATGCTGCCTTCCACAGTGTTGCTGAGAGATCTTACTAAGTACAGTCAGTGCCCTTCGTTTGGTACAGTTCAGGTCTTGCTTGAAGTACCGTCCACGTGGTTTCATGTCAGCAACTTTGTTTTTGTGCTCAGTCCTGAAAAATCATTTCCCGGTCCTTTTGATCCTGTTGAAAAGTCAAACAACAATATGAATCCAGGGAGCAGGGAACCAAAGTAAGGAGGATGAAAAAGTAGTAGAAATCTTCCTAGTTAAAAATCTCAAGTTTTAGATCTCTAAAGGGAAAACCTAGTGATCGATGGAACTCACTAAAGACAAACTCCAAACTTTTTCAACTGGTGACACGAGGAGAGTTCTTAGAGAAAGTACTATAGCCGTAAAACAAGTCACTGAACCTCCTTTCACTCACTTGCCCATCTGCAGTAGTAGCAGGATTTATTGAACCCCCATTATTGGCTTATTAAATGGCTATAGTTAGGTGCTTACTATATGCCAAGCACTGTACTGAGTGCTAAGGTCAATACAAAGATAATCAGGTTGGACACAGTCCCTGTCCCTCATCTGGCACACATTCTAAATAGGAGAGAGAACAGATAACATTTTATAGATAAGGAAACTTAGAAATAAAATAAAAATGAATTATTGAATTTGATAAGCTTTTACTATGTGCCAGGCACTGTTCTAAACAATGGGATATATACAAGATATTCAAGTCCCATATGGGGCTCACAGTCTAAGTAGGAGGGAGAACAGGTATTGAATCCCCATTTTGCAGATGAGGGAACTGAGGCACAGAAAGTTAAGTGACTTGCCCAAGGTCACACAGCTGTTACATAGCAGAGCAGGGATTAGAACCCAGGTCCTCTGCTCCCAGGCCCACGCTCTTTCCACTAGGCCATGCTGCTTTCCTAGTAATCTGTCAATTGTACTTACTGAGCCTGTGTGCAGAACAGTGTATTAAGCTCTTGGGAGAGTACAGAATAACAGAGTTGGTAGATGTGTTCCATGCCCACAACAAACTTACAGTCTAAAGGAAGACAAACAAAAAATATTTACTAGTGAGGTCAAAATAAATGAGTACAATACATGTGTGTTTACATATTTATAAATACTTATGCAATCATTCATTCATTCATTCAATTGTATTCATTGAGTGCTTACTGTGTGCAGAGCACTGTACTAAGCACTTGAGAGAGCACAATACAACAATAAACAGACACATTCCCTGCCCATAAAGAGCTAACAGTCTCAAGAACGAGCTTTAATAAGAAGCAGCGTGGCACAATGGATAGAACACAAGCCTGGGAGTCAGGTGGTCTTGGGTTTTAATCCTGGCTCTGCCACTTGTCTGCTGTGTGACCTTGGGCAAGTCACTTCACTTCTCTGTGCCTCAGTTCCCTCATCTGTAAAATGGGGATTGAGATGGTGAACCCCACATGGGACAGGAAATATGTCTGACTCACTTTGCTTGTATCCACCCTAGCGCTTAGTACAGTGCCTGGCACATAGTAAGTGTAACAAATACTATTTTTATTATTATACATATATATTTGCATATATATACACACAGGAGTACATATATGTGTAAGTACTGAGGCTAGATCTAAATAAGTTCATAAATGCTAGAGTTGGCTGATGGAATAATTATTAGGCTCAGAGACTAGGAGTTTAATCAGAAAAGGCTAGTAGTAAAGTGGGGTGGTGGTTAGGAGGGATTTAAATATAGGGAAAGAGCTGTGCTCTGTCTGATGTGAGGACGGAGGGAACCCCAAGCCAGGGGAAGAGTGTGAGCGAGGAGATGGAGACGGGAGAGTCTGCAGTGGAGAGAGGGCCTTTCAAGCACCAGAGGTAACGTTAATTCACGGTGAATCATTTCCTTTTACAAATCACTGCTCCCAAAGCATCCAGCAACAGAAAGGGGGCCTGGAGCTCTGGGCTTGGAGCCAAAGGAGTCCCTGGGGAGCCCTGAGTCACGCTGGGAGGCTGGAGCTTTCTGGACCAAACTGGCCTGCAATTTATACCCTGGTTGGGGGCTGGGGGTGGAAGGTATTAACTCTTTTGGGACTCCAGGATTCAGTATATTACTGCTACATTTAAACACTTTTGCAAACCGCTGTGCACTCAGTTCTCCTATAATCCAGGGATTATGTTCAGGATGGTCATTCCTCTGGTGTGGTACCAGACTCTATAATTTTCAGCTGGACTATCCCTGTCTAGTGCCTATAGGGCCTTGGGTTCCTCTACGTCTGATATCGTTAGAATGATTTTGGGAGGGCAACAGCAGCAACTCTGGAGAAGGGTGGGAATGGTGGAATCCCCTGGCTTCGGATTTCCATAGAAGTTCCTTTAGGATATCATTATGTTACACTGCGTAACCAGCGTAAAGCACGTTAAGTCTCCCTGTTATTTCTAGTTGGCCACAGTGGGGTCGATATATGTGAGTGCCATTAGTGTTTATTAAGAATAATAATAATGATGGTATTTGTTAAGCGCTTACTCTGTGCCAAGCACTGTTCTAAACACTGGGGTAGCTACAAGGTAATCAGGTAGTCACACATAGGGCTCACAGTCTTAATCCCCATTTTACAGATGAGGGAACTGAGGCACAGAGAAGTTAACTGACTTGCCCAAAGTCACAGAGCTGACAAGAGATGGAGACAGGATTAGAACCCACAACCTCCGACTCCCAAGCACGGGCTCTTTCCACTAAGCCGCGCTGCTTCTCGGGTACTCTGAGTACGTTGCTGATGAGCCCCTCATTAAGAAAGGTGTTCACTGTGACATGTACGCCTTGTTTGGCATCACAAGCCCAACCAGTTCTTCCCATATTGCGTCACATTTTTTCTACTCACAGAGCTGCACATTGTCCAAAAAATGCTCCCTAGTTCTCCAGTGGAGTTCAATCAGTCAGTCAGTCGTACTTATTGAGCACTTACTGCGTGCAGAGCTCTGTACTAAGTACTTGGGAGAGTACAATGTAACAGTGTATATTGTTCCCTGCCCTCAAGGAGCTCTGCATAGCGAGAACCTGCATCCTGGAAGAACGAGTGTATGAAGTACAAGGAAAAGAACAATTCAGACCCCATCTCTGACCAACATGGGACTCACAGTCTAATCCAAGAGGTTAGTGTTGGAGAACGTGGCTCAGTGGAAAGAGCCCGGGCTTTGGAGTCAGAGGTCATGGGTTCAAATCCCGGCTCTGCCAATTGTCCGCTGGGTGACTTTGGGCAAGTCACTTCACTTCTCTGGGCCTCAGTTCCCTCATCTGTAAAATGGGGATGAAGACTGTGAGCCCCCCGGGGGACAACCTGATCACCTTGTAACCTCCCCAGCGCTTAGAACAGTGCACAGAGTAAGCACTTAATAAATGCCATTGTTATTATTGTTATTATTATTATTATTATTGGGGTGGGGAAGGAAACTGCAGCATGGCTTAGTGGAGAGAGCATGGGCCTGGGTTCTAATCCCAGCTCCTCCACTTATCTGCCGTGTGACCTGGAGCAAGTCACTTAACTCCTCTGTGCCTCAGTTTTCTCATCTATAAAATGGGGATCGAATCTTCCTCCCTCCAACTTAGACTGTGATCCCCATGTGGGCTGGAGACTGATTATCTTGTATCTACCCCCAGCACTTAGTGTCTGGCACATAGTAAGCCCATAACAAACACCCTAAAAAATGAAAGAAAAATTTGAAGCAAAAAAGAACATCTGAACAACAAAGACGACAGCACAGATGACGGAGGGAGCAGTTTTTCTGCTCTTCGTTATTCCTGCTAGGTTGTCCCTAGTTCAAACAGAGCTTTTAAAGACACGTATTTTACAACCAGGACACAGCTCGAGCTCTGGGACAACCTGGCTCAACTGCAGAGTTGCCAACCCACGGGGAGTTTACGTCCAGTCCACACAAACGAGCTAAAGTAGGCCAGCTCCGTAAATGCGGGCTGCTTCCTCTGCATGTAAAATGACGGGTGCCTGGAGAAAGCTCTTTCTCCCACTGTCCAGCCCTGCCTCAGGCCTGGTGGGTATGTGTGGGCCCTCTCTGGACCTCAAGTTTCCCTGAGGACCTGGTGATCCACACCACAGTCCAGAGAAGCCCATGCCCAACCCACCTTTGGCAGGGAGGAGCCCTTCCCCTTTCTCTGAGGTTTGCTTGCCAGTTGTTTCTGTCCAAGTCACCCACTTTCTTCATCCCCTACCCCAGGGTTGCTCACCCCATCCACTCTTCCCTCCTCCCGGCCTGCTCATATCCGTTCACAGGGGCTTCCTCAGCTGCTTCCCAGCTGTTCCTTGGGACAGACAAGAAGACCCCAGCCCTAGGCGAGAGGTGCAGGCTAGGGGCAGGGCTGACAACTGCTGAGAATAATTTCTACGGAGTCTGTCGTGAGTCTGGCCGGCTGCTGTAAAGGAGGCAGCTGCTGTCCCCTTCCCTTCCCCAATCCCCCTCCGTCTAGTGCCTGCCCTCTAACAGTTTGGGTCTGTCAGGAAAAAAATGTGAAAGTCAGTCATATTTATTCATCCTGTTTTTAAAAAGTCATCCTCCCCAGTTGCCTTCTATCCTGCTGAGCGGAGATTGTAGTAAAAGCATTTGCTATATATTAAGGACTTAGTGTGGGCAGAGCACTATACTAAGCACTGGAAAAGAATGCACAGGTGGGAAATAGACATGGTCCTTGTCCCTTGAGGGCCTCACGATCTGGTTCAACTGGCCAGTTAATGAAAGAGACCAGACCTCGCTGGTAATGGGTGAAAAGTACTCTGCATACAGTAAGTGCAGTTGAGTGATTCAAAAAAAGTTAATGAAAGGCAAGAAAGGGAGTCAATTCTGTTGTCCCAGTAGAATATAACTGCTGGTTTTAGACTGTGAGCCCACTGTTGGGTAGGGACTGTCTGTATATGTTGCCAACTTGTACTTCCCAAGCGCTTAGTACAGTGCTCTGCACACAGTAAGCGCTCAATAAATACGATTGATTGATTGATTGGTGCTTCTGGTACCCAGGGATGTATCATTTCTAGTGAGAAAGCTTCCCCATTTTACCTCCTGTGTCATTAAAGTCTGGGCTAAAGACTATAAGGTCTGTGCAGATCTGGGTTTTTGGAGTATTTTAGGGGAAAATGTACTGAATTCAGATGGAAATCTTATTTTGAGGTAAATCAAAGAAATATGGCAAACTACTTATATTTAACCAGATTACTTAGTATCAGAACAAAGATATTGTTTTCAGCTGGATGTAATCACTCTTATACAATCTGTTTAAATTATTGATTTCCCAGCACACCATAGACTGATGAGTGGGGTAACAGCATCATCTTTTTTTTTTAACCTATAAGAAAAAAAACTGTGGTTTTCCAGGCACAAGCCTGACTGAGAGCCTGGGGTTATTTTGGAGGAAAGGGAGAGGTGTGTGGCTTTGGGCACGAACCTTAACTATCTTTGTGCCTCAGTTGCCTCATCTGTTAAATGGGGATACAAAACTTGTTCTTCTCTCTTAGATTGTGAGCCCCACGTGGGACAGGGACTCTGTCCAGTCTGCTTATACTGTATCTACTCCAGTATTTCATACAGAGCTGTGCACATAGCAAGAACTTTACAAATGATACAATTATTATCAATAATAATAATGATGGCATTTAATAAGCTCTTACTATGTGCAAAGCACTGTTCTAAGCGCTGGGGAGGTTACAAGGTGATCAGGTTGTCCCATGGGGGGCTCACAGTCTTCATCCCCATTTTACAGATGAGATAACTGAGGCCCAGAGAAGTGAAGTGACTTGCCCAAAGTCCCACAGCTGACAATTGGCGGGGCCGGGATTTGAACCCAGGACCTCTGACTCCAAAGCCCATGCTGTTTCCACTGAGCCACGCTGCTTCTCAATTATTAGTGGTGTTGGTTTTGAAGATCAGAGTTGGGGGCCCCTACAGAGCTGTTTATTGGCTTACAGGAAGAGAATCTTAAGAGAATCTTTATCCTTCACTTAGCTTTTCCTAGTTTAGGTATCTGCTCTCCTGCTGTTGACAGATAAGGATAATTGTGTCAGTTTTTTACCTTCCCCATTAAGGGACATAGCAACTACCCTTTTATTTTATGATATCTATAAAGCACTTACTATGTTCCAGGCACTGTACCAAGTTCTGGGGTAGATACAAGCTAATCAGGTTGGACGCAGTCGATGTCCCACACGGGGCTCACGGTCTAAATCCCCATTTTAAAGATGAAGTAACTGAGGCACAAAGAAGTTGCGACTCGCTCGAGGTCACAGCAGACAAGTGGCAGAGCCAGGATTAAAACCCAGGTCGTTTTGACTCCCAGGGCCATGCCCTATCTATTAGACCATGTATCTCTTTAGGAAAGAAGATAGCTTCGATAACCACGGTAAAACTAGACTATTCTGAGAAGAATCACACACACACACACGCACGCACGCACTGACATGGTGCTGTACTGTTCTGAGAAGGGAAGGAGAGAGGCCAAGGGGTTGGGGCCCATGGGAGGAAGGCTGAATTTAGCATGACGCATCGGTCGATCACTGGTACTTATCGAGCACTTACTGTGTGCAGAACACTGTGTTGAGTGTTTGGGAAAGTACAACAGAGTTGGTAGACCTGTTTCCTGATCATAAGGAGCTGACATTCTAGATGCATGTCACAGAGGCACGACCTTGGGGTTGCTGCCACATCTGGCTCCCAGAGCTCAGGAACTGGTGAAGCCGGCTTGGCTCCGCTGGAGGCCAAATGCAAGGTAGAGGCTGAGGGAGGCGCGGCCTGGCTCAGCCATATGGCTCTCCAAAGTGGCATTCATTCATTCAATCATATGTATCGAGTGCTTACTGAGGGCTTGGGATAGTACAATATACCAATAAACATACACATTCCCTGCCCGCAACGAGCTTACAGCACTCCCAGCTGGCTGTTGCCCTGTAGCCCAAAGCACAAAGCTGCCCATTGTCCATGTTCAGGCCACCCTCGGGCCCCAGGGACTGACCAGCTCCTCATCTACGGCTCTGTTTCCATTTTTATGGACCGTTCACTGTTTGACATTTTCAGCAGCCAATTTATTGACCTCCCAAATCAGTGCCAAGGGTTTTCAAATATGTTGAATGGGAATAAAAGGTTTGGTATTGAGTAGAGGGTGTTTTTAAAGACCCTCAGAAACCCTTCAATTTTCAGTGTTCTAAAATCTAAAGAGATTTGGACCCATTCATTCAGTCGTTTTTATTGAGCACTTAATGTGTGCAGAGCACTGTACTAAGAGCTTGGAAGAGTGCAAAATAACAATAAACAGACACAGTCCCTGCCCAAAGAGAGCTTAAAATCCATCTTTCTTTCGGCAGTTCCGTAGACCGCTGGTAAAAGATTTTGCCAGGTTAAAGGCAGACCTCTAGATCGTAAACTAGCTGTGGGCAGGGAATGTATCTGTTATATTGTTCTATTGTACTCTCCCAAATTCTTAGTTCAGTGCTCTACATGCAGTAAATGTTCAATAAATACCATTGACTGACCTGTTTGGCCTTTTAAGTATTACACATTTACCACCTGTACCAGTGGGGGTGTGGTGGTAGTTAAAGGAATGAATCAGCATTCTTTTTTTCTTATCATTAACATCATCATTTAAAAAGATTTGCATGCCCCACGCTCATTATGTAATTCTAGAGATACACAATGGATTATTACCTAGGCAATCTATAGATCCAGTCCCCAACTCTTATCAGTTTGCTTACCTGGCTTACACCTTGGTTGTGTTGGACAAGTAAGCACTGGGTATTTTCAGGACCAAGCTGGGGAAAGAAGTGTCATCACTTGGAATTGGTTTTATTATTTCATATCTGCTGGGGAGATTTATGTGAATGTTATTAAAGTCATGCAAAGTCTTTAAACAACATCCTTAATTGCAACCCCAAAGGGTGTCCAGATTCCTGCCTGCCAAACTTGCATCATGAAGATGAGGTTGATAGTAATAATAATAATAATTGTGGTATTTATTAACCACTTACGATGTGCCAGGCACGGCACTAAGCTCTAGGGTGGGATACAAGTAAATGTGATTGGACACAGTCTCTGTCCCACATGGAACTCACAGTCTTAATCCTCATTTTGCAGATGATGTAACCAAGGCCGAGAGGAAGGGAAGTGACTTGCCCAAGGTCACACAGCAGACAAGTGGTGGAGCTGGGATTAGAATCCAGGTCCTTCAGGCTCACAAGCCCATACTCTATCCACTAGCCCAAGCTGCTTATATGTGATAATACGAGCCAGAGAGAGTGGATAATAAAATCAACCCTCAGCCCAATTTTAGCCAATGATTTCAATCTCCTGCTCCTCCAGCCCTTTCAGAGAACTCTTAGCAAACAGAAAATTGGATTATTTCAGCTCATTCTGGTTCACCCCAACTCCCTCCCCTCTCACTGTATGTTGTCTTTATCCATGCTGTTGGTAATAATTATGGTATTTAAGTGCTTACTATGCACCAGGCACTACTGTACTAAGCGCTGGAGTGGATACAAGCAACTCAGGTAGGACACATGGGGTTCACAGTCTCAATTCCCATTTTACAGAAAAGGTAACTGTGGCCCAGAGAAGTGAAGTGACTTGATGAAGGTGCAATAATTATGGTACTTGTTAAGCGCCTACTGTGTGCCAGGCACTGTATTAAGCACCTAGGTGATTACAAGCAAATCAGGTTGGACACAGTCCCTGTCCCTCATGGGACTCACAGAGAAGCCATAAGTGTGAGTGTCCACAAAACTGGATAAGTGGAAGGTGGTAATATTTATAAGAAAAACGTGCTTGAGTGTTCTTGGGAAAGTCATTTGATTTCTCTGTGCATTAGTTTTCTCAACTGTAAAAGTGGGGATCAATCAATTCATGGTACTTAGTGAATGCTTTCTCTGTGCTTGTTTTCTCTCCCCGTTCGGTGAGCCTCTTATGGAACAGGCACAGTCTGATCTTCTGATCTGCTTGCATTATATCTCACCCAGCATGTATTTCAGTGCTTGTAAGCAATTAGCAAATACCATAGTTATTATTGGTATTGTCTCGATCCCAGTTTCTCCATCTGCAAAATAGGAGGGAGTTTCCTTTTATCAATCAGTCAGTGGTATTTACTGAGTGCTTACTGTATGTAAAGCATTATGATAAACTCTTGGGAAAGTTCAGTACAATGGAGTTGGGAGGCATGATTCCTTCCTGCAAGGAGCTTACAGTCTATAGAGAATCCAGAGATTAAACTAAATTACACATGGGAAAATTGGCAGCATGTTAGGATAAGTACCAACTGCTGTGGAGATGAGGGTGGGGTGAATATCAAGCGCTGAAAGAGTACAAATCTGAGTGCAAAGGTGATGCAGAAGGGAGGAATTGATCTCTTCATATATGTATGCATTCATTCATTCAATCGTATTGAGAGCTTACTGTGTGTAGAGCACTGTACTAAGCGCTTGGGAAGTACAAGTCAGCAACATATAGAGACGGATATCCTACCAGCAGCTCAAGGCCCAGATTCATTCATTCAATCGTATTTATTGAGCACTTGCTGTGTGCAGAGCACTGTACTAAGCACTTGGGAAGTACAAGTTGGCAACATATAGAGACGGTCCCTACCCAACAGTGGGCTCACGGTCTAGAAAGTGTGCTTAGTAATTACAGATGCCCAGCTTTGAGTTCTTCAGCAACCCTGTTGTACACCCAGGTTTTTGTTGTTGTTTTTTTAATATTAATGTCCTGGAAAAAATCCTCTTTCTAAAGCAAATTAAATCAAAATCATGAAAACTGTTGCTGGAACATTATTGAAATTTCGTATGATTCACAGGAGCATCAGTGGTGGTCAGGCTTGCAGAATGGATCAAAACGCGCACACACACACACACACACACACACACACACCACACACACACACACACACACACCACACACACCCCCATTGCAGAAAATGCTTATGCACCCAAAAACTTTCCCCACTTTTTAGTTGCTTAGAGCTAATGTGGTGTCTGTTAGAAGTCTTGGATGTTAAAGAATTCTTGCTTGTTAATAGCCTGATTGACTTTTAGGTTCAGGTAAGGGCTTTTTCCATGACACCGTGAGAACAGGAAATATGGTTGAGATGGAGAAGGCAGATGGAAAGGATACCTTTCCTCTGGAATGCTTCTCAGGCCACTGCCTCTCTGTAGGCAGTTGTCTGGGCTTCCAGCAGAGCATTCCCAACTCCACGCTGCCTGGATAAGTACAAATTTTATTTAGGTTTACTCCCCCACCAAACCTGTGCAGTTTGCCCAGGGGAACACCAATGAAGCCTCGCTGTTTGCAGACTTCCTATTTGTATATTGGGGTCCTTTAATCACTATGAGATGGCTCATGATCAATTATTTGCAGGGATTCATTTGTGCCACGCTAACGAAAGGGTAGCCCTAGCATCTGTGGGCAGAGAGCCTTGGCACCTATGCTGAAGCCCTGGCACTTCTAAGGCACACATCAACACCCTTGTTATCCAAGAGACCACTGTCAGAGAGCTATTTCTAAGACCAAATGCTGTGGCAGTTTTGTGACACTACTCTCTCTACTACCTACGTCATCATTCTTTCTGACCCCGTATGCTCTACCCCTCCATCGTTCCAGTTAGGATTTTTATTTTGGTTTTGGTTTTTTCACATTATTTATTAAGTGCTTATATGCCAGGCACTAAGCGCTGGGGTACGTCCAAGCTAGCCAAGTTGGACACAATCCCCGTCCCCCATGGGGTTTCCAGTCTTAATCCCCATTTTACAGATGAGGGAATTGAGGCCCAGAGAAGTGAAACATCTTGCCCAAGGTCACACAGGAGACAAGTGGGAGAGCAGGGATTAGAACCCAGGTCCTTCCAACTCCCAGGCCCGTGGTGTATCCACTAGGCCATGCTGCTCCTGCCCAGGAAAGGATTTGTTCGATGGCCAAAACCAGGTGGGACCAGGCCTGGAGGCAATGTTTTGGTTTGTTGTCTGTCTCCCCCTTCTAGACTGTGAGCCCGTTGCGTAGGGACTGTCTCTATATGTTGCCGACTTGTACTTCCCAAGCACTTAGTACAGTGCTCTGCACACAGTAAGCGCTCAATAAATACAATTGAATGAAATGAATGAATGAATTAGAGGAGTGCTGGTATTGTGACCTAACTCCTCCCCCAGGACAAATTAAATAATGATTTTTGACCCCAGGGAACTCTGGGCTGTAAAGCCAAGATTCAGTGAGCCCACTACAAATACCCAGAAGGGTCTTAACTCCCTTGTTGTCCTCACTCCCAGCAAGAAGGTTTTTTGTTTTGTTTTGTTTTGTTTTTTGTTTGTTTTTATAAACATAAATATATACATATAGCCTCCAGGAGTTCAGGGCTGCAAGGAGACAAGGATTTGTCATGGCGGGGTCCCACCCTGGAGCCCACCCAAATGTTAACTGAAGGACCTAGGAGATTGTAGTTCTCATGCAGCTTTGATCCCACAACCTCTGGGCTACAGGAGAACCAGGGTTCCTGTGGTTCTCCTCACCTACCTTTGGGGTGGGAGACCCAGGAAACTGAGACCCTAAAGCCATCATTCATTCATTCAATTATATTTATTGAGCACTTACTGTGTGCAGAGCACTGTACTAAACGTTTTGGGAAGTACAAGTTGGCAACATATCTTTCTGTCCTTTTCTATGAGGTTGATCAATAGTTTCTGGCTTGATATCACCTACAAATGGTGAGATAAACCTATACAGAAGTTCTGAGGTAATCTAAAAAGAAATGCCAAGTGTTAGAAATAGTGAACTAATGTCTCTCTTCCCCTCTAGACTATAAGCTCACTGTGGACAGGGAATGTGCCTACTGTTGATATTTTACTCTCCCAGATGCTTAGTACAGTGCCCTGGCACCTCTAAGGCACACATCAACACCCTTGTTATCCAAGAGACCGCTGTCGGAGAGCTATTTCTCAATAGCTCAATAAATATGGTTGACTGATTGAGAAAATTGAATTCTTTCCTCCTCTAGGATTGACCGCTTCCCATGAACCCAGCCCCAGGCTCCACAGCTTCCTTCTGAGTACCAAGGGCTGGATGGAGACCTGAGGAATATAGCTGGGTCTGTAGTGGGAGAGAGGAGTGGGCTGAGGTTGGAGGTCCTAGCAAGTCCCTTACACCCTCCCTTCCCCTCCTCACCTCAGTGAGACTTTGGTGTTTCACTCCTATGACCAACACAGCTCATACATTTTCAGTATGGCGCCAAACTAGTTTCTCATTTTCCTTGTAAAGATTCAGCTGGGCATATTATCTTGTTGATGAGAGCAAATGTATTTAAATAAGGGCTTTTCCTGAGCACCCCACAGGGTGTGTGGTGTTCTACGGGATGCTAAGTAGAATGTGTCATCATTTAATTTTCTTCCAATGAAAACATACCTAAGGAGTTGCAAATTGACCTAGAAAAAAAGTTTCGCAGTCATTAGTATAAGTTACATGCAACAACATGAGTTGAAAGAAGTTTATTATTCTAGGTTATTGTTCTAGGAAACAAGACTTTTAAGGCCATGTTATAAAAGCTTATTAACCTGATGTGGTTATTAATCAGCTGCTTCACTTAGAGTGGTTATTGCTTCCTAAAGAGGCCAAGTCCTCTGGGTAGACAAATGGGTGGAGGGATCCTGCTTACTGTTCCCAGAGCAAAACTCTGAGTGCAGATTAAACTTCTTGGGAATGGTTTGTCACTCCTCCATTTTCTGGATCTGTGCGAAAGCTTTTCCAGGAGCCTCTTCCTCCAGAATGACTCAAGCTTGCTTTCCCATATCATAGCCCCTTATTAAGCCAGAGGCAATATTTTATGTCTTGGGCATCTTAGGTAGCAACTCCCCTTCATAGGTTGTAAAACCTTTTTGGGATCTTTAATTGAAAGTGCCCCTGGTCCAGAATTGTAGGTTAGCATTTTACTCCTATTCCTCTCCAGTCTCTAAGGGCCCCTAGTAAGTTGAGTGGCAGAATCAAATGTAATTTTAGACTTCCAAACTTTTGTTTGGGCTTCATGGTCTCGTAAAGGAAGATTTTTCTCTTTTGTTTTATACCTTTTGAACCCCCAATATTTATTTTAAATTAACCTTATTATTATGAGTGCATGTTAGCATGTTATTAATTGTGGTATTTGTAAGCGCTTACTATGTACCAAGCACTGTGTAAGTGCTGGGGTAAATACAAGGTAATCAGTACAATTAATCTTAATGTCTTAGCTGCAGAGCCCTTGTTACAGTCCCCACAGCTGCTCACGCAAGACCTGTGTAACTTGCCTTAATGTCCTTCTTTATATGGAATTCATGTTTTATAGTACATACATATAGTACATACATATTTATTACTCTATTTATTTATTTATTTATTTATTTTACTTATACATTTCTATCCTATTTATTTTATTTTGTTGGTATGTTTGGTTCTGTTCTCTGTCTCCCCCTTTTAGACTGTGAGCCCACTGTTGGGTAGGGACTGTCTCTATGTGTTGCCAATTTGTACTTCCCAAGCGCTTAGTACAGTGCTCTGCACATAGTATGCGCTCAATAAATACGATTGATTGATTGATTGATTGATTGATAATATCTTTTTAACCAAAGAGATCAAAGTATGTCCCATACATTAACTCATTAATCCAATAGCTACCCACTCAAAAAGTTGTTATTGTCTTGTGGTGACACATTACAAATCTCTTAACCTCTCAGCATATTATCCTGTTAAAAAATGGACTGTACATATGCATAGAGAGGTTAAGAGATTTCTCCAAGGCCACACAGTAAGTCAGGAAAAGACCTGGGGATAGAACAAGTGGTTACTCTGTATTCTGTCTTTCAAATAGCCTTGCATGTATGTTCTTTACTCGTGGCTTTTCTCCCAATTTTTACATGATAATAATAATAATGATGGCATTTATTAAGCGCTGACTATGTGCAAAGCACTGTTCTAAGCGCTGGGGGCGGGGAATACAAGGTCATCAGGTTGTCCCATGTGGGGCTCACAGTCTTCATCCCCATTTTACAGATGAGGTAACTGAGGCCCAGAGAAGTGAAGTGCCTTGCCCAAAGTCACACAGCTGACAATTGGCGAAGCTGGGATTTGAACCCATGATCTCTGACTCCAAAGCCCGGGCTCTTTCCAGTGAGCCACGCTGCTTCTCTACATGATACATGACTTTGTCATGCATTTTACCTATCTCACAGGGCTATTATTAGGAATGGCTTATGCCAATTATTAAGAAGTTCTCAAGAATAATGTATGATGGTTTCTATAAAAAAACTCTGAACCAGTTTTCTCAGTGGCTCAGGTTACTCCCTAATAATAAAATAAGCATAATCACTCTCTGAAACCACTAGAGAACAGTTTGGTTTGAGTACACCATAAATCTCTATCTGCTGTTCATAAACTCACTGTGGGCAGGAAACATGTCTACCAACTCTGTTAAACTGTACTCTCCCAAGCGCTTAGGACAGTGTTCAATATACTGCTCTATACTCTATACACTCTATACACTGCTCTATACATGCAGTGCTGTGCCGTTTGTCATCTGTGTGACTTTGAGCAAATCACTTCCCTTTGTCTCAGTTCCCTCATCTGTAAAATGGGGATTAAGACTGTGAGCCCCACATGGGACAACCTGATCACCTTGTGTCCTCCTCAGTGCTTAGAACAGTAAGCACTTAACAATTGCCATTATTATTATTATTATTATTATTAAACAATAGGAGATTAATAAATATGATTGATTAAGATAGTATTGCTTCATGGATAAATCCATCAACAGTATGACAGTATAATTGAGCATTTACTGTGTGGAGAGTACTGTACTAAGCACTTGGGAGACACAGAACAATAGAGTTGGTAGCATATTCCCTCCCCTCTCAGGGTTGTACCTGGAGGGTTTCCAGTACTCTACCAGTCTTGACTACAGGAGGGAGAGTCAAGCAGAGGCATACCCATTCCATTCCTAGCTTGGGCGGTGGCTAACAAGTGGAAGGCAATCTGCTACAAGTCAAAACTCCCCTGTGCTGGGCAGCAACGGCAGGGGAGAGAGTCAAGGGCGTAGACTCGAATTTACTGCGCTGAAGGAGGCAATGGTAAACCACTTCCTTATTTTTGGTAAGAAGACTCTATAGATACGTTACTGAAATGATTGCGGATGGAGTTGGGGCATTCTGGGAGAGACGTGTCCATGGTATCACAATGAGTCAGAGATGACTTGACAGCATAAGACAAGATAAGCACGTTCCCTGCCCACAATGAACTTATAGTCTAAAGAGTGCTTTATTTATTTATTTATTTATTTATTTATTCTACTTGTACATGTCTATTCTAGTTATTCTACCTACTGGGTAGGTACTTAGATTACTGGGTAGGTACTTAGATTAGCGTGGGAGATTAGGGAGAAGCAGCATGGCTCAGTGGAAAGAGCCCGGGCTTTGGAGTCAGAGGTCATGGGTTCAAATCCCAGCTCCGCCAATTGTCAGCTGTGTGACTTTGGGCAAGTCACTTAACTTCTCTGGCCTCAGCTACCTCAACTGTAAAATGGGAATTAATAATGTGAGCCCCCTGTGGGACAACCTGATCACCTTGTAACCTCCCCAGCGCTTAGAACAGTGCTTTGCACATAGTAAGCGCTTAATAAATGCCATTATTATTATTATTATTTTATTTTGTTAGTATGTTTGGTTTTGTTCTCTGCCTCCCCCTTCTAGACTGTGAGCCCACTGTTGGGTAGGGACTGTCTCTATATGTTGCCAACTTGTACTTCCCAAGCGCTTAGTACAGTGCTCTGCACACAGTAAGCGCTCAATAAATACGATTGATTGATTGATTGATTCATTGCTTCTTCAGTGGTGTACCCACTGCTGAAGTGTACTAAACAGCCCCTAATCATGCAAAAGGAGGTGTGCTCTGTCCAAAGGGCCTATTTTGCTACCAGGTTGTAACCTTGGGCACTGGGAGACCTGGGCCTGGTCATAGTTATAGTTTTCATAGTTATCGTTCAGAATGGATTGTCCCTTTCCAGGGTTCAATGGGCTGTCAGTCAAGAAACCAAAAACTCAGATTGACTCATCCTCTGCCAGTCTTCTGATGCACCCTGTCCCCTTGTTTGCCCAGGCTGGTAGCAGTGATTTAAAGCCACCACCCTGGTCTATCGGTCAATCAGTGATATTTATTGAGTGCTTATTGTGCACGGAGCACTGTACTAAGCACTTGGGAGGGTAGGATAGAGTTGGGAGAGGTGATCCCTGCACACAGAGAGCTCACTGGTAAATCCTGTGCCTCATCCCTTGGCTGTCTCATGCTCATGACAACCCTTGCAGGCAATTAATAATAATAATAATAATAATGGCATTTATTAAGCGCTTACTATGCGCAAAGTACTGTTCTAAGCACTGGGGAGGTTACAAGGAGATCAGGTTGTCCCACGGGGGGCTCACAGTCTTAATCCCCATTTTACAGATGAGGGAACTGAGGCCCAGCCACCAGCCACAGAGCTCCTGACCCTTCACCCCATCCCTAACCCTCGGCCCCACCTTTGGCCTTCTCTACCCACATTATGAGTTTTGAAGAAACCCACCTCCTTTGCTGGAAGACAAGGGGGCTGTTGAATAATAATAATAATGGTATTTGTTAAGCACTTACTATGTCTCAGGCACTGTACTAAGCGCCGGGGTGGGAGGTATAAGCAAATTGGGTGGACATTGTCCCTGTCCCACATGGGGCTCACAGTCTTAATCCCCATTTAAAGATGAGGGAACTAAGTACAGAGAAGTGACTTGCCCAAGATCACACAGCAGACAAGCTGCAGAGCTGGAGTTAGAACCCAGGTCCTTCAGACTCCAAGGCCCATTCTCTATCCATGAGACTATGCTGCTTCTCATGAAGCAGCAGCCAAAGATAAAAATGTGCCAAATACATCTCTGGGCCCTGCTGGACCTGCCCTAGGGCCTGCTGAGCTAGAGGTAAGGCACTTTTGCCCCACATTTTCAAAGCGTGTGTCCCCCAATAATTTCCAAATGAGACGCTCCTAGTGGATCCTGCTTTAGAAATTCAGTCTAAATTGGCCCAGGGTGGAGCTTTCCATAAAGGCTTTGAGGCAATACAGGTCATTCTAGGTTCACCTCAGCTCTCTATATCTATTATTCTATTTATTTATATTGATGCCTGTTTGTTCGTTTTGATGTCTGTCTCCCCTCTTCTAGAATATAAGCCGGGGTGGGCAGGGATTGTCTCTCCTTATTGCTGAATTCTACTTTCCAAACGATTAGTACAGTGCTCTGCACACAGTAAGTGCTCAGTAAATACGATTGAATGAATGAATGAAAGGGAAAAAGTTAAACATGTTCATTCTCACTAAAAATGAATTCACTAATGCTGTATACAATTTCACTAAGGGATTTGTATCTTCCTGATTAGCTTCTATATACCCCAGTGTTTAGAACAGTGCTTGGCCCACACATAGTAAGACCTTAACAGATACCATAAAAAATAGTAAACGTTTCTCTCCACATTCTTCCTGGGTGGGATGTGGAACAGATTTTCTTTAATTAATATTTGTGTTTCTTATTGCTGCTGCTAAAATGCCTCAGAAGATTATCCTGGATTCAATAGTTGCACCTAATAACCCTCTTAGATAAGGGTGGGCAATCCAAGGTTAATTAAGAAAACTATTTGGAAAAAAAGTGTGCTGCTTTAATAATAAACCCTCAAAAATTCCTGCGAGTCTTTTGGGTCTTGTTTGAAATAAGAGAATAGTGTGAACTAGTTGTAGAAATCCTAAAAGGATTAGGAATTATAGAGTATAAGAATGCATGCATGAGCTGAGCAAGGAAAAAAATCACCTTTTGTGGGGAAAGCAACTCTCTGTAGGGATTTAATTGAGAATTTTATATTAAAACGGCTTGACTCTTTTTTTCCACAGCTCAACTGAACGTGTAATGTTCCAGTAGTTCAAGATCAGGTCAAGCACAAGAACGTGAACAGCAGATTCTAATTTTGAAATTTACCTGGCTCCTTTTATTAGCAGTATTGCTTGATGGGAAGAGTAAAGGACTGCAAGTCAGAAGACTTGGGTTCTAATCCCAGTTCTACCACTTGCCTGCTGTGTGACCTTGAAAAAGTCACTTGACTGCTCTGTGCCTCAATTTTCTCATCCATAAAATGTGCACTAAATATTTTGTCTCTCTCCCCCAGTAGAAGTTTAGCCCTTTGTGGGGCAGGGACTACATCTGATCTGATTAGCCTGTATTTACCCCAGCACTTTGTACGGTGTTTGGCACATAGTAAGCACATAAATACAGCAGTTATTATGATTATTACTGTTATAATTATATATATATATGTATAGCCTTTGTGTCAGGGTCTCAACTTCATTCAATTGTATTTATTGAACACCTACTGTGTGCAGAGCATTGTACTAAGTGCTTGGAAGAGTATAATACAATAAAAAGACACATTTCCTGACCACAATGAGCTTACAGTCTAGAGTGGGAGAGATAGACATCAATGCCGATAAATAAAATTGCAGATATCTATATAAGTACCATGAGGCTGGGAGCGGGGAAGAGCAAAGGGAACAAAGTCAGGGTGACGCAGAAGGAAGAGGAAGATGAGGAAAGGTGGGGCTTAGTCTGGGAAGGCCTCTTGGAGGAGATGTGCCTTCAATACTGCTTTGAAGCGGGGGAGAGTAATTGTCTGTTGGATTTGAGAAGGGAGGGCATTCCAGGTCAGAGGCAGGATGTGGGCTAGGGGTTGGTGACGAGACAGATGAGACTGAGGCACAGTGAGGAGGTTAGTGCTAGAGGAGTGAAGTGTGCGGGCTGTGTTGTACAAGGGGAGAATCAAGGCGAGATAGGAGGGGGCAAGGTGTTGGTGTGCTTTAAAGGCAGAGTTGAGGACTTTTTGTTTGATGAGGAGGTGGATAGGCAACCAGTAGAGTTTTTTTTGAGGAGTGGGGTGACATGTCCTGACCGTTTTTATAGAAACATGATCTGGGCTGGAGAGTGAAGTATGGAGTGGAGCAGGGAGAGACAGGAGGCTGGGAAGTCAGCAAGGAGGTTGATGCAGTAATCCAGGTGGGATAGAATGAGTGATTGGGATGGAGTGAGTGATTTGGATGGAGAGGAAAGGGCAGATTTTTAGCTATGTTGTGAAGGTGGCACCAACAGGATTTAGTGATGGACTTTCGTGTAAAACCCTTAAAAGGAAGCGTAATTGACCTATGGAATTCTGGCTCAGGACAGATTGAGTGTTAATACTGCTGGAATGGTTGCAGAAATGGTATTTATTGTGCACTTAGGCAGAGCATTTATGAAATCCTGGGAAAGAATATAGAGTTGGGAATTAAATACAGTCTTTGGCCCTCGAGGAGCTCACAATCTAAGAATATAAGTGGGGAGAGGGGATTGGCCATAAACAGATAAGGTATGTTGAAACAAAACATTCTGGCAACATAAAGAAATAGAAAAACACACACTTTTTTAAAAAAAAAAAAGCTCAGTAGGATACTGTGACTAAGGGAGCAGAATTTTAGCATCTCCGTGGCTCAGAGTCCAAAGTCATAAGTGTGGCCCCAGTGATTGCTACAACAGTAGCTACTCCAGTCTTCCCAAGGTTTTGTGGAGATGGCACCAGGCTGTGGCTGCTTTTCTGTGTTCCTCCAGTTGTGGTGCAGGGCAGGGCAGGATGGAGGTTGCTTGGGACAGTGGAGAAAAGCTAGTGAAGGATCCCAGGGGCAGCATGGCATCCGGTGGAGGAGGATGCCGAGGGCTCTGGACATCATCATGGGAAGATGATGGATTCCAGGGAGATTTGCTCATCTGTGGTGGAAAGCGAGGCCAAGGGGTGTGCTGCTACTGCTCTTGGTTTTCTTTTCCTTAATGCTGGGATTAAAGATTGCTGGGCGTTCTAGCCGGACAATGAGAGAGCCCTGACATTTTTGAAAGAAAGTCACGAAAGGGAGCAACAGGCATATCAAAAATTCACTGGGGCCCCTAACTCTCCTTCACCTCCTCGGTGTACAGACAGTATTTGAGGAATAAGAAGGTGGGGGATGCCACAGCAGAAGAGATTTCTCCCAGGTTGCCTAGAAAAAACACTTGAGTGATCTGACAGCACAGAACAACTGAAGAGGGAAGTTCCTCGAAGCCCAGATTCTCTGGCCCCCTTGTTCTTCAAGGAAGCAGTTTCATCAGAGAGGGTACTCCTAGACCTGAGGCTCATAAACTCTCTAAATCAGTGACTTGCCAAACAATAATTCAGCCAGGTGGCTGAGAGCCTGGTTTTTTAGTACACAGTAGTGTTGCAGAAGCGAAAACTAGAAACTTACCTACTTTGGAATGGTCATTGGAGGGTTAAGGAAATGGCATTTTGTCCTTAAGAGGCATCGTTCACCTGAGAGTTTGACGTTATTACAAATTTTTGTGTGGAAAGTAAATGCACTTAATCCTCTTCCCCAGAAGTGTAATTTTGACACTAGAAGATTTAGTGAAATTTTGAGACGTCCTGCTCTGACTCATTTCTCGGGTCCTGATGGTTTTAATATCTTTCAGACTTAAGCAGTGAGGTCTCAGAGAAATTTCACTGGATAACAAGAGAAGAGGGAGGAAATGAGCACTTTTATAGCATTCCGTGCTTGGAAAGAGGAGAGTTTGACTAGGCAATTTCCCCACCCTGTCTTCAAGCTCCAGCCATGCCCTAGCCCTCCAGTAAAACCATCCCTGGGCACTTCTCCAAAGATTCCCAAACTCTGCTTGGCAGCCAGTTCTGGTAACCAAACATTTGGTCAGAAATATCAATAAATCAATCAATGATGTTTATTAAGCACTTACCATGCGCAGTACACCGTACTAAGCATTTGGGAGAGAACAATACAACAGAGTTAGTAGACATGTTCTGTTCCCACAGGGAGCTTTACAGTCTAGAGAGGGAGACAGACAATCAGTCAGTGTTATTTACTGATGCTTACTGTGTGCAGTGCACAGTACTAAGCGCTTGAGAGGGTACAGTACAACAGAGTTGGTAGACATGTAGAAAGCTACACTCTAGAGACATTAAAATAAATGAAAGATAGAACTTCCTTGTGGCCAAATTAGCCTGACAAATAGGTTCAGAAACATTTTGGGATGTTGAAATTTGCCTCAACTTTTCTGCTGCCTATGAGTCCATCCAATAAATCAATCAGTCAAACTTACCGAGCACTTACTGTGTGGAGAACCCTGTATTAAGTGCTTGGGAAAGACATGTTCCCTGCCCAAGTGACTTACATTCCCAAGTGTAAGCAGAACTTGGTACAGTGCATCACACTCAGTAAGCATTCAGTAATTACCATTATTTCAACAGCACAAATGCGCTCATCTGATGGCTGGTCTGAATCTCCCAGGGAGAAGCAAGTAGTAGCTTGTCAGCCTATGCATATCCGATGCCTCCCTCAAACGATAAGTATTCTCTGTTTTTTCCTCACACTGCCCTTAGTCCCTTAATAATAATGTTGGTATTTGTTTAAGCGCTTGCTATGTGCCGAGCACTGTTCTAAGTGCTGGGGTAGATACAAAGTAATCAGGTTGTCCCACGTAGGGCTCACAGTCTTCATCCCCATTTTACAGATGAGGGAACTAAGGCACAGAGAAGTTAAGTGACTTGCCCACGGTCACACAGCTGACAAGTAGTGAAGCCGGGATTAGAACCCACAACCTCTGACTCCCAAGCCCGTGTTCATTCCACTAAGCCACACTGCTGTTCACGATGTTGTTTTAATGTCAAGAAGCAGCATGGCTTAGTGGATAGGGTAATGTTCTGTGAGTCAGAAGGATCTGGGTTCTAATCCTGGCTCTGCCACATGTCTGCTGTGTGACCTCGGGCAAGTCCCTTAACTTCTCTGGGCCTGTTACCTCATCTTTAAAAGAAGGTTAAGCATGTGAGCCCCATGTGGGACAAGGAATGTGTCCAACTTGATTAACTTCTATCTACCCCAGCACTTAAACAGTGCTTGGCACAGAGTAAGCACCTAACAAGTACCATAATAAGTTTTATCCAGAAAACAGCTCTCAAAGTTGGATCAACTATAATCGATTTTGCTTTCTCCTCAATGCCTCGCAACCCCAGGTCCTTTCAGGAATCAACCTCCTAGAAAATGCAGTTAAGTGAATGTTCCCACTAACAATAAGGATAACAGTAATAATAATAATAATAATAATTGTGGTATTTGTTAAGCATTTACTGTGTGCCAAGCACTGTGTGAAGTGCTGACTCAAGTAGATAATCTTGTCTTGGATTTGCACCCTTTATTCACCCCTCTTTCAGCTCCACAGAACTTTTATACATATCCATAATTCATCAATGTCTCTCTCCCCCTCTTGACTCATGAACAGGGGACATGGCTACCAACTCTGTTATATTGTACTCTCCCAAGCATGTAGTACAGTGCCCTGCACACATGTGTTCAATGAATATGATTGATTGGAAGGTGAAGAAAGAGGGTCAACCTGTTAAGACTTTGCAGATGACATCAAATTTGAACAGCCCCTCCCTTTCCCCACCACTGCCTCTCTCCCAAACTCACCTTTCACTGAAAGCCTGGTCAGCATGGTCAGTGAATCAGTTCCGTGGCAGACCTGGCCCCACAGCTCCAAAATGGGAAAAGGTGGAAGATGGAGACAAGATAATCAGGTTGAACACAGTCCTTGTCCCACCTAGGGCTCATAGTGTAAAGGGGAGGGAAAACACATACTGAATCCCCATTTTACAGATGAAAAAACTGAGGTCCAGAGGAAGTAAGTGACTTGCCTAAGGCCATAGAGCAGGCAAGTGGAAGGGTCAGGATTAGAACCCGAATCCCAGGCACATGTTCTTTCCATCAGGCCAACCACCAAGACTTTACTCCTTTTGCATTCATGGAGAATTTGGATGAAACCCAATCTCCGGTCTGCCTTAGTAAAGTCCTGAGTGAGGTCGGTGACTCAGGGAGGGTCTCAGCTGGGATGACTGTGAAGTGGGCCAGACTGTCTGGGGTTAGTTTATTCACTCATTCAATCATATTTATTGAGCGCTTACTGTGTGCAGAGCACTGTACTAAGCACTTGGAAAGTACAATTCGGCAACAGATACAGTCCCTACCCAACGTTGGATTGGGAACAGCCCCTGCCACCTTTTCCCATTTTGGATCTGTGGATCCAGGTCTGCCATGGAACTGATTCACTGACCATGCTGACCAGGTTTTCAGTAAAAGTTGAGTTTGGGAGAGAGGCAGTGGTGGGGAAAGGGAGGGGCTGTTCAAATTTGATGTCATCTGCAAAGTCTTAACAGGTTGACCCTCTTTCTTCACCTTCCAATCAATCATATTCATTGAGCAGTTTTGTGCAGGGCACTGTGCCACATGCTTGGGAGAGTACAATATAACAGAGTTGGTAGCCATGTCCCCGGTTCATGAGTTTGCAGTCTAGAGGGGGAGAGAGACATCGATGAATTATGGATACGTATATAAGTGCTGTGGAGCTGAAAGAGGGGTGAATAACGGGTGCAAGTCCAAGTGCAAGGGAGACATAGAAGGGAGTGGGAGAAGAACTGAAGGCTTAGTCTGGGAAAGCCTCTTGGAGGAGACATGCTTTTAATGAGCCTTTGGAGGTGGGAGAGTGATCATCTGTCAGATAGGAAGAGGAAGGGCATCCCAGGCCAGAGGCAGGATGTGAGTGAGAGGTAGGTGGTGAGATAGACATGATTGAGGTTGGCACTGGAGAAGTGAAGTGTGCAGGCTGGGTTGTAGTAGGAAAGCAGCGAGGTAAGGGAAGAGGGGGCAAGGTGACTGAGTTTTAAAGCCATCTGTAAGAAGCTTCTGTTGGATGCGGAGATGGGTAGGATCTTGAGGAGTGAGTAACATGGACGGAACAGTCTTGTAGAAAAATGATCTGGGCAGCAGAGTGAAGTGTGGACTGAACTGGGGAGAGACAGAAGGCAGGGAGATCAGCAATAAGGCTGATGCAGTAATCAAGGTGGAATAGGATAAGTGCTTGGATTAAGGTGGTAGCCATTGGGATGGAGAGGGAAGGATGGATTTTAGCGATGTTCTGAAGGTTGAACTGACAGGATTTGGTGACTGATTGAATATGTGGGTTTAATGAGAGAGATGAGTCGAGGATAATGCCAAGGTTATGGGCTTGTGAGACAGAGAGGATGGTGGTGCTGTCTACAGTGATGGAAAAGTCAGGGCTGGACAGGGGTTGAGTGGGAAGTGGAGGAATTTTATTTTGGACAGGTTAAGTTGGAGGTGACAGTGGGCATTCAAGTAGAGATGTCTTGAAAACAGGAGGAACTGCAAAACTGCAGAGAAGGAGAGAGATCAGAGCTGGAGATGTAAATTTGGGAATCATCTATATAGAGATGGTAGTTGAAGCCATAGGAGTGAGTAAATGGAGTGGGTGTGGGTGTAAATGGAAAATAGAAGGGGACCCAGAACTGAGCCTTGAGGAACTCCAACGTTAAGGGGGTGGGAGGCAGAGGAGGAGGCCACGAAAGAGACTAAGAAGAAGTGGGCTCCCTTTTTCCATGGACTGTCCCCAAACTCTCTAAATGGACATGGGCATATTCAAGCATTGACGGCTAGGGGATATTTTAAACTATTTAAACAGTCCTTTGTGGTCTGAAATTTTAATTACATCACATTGTATAACTCCTCTCCTTCATATTACCAACCTTTCCTTTCCTTTTAGCCTTGGAATTCCTCTTTTCCATTTTCTAAGCTGTAAATCTGCACAATCTCTCCTTCAGGTTGAACCCTCCCTCCTTTCAAATCCATTTTAACCCTTCTAGTTTTTGGCTCAGCTGGAGCAAAGTGGGGTCACCTTTGAACATATGCTAATGGAGCAATGGGTCACCTTTTTAGCTGGTCCTGAGAGCTGGTGGAGGATGCTGTGAGTGCAGCCCTGAAGTTCATGAGTAGCAGCGCTGCTTAGCTGGAGCTGCATTTTTATCTGCTTTCCCAGTTCCTGAAATAATAATAATAATAATAACAATGGCATTTATTAAGTGCTTACTATGTGCAAAGCACTGTTCTAAGCGCTGGGGAGGTTACAGGGTGATCAGATTGTCCCACGGGCGCTCACAGTCTTAATCCCCACTTTACAGATGGGGAACTGAGGCACAGAGAAGTTAAGTGACTTGCCAAAAGTTACACAGCTGACAATTGGTGGAGCTGGGATTTGAACCCATGACCTCTGACTCCAAAGCCCGTGCTCTTTCCACTGAGCCATGCTGCTTCTGAAAGGATGGGGAACCAGAGCCCAGAAGGATAACTAATTTGGGACACGTGGAAGTATTGCCCATGTGGGCACTTCTGGGCTGGCCAGACTGCTATTGGGTGGGACTCCCCCTTGAAATGAAAATTTAACAGGTTTTTCTCAGATATGGGGGCCTGCATTTTGTGTTTGGGCTCAATATTAAATTTACTGGCTTACTTTTCAAAAGCACCTTAAAACATGGTCAATGTGATGAGTCCCAGGATGTTATGACTTTGTATAAGAAATGAAAAGTCATGTGTTTCCTCAAAAATTTTACCTTCCTATTAAATCAGATGTCCTTGTCAGGATTTATTTTTCTTTCTACTGTGTATGTTCATTCATTTATTCATTCAATTGTATTTATTAAGTGCTTACTGTGTGCAGAGCACTGTACTAAGCGCTTGGAAAGTACAATTTGGCAGCAAAGAGGGACAATCCCTGTCCACAACAGGCTCACAGTCTAGATGGTCATATAAAGTCATATAAGGACTTTAAAAAGTAAGGGCTCTGATTTACCCTCTCCTGTGTGTCGCAAGCCCCCCCAGCTTGTACCAACCAGGACCTTCCTGGACTGGGGAAGCCTCAGTGACACGTAGTAGAAGTGAAACGTCACCTTTGATCACCAAGGTTACTGTGAAAACTTTTTTACTTAGTTTTACCAACGTGCAAGGGAGTGACACATACACACAATCACTCACTCCACTCCGCCAAGGGTCCAATACCAGTCTGCTGGTCAAGGGAGCCCGTTCTGCTGATGCTTCTTCTTTCTGTTACCTCATCTGTAAAATGGGGATTAAGACTGTGAGCCCCAAGTGGGACAACCTGACTACCTTGTAGTCAGTGCTTGACACAGAGTAAGGGCTTAACAAATACCATAATTATTATCATTATTTTTAGAAGGGAGAAGACAGACATCAAAACAAGTAAACAGGCATCCATAGCATCAATATAAATAAATAAAATTATAGATATATACACATCATCAATCAATCATATTTATTGAGCGCTTACTGTGTGCAGAGCACTGCACTAAGCGCTTGGGAAGTACAAGTTGGCAACATATAGAGACAGTCCCTACCCAACAGTGGGCTCACAGTCTAAAATAAAATTAATAGAACATATATACACAAGTGCTGTGGGGTAGGGAGGCAGATAGAGCAGAGGGAGGGAGTCAGAGCTATGGCCAGAGAGAGGAGCAGAGGAAAAGGGGGCTTAGTCTGAGAAGGCTTCCTGGAGGAGGTGAACTTTCAGTAGGGCTTTGAAAGAGGATTTAATCTCCATTTTACAGATAAGGTAACTGAGACATAGAGAAGTGAAGTGACTTGCCCAAGATCACATGGCAGACAAGTGGCAGAGCCCGGGATTAGAACCCAGGTCCTCTTACTCCCAGGCCCATACTCTTTCCATTAAACCACACTGTTTCCCACTACTCTGAACGCTGTAAGCACTTAATAAAAATTAGCATTAATAATATCTTTGTCCATTCTAGTTGAGCTGAAGTTATCCATCGTCAGTGGCAGAGCAAGACTGAGGACTGGCTATTGAGTCAATGGATGTAGCTTTCTCATGCTGTTCTTTCTCCTCCAATTTCCTTTGTTTCAGTGTCCTGGCTGGTGCTCAGTGAGATTTTTCCTGGTGGGATTAGAGGACGAGCGATGGCTTTAACTTCCAGTATGAACTGGAGCATTAATCTACTCGTCTCATTGACGTTTTTGACCATTACTGGTAAGAAGTTTTTGTTGGGTTCTGTGTTTTTGGCCTGAATGTAATAATAGCACTACGTTGTAGTAGTAATAGTGGTGGTGGTGTTAGTGTTTATTGAGTATCCACTTGGCGCAGGGAACAGGATTAGGTGCTTGGGAAGTACGGAATAAAGAAGTGACGCATTCCCTGCCCACAAGGAGCTGACACACTAATGGAAGGAAAAGAACGTAAAGCTACGTACAGCTAAAGTTGACAAAATGAATAATAGAGCCCATATATACTCTTGAGTGATTAGCATGGCTATAAATAACGTGGGCATTAATCAATGGTATTTATCGAGGGCTTACTATATGCAGAGCACCGTACTAAGAGCTTGGGAGAGTACCATACAACAGAATTAGCGGACTCATTCCCTGCCCATAACAAACTTACAGTTTAAAGGAAATGCCCCCTCATAGGATTCACTACATTCTGCTACCTTAACTGCTACATTGTCATGAGGTAGAGCTTCAGATCATGAAGGCCAAGAAGCTGGGAGATAAGGTGTGAATCAACCAAATTGAAGGTTAGCTTGAGTGTTGGTAGAGTCCAATTTGCCATTGCGTAGAGGGAAAACATCTTTTTTTCCATTGGTTGAGGGGGATAAAAGGGAAGCACACCTTTAGGACCCTGATGACTGACCGTATAACTTCATATTATGATGCACTCCGACTGGAGAAACCTAGTTTCTCTGTCTGATCCCAGAGAACGGTCTTCCAAAACTTACAGTCTGTTGCCAATAGCAATGGTGTCCTCGCTATTATGATGGCATTGTGTGCCCTAATCAAATAGTAATGAGGCTGCTAAGAGCTTCAGCAGAGGAGTTTTGTACCTGATGAAAGTGCAACCTTGTGAACCTGCATAGCTTTCATTTATCTGGAACCTGTTTAGCAGGCATCCCTGAAAAATCACCTCGGAATTGTCTGTTACCTGTGAGGTGTGGACTTCCCACAGAAAGAGCCCTTGCAAAACAAAAGAGCTGGAAAAGTAACTTTTTTTATGTGTGGGTTTGGTGGGGCTGTCTCTTACAGATCTCATCGGCTTGCCATGGGTGTGTTTCATTTACACAATAATGAGCCTCGCATCTCTGGTTTTTGTGGTTGTGTTTATACCCGAGACAAAAGGATATTCCCTGGAGCAGATATCAATGGAACTAGCTAAAGCGTAAGTATTTAAGTGTTCTCTTTTTTCCTGCCACCACTCTAGGCACAGTGCTTTTCAATACCATTCAGTCATATGTCTACAATAGCTTTTAGGATATTTGCTTTGAATGGAGGACAAGGAAACACAATTCAGCTCCCAGCTGTCTAATTTTGATTAATCGGTTGAAGAATGAGAATGTTTAATGTTTGCAGTTTTGTTTCTTCCTAATGAGTGTTGAGACATAAGGTTTCAGGCCACTAAACGTGGATGTTTGAACGAACCTCTCTTTTCTAGACTGTAAGCCTGTTGTTGGGTAGGGACCGTCTCTGTTGCCAACCTATACTTCCCAAGTTCTTAGTACGGTGCCCTGCATACAGTAGGTGCTCAATAAATACGATTGAATGAATGAATGAATGGGATGAGAAATGTAATCAAAAAGCTTGGCTCCCCACTTCTCTGCGGTGAGGGTTTCATTCTTCTTCTGGTAGAACCGGAAAGTCATACGCTGTACTTCTCTCTTGGTGAGGCTATTGATCGATCTGCCGAGGGGAAGTGTGACTCTGGAGGGGGTAGGTCAAAATCCATTCAAAGCTCCCGTTATGTGCAAAGCCTGTAAGCTCGTTATGGGCAAGGAACGAATCAGCTACTTTTGTTGACTTGTACCCTCCCAAGTACTTACTATGGTTCTCAGTATATAGTAAGCATTCAATAAATACCATTGATTGATTGATTGAAACAGATGTTACTGGGAAATTGATTGTTGAGGCAAAGCCACCAAATGCTAGTTGCTCCCTCACGTGGACCCTAAGAGCTCTGGCATCAAAATGCTGCTTCAGTCGCATATCAAGGCTTTCGCAGTGCTAACTCTTTGCTTCCTACTCCACTGATTTTGGGGACTCCAGGCAGTCCCCAGGCTGGTAGGGCAGACAGTCGGCTGTGAGGGAGAGAGAAAAGCTACTCCTCCGGACAGTCAGACTGATTGACCTGCTCAGGAGGCATGTGAGAGGAAATGATGTTGCCTAGTGGAAAGAGCACGACCCTGAGTGTCAGAGGACCTGAGTTCAAAACCTGCCTCAGCCACTTCCCTGCTGTATGACCTTGGGCAATTCATTTAACTTCTCCATTCTTCAGTTTCCTCATCTGTAAAATAGGGATTAAATACCAACTCTCCCTTCTACTTACAGGGTGAGCCCTAAGTGGGGCAGGGACTGTATCCGACTTGATGATCTTGCATCTTTTCCAGCACTTAGTACAGTGACTGACAAATAGTAAATGCTTAACAAATATCACAGTTATTATTATTAGGACACACGCTCATGTGGGGAAAAAAAAAACTCTGAACATACAAACCACTTTATCATTTTTTGTTGTTACTGGTATCAAATCCCCCTACCATTATCTGGCGATTGAGACAGCTGTCATGTTGTCATTTTGGGTAGAGGATGTGTCTACCAACTCTATTGTATTGCACTCTCCCAAGTGCTCAGTACAGTGCTCTTCACACAGCAAGTTAATTATGATTGATTGACTGAGATTCAGGGAAACTCTGGGGTGTTTTCATCAGTCTGTCATTGATTTTTCTAGCCCAGTGATAGGTTGTGGGGCTTGTCTACCACTTCCACTCTTGATCACTTTAGCCAGCCCAGCCAAAAACTTTCCGGAGGGAGGGACTGCTGCAGAAACATTTGGAATAGCTTCTTGGACTTTTCAAAGCAGAAAATGTCTGCAATTCTATCAACTTGCACAAAGGCTCTAGTGCTGAGTAGTCTAAGCTGAGGAACCAGAGGGGTTTTTAAGGGAGCATGGACAGACTGGTTTATTCTTGGATCTCAACAGCTGACCTCACTAATGTAATAATAATTATTATTATGATTATAGTATTCCTTAAGTGCTTACTATGTGCCAAGCACTGTTCTAAGCACTGGGGTAGATACAAGCTAATCAGGTTGGGCACAGTCCCTTTCCCAGATGGGGCTCACAGCCTTAATTCTGACTTTACAGATGAGGTAACTGAGGCATAGGGAAGTTAAGTGACTTGCCAAGGTCACACAGAAGACAAGTGGCAGAACCCACGACCTTTCATTCATTCATTCAATCGTATTTATTGAGCTCTTACTGTGTGCAGAGCACTGTACTAAGCGTTTGGGAAGTACAAGTTGGCAATATATAGAGACGGTCCCTACCCGACAGTGGGCTCACAGTCTAGAAGGGGGAGACAGACAACAGAACAAAATATGTGGACAGGTGTTGTCAGAACAAATAGAATTAAAGCTAAATGCACAGCATTTAGCAGCGTGGCTCAGTGGAAAAGAGCACGGGCTTTGGAGTCAGAGGTCATGGGTTCAAATCCCGGCTCCACTAGTGACCTTGTGAGTCCCAGGCCCATGCTCTTGTCACTAGGCCTGCTGTTTCATCACTTAGATGTCACTTACATGTTCTGCGTAGAAAGAAAAATTTTTTTCCATTTTCCAGAGGTCAGCAGCCGGATTGGACAGGAGAAATAATTTAAAGACAGTAAAATGTGGTCTCAGAGGATGCGTCATAGCAGTGGACACGTGGGAGCCCTCTGCCATAGACAGATCATTCGGCCAGTGGCAATTGGGAGAAAGATTGCTCTCTCTTAGTTTTCTAAATATTGGGATTCCAAGAGACAGACCCTGTATGGAAAAATCCTATGAGTGCCACAAGGATCTGTCCTTAAGTGCAAGCAGCACAGCAGGGAATTCACACACATGGATAGGATCTCACTGTCAGTACTGAAAATGGAGGACAGTTAGACATTTAAAAGACAGCTATCCAAGGAGAATAAAAGGGGATTTTTAAAAAATGGTATTTATTAAGAACTTACTAGAGACCAGGCACTGTTCTCAGTGCTGGGAGCAATACAAACTAATCAGGTTGGACACAGTCCCTGTCTCACATGGGGCTCACAGCCTTAATCTCCATTTTATAGATGAGGGAACTGAGGCACAGAGAAGTTGAGTGACTTGCCCAAGGTCACACAGCATACAAATGGGAGAGCCAGGATGAGAAGACAGGTCCTTCTGATTTCCAGGCCTGAGCTCTATCCACTAGGCTATGCTTCTTCCCGAACTTGAGAATCCCATCAGTCACCTCCCCAAGCCTTCATGTACAGGTTGGAGGGGTAGGGTGTAAACTCCTCCCCTATGGCTGACCCCCTGTCTTTGATCCCCTCCCTTCACAATTCCTTCCCTGGTCTTTTTATACCCTCCTTCCCTTCAACCCTTGGGGATTTGTCCTATTTAGAAGATGCTGTGAACCACCCTGTTCATAGCTAAGGTGATCAGAAAGGGAGTGGAACTCCCCATTCGTAGCCAAGGGGATCAGAGAGGGAGAGCTGGGCCAGTGGAAGAGAGGAAACTTGTGGTGTTGCTATCAACCCTTTCCCTTCCCTCTTCCAAACCTGCTCCCGGCACCTGGTAACACACATGGCAACTCCCTTCCTGGGCTTGGGCATGGCAGAAGCCATTGTGAGACACAGATGGGAGGGTGTTTTTTATCTGCTCAAGGAGTGATAGGAAGCTGGCAATAGAGAGCGGTCTCTTACAGCCTCACCAGTTCCCATTACCTGATGCCCAGGCTTACTGCCCCAGAAATGAGCGAGGTTGGTGATTGTCCAGAGTGCAGAAGGAGTGGAGACTACCTCAGGTCCATGCCCTACCCCTCCAGCATCTCCTCAGCCATGGTGGTAACGCTCAGGGGTGGTTAAAGGAGGAAATGAGAGCAAAGAAGATAAACTGGGCAGAGGGGAGTCATAGTGGACAGCTACCTCACAGATGAGTGGTGTGAGTGGGCTCAGAGACTACTGGTTGCACATTTTCTTTTTATTCTCTTCTGCTACTAACAGTCTCCTAACATTCTGGATCACATCGTTTTTATTTATCACATTCATTTATCCATTTTTATTGTTCTTGTTAAGTGCTTACTATGTTCCAGGCACTGAACCAAGCACTGGGGTAGATCCAAGATAATTAGATCGGACGCAGTCCCTGTCTCACATGGAACTCATGGTCTGAATTGGAGGTAGGAGTATTTTATCCCCATTTTACGGATGAGGTAACTGAGGCACTGAGAAATTAAGTGATTTGCCCAAGGTCACAGGGCAGGCAAGTGGAAGAGCTAGGATTAGAACCCAGGTCTTCGTACTCCAAGGCCCATGCTCTTTCCAGTAGACCATGCTGTTTTCTTGGTTGAATATCCTCCGTAACAGATCAGTATGAACAAGGAAGTGGATATGGGCATCAGCTTATCATCATCATCATCAATCGTATTTATTGAGCGCTTACTATGTGCAGAGCACTGTACTAAGCGCTTGGGAAGTACAAATTGGCAACATATAGAGACAGTCCCTACCCAACAGTGGGCTCACAGTCTAAAAGGGGGAGACAGAGAACAAACATACTAATGTTATGTGAGCTTATGTAATGCTAATGTAATGTAAGCTTATGTGAACCCACCCCTCATGGTCAGCTCGCCAACGGCCAGAGATGATACTTTCAAACTGAGCGGCTAGTTTGAACTTCCAGAGTGAACGGGAGGGTACATCCCCTTAGAGTTTTACACAAGTTGGAAATCCACATCCAGAAGACCCAACTTTTGATCTTGAGCATGAGTGGTGGGGGAAGGAGGAGGGATTTTAGGGAAAGGGGTGAGGCCTGGGAGAAACAGACTTCAAAGAGCCAGTAGGGCGGAAATCCAGCATCTTGGGTCTTGTCAGAGATCTGCCTGAAGTTTGGAAGCCCAGCTCAAATAGTGATTGCTCCGTCACCCGTGTGAAGGAGACATCTACTTCCACAACGCTAGGACCTGGTAGCCAAGTACAAGGCTAAACAAGGAGTGCATCCAGGCTCACTCCCATATGGGTTTTCCATCTGTTCGTGGCAGGTGAGTGGTTGTTCCTGTAGGTTTCTGGGACTTCAACTTCCAGCAACACTGGGGAACAACTACGTATGAGCAAAAGCTACTTCCTAATAATGATGGAGGCCTTCCCAGACTGAGCCCCTTCCTTCCTCTCCCCCTCGTCCCCCTCTCCATCCCCCCATCTTACCTCCTTCCCTTCCCCACAGCACCTGTATATATGTTTGTACATATTTATTACTCTATTTTACTTGTACATATCTATTCTATTTTATTTTGTTAGTATGTTTGGTTTTGTTCTCTGTCTCCCTCTTTTAGACTGTGAGCCCACTGTTGGGTAGGGATTGTCTCTATATGTTGCCAACTTGTACTTCCCAAGCGCTTAGTACAGTGCTCTGCACACAGTAAGCGCTCAATAAATATGATTGATTGATTTGATGGTATTTGTTCCGCTCTTACTCTGTGTCAAGCACTGTTCTAAGCACTGAGGTGGATTCAAGCTAATCAGGTTGGACACAGTCCTTGTCCCACACGGGACTCATGGTTTTAATCCCAGTTTCACAGATGTGGTAACTGAGGCATAGCGATGTTAAGTGACTTGCCCAAGGTCACACAGGTGGGAGAGTTGGGATTAGAACTCAGGTCCCTCTGAATCCCAGGCCCGTGCTCTATCCACTAGGCCGTGTCCCACAGCTCGCTTGCCTCCTGGCCTGAAACTGAATAAAAGAATGGGAAGATAGGGAGGTATCCCAGTTTGCTCCAACTTGATCAAAGTTATCTTTGGGTCTAATCAGCTAGATCTGCAATCCCATGGATTAGGTCCAGGCAATGTACGACACTGCACAAGTAGATTCTATGAAAATTGGTGCAGTAGTTGTTAGCATTTACTAAGTGCTCTGTATGTGCCAAGCACTGGAGCAGATAATCACATAATCAGATCAAACATAGTTCCCTACCTCACACAGGGCAGTAATCAAAGGAGGGAGAACGGGTATCTTATTTCATCATCATCATCATCAATCGTATTTATTGAGCGCTTACTGTGTGCAGAGCACTGTACTAAGCGCTTGGGAAGTACAAGTTGGCAACATATAGAGACAGTCCCTACCCAACAGTGGGCTCACAGTCTAGAAGGGGGAGACAGAGAACAAAACCAAACATATTAAATTAAAAATAAATAAATAAATAAATAAATAAATAAAGGAACTGAGGCATAGAGAACTTAGGTGAGAAGTAGCGTGGCTCAGTGGAAAGAACCTGGGCTTTGGAGTCAGAGGTCATGGGTTCGAATCCCAGCTCTACCAATTGTCAGCTGTGTGACTTTGGGCAAGTCACTTCACTTCTCTGGGCCTCAGTTCCCTCATCTGGCAAATGGGGATTAAGACTGTGAGCCCTCCGTGGGACCACCTGATCACCTTGTAACCTCCCCAGCGCTTAGAACAGTGCTTTGCACATAGTAAGCACTTAATAAATGCCATTATTATTATTATTATTATTATTATTGTTATTCTCTGGGCCTCAGTTCCCTAATCTGTCAAATGGGGATGAAGACCGTGAGCCCCCCGTGGGACAACCTGATCTCCTTGTAACTTCCCCAGCGCTTAGAACAGTGCTTTGCACATAGTAAGCACTTAATAAATGCCATTATTATCATTATTATTATTATTAAGTGACTTGCCCAAGGTCACATAGCAGGCCGAGATGCAATTAGAAGCAAAGTCTCTCGGTGCCCTGAAATATGCTCCTTCCTCTAGACCCTGCTGCCAGCATCTTTCTTTGAGTGTTAATAACCCAGGGTCAAAATGTGAAGCAGGAAAGAGTCCCTAAGTTTTGATGGCACCAATTTCATCCCCTCTGGTACTGTAAGTACTTTAGTGGTCGCCATGGAAATAGCCCGCAGAAAGCCCTTTGTGGAGAAAGCTTTTACAATTGCTTATAAATAATACAGTTCAGGACTAGAGCTGACTGACAACTAGAAAACAGGGGCCCTGGGAAGGTGGAGGAGGAGGAGGAGGAAGAGTAGGATAATGAATCCGTTGAATAGAAATTGAGGACCAGTTCCTCAATTTCCCTCCCCTAGATCGATCCCCAGGTTCCTTCCCATCCTCTCTCCCCCTCTTCTTTCCCTTTTGTCTCAGGGTTGGGAGGGGTGAGAGACAATCAGGGCTCACTGTGGAGAGAAGATCTCACAAAACTGTGGGTGTTCTTTTCATGCAGAGCCGTTCCGACCTCTGGGATTCCAGCCAAGTGGGAAAATGAAGGGAATCCAAAAGAAATTCAAACCTCCCATCTAGCGGACAGACAGCATAAGACGCTTCTTGGCAGCAAGCAGTGGAGTGAAAGGAATGTTTGAGGGGTGGGAATGAATTGGGTCACTTTCGCGGAAACTGGGCTTAGGTTGGAGGCCAAGACTCCAGGTTGACGGCTTTGAGCAAACACCAGGTGCAGTCTCACAAGCTGGTAAAAAACAAAAAACAAAAAACAAAAAAAAAAACAGGCAACGGCTCCTTGAAACAACCTGGACCTTTTTAGATTGGCAGTTTTGGATTTGTTGGGTTTTTTTTTCCACATTTGATTTGATGCGGTTAGGAGATAGTAAGAGAATTGGGCCACCACCTGCCCAAGAGACTGGCAGATGTCTGGGCTTGGCCCTCAGAGTTCATTTGCCTCTACTCCAGGCGTAGCTGAGGTTTTTGAGTTCCCTTTCGAATAGAGGAAGGAAATTATATTTAGCCCAGTCTCAGTCCCCAGCCTACATATCCAATTACTCAGAGAGATTCCAATGGAATCCAATGGAAGTGGAAGAGATTCCACTTCTCTTCACACCTACGTAGAGGAGGCTTTTGTATCTTCTGTCCTCCTATTGAGAGATGTTTAGCAGTACACTGTCGTTGGTGTGCCATAAAGGCCTTTCTAGGTTCTGATTTCCCATATTTTTGTGGCCTTTGGATGGGGTCACCTGCACAATAATAATAATAATGATTGTATTTGTTAAATGCTTACTATGTGCAAAGCACTGTTCTGAGCGCTGGGGGAATACAAGGTGATCAGGTGATCACAGTCTTTTAGACTGTGAGCCCACTGTTGGGTAGGGACTGTCTCTATATGTTGCCAATTTGTACTTCCCAAGCGCTTAGTACAGTGCTCTGCACATAGTAAGCGCTCAATAAATGCGATTGATGATGATGATCAGGTTGTCCCACGTGGGGTTTACAGCCTTAATCCCCATTTTACAGATGAGGGAACTGAGGCACAGAGGAGTTAAGTGACTTGCCCAGCTGACAATTGGTGGAGCTGGGATTTGAACCCATGACCTCTGACTCCAAAGCCCGTGCTCTTACCACTGAGCCACACTGCTTCTCAATAGTATTTGTTGAGTGCCTATTGTGTGCAAGGCACTAAACTAGGCACTGGGGAAGAGAACAATAGAGGATAAATTAGACACGGTCCCCGGCCCGCTCGGGGACTCATGTTTCTGAAGTTATTCATTCAGTCAGTCAGTCGTATTTATTGAGCGCTTACTGTGTGCACAGCACTGTACTAAGCGCTTGGGAAGTACAAGTCAGCAACATATAGAGATGGTCCCTACCCAATAACGGGCTCACAGTCTAGAAGGGGGAGACAGACAACAAAACATGTAGACAGGTGTCAAAATCGTCAGAATAGAATTAAACCTATATGCACATTAACAAAATAAATAGAATAGTAAATATGGACAAGTAAAATAGAGTAATAAATCTGTACAAATATATATATACAAGTGCTGTGGGAGAGGGTAAGGAGGTAGGGTGGGGGGGATGGGGAGGAGGAGAGGAAAAAGGGGGCTCAGTCTGGGAAGGCCTCCTGGAGGAGGTGAACTCTCAGTAGGGCTTTGAAGGGAAGAAGAGTGCTGGCTTGGTGGATGTGTGGAGGGAGGACATTCCAGGCCAGGGGAAGGATGTGGGCTGGGGGACAACGGTGGGACAAGCGAGAACGAGGTACAGTGAGGAGGTTAGTGGCAGAGGAGCGGAGGGTGCGGGCTGAAATGTTAGTTCCATTTCAGTCCTCTCAACAAAGCCCGAAATTCCCATGTACCTTTTCACATGACTCTTGGCAAAGATATATGGTGCGTGTTCCTAACATGGTTGCCCGTGAGAGAAAGGTGAAGTGATTGGGTAAGTGGGGTGGGGGGGAAGGAAATCAGTGCCTTCTACAGCTACATCCCACCCCTTGCTGAATGTGCTGCCAGACAACTTGAAAAAATTAAGGCAGGGAAAGGCAGAAGCCCAAAACACTGCTGCTCCAGCTCTCTGGATCCTCCCTCTCTCCTGGGTTGACTGGAATGCACCACCCTAAGAAGGAACAGGAGAACACAGAGACTCTGAGATCAGTCTCTGGCCAATAACCTTGCTGGTTGGCCTGGAGGATTTTAAAACACCAATCTCAGGTTCACAGCTTTGGTGGGTGTCACCCCCCAGTCCATCATTTTTTTTTTAAATGGAATTTTTAAGCGCTTATTATATGGCAGGCAATGTACTAAGCACTGGGTAAGATACAAGATAATCAGGTTGGACACAGTCCAGGTCCCACATGGGACTCACAGTCTTAATTCCCATTTTACAGATGAGTTAACTGAGGCACAGATAAACTTGCCCAAGGTCACAGAGCAGGATAAGTGGCAGAGTCAGGATTAGAACCCAGGTCCCAGCCTGTGTTCTTCCATTAGGCTTCGCTGCTTCTCATCTCTCCCCATTCTTCCCTCTCTAGTTCTAGGTTGGTCTAGCCTTGTCTTGTGTATTCCCACTGTCAGAAAACCTAGTGACCCAAATTGAAATGAATTAAGAAGAAAGAAAAATTATGTTAATATTTTAGGCTTCGTGGCTCAGTGGAAAGAGCCCGGGCTTTGGAGTCAGAGGTCATGGGTTCAAATCCCGGCTCCGCCGATTGTCAGCTGTGTGACTTTGGGCAAGTCACTTAACTTCTCTGTGCCTCAGTTCCCTCATCTGTAAAATGGGAATTAAGACTGTGAGCCCCCCGTGGGGCAACCTGATTACCTTGTAACCTCCCCAGTGCTTAGAACAGTGCTTTGCACATAGTAAGCACTTAATAAATGCCATCATTATTATTATTATTTAGGCACAGTCCCAAGTTGCCCGGCACTGTTGTTTCCTGAACCTAAAGGAGAATTTAAATGGGTATGGAGAGTAAATTGCACGAGGCACCTAAGGGTTATATGTTTTATCACAGAAAGGTGTGCTGAAAATGTCAGGCTCAAGAAGGGTTTGCATATGTTCAAGGATGAGGGGCCTGAAGTGGTTACTAGAGAGGAAAATCACGGATGGAAAGAGAATGGTTTCAAGATTTTAGGTGGTACATTCTAATCCTGAGGATGGATGTCAATTGAATGAATGAATGAATGTCAAGGAGCACTTTATCCTCCACAATGTTTCTACTGTCATCACTGATGATGATAATAATAATAATAGTAGTAGTATTAATTGCTTTCTCTGAACCAAGTACCACACCAAGTGCTGGGGTAGATTCAACGAAATCAAGTCAGACAGAGTCCCTGACCCACATGGAGTTTCTGGTCTAAGCTGGAGGGAGAACAAGTATTGAATCCCCATTTTACAGATGTAGAAACTGAGGCACAGTGAGTGGTTTGCCCAAGGTCACACAGCAGGCAAGTGGCGGGGCTAAGATTAGAACCCAGGTCCTCTGACTCCCAGGGTCATACTCTTTCCACGGAGAAGCGCTTCTCACTAACAAAGGTTGACAGAAGCTGTACCAGACAATAAGAAGTCTGGTCAATCAATTTAAGCCATTTAAACACATTTGTAAAGTAGGGAATGCCCACCTTCATGCAGAATCAGAGATTATGAAGAAAGGGCCCCTTAGCTAGGAGAGTTTCCGCCTAGGTCTTCTAGCATTTCATCAAACCTGGTTTTAAAAGCCCTCAAGCCAGCTGCTCTATCAGAATATAAAATTGTCTCAAGGGAAGGGGTTTCCCCACGGTGTTGGTTTAGCTCCAAGTTTTCTAAAGAGATTACAATACCCCATCCTCCGTGATTATGACTTGCCACAATCAAGGGCGATAATATTTAATCTTGATAATGTATCATGAACCACTTCTCCTGTGCTGGGGTAAGCTGCCTGAGGCTCTTTACTGAGTGTCTTTGAGCTTAGATACTTCATGGTGAAACAGAAATGAGAAGCAGCGTGGCCTAGTAGAAATCACGGGCCTGAAAGTCGGGGGATCTGGGTTCTAGTCGCAGCTCCGCACTTGTCTGGTCTGTGACCTCAGGTAAGTCACTTAACTGCTTCATGCCTCGGTTTCCTCAGCTGTAGAATGAGGATGGAAAACTGTTCTCCCTCCTAGACTTTGAGCCCCATGTTGGGACAGGGACTGTGTCCCACCTATTTATCTTGTATATCCCCCCCAGTGTGTAGTACAGTGCTTCACAACTACCACAATTATTATTATGTACCCCTCTTCACACACCTCTCATCCCCTCAGCCCAATTCCATTTCAGATCCCTTTGCATTTAGAAATAGAAAGCCTCTGCCTCCCTTATGATCCTTAGTCGAAATCCAGAGGCTTTCCAGAGGGAGGGAGACTGCTGAGCCAAGAATACATGTAAGGGCTCCTGGGGAAAACATCTTTTTCTTTTCTTTTAAATGGTATTTAAGTGCTTACTATGTGCCAGACACTGCTAAGCGCTGGGGTAAGTGCAAGCTAATCAGGTTTGACAGTCAATGCCCCACACGGGGCTCACAGTCTTAGTCCCCATTTTACAGATGAGTTAACTGAGGCACAGAGAAGTTAAGAGACTTGCCCAAGGTCACAAAGCAGGCAAGTGGTGGAGGCAGGATTAGAACCCAGTTGCTTCTGACTCACAGGCCTGTGGTCTATCCATTCGGCCACCCTACTTCTGTTGCAGAGAAAGCACAGCCTAATACGAAGAACATCGATCTGGGAGTTAGGAGGCTTGGGTTCTGGCCTTGGTTTAGCTACCTGACGGCAATGTGGCTTCAATCAATCAATCAATCAATCAATTGTATTTATTGAGCACTTACTGCGTGCAGAGCACTGTACTAAGCGCTTGGGAAGTACAAGTTGGCAACATGTAGAGACGGTCCCTACCCAACAGTGGGCTCACAGTCTAGAAGGGGGAGACAGAGAACAAAACCAAACATATTAACAAAATAAAATAAATAGAATAGATATGTACAAGTAAAATAAATAAATAAATGGAGTAATAAATATGTACAAACATATATACATATATACAGGTGCTGTGGGGGAAGGGAAGGAGGTAAGATGAGGGGGATGGAGAGGGGAACGCGTGACCTTGGGCAAGTCACTTCTTCTCTGAGCCTCAGTTACCTCATCTGTAAAATGGGGATGATTACTGTGAGCCCCACGTGGGACAACCTCATCACCTTGTATCCCCCCCCCAGCTCTTAGAACAGGCTTCAGGCAAGTCTCTTAGTCTCTTGGTACCAGTCTTCTCTTCTGTAAAGTGGAGATAATGTTTCTGCTGGCCTTTTTCCTTACAGGGATGTTAGGAGGGTAAAATGAGATGATTGATGGGCAAGTTTGGGGGACAAATAAAATAATAATAATAATGATGGCATTTAATAAGTGCTTACTATGCACCAAGCACTGTTCCAAGCGCTGGGGAGGTTACCTATGCAAATTGAAGGTTGTAGTAGTGTAGTAGTAATAGTGTATCTTTCAGCAGGGGCTAGTAGAAAGAGCACGGCCCTGAGAATCAGAGAACTTGGATTCTAATTCTGCTCTGCCACTTACCTACTGTGTGACTTTGGGCAAGTAACTTTGCTTTTCCATGCCTCAGTTACCTCATCCGTAAAATGGGGGTTAAACCCTATTCCCTTCTACTTAAACTGTGAGGCAGGGACTGTGTTCAACCTAATTTGTGTCCACCCTAGCGCTTAGTTCAGGGCTTGACATTTAGTAAGTGCTCGGCAAGTACCCACATTATTATTATTCCAGGGAGAAAATGAAAAATGATCTCAATGAGAAATGATCTCAATTCCTAAGTGACTCTAAACCCTCGATTTCCTTTTTCCTAACATCATCCCTCCCTTGTATGTCTAGGAATAAGTCCTATCTAATAATAATAATGATGGCATTTATTAAGCGCTTACTATCAATCAATCAATCAATCGTATTTATTGAGCGCTTACTGTGTGCAGAGCACTGTACTAAGCACTTGGGAAGTACAACCTGGCAACAGATAGAGACAGTCCCTACCTAACAGTGGGCTCACAGTCTAGAAGGGGGAGACAGAGAACAAAATCATACTAACGAAATAAAATAAATAGAATAGATAGGTACAAGTAAAATAAATAAATAAATAGAGTAATAAATATGTACAAACATATACATATATACAGGTGCTGTGGGGAAGGGAAGGAGGTAAGATGGGGGGGATGGAGAGGGGAATGAGGGGGAGAGGAAGGAAGGGGCTCAGTCTGGGAAGGCCTCCTGGAGGAGGTGAGCTCTCAGTAGGGCTTTGAAGGGAGGAAGAGAGCTAGCTTGGTGGATGGGCAGAGGGAGGGCATTCCAGGCCCGGGGGAGGACGTGGGCTGGGGGTTGATGGCGGGACAGGCGAGAACGAGGCCTAACGGTGAGGAGATTAGTGGCAGAGGAGTGGAGGGTGCGGGCTGGGCTGGAGAAGGAGAGAAGGGAGGGGAGGTAGGAGGGGGCGAGGGGATGGACAGCCTGGAAGCCCAGGGTGAGGAGTCTCTGCCTGATGCGCAGATTGATTGGTAGCCACTGGAGATTTTTGAGGCAGGGAGTAACATGCCCAGAGCGTTTCTGGACAAAGACAATCCGGGCAGCAGCATGAAGTATGGATTGAAGTGGAGAGAGACACGAGGATGGGAGATCAGAGAGAAGGCTGATGCAGTAGTCCAGACGGGATAGGATGAGAGCTTGAACGAGCAGGGTAGCTGTTTGGATGAAGAGGAAAGGGTGGATCTTGAGAGCTCACCTCCTCCAGGAGGCCTTCCCAGACTGAGCCCCTTCCTTCCTCTCCCCCTCATCCCCCTCTCCATCCCCCCATCTTACCTCCTTCCCTTCCCCACAGCACCTGTATATATGTATATATGTTTGTACATATTTATTACTCTATTTTAGTTGTACATATCTATTTATTTTATTTTGTTAGTATGTTTGGTTTTGTTCTCTGTCTCCCCCTTTTAGACTGTGAGCCCACTGTTGGGTAGGGACTGTCTCTATGTGTTGCAAACTTGTACTTCCCAAGCGCTTAGTACAGTGCTCTGCACACAGTAAGCGCTCAATAAATACGATTGATGATGATGATGATGATGATCTTGGCAATGTTGCGGAGCTGAGACCGGCAGGTTTTGGTGACGGCTTGGATGTGAGGGGTGAATGAGAGAGTGGAGTCGAGGATGACACCAAGGTTGTGAGCTTGTGAGACGGGAAGGATGGTAGTGCCGTCAACAGAGATGGGAAAGTCAGGGAGAGGGCAGGGTTTGGGAGGGAAGACAAGGAGTTCAGTCTTGGACATGTTGAGTTTTAGGTGGGCGGCAGACATCCAGATGGAGATGTCCTGAAAGCAGGAGGAGATGCGAGCGTGGAGGGAGGGGGAGAGAGCAGGGGCAGAGATGTAGATCTGGGTGTCATCAGCATAGAGATGATAGTTGAAGCCGTGGGAGCGAATGGGGTCACCAAGGGAGTGAGTGTAGATTGAGAACAGAAGGGGACCAAGCACTGAACCTTGGGGAACCCCCACCGTAAGGGGATGGGAGGGGGAGGAGGAGCCTGCAAAAGAGACTGAGAATGAACGACCGGAGAGATAAGAGGAGAACCAGGAGAGGACGGAGTCTGTGAAGCCAAGGTCGGATAGCGTGTTGAGGAGAAGGGGGTGGTCCACAGTGTCGAAGGCAGCTGAGAGGTCGAGGAGGATTAGGATAGAGTATGAGCTTACTATGTGCAAAGCACTGTTCTAAGCACTGGGGAGGTTACAAGGTGTTCAGGTTGTCCCACAGGGGGCTTACAGTCAATCTCCATTTTACAGATGAGGTAACTGAGGCACAGGGAACCTGACTTGCCCACAGTCACACAGCTGACAAGTGGTGGAGCCGGGATTTGAACCCATGACCTCTGACTCCAAAGCCCATGCTCTTTCCACTGAGCCACACTGCTTCTCGTCCTCTGTACTATCTCTAGTACAGAGTATGCCTGCAAGGTTGAGAAAATAGATCAACAAATTCAAGCTCTCTGGCATGTAACATAAACAGTGACTCGGCCAACAGAGGTCAGAGAAGGGTCCCCTACGGCAATAATGCAATTTGCCTGAATTGTTGTGACCTAATGTGGAGCTGGAACAAGTTGAAAGGGAGATGGCTGTCTGTATTTGCTATTTCAGCTGAGGAAGATTGCTCTTTTCTCCCACTCCTGTCAAGTCTAAGTAAATAGGAAGAAAAGCCTCACCCAGAAATGGATATCTTGGGCTACACGGGGGCTAAATCCTGACCGTAGCTGCCCGGTCTACAGTGACAGGACCGGTAAAACACTACTGAAACAGCTTAGCTGCCAGGGAAGAGATGTAACCTAACCTTTGTGCGTCTCTCAAAAACAGGGCTCTCTGCCACCCGTGCCGGGCATCTGACCCCTCCGCCTCGTGAATATCCCCCTAAATGGAAAGGAAGCGTGCAGTAGCTTGCCCCTTCCTGGTGACCTGGCTCCCAAAGTGTCAGTCACAACCAGAGGGGATGTGTGTGGGCTGGCAAGCTTGAACAATTCTTGGATAAGTGTGACACCTAGTAAAGCTAGGCACGGGGCCATTACTGGATCAGACCAGGAGTCCACCCGGCCCAGCCTCTGTCTCCAGCAGTAGTTACAGGGTGAGTGGAGGAAAAGTTGGAGAGCTGCCCTTCTGGACGTCCACCCTAAGTGATTAGGGACAATCTAACAACACGAACTTTCCCTCCAGTAAACCATTAGTGGTTCCTCATTCGTGAATCGATCCAAATCCCTCTTGAACCTGCTGCTGTTTTCAGCCTGCCCTTCATCCTGGAATAATGAGCTCCATGATTACCCACCGGATGAAAATAGTCGTCTTTTTCTGCTTTTTGACCTAGGAAGTTCAGTGGTTTCCCCTTTATCCAATGAATCATATTTATTGAGCACTTACTGCATAGAGCACTGTACTAAGCACTTGAGAAGGTGCAATAGAACAGAGTTGATAGACCTGTTCCCCACCTACAATGAGGTTACAGTCTAGACTAGTAGTCTTTAGGAGAAGCATGGAGCAGTAGATAGAGGATGGGCCTGGGAACCAAAAGGTCCTGGGTTCTAATCCCAGCTCAACCACTTATCTGCTGTGTGGCCTTAGGCAAGCCACTTCACTTCTCTGTGCCTCAGTCACCTCTTCTGTAAAATGGGGATGAAGACTGTGAGCCCTTTGTGGGACTGGGACTGTGTCCAACTTGTTTCGCTTGTATCCATCCCAGCTGTTAGTACAATGCATGGCACATAGTAAGTGCTTAACTAATACCATAATTTTTATTAGTAGCAGTCTACAGTTCTATCCTTCAACTTACCTGCAACAAGCTTAAACTCTTTGAGACTTTTTCATGGGGGATGGATTACAGCCTAGTTCAGGATAAATTTGGGAGAAGCTGAGAAATTCGTAAGATAAAGTTTTGGCTGCGCTTTTCGAATTGTAAATGGTATGAGAAACTGAAGGTTCCTCATTATTTTGTCAGTCCACAATCCTTCCCCAACATTCTCTCTGGAAGGTGAGAATGAATGAATGAATGAAATGAAAATGATTTTGAGAATTCAAGAAAAGAGTTTTCTCATAATCTGTTTCATAATACCCTTGGGTGAGAATCTTTTCACTTCCCATGCCAAAAAAAAAAACACATTACAGAAGACAACTGTGGCCTTGGGCAAAACTGTGAGCCTACTGTTGGGTAGGGACTGTCTCTATATGTTGCCAACTTGTACTTCCCAAGCGCTTAGTACAGTGCTCTGCACACAGTAAGTGCTCAATAAATACGATTGATTGATTGGGAGCCAGGATACCCAGGTTCTAATCCCAGCTTTGGCACTGTTCTGCTGTGTGACCTTGGAAAAGTAATTTAAGTTCTCTATGCCTCAGTTTCCTTATCTGTAGAATGGGGATAAAATACCTCTTCCTCTGTGAGCCCCTTAAGGGACAAGGAACGTGTCCCACCTGATTATTTTGTATCGACCTCGTCTCATATATTAAGCACTTAATAAATATCACTGTTAGCTCACTGTGGGCAGGAAATGTGTGTTTATTATTATATTGTACTCTCCCAAGTGCTTAGTACAGTGCGTTGCACACAGTAAGCGCTCAGTAAGTATGGTTGAATGAAAGTTCGTATTATTCTGATGAGACAGGCCCTCAACTTATAGGTGTATTGAGGTCGTTTTTGCTCCGAAAATCAAATATCCAGGGCTTGATGACCTTAAAGCAATGCTCTACGCTTCCTGTCGCTTTGAAAGCAGAGCATTTTCCAACCTGGTGAAATCATTAGGTGGCTCAATTACTTAGTAAAATTGCTGTCAAATCCCCAACCTCTAAAGGACAAATTAATGTAATTTTCGGAACAATTGGGAAGCTGAAGCTTCATCAGAAAATGACCCCCAAATCCCCACTCGTGGAAAGCTTTTCATTTTCATAAAATTATAGGGCTGGTAAGAGACTGAGAAAGGTCACCCGTTTCCCTAAAACCAGTGGGACAGACGAGCCCTCTTGTTTGTCTGTGGAGAAGGTGATTCCACAAGCACCTTCTACAGCCTATTCCAGTTTACATCCTCACAGCCTCAAGAAGATCGTTCTTTGTCTCTAACCTACTGATTCCCTTACGCAGCAGCTGAAGGTAATTTCCTCTTGCTGTTCTCACTGGAAATAGAGACTAGCCACCATCCTTTGCATGATTGTGGGCCTCAAGCTTCCCCCATGATCACTGTCGTGACTCAAATAGGGCCTATTATAGACAAGCAGTAAGTAGGATTGGGGATAATTCCTTTTTTTGTGGATTGCTTAGGTTATAATAGAAAAGACTAAACCCCAGGGTCTCTGTAGAAGTTTACCATTAATAGACCTTAAAAATATCCCTGTAGGCCTAAGGCAAACGCTGTTTTCATCAATGACTCTTTCTCTTTCAGGGATTATGTGAAAAACAACATTTGCTTTATGAGTCATCGAAGAGGGAAGTTAGTGCCAACCGAGCTTCAAAAGAGCCACCAAGACAAGTTTTTAGAGTGTAAAAGGCTGTGTAGAAGAGGAAGCCAAGGCAGTCTTCCCAAGAAACCTGATGGCCCCAGTCTGGGATGATGACGTGACACACGAACCCTCAGTACTGCCTCTTGTTCCACCATATGTTTGATATGCTCTTAGTTTCCTATCAGAAGCATGAAGCGAATGATTTAGGATGGCCTTGGTATTCTGTATTTATCAGGAATGGTTTAAAATACTGTCCATCCAATTCTCCTTGCTTCACTCCCCCCACCAAAAACAAACAAAAAAACCCCCTGCCATTTCACCAGGCTAGGTGAGGGGATAATGGATCGGAGCCAAATAATGATGTCCTGCAAATTGGATTTTGACAGCCTTAGGAAGGACGGAATGGTTCACATAGCAACCTGCAAATGAAACTGTCGATTTCTTGCTATTCTGTGAGAGCGCATAAAGATGTGGGTAATGGATTTATTGCACAAATGCTGCAGTGAGGGCAGTTTGAAGACTACTTTCCACTTTTGCTCTTCTTACCCAATATGGAGTGAGTCTTGGTAAAGGAGAACATATTGTCGAGAAAACCCAGAATTCTTACACTGTGTCAGTCTGGAACAGCAGCCCTCCTTTGATGGCTGGCGCTCGTTTTTTAGTTCCTCCTTTCTGAGCAGTTCATTAATGTAAGATCCCTAAGTGCTGCATTTTAAAACTCAAAAACCAGTTTCTTGGGAAATTCTGTTTAGAAACCAAATAACCGTGTGCAACTCTGTGTGAGTAACCCTGCTGTTTCCACATCCCACAGGCTTATTAGACCATGAGGATTAAAATGCCAAGGTGCATAGAGGACAGAACAAGCCTGCGGTAATGGAGGAAACTACGTAAGCAGAACGTTCCCCTCCTTGTCACAAATGAAGCGAAATACTTGGTGAACTTGAAAAAGGTGGGACCATTTAACAGTCCTTGGACTATTTAGCTCTGTTTCTGAAATGATAAATTTTGTTTCAATATGAGCTTTAGAAAGTGTCTCCCCACCAACAAGGCTTTTCAGTCAAGAGGTGCACTAGTCACTCCAAGCCGAAGAAAGACTTCTGTGTAAAACCTAGCAGGCTTCAGGAATCTCACTACCTCAGGCTATGACTCTCTAAGCCCCGGCTACAGCTTACCTCCAGACTGTGTGGATTTGTGACAGTGGAAAGAACCTCCAGAGTTTTGATCCAAACCGCTAAATTGGTCCAAACCACATGAAACAGAGAAAACCATCAGAAAAGGAGAGAGGAGAGGGAGGGGAAGAGAGAGTGAATGAGCGTGAGATATTTTTTCGTGCGTGTGGTGTCTGAGATAGACGTTTCCTTCCACTACTCTCTTGGAGCTTGTTAAATTTTAATTCCACCGAAGGGGGAAAGATAAGGTTGAAACTGATTCAAAAGAAAATCAAAACTACCATTAGGACCACTGAAATGATTACAGGATCTTACATGTCAACCAGCAACTTTGGGGCTACTGTTTTTTTTCCTCTGGTATAATGCTAATCCTAAAGGTGGCATGGGAAACTACTAGGGAGCTAGTTTTGATTTAAATATTAGAAATATGGCTGACATTGTATCATCCCTTCCTACTAATGCAGGAAAATGAAGCTCGTCTCTAGACGGTAAGCTCGTTGGGGGCAGGGAATGTGTCTGTTTATTGTTATATTGTACTCAAGTGCTTAGTATAGTGCTCTGTACCCAGTAAGCACTCAATAAATACGACTGAATGAATGAAAATCACAGTAGAAGGCCTATGGCCTCAGACTGTTTCACAACAAAATTACCCACCAGAAGAGGGACTAGAAAATCCACTGAAATGGAAATTCTATTCCTTCACCATGCAGAGGGAGGACACTGGGATCCTGCATGTTTTATAGACATGGTATATACGATGTAAAAGTTAGAGATTGCCTTGCTTGGCCCATACTTTTTAAAAGATATAAATTTGGAGTAAGGTTAATGTACACCGGGACACAGATTATGGAGGTGGTGGGTAGGGAGATGTTATAGGCATACAATTAATATCTGTAATAAATGGCTGTTAGCTCAGAAATCAGTCTCCCATCCTGTGTAATCTCTATGCTCAGGATACTTGTTACCTCCTAGGAAATTCATAAACTGACATTCGGCTAGACTAACTCTTTTCAAATACTCCTGTGTCTACTGTAGTAAATTATTGATTGATTTACTGATCTATTGTTTGGTATTTTGTTATCCCACATCTTAAGAACGCTATCCTTTCACCTTTTCCACTGTTCTTCTAGACATGGAAGTTAGATTTGTTCATTCATTCATTCAATCGTATTTATTGAGCGCTTACTGTGTGCAGAGCACTGTACTTAAGCGCTTGGGAAGTACAAGTTTGCAACATATAGAGACGGTATCTACCCAACAGCGGGCTCACAGTCTTATTTGTTGTAATGTGATTTCAAACTAGGTACTACACTGGCTAATAGGATCTCCCAGATGTTTTTCAAAATATAAGTGGGTGCTTCTCACGAAGGTGCGTGTGTGAATTTACATTAACTAGAGCAGACCTTTTTGTGGCTAAGCATGTAGTGGGGGGAGAAATGAAGCTATTTTCTTCATGTTTATCTAATCTCTCACTTTCCTATCTGTTGGCCAAACCCCGTGTTTGACCTGCTCAGGTTCTTCCACCGGAGCCCTACACGAACTGGGCCTGGCTTGCGTTTCCAGGACCGATGGGCCTTTGGGCCAGACTCAGCTTGGGGCAGCAGAAGGAAATGAGGATAGGAAGTGGGTGTGTTTTGGTTGTCCCTAAGAGCCGCTGCAACTTCTAGTTCATCAACCTGGAACAAGCACGCGTGTGTGGTCCTATGGTGAGGCTATTTGTGGATGGTTTGGCCGAGCTAGATGCAGCTAGTCGGGGTTGCTTAGGAGGGGGCCCCGTGATTTTGGCAATTGCAGTTGTCTTGTCCCACGTGCTGGACAGGCATGATACCTGTCTCTCGTTTTCAGATAAACTCTGCTGACAAAACTCTAGGCTACCTGACCTTTTAAATCGCCACCGCGAGATATTCTGGTTTCGCCACTCCTCTAGAATAGTGTATTTTGGTATACAGTTTGGTTTTCTAATGGCTTAAGGAATAATGCATCGTTGGACTGAGTAGCCTAGCTTCCTCAAGTCCTATTAATTTATTTTATTGAAATTAACATTCATGTAAGTGCTGAGTATCAGGTGGCCACGTTAACATTAAAATGTGTATTCTCAAACAGCAGTACAGGACCTGCGATACCTTTTTCACCCTGCTGTATTCAGAAGGAAACATACAAGTGAAGCACATTACAAATAGCAAAGCGGAAATGAGCTGACAGCCTGATTCACAATCATCCTCGTGTGTCAGGTCCATCGGAAAGATCTTTATTTTAAAACCAACTGTGCTCCTGTGCATTTTTAGGAAGGGGGTGGGAGGGGAGAGCTTGTGGGGAAGAGGAGACAGAGGAAAAGTGAAACACTGCAGTTCATATAGCCTCGTGCAACTAATCTGAAGAAGTTAAGCCTTCCAACAATACAGTGCACAGAGAGGGTTTCAGTGGAGCGCTACTGGATGGCCAACGAAGTGAGTTATTTTGATTATTTTTCACGTTTCATTACATATTAATCATCTTGCCTTATTGGAAGACTAAGTTGTACACTGTCCATTGAGCTCAGAGCTAACCTAACTTCTTCTTTACACACAACTGGTATGGTGTAAGGTACGAACATTACTACTACTACTACTACTACTACTACTACTACTACTACTACTAGACTCCATTCCATTGCTCAGGGATGTAGCCAGAAGGACAACAGGTCACAGATGCATATTTATTATAACTTGAAAGGGTAGCATTTTCACTTGACTGTATTAAGTTGCCATCAGTGCTCTGGCTCCATGAAGAAAGATGCAGCGAGGGGGAAAGACATGTCTCACTAAATGGCTTTCGAGTCCAAGCTGAACCCCATTAAAACTGCCCAACAGAGCCAAGCTCAGAGGCCGGCAGGCAATTTGTGAGTACAACACAACTTTATCAATCATTTACCATGCTTGAGGAAGAGAGTGTTTGGCCCTGGCCTAGGATAACTGACCCAAGGAACTGCTTTCTTTCAGTTGAGGCTAATCGACCTCCAAGGTAACACACGTAAATGACGGCCGCAACTCAACTCTGATGCTCTGTCCCAGCCGGCCCGTAGGTAACAACCTTCCCGGCGAAAACTTGTTTTTCTTGACATTCAAAGGGATTTAACATTCTCTAGCATATTTTTTAAAAAGTCAACAACGTAAGCCATTATGTTTTACATATCTATAAAGCTCTACACTATTACCTACAGTTTATATACATTTTTTTAAAATTTCCAAGAGCAAGAAAGTTTCTATTTAACATTTGGTAACACCGCATTAAGAACATACTGTACACAAGTGGCATATATACAAAATACACTTCAAATGGAAGCCAAAAACACTTCAGCAAAAGACTTAATTTGCATAGTTAAAAAAATGAACTTTGAATAATACAATTTCAGGTAATAGAAAAGGGAGAAGAAAGGTAATAGAACAGGTATGAAGAGGGAATATTTTTGAAACCTTTATTTGTGCACATTCATCAATTGAAAAAGATAACGTTTACAGCTTCTTTGGTGCCCATATTCAGCTTACAAAAATGTAAAAGGCTATTCACAAATAAAACACATTAGCTCAAACTGAAAAAAAAAAAAATGTTTGAAGGGTAGTGCACACCCTGACAGCTCTGCTTAATAGGACACAAGAATTACTGCGAAAATAAATAGAATGTCCTTTGTAAAAGCAGCAATTTCATGTCTTTGTAAACGTCTCTCTTTCTACTACAGCACTGTTCCAAATCAAACCCAAAGGGACTGGCACTTACAGTGGGGCTATGAACAAATAAGAGTCTGTTTCCTCGTTGGTCCTGCTTTCCTTTTGCTTTGAGTCCAATGTGCAGCAGTTTTTAAAAGGTGCTCAGTTAGGAAGCCTAACCAATGAAGTGGTGAATCTTAAAAAAATTTACTTTCTGCTCTCGAACACGAAGGGGTAGAGCTGTTCCACAGCCGTAGCAACAGCCTTTACGCTTGGCCCTAAGACACGAAAGGGGGAAGAAAACAACATGGGGAAAAGTAAGCGTTTCCAAATACTTCGACAAAGCTCTCTACATTTTGTAAGTTAAGTGCGCGTTTTATCATACACAAATGGGAGGCACAGTTGCAGGATACATAACCCTGCGTCACACGTAAATACCCCTGGCTACCCAAAATGCAGCAACACTGGTGAGAACGAGCAGTGAGATGCCTCACCCACGGGATCCCCTGCATCTTCAAGAGAGAAAAAATAATGAAAAGACTCCTACCCGCTTGAGAACCTCTGATTAATATTGTGTGGGTTATGGTAACGGTTAACATTAAGCATCGTGGAGCGGATTAACCTGGCCAATAAGTTTCAAACGCAAGGTGAGACAGCCCAGATTCTGACTATTCCGGGTATCCTCAAAGTAAGCATTGGGCTGTAACAACCCCAGGGCTACTTGGCAAAGTACTGGGTGCAGAAAAAAGGGTCAGTATGCGCCTTGGGAACGAATTACCCCGCTGGGTAACCCATGGACCCAGCGAACCACGTTTCCCCACGACTCACTGAGTATGCCTGCTGGAAACGAGTGGGGACGGGCCTGCTGGCAGTACAGGTCAACCACCAAGTCTCTGGCCTATGCGATTTTATAACATTCATTCATTCATTCATTCAATCGCATTTATTAAGCGCTGACTGAGTGCAGAGCACCGTACTAAGCGCTTGGGAAGTACAAGTTGGCAACACATAGAGACGGTCCCTACCCAACAGCGGGCTCACAGTCTAGAAGGGGGAGACAGACAACAAAACATATTAACAAAATAAAATAAATATGTACAAATAAAGTAGAGTAACAAATACGTACAAACATATATACATGTGCTGTGGGGAGGGGAAGGAGGTAAGGCAGGGAGGAGGGGGAGGAGGCGGAGAGGAAGGAGTCAGTCACAACAGGTCACCAATAATAATAACAATAATGGCATTTATTAAGCGCTTACTAACAGGCATCGTTTCCATGCTTTTGCTGCTTATGTTTAAAAGTTTGGTTCAAAAATGAAATTTTTAAATAAGAGCTTGTGAGTACCTATATACCATCAGGCGTAGTGATTATTCGAGTAGAAGGGCATAATATCAGCTATCAGAGGGCAGAATCCTATAAAATACATGTCAATTACATAGTGATAAAATTTGCAGCTGGATTCACTACTGCTCATCCATAGGCTGGCAACAAAGTCTCTCTGCAGACACATATTTCGGCTGGTTGACACAAAAAAAGGCACATTATTTTTAACCTTCGGTGGAACAATTTCGCGAGAAGCTTTTACAAACACAAAGTGCCATTATTATAACTTTAAAAGCGCTTTAGCCTGGGGTTAAAAGATTCAATCATTTCTCCAAAGTGCTGCTTCTGGGTCAAAAATGAAATCCTTCCAAATTGTAGAGCTTTTAAGAAATAATTTCAAGAAGTCAACAGCCCATGTCTGCCTGGTTCCAAATTTATTTTGAAAATTGTTTTCATAGTGAAACTTTCCCTTTTAGCCCACAACTGTTCAAAGCTAACCTAGCCACTATGCCACGCTGCTTCTCGACATTTGTTCAACACGCACACTGTGCAGAATATCAAACTGTCTTTGGGAAAAAGGGACCGTGATCGGCCCAGGCTGAGGTTGACCAGCCAGTCAGTGGTATTTGAGTGCTTACTATGTGTAGAGCACTGTACTGAGTGCTTGGGAGAGTACAGTATGTAGATGTGTATGTATCTTTCCCCCTCCCCATCCCCTCAGCCCTACCTCCTTCCCCTCCCCACAGCACCTGTATATATGTTTGTACAGATTTATTACTCTATTTATTTTACTTGTACATATTTACTATTCTACTTATTGTGTTAATGATGTGTATCTAGCTTTACTTCTATTTATTCTGATGACTTGACACCTGTCCACATGTTTTGTTTTGTTGTCTGTCTCCCCTTTCTAGACTGTGAGCACATTGCTGGGTAGGGACCGTCTCTATATGTTGCCGACTTGTACTTCCCAAGCACTTAGTACAGTGCTCTGCACACAGTAAGTGCTCAATAAATATGATTGAATGACAAGCTCACAATAGTAAAGCCCTAGACATATAAATCAACCAGTCAATTGTACTTATTGAGTGCTTACTGTGTGCAAAGTACTGTTGGGAGAGCACAATATAACAGAGTTGGTAGACACGATCCCTACCCTACAGTCTAGAGAGGGAGACATAAATATAAATAAATTACAGAGATTTAAAAGTAAAAGTGCAAAGGCCTTAGTTGGGGCCGGTCTCTTGGAGGAGATGAGCTTTTAGTACGGATTTGAAGGTGGAGAGAGTGACCACCTGTCAGATATGAAGAGGGCGGGCATTCCAGGCCAAAGGCAGGATGTGGGCAAGAAGTCAGGGGTGCGATAGATGAGACCAAGGTACACCTAGTAGGTTAGATTTAGAGGAGCAAAAGTGTGTAGGCTGGGTTGTAGTATGAAAGCAGGGAGGTAAGGTAGGAGGGGGTAAGCTGATTGAGTGCTTTAAAGCTGGTGGCAAGGAGTTTCTGTTTGAAGCAGAGGTGGATGGGCCACCACTGGAGGTTCTTGAGGAGTGGGGAAACAAGGACTGAGCAGTTCTGTAGAAAAACGACCTGGGCAGCAGTGTGAAGCAGAGGCAGGGAGGTTGGCAAGGAGGCTGATGCAGTAATCAAGGCGGGATAGGATAAGTGTTTAGGTTAACGTGGTAGTGCTTGAATAAGATAAGTGCCTGGATGGAGAGAGGAAAGGGTACATTTTAGCGTCGCTGTGAAGGTTGAACAGGATTTGGTAGCAGATTTAAGTATGTGGATTGAATGAGAGGGATGAGCAGAGGATAAAGCCAGGTTAAGGGCTTGTGAGACAGGAGGATGGAGCTGCTGTCTACAGGTAGGGGAAAGTCGGGGGAGGACAGGGTTTGCGTTGGAAAACGCTCTCTGTTCTGTACATGTTATGTTTTGAGGTGTCAGTGAGACATCCAAGTGGAAATGTCCTGAAGGCAGAAGGAAATGTGAGACTGCAGAGGAGGAGAGAGATCTGGGCTGGAGATACAGATTGGAGAATCATCTGCATAGAGCTGGGAGTTGAAGCCGTGGGATCGTATGAGTTCAACAAGAAAGTGGTCGTAGGAGGAGAAGAGAAGGGGAACCAGACTGAGCTTTGAGAGACTCCCATAGTTAGGGGGTGGGGAGGCAGAGGAGACCGGGTGGCCAGAGATAGGTGGAGAACCAGGAGAGGACAGTGTCAGTGAAGCCAAGGTTGGGTAATGTATTATGGATGGATAATGGACATAAAGGACAGGACGTTTTGGAATCTCCTAGTTCCAGTTCTGCTTCTGAGCCCCTCGGAGGGGGGCCTCCATCAGCAGTCCCTCTCCTCTCTCACCTTTTCACACCATCCAGGTGGCTTCAAGCACGCCTCCACATTGCCTGGTGGAGGGCTGAGACTGGGTAATAGTCATAATAATAATAATAACAATAATAATAATAATAACTGGTATTTGTTAAGCACTTACTGGGTGCCAGGCACTACACTGAGCGCTGGGGTGGATACAAGCAAATTGGGTTGGACACAGTCCCTGACTCACATGGGGCTCAGTCTCAATCCTCATTTTCCATATGAAGTAACTGAGGCACAGAGAAGCGAAGGGACTTGCCTAAGGTCCCAAAGCAGATAAGTGGTGGAGCAGGGACTAGAACCCATGACCTTCTGATTCCCAGGGGGCAACATACCACACCGTTTACTGGGCAGAAGCTGTCAAGTAGGCAAATAATAATAATAATAATAATGACGGCATTTGTTAAGCGCTTACTATGTGCAAAGCACTGTTCTAAGCGCTGGGGGAATACAAGGTGATCAGGCTGTCCCACGTGGGGCTCGCAGTCTTAATCCCCATTTTACAGATGAAGGAACTGAGGCTCAGAGAAGTTAAGTGACTTGCCCAAGGTCACACAGCTGACGTGGTGGAGCCGGGATTCGAACCCATGACCTTTGACTCCAAAGCCCGGGCTCTCTCCACTGAGCCGCGCTGCTTCCAGTTCAATCAGGAGGCACTATTCAGGAGGCACTCACCCAGGAAAATACTTGATTTGCAAGCACACACCTATTGGTTTTGGAATCCTGCTATACTCGACTGCAGTAAAAATACTGATTTCATTTCAAATGCCACACATTAGCTGGCATAAAAGACAGGGCAGCAGCATTTGGGATTCAGGCAAAACCTCTAAAATGTTCTCAACCTGTCTTTAGACTTACCCCATGCAGACTTTGCTAGTTAATTGACTTCAAGTGCTTAAACAATTACCTGGCTTATAAAATAGTGTGAAGCTTAATTTCAATTTAAAGACTGTGCCAATTTATGAAGCGGCACAAAATAAACTTGAAGGACGTAAAAGGAACAGCACAGATTAAAAGAAAAATTCCACTTAAATTCATGCAACTCAAGCAAGAGCTTTTAGAATATTCTGAAAAAGCCTAACATATTAATAAACATGTATATACAATGGTGAGTGGTTGAAAAAGAGAAGTCCAAATGCTACCCTCAGAGTCAAGCTATGAAGTTCATTCTCCTAGCCTTCTAGAATAGCCTATATCACAAGATATGTTGTATATCCTTTGTAACTATCAAATAAATGAAAATCAGCCTGACCTTGGTATATTTGCAAATATGTATTGCTCACCATCTGTAATGGCCTCTAAATACAAATAACTGAAGGTAATTTATTGGAGTGATGTTAGCCAAATAGAAACAACTGTTTTCACCTGAATTATTTGGGATATTCAAAATAAAACAGTAGAAGTCGCTACCTAGGTAATTCAGTCAAAAGAGAGATTTTACCTGAATCGCTTAGAAAATTGCCTGATTTTTTCACTTTGGCTGTGGAAACTTGTACAAGAATATATAAAAATGTCTACCATGACCTCTGCTCTGCATTTTACTTCCTTTCAGGAAATACTGAGAGCTTCTCAATATTTTAATTTCTTATGTGCATTCTGCAACTGCAACAATACTAAACTAAATCAATGCCAATATATGTTGCCAACTTGTACTTCCCAAGTGCTTAGTACAGTGCTCTGCATACAGTAAGCGCTCAATAAATACGATTGATTGATTGATTGATTGATTAATGCATAACCTAGGGCTGAAAGAACCTGGTTTTCAGTTTCTTGTGGAGCTAATACTTCCGTAATAGTGTCAAGAGTTTAAATGGCATAGGAAAATGAGTTATAGCTGAGAAATGATCATAAGGATGAGATATGGAATTTGTGGCCTTATCCTAGGGAAATACAATCTAATTTGAAAAGGAGGAGCTCAAAAGTTGGAATACTTATTTGCCCACATGAAGATGACGTAGCCAATGTTAGGCAAATATACATTTAACGTTTTCCCAGAGAACATCTCTTCTCACAACTTCCCAAATTCTGAGAGTACTCTGCAAACATATTCCCTCCATTGTTGGTTTTGTATTTTAAAGGCAACATGCACAAGCACCTCATTCAAGAAGGGCATGGCTTAGCGGAAAGAGCCCGGGTTTGGGAGTCAGAGGTCGTGGGTTCTAATCCCAGCTCCACCATTTATTAGCTGTGTGACTTTGGGCAAGTCACTTCACTTCTCTGTAACTCAGTTACCTCATCTGTAAAATGGGGATTAAGACTATGAGCCCCATGTGGGACAACCTGATTACCTTGTATCTACCCCAGAGCTTAGAACACAGTGCTAGGCACATGGTACGCGCTTAACAAATACCATCATTATAGTTATTATTTATGTCCACCCAATGCCACCCTTAGTATGCATATATTTCATTCTTACCTCAGAATATTTTTCTTTGGCTATTCAATTATTTATTCAGCTAGTTCAATATTGGATCTACTTCCTGTTATATCACTGTTCTTCCTCCTGCTCCCACTATCTGTAAATAATTTTTGTATATCTGCCCACTTCATCAGACTATAAACTCATGGACGATAGTGGTTCTCCTCTAACCACTTAATACAGTAATAGTGCCCTGCCGCCACCAGACTGTGAGGTCATTCTCAGCAGGGAATGTACTTTCCCAAGGCCTTAGTACAGTGCCCTGCACACAGTAAGCACTTATTAAATACGATTGAATGAATGAATTAGTATAATGCTTCACACTCAGGAGGTGCTCAGTAAATGCCAATGAAAGAGAATTGGACACCATTTATAGAGCTGACATTTCTCATTTCTTTCTTCTTGTGATGACACACGCATTTGCCACATTCTGTGAACAGTTTCAAAACTGGGTTTGGAGATTATAAAGTACCTGTTACTGTGATACTTCCTGTTGAAAAAATCTGTAACGTAGCTCTTAGGGCTTTTATTCGGTAGCACACCGCAGGATGAAGTTCTGGTTCATAACTAAAGAACAGAAAAACCAATACTTGAGTCTATAGGTAATCCTGGTAGGCAGCTGTCTACAAAAAACAATCTCTCAAATTTACCTGGCATGAGGTCGGTTTTTCTTGGTGAATTCTGGCAATCGGATTTCAAAAGGCATATTACACACTGCCAAAACATTAACAACTCTAAAATCTGTGAATATTACCTACAAGAGAAGTACAGAATTAGAAAATACTTGATCTGAATGACTTGTTCAATGGAAGAATTATTTTCATCAAACAGGGTTTTTACATATCTCTAACACTGTTCTTTTCCTTCAGTTTACCTGTAGCAAACTGCAGTGAAGATTACTTGACATGGAGCTTTGGGGAGGCAGACCACTTGAAAGTAAACCATGTTTTGCATTGAATGAGTTGGATTGGGGGTGAGGGTGCAGAAATAGAGAAGGAAAGAAAGTAACATCCTCCAAGCAATCTGGTTTCCGATACTCTGGGTTCTTTGCTCATTCATTCTCACCTAATCTTTTCCTAAGAGCTATTAAGGCTGTTCCAAAGGAACAAGCACACTATAAGCATAGATGGGTGCAGAAGGAGATAGTTCAAAAGGAGGTGAGATTATGATGAAACCTATCAGCAAGGTTCATAAATGAAATTGCAGCCAAGACATTCCCGGACATCAATCAATTGTATTTACTGAGTGCCTCCTGCATCCTTAGACATGCATTCTCCTGTACGGGATACTGTCATCCTCGCCTCCGCTCTCTCATTCACCCCACACATCCAATCCGTCACCAAAACCCGCCGGTCTCACCTCCACAACATCGCCAAGATCCACCCTTTCTTCTCCATCCAAACTGCTACCTTGCTGGTTCAATCTCTCATCCCATCCCGACTGGATCACTGCATCAGCCTCCTCTCTGATCTCCCATCCTCCTGTCTCTCCCCACTTCAGTCTATACTTCACTCTGCTGCCCGGATTATTTTTGCACAGAAACGCTCTAGGCATGTCACTCAAATGCTCTGGGCATGTTACTTTCCTCCTCAAAAATCTCCAGTGGCTACCAGTCAACCTACGCATCAGGCAGAAACTCCTCAACTTCGTCTTCAAGGCTGTCCATCACCTCGCCCCCTCCTACCTCACCTCCCTTCTCTCCTTCTCCAGCCCAGCCCGCACCCTCCGCTCCTCTGCCGCTAATCTCCTCACCGTGCCTCGTTCTCGTCTGTCCCGCCGTCGACCCCCGGCCCACGTCCTTCCCCTGGCCTGGAATGCCCTCCCTCCGCACATCCGCCAAGCTAGCTCTCTTCCTCCCTTCAAAGCCCTACTGATAGCTCACCTCCTCCAGGAGGCCTTCCCAGACTGAGCCCCCTTTTCCCTCTTCTCCTCCCCATCCTCCCCCGCCCTACCTCCTTCCCCTCCCCACAACACTTGTACATATTTGTACAGATTTATTACTCTATTTTACTTGTACATATTTACTATTCTATTTATTTTGTTAATGATGTGCACGTAGCTATAATTCTATTTGTTCTGACTATTTTGACACCTGTCTACATGTTTCGTTTTGTTGTTTGTCTCCCCCCTTCTAGACTGTTAGCCCGTTGTTGGGTAGGGACTGTGTCTACATGTTGCCGACTTGTACTTCCCAAGCGCTTAGCACAGTGCTCTGCACACATTAAGTGCTCAATAAATACGACTGAATGAGTGAATCCTCCTTCTGCCCAGTACCCAATATAATGCTCTGTAGACTGTAAGCTCATCATGAGCAGGACACATATACACCAATGCTGTTATACTGTACTCTCCCAACTGCTTAGTACAATACTCTGCACAAAGTAAGCACTCAAGAAACACCAATGATTGACTCCTCTGTCTCAAGTACAAACTCCTTACTATTGGCTTCAAAGTTGGTCTCTAGTTTTTAACACCACAGTATAACACTGACACTCCTAAATTTTCTATGATAAGGGGCAAATTCTGTCCTATGATCAAATCTCTACAAAGTGGCAAGATGAAACAAAAAAACTCCAAAAACAATTAAGAAAAAAAAAAGTTTGGCTGAACACTTCAGGCTATGCTATTCTAATTGTTCGCTTTGTTACTTAGTGCTTTATTTTACTTTGCCTTTGTTAGTTTAAGCTTTTAACACTAAATGTGGAAAAATCCTAAATAGCATTTTGAATTTAGAACATACATCATTAGAACCCAGTACTATCTTCCACTTAAAAGTTTAATGTTGATCTTCTAGTGCAATTTGAAATCATATCACAAACCTCTGAGGATTATTCATTTGAATAGCCAATATTACCTGAAAACCTAGTTTCTGCAGACTGCGGGCTAGTCGTCTGGCACCAAACTTAGCTTCTTCTTCACTAAGGTTTCAAACATAGAGATGGAAATAAATTACCTTCAAGAGAATCACATACTACACCAGAACTTTTGTACTGAATTGCATAGTAATTTTTTTCATCAAGTTTTACAGTCAAATATCTAAGTAATGTTTTGCTTTTCAAGATTGTCTTCCACCTCAAAAATATTTACCTTGTGGCTCCGGTGCAAATAATTTTTCCTGAGGACCAAATTGTGGCCGTGATTCTAGGTTTTCTAAGCTTCATTAATACTTTCTGAAAAATTGGGAAAATAAAAGCAAACCAGGCGTTAGTATTGAAGTGAAACTTCTCTAGAGTAACAATTAATTAAAAAATAGAATAAATGCTCAATTTACTTGTCAGTATAGCTATTTGTATAATAACTTCTACCAGAAAACACAATTAGTGCCTGTGCACATGTATGCATGTGTGTTGTGTCTAACACTGCACCCTATAATAGGACAAGTTTTCCTTAGGGTGGGGTTTTGTGAGAATGCAAAATAACTGGGTGTCCTGAACACTAAATATGCACAGATAAAACAACCCAGCCTTATATTTTCACCATGTCTCCTAACGCAAATTTACCTGATACAGTGAATTTAAGAATAACTTTATGCTACTGAACTGTCTGCAGTAGCCTGACTACCCAATGCCAAGCCTCACTCCTTTCAGGGACTCAAGTGATGGGTGGGTTGTAGTTTTTGTACACCTATAATGAGTGAGGCAACAAATCATGGAAAACCAAATGCTTAAAGCCCAGTCGCTGACAGGTTCCGATCAACATTTCCTAAAACTGAAATCAATGAGTTGATCATCATCATCAATCGTATTTATTGAGCGCTTACTACGTGCAGAGCACTGTACTAAGCGCTTGGGAAGTACAATGGAAGCACAAGTTGATGGCCTCAATCCTCAAACACTCTTATCAGGTCAATGTTTCGGTAAATGTTAGGGGCAGGACTGGGAGTTGACTTTAGAGGTGGGGGTCAATGATTTGTTATGTTGCTTACAACTGATCAACAATTTCTTTGTCTTCGATTGACCGTTTCATGGTTGATTTTTAATGATGTCTGATTGACCGACACGGCATGGATCTATCACTATTAATAGGCTATTGACAAAAAACATTGTCTAAAGGGTTTTTTTTCTTTCTTTTTTTCTTTCATTTCTTTCAACTATGAAGAGCATTTTTATATTTTAAGTGTTTTTTTCCAGAAATTTATGGATGCACCATTTTAAAATTCAACTAGTAATCACAAACTAGCTGAAACCTATGAAAAATACATGATATTTTCCTGTTTTCTAGTCTCTTACTGGTATCTTCTCATTGTTCTGTTAAACCTATCATATCGCTATTCTTGGCCAGCTCTCGCCAGGAATCCCACACTCCTTCCTGCCCTGTAATCTCTTGCTCTCTCTCTCTCTTGTTCAGCTCACCATCATGATTCCAGCACTCTAAACTCAGATTTCTGGCCCAGATCTCTCAAGCCTTACATCCCCCTCTCATTCCTGTCCGACTGCTCAATCAATCCCACATTCCACTAAGGTCAACAATCTTCATTTTTTCCTGGAAAACCGATTTGTCTAGCCACTTCCCTCAGTGTTTAACGTCCACATCCTTGGTGTCACCCCATCACTGCCATTTCTCTGTTTCCTTGGGAGCTCCATTATCATTCTCTCTACCCTTTCCTCTGCTGCTCACGCTAAGTGTACACGGTGGGCACAGCTTGACTTTCGGGATATTCATCTGGCTTTAAAACGAAGGTGTCTAGGAAAAATATCCATATGAAAATGGAAATTTTCAGTAAGAACGTGTACTACTTTGGTTATTCTATTCTTCTGGTGAGGTGGGGGCTATACTACAATGACCAGATGGTCACAATGGAGAATCACTGTTTTAAAAGTAATAAACGGACAAGTACATTTTTTTCTTACTTTTCATATAACTCATGGTCTGTAGCTGAACAAAAGTCTAGTCAACTGCAAAATAATTTGAAGAGGCAAATCTAGCTGCAATGCAATTTTTCTTTGTACCAAATAATCCTTTTCTAGATAAATCAAAGTACAATGTAGATGCAAGTCCAGTTTCTTGGGATTCTTCTAAGTTTCCTCAAATCAATGAGCTCCATATTAAAATTCACTTACTCCAACATCCCGCTTGTAAATCACATTAGCTCCCTCCAAAGCAATCTTTCTCAAGTTCAAATGACATCTTGTTCTAAAAACACAGACTACGTTTGTAATTAAAATGTCCAATGCAACGTCGCTGTCTGCATCCATTGGGGTGGTTGAAAAACTCAGCTTCCCCACAAGCACACCATGAAGATCACATCCTGGGAAGGAAAATAAAAAAAGCAATTTAAACACAGTTGACTGAAAATGTCTCTATGCTGAGTTTACTGGATGAGAACAATTTTGAAAATTTAAATGCAAGGAAGATCACCAGAAAATAAATAATTAGGTAAAATGTAAAGTTATTTGTAATCACAAAGCACGGCACCTTATCTAATGAATAAGGGGGGAAAATGTATTTATGTAGCCTGGCGAATTTGCCAATTGCTTTTTCATCCATTAGCTAATTTTTACAGCCGGTTTGCCTGAAGTAAAATGGAATTCTTCCTTCATAGCCAAAAAAGTTAAGAAATAGAATCAGACAGGCAAATGTGGAGTGCTTGATTTTCAGTTCTAGACTTAGTCTCCTGAGACATATTTTTAATTACAGAACGTAACACACTCATCATGTATTTAAACAATAATTTTGTGTATGGCCCCACAAATGTTATCACCCTCTGTTTTTCTGATCCCTCTTCAGAATAAATAACTTGCCCAACGTCTCAGTGGAAAGCCAGGGTTAGAATGTTAGACTTTGACAAAAGACCTCATTACAGGCAGGGTCAAGTCTACCAACTCTGTTATACTGTACTCTCCCCCAAGTGTTTAGTACAGTTTTCTGCACATAGTAAGTGCTAAATAAATACTATTGATTGACTGACCGATGACCTAGAGATGGAGGAGGGGTGAGGCCTGGAGTAGTCCATCCCCAATAAGGCAAGAGTGAGAGAAAGGAATGGCCAGAGCCCTGTCCAAATTCCAACTTCCAACCAGTCCTACCCCATCTCAGTTGAGTTGGGTTGGCTGGCCCCTATCACACCACTGTAGTTAGCTCCCCTGAGGCGGACTCCGGGTCCCTGGGATGTTTTGCAGGGCAGCATGAAACACCAGATGAGACTAGCCAAGAGGGCCCAGGCCAAAATTCCCTTGCTCCTCAGAGTGAGCATGCTCCCAGCGCTGCACATTTCCTCCTTTCCCCCTTAAGTGGGGGCTTTTTTGTGGGTCAAATGGAGCAGTAGGAGCAAGGCCTGTGCAGACGATCAGCCTTTTTGACCGATCCAAAGGCCTCAGTGAGTCCTGTTAGCAGCCGGACACGAGCAGGAACACATTTTGTTGATTCAGTGACACAGCTTTGGGCACACATCACATTTGCGCACCTACATTTCCTGCTTTCCAGTTTTCTGCGTTTTTATCTCACCTCTGAGGCAGCACAGTGTGTGTGTGATAAGACACCACTGCTCATTTATAGTTGAGTTTGGAGACTATTTACGCATTGCCCAGGCTACAATCGGCAATCGATTAAAATCATAAATTAGTCTCCTTTCTTTTGTGTAAAAAGTCTCTAAGTTACTACAGAACTGCTCAAGGGAGAGACCAAGGACTAAAGTAATGGATGAGAAAAGAATGAAGGACAAAGAAATGAACAGTGCAGACAGAAAATAACAGTAAAAGAACTTCAAAAACAGTCACGGTCACCACTACATATGTAGTGCATTCTAAGAAGCAGTGAGTGCTGCATAATCGAAAATGATTTCATTTCGCTTCCAGGAACTTGCATTCTGAAAAAAGATCACATTTAGATATGGGACTGCTTGAGTCCATCACAAACTAGGCTGAGAGGCATACTCGGCTGGGGAAACCTAACAAGTAGTTACAAAAAATACTGTTATTCAGTAGGTGGCACTCTTGACTCAGATTTAAAATAAAACAAAACATCTCCTCCTGGTGTGGAGAAACCTATTATGGGAGGGAGGAGGAGTCTGTTTTGGAAGCCATCCGAAATCACGGTCATGATCTTAGAATAGTTTTTCCTGTACCAAGTAAAAAAGAAAAAGAACAGTACTTATAAAACATTTACTATGTGCCAATCCCATAGATATCGTTCAGTCAATCAGACACAGTCCCTGGTCCAAATGAGGCACGCAATCTACGGGGAAGAGATGACTCCTTGTTTTTACAGATGAGAAAATTGATGCACAAAGAAGGTACTTCATTTGAGCTGAATCACTCAGCAGGCAAGTGGCAGCGGCAAACGTAGAAGCCACATCTCCTCACTCCCAGTCCTCTGCTTACTAGGCCTCACTGAAACTCAAACTGCACCCAACAGCAATTTTGCTTGCTTACCCATCTCTGCCTGTGTGGGTCCAGACCACAAAAGCAACAACCAAACAAACAACTAATGGCTAAACCCAGTTACTCCACTGTAACAGTGGCAGTAGATCTGTCCTTCAGTTTGAAGAAAGCACTGTGGTTGCTTTATTAAAACAAGAATCCCAGGCAATGCCAGCCAGTCTGTTATTCGGCCCAATCACTTCCAAAAAATTCAAATGTGTTCACTGTTCACTTCTTTTACCACTGCTCTCTGGCTATTCAGTCATCCTCAGCACGAACTTAATACCGGTTTCTTGTAACCTTATTCTGGCTTGTTAGCCCATCTGTATCCTTTGCTACACAAGGCTCTCTATCCGCTCACAATTAAGCTCCCTATTCCCTTTGTTGATTCCCCGTGCTCTGCCCACACCCAACCTTCTCACCATTCCCTTTGCCTGGTTCTCTACTACCAATTCCCTCCTCTGCCCGAGGCACTCTTTCTTCCCCCTCCTCTCACGTGTAGATTTCTTACAATCCCCAAAATTACTCTCACCTTTCCTAACATACTAAGCAAAATTATTTTCCTCGCCCAGTGCCCTAATCTTCCTTCTTCCCGCCCCTCTGCAAAAGAATCATGAGCACTTACAGTGCCAATGTTTAAATATTCATGAGTCTGATGTGGAGACTGTCTCCTAGTTTACTGTGTCATAATTTTAAGCCTTGCATGTGTCTGCCCACAATCCTCGCATCTTTGCAAACTCTGAATTCCTAGAGGGCAGGCACCGTGTCTGTCTGACTTGTTCATCATCATCATCAATCGTATTTATTGAGCTCTTACTGTGTGCAGAGCACTGTTCTAAGCACTTGGGAAGTACAATTTGGCAACATATAGAGACAGTCCCTACCCGACAGTGGGCTCACAGTCTAAAAGGGGGAGACAGAGAACAAAACCAAACATACTAACAAACTAAAATAAATAGAATAGATATGTACAAATAAAATAAATAGAATAGAAGTCTTGCTGCGAGGCCAGTGGACAAAAGCACTGCTTTGGGAATCACACTGGCCCTCTACCACCAGAAGTGAAGGTTTCTGACCCAAGAGCCACACGTGGTGCCTGGCACGGCAGACAGACCCAGAGAGCACCCTGAAAAATAGCCGGCTAACCTGAGGGTGAGTGGCAAAAACCCCAACGGCTACCAAAACAGCTGCCTGCCAAGCCATGGGGTGATGGTACGGCTTCAGCGCTGTTCAGCTGAAAAGGGGAGCGGCGTATAAAAAGGCTTCGAGGGCATTTGGCAATGTGCCGCACCCCTGCCCGTTGCACTCCATGCTCGAGTGGGAGCACGGCTGGTGGAGATGACAAATGGTGACTGGCGTCGCGCAAACTGCTAACACTCCAATCCGTTAGTTGGCACGGCTTCTCAGTCCTGAAAGGCTGAGGGCTGCGCCTCGCCCTCCATCCCTGGCGGGAGACCCCATCACTTGCCTGTTCCCAGTCGGGAATATGCATGTGTGGCGGCTTAATAAGCGGAATATGATGACACCTAGAAAAGCTCTCCCTTGCACTTGATACCTGATAGTTGCACTTGATGGTGATATTTGATATTGCACTTGATATAGTCTCCCTTTGAGAACCTGATATTCACACTACCCTCAGCCCCAGAGCACTTGTCTGCTGTGTGACCATGGGCAAGTATTTTCTGTGCCTCAGTTACCTCATCTCTAAAATGCAGATTACGAGCGTGAGCCCCATGTGAGACAGGGACTGTGTTCACCCTCATTTGCTTTCATTCACCCCAGCACTTAATAGAGTGCCCTGCACATAGTAAGCGCTTAAAAAATACCACGATTATTACTTATATACATTTCTGTAGTTTATTTATATTCATGTCTGTCCCCCCTCTAGCCTGAAAGCTCCTCGTGGGCATACCAAATCTGTTGTCCTGTACTCTCCCAAGTGCTTGGTACAGGACTCTGCAAACAGACAGTGCTCACAGTAAATACCATTGATTGATAGCTATCACGTTGATAATGGCAAAATGGCAACCATAAATGAGAGTGTCGCTACTAATAATAATGATGGTATTTGTTAAGCGCTTACTATGTGCCAAGCAGTATCATGGAAACCTAGACACTGCACTTGTGAAAATGTAACAGGGCATCTTCTCAGAGTTAGAGATTGAGTGAGCATGGCTCAGGGACTGATGTGCCGTCGAGTGATACTGCCATCTCTCCTTCGGTAAGTGGTCAGGCTGGGGCTGTAAATGTTTCTTGGGACTTGAGGGTTAGAAGAAGAGAGAATAGGTTACGTCCTACTACCAGCAGAACATGCGCATGAGTGGTTTTTGTTGTAGTGGTGACAAGCCACCCACCACCCAATGCTCAGAACACTTTTTCCCAGCAGCGGACATTGCCAGACGGCTAGCAGGGGATAGCGGGTGCAGCCTGTGGCCACGGAACAGAATATCTTTGTCACTTTAGCAGCCGCAGGCACTACTGGCCATCACCCCTCTCATTTGTTCTGACTTGACACCTGTCCACGTGTTTTGTTTTGTTGTCCGTCTCCCCCTTCCAGACTGTGAGCCCGCTGTTGGGTAGGGACCGTCTCTGTATGTTGCCAGCTTGTACTTCCCAAGCGCTTACTACAGTGCTCTGCACACAGTAAGCGCTCAACAAATACGATTGAATGAATGAATACCCAAAGGGGCTGAGTAAGGTTTGGGCTTGTCTTTTTCACTCCCACTTTCCTTCAAAAACCAGGGGAAAACAAAAACAAAACTAAGAACAATGAGGCCAAAAATATACACGGGTCTTTTGCACATCTGGATAGACCAGATACACAAAAACAGCAGGAGCGGCAGAGGAAAGCATATATAGTCTATGGCTATTGTTTCAGGGAGCAGTGTAGCATCACCAGATGGTCACTACTACCTCTGGGCAGATTTGGAAGGCAAATGTGAAACCTCCCCTCCATCCCTCTCCAGGTACATCCCTCCCTCCTGGCCGCCACTCTGATGAGAGAAAGCTTCTCCGAGAAATGGTCCATTAAACACCTGCCTCTGTGAGCCACCCTTCCTCAGGCTGGGAAACCTCACTCACTGCTGTCTCACTGATTCCACACCCAGCCAGGCCCACACGCCTGTCTTATTGCCCAGATCGTGGTGTTCAGGTTGGAAGGGATAGATGGTAAAGTGACAGTTGTAGGTAGTGACGGAGTGGGGTAGAAAAAATTAAAAAACCCCACTTACGGTGCTCGCCCCGAAGGAGAGAAACCATGCTTCCTCAGAAGCCTCTCCTTTGCTGGGCCAAGTCAGTGGTTGAAGAAAAGAGCCAAGAGGGAAATGGCTTAGCCAGCTTGCTGCCTGCTTCTGCATCCAAAATGGGCTTCTTGTTCCCTCTGTATCCAAACCTACCTCAGTCCCACGTTCTGCTCCTCAGAGAAGTCTTATTACCAAACCCGGGGTGAAGCCAAAGAGTAACCGCTTACTTACTCTGTTTTAGTCAATAGGGATAGGGCAGGGAAATCATGATTTCCCAGAACTCCCCTTTTCCTAGGCCAGCAAATTGTCATGAAAGCTGATGAAAAGCAAACTACAGAGAAAAGAGACAGCTTACTCCACTTGCTGACCTCCTGCTACCCGAATCTCGTCCTTCTGTAACCAGACCCACTTCTCTTCAGGATGACAATGAGGCAAAAACACGGCCAACCTCAACTGGTTGTCACCATATTTAAGAGACAAATGAAGTGATTCTTATAGGTCTTTCATATATTTTGGGGCTGTCAGCGCTTCTGAAGACTCACTGTGTGTTCTAATTCTAGTTCAGGGACTCCCTTGATGATCTTAAAATGTGTACCTTTAACTTCACTGAAAAAGCAGGAAGAGTAACCCATTTCACAGAGTTTATACAAAATGCTACATAATAATAATGACATTTATTAAGTGCTTACTATGTGCAAAGCACTGTTCTAAGCGCTGGGGAGGTTACAAGGCAATCAGGCTGTCCCACAGGGAGCTCACAGTGTTAATCCTCATTTTACAGATGAGGTAACAGGCACAGAGAAGTTAAGTGACTTGCCCAAAGTCACACGGCTGACAACTGGCAGAGCCGGCATTTGAACCCATGACCTCCGACTCCAAAGCCCGTGCTCTTTCCACTGAGCCACGCTGCTTCTCTCTAGTAATGTGGCCGCAAATGGCAGAGGCAAGGGAGGTTTGGGAAGAGTTGTAGTAAGAAGGTAAAGGGAATGAACTGTTGCTATTTTTTTGAATTATAAAGTAAGAATTGAACATAGTGCAATCAGCTCTTGATTTTCCATAGTAAAGGAATAGGGATGTGACATACAAAACAAGGAAGACAATCTGGGACCCAAGTGGAGAGAGGGGAGAAACCCACCTGAATATGGGAAAGGCAACCCCAGGCCCCCAGAGCCTAGAAAACACAACAATGTTGCACAGGGCAGGTGGCTGTCCATCATCTCGCCCCCTCCTACCTCACCTCCCTTCTCTCCTTCTCCAGCCCAGCCCTCACGCTCCGCTCCTCTGCCGCTAACCTCCTCACCGTACCTCGTTCTTGCCTGTCCCGCCATCAACCCCTGGCCCACGTCCTCCCCTGACCTGGAATGCCCTCCCTTCGCATATCTGCCAAGCTAGCTCTCTTCCTCCCTTCAAAGCCCTACTGAGAGCTCACCTCCTCCAGGAGGCCTTCCCAGACTGAGCCCCCTTTTTCCTCTCCTCCTCCCCATCCCCCCCACGCTACCTCCATCCCCTCCCCACAGCACCTGTATATATGTTTGTACAGATTTATTACTCTATTTTACTTGTACATATTTACTATTCTACTTATTTTGTTAATGATGTTCATCTAGCTTTACTTCTATTTATTCTGATGACTTGACACCTGTCCACATATTTTGTTTTATTGTCTGTCTTCCCCCTTCTAGACTGCGAGCCCGTTGTTGGGTAGGGACCGTCTCTATATGTTGCCAACTTGTACTTCCCAAACGCTTAGTACAGTGCTCTGCACACAGTGAGCGCTCAATAAATACAATTGAATGAATGAATGACAGTCAATTTATGAATAATCAAGAGCTACCTGGGCTAGCTATGCTCACATTAAGCTTGAAATGCAATAATGCTATCTGTTGATCACTGCCTTCCTTGAAAGGTTATTGACTCCAAAGCCTTTTTTTTTTTGGAAACTGGTATGTTCTAGTAGAAGGGTAAAAATAATTATGTGAGAAAGTTAGTGTTAGTGCTACTGATATGAGTACAGCTACATAAGAACTATTTTTATCTATGGAAATCAAACAACAGACTGAATATTTACACATCAATCGACTGCCCACATAAAACCGTGACTGACATTACTTAATAACTACCAGAATAACAAAAACGGCACTCGACTTTGTGTTTCCACCATTACAGAGTTTTATACGCATGGATTCCTTTTGAAAAAAGGTAAAGATTTAGTATGCTACCAGCTTCTGAACGTTAAGAAACTTGGTTTTTCAAAGTAAAATAATTCCGCTGATCGGCGGTACTTTGTAAATTGTGATCGAGTGAACTGGGCATTTTGCAACGTAAAAATTTGTAAACGCTCAGTTTCCGGCTTTAAGGCTGTTTAAACAACTGTACTTTGGAGAGTTTATTTCTTTGATGTGTTTACTAAAGGTTTCTACGGTGATGCTCTTTCAATAGTAAAGCTGCACTAAAGCATCATCATTCCAACATTTATTATTAAATGGGAGAAATCATCATCATCAATCGTATTTATTGAGCGCTTACTGTGTGCAGAGCACTGTACTAAGCGCTTGGGAAGTACAAATTGGCAACATATAGAGACAGTCCCTAAATGCCTCCACGCTGTTAATCCGTACTAAAATTCACGGATCTGAACCCAGAGGGTCTGGGAAACAGAGCCGTGTGTCCCATGTGAACCTTGTCCGGTGCCAGACGAACGCAGGGGCTTCAGCCTAGGAGTCTACTGCCGAGAGTGACAGTTGCAGACCAGCAGTAGCAGCACCTCAAAGCCCCCAGAAGTGTGGCTGGATCAGGCCAACTTGCTCCCCTGCAACCCCCCCAAAGTCCCTGCCAAGTACTGACGTGCTGGTCTCTTGCCTCGGTTGTCCCCCAGAAAGTGACACTTCCTCCAGTTCCCACTGTAGCCTCACCTCCTTTTCCCCAACCCCAGGAAAGAAGACAAGTACAGACCTAGCCGCCAGTGCCACCAAGCCCACATTCTCTTCCTGTCCTTGGCTAGGGACTATGGTGCGACCCAAAGGATGGAAGAATTAAAGATTCCTCCTTCCTTTCTCCCTCTCTCTCTCTCTCTCTCTCTTCCAGAGTTTCTTCTTTATGGATCTTCTTCTCTGATGAGGGAGAAGTAAAGCGAGCAACCGGAAGGGGAGTTGGATGAGGCAGACACTGGATGGAAGATGGCCTGTTTAAATCCCTATGGGCCAGAGATTTAATGAGCGCAACTCCCCACGGTGGCCCTATACTAAACCCCCTAGGGACACAGAATACCAGTTTGCCCTAGGAGCTGAACTCAATTAACTCAATTAATAGTCACTGAACTGTTTGTTGATGGTTCAAAATAAGTAGGTCTCACTCAGACGTTAACTGCCCCTGTTAGTACATACCTAGCAGGCAGGTGTCAATTGTGTTGGCTTGTGAGATTATCACAGCGGCAAACACTAGGTGATAGCTTCCTCTTCAGATCTGTATCTCGATGTGAGCTAGACTGTGAGCCCACTGTTGGGTAGGGACTGTCTCTATATGTTGCCAACTTGTCCTTCCCAAGCACTTAGTACAGTGCTCTGCACACAGTAAGTGCTCAATAAATATGATTGATTGATCTGTATCTCGATGTTGTTATCACTTGCTTCTGGCCATCTAAAAACCCCTCCTGGTAGGAAATGCTCAGAGATGGGGCAGTTTATAAGACTCCATCTTTTCCCCCTCAGCATGGTGGGTTCCTTAGGCTCCTGTGACGAAGACCTCCATGATGAAGCCACGGTCACACTGGGCACCGTGATATACAGCAGCCCACACGATCAAACTCTCCCAAAGTCTCCTCCCCATGGGTTAATCCAGATTTACTCACATTGCCACGTCTTTTTAATCTATAGGCACTACCGTAATCCCCAAAAGAGGCCCCCCAAAATTATAGTAGATGTTGGTGTCTGGGAAACACTTAAGGGAGCCAAAAATATTTTGCTTTGGTTCCCAAATTCTTACGTCTCAAAACAGGTCTACTGATATGGTCTTCTAGTCTATGAACTCCTTCGGGGTAGAGATCAGGTCTACCAATTCTACTGCATTGTACTCTCCCAAGTGCTTAGTATGGTGCTTTGCACACAGTGAGTGCTCAATAAATACCCCTGATTGGTTGATTGAAAAGCCTAGTTTTCAGAAGTGTTTCCACGAAACCTTGGCATAGCTCTAGTACAGGGCAAGAAAGTAGTTTCACAAACATCTCCGCAGCGATTTCAAATACTGTGTGATCTGACACAGGAAGAATAGTAGTGATATTTTTAAGGTGCCTACTTGAGTGCATGCAACACTCATTCATTCAATCATATTTATTGAGCACTTACTGTGTGCAAAGCACTGTACTAAGTGCTTGGGAGAGTACAATACAACAATAAACAGACACATTCCCTGCCCACAATATATTAAAAACTTGTGAAAGTACAACAGAAGCAAAACACAAGTTCTTTTCTCATAATCATCAATGGTATTTATTGAGCGCTTGTGTGCAGCGTACTGTACTGAGCGCTTGGGAGAGTACAATACAAAAGAATTGGTAGACGCGTTCCTTGCCTATAAGGAGTTTACAGTCTAGAGGGATAGGCAGACATTAACATAAATAAATACTTTATAATATATAATGTATAGATATTTAAATAAATGTTATGAGGTTGAGGGTTGGGCAAACAGCAAATGCCCAAAGGTCAAAGATCCAAGTGCACAGCCGATGCAGAAGGGGCAGTAGCTCAGTGGAAAGAGCCAGGGCTTTGGAGTCAGAGGTCATGGGTTCAAATCCTGGCTCCGCCAATTGTCAGCTGTGTGACTTTGGGCAAATCACTTAACTTCTCTGTGCCTCAGTTACCTCAGCTGTAAAATGGTGATTAAGACTGTGAGCCCCCTGTGGGACAACCTGATCACCTTGTAACCTCCCCAGTGCTTAGAATAGTGCTTTGCACACAGTAAGCACTTAATAAATGCCACCATTATTATTATTATTATTAGAAGGGAGTGGGAGTCGGGGAAAAGACAGCTTAATCGGGGAAGGCCTCTTGGAGGAAAGTGACCTTAATAAGGCTCTGAAGGTGGAGAGAGCGCAGGATAAAGAACAAGGATCAGTGAATTAATGAATACTCCAGATTGAAATATCAGAATGAATGGTTGACTATTTGGTTGAAATATATATTTTTGGGGGTGTGTATGTGTGTGCGTGTGTTTTAAAATGTGGCTGTTAGGGCTGTTAGGTTAAGATGATTTTGAGTGTTGTGAATTAGCCAGGAAAGACTTCGTGGAAGACATGGGGCTTTAGAAAGACAAAGGACTGCAAATCAGGAGACATGGGTTCTAATCCCAGCTCTGCCACTTGCCTGCTGTATAACTTTGGACAAGTCACTTAGTTTCTCTGTGTTTAATTTTATTCATCTGTAATATGGGGATTAAATACCTGTCCTCCCTCCCCTTCAGAATCTTAAGACTGTGAACTCATTATGGGCAGGGAATGTCTCCACTAATTCTGTTGACTTGTACTCTCTCAGACAGTTCAGTACTCTACATATACTACAAGCTCAATAAATACCACTGATTCATGCATTCACTAATTCAATAATATTTATTGAGTGCTTACTGTGTGTAGAGCACTGTACTAGGCGCTTGGGAGAGTACAATACAACAGTAAACAGACACAGTCCCTGCTCACAGCGAGCTTTCAGTCTAGAGGGAATATTAAGAGGAATAGGGGACTGCCACTAAAGGAACTGAGACCAGGCTCCTTGTAGCCCAGTTCCACGATAACAGTCGTCACAACTTTCCCAATGTTATTACATAAGTAATTTGAAAATGTCTCTCCCCCCATGCCTTTCACTCAACAAGCATTAAGTGTCTAAGCAATTATCCCATTTGTCCTAGTACCACAATTTGTAGCTAATTACTATATTTGTAAAAATTGCCAGCGTAGGGATTTCCGATTTGTCTTTCAGGCACCGAAGAGCAAACCTAGAGCCGGGAATGATTTGGGAGCCTCTGAGCAAAGCAGAAACCCTGGGATGTTTTCATCTTGGGAAGGGGAAGATTGTAGGAAACTTTAGGGAACACACTGGTGGTTCAGACTTCCTTGAAGTTAAAACCCTGTCATCCTAATCTTCCTTCCCTTATCTCTGGGTGTAAGTGTTATCCACCTCACCTGTCCCCTTCTTCCCTTTCTTCCTTTGTTTCTCCAATCAGGGACTCATAAGATGGAAAGAGATATTGAGTGGTATTCTCGTCCAAAGCTTCTCAACCTTTTTTTGATTTGAACACACTCCCCACAACTGCCCACCCCTTGCAGGGAGCCGCCAGCTTCTTCTCTCCCAAGTCCTCAGTACAGTGCTCTGTACACAGTAAGCGCTCAATAAATATGAATGAATTGATTTGAATCTGACAGCCAGAAACACAGCTCCCTGTCAGACAGAAAGAAGAAAAGGACAGGGAAATGCTGCTCAAGTTGTACATAGCAGCTGTCACAATTCCCCAGGTAGGATAGACCGGGGGTGTGTGTGTGTGTGTGTGTGTGTGTGTGGGTGTGGGTGTGGGTGTGTGTGGGTGTGTCCCACCCCCCGTCAAGACCCACTCCCACACCTTTGAACTTTTCATGCAGCCAATACCCCCAGCTTGGAGAACCATACCCCACAACAGACGATCGACCCAATCTCCTCCCCAGTGGCTCTTTTTCTTCCTTATAATTTAATACCAGTGGGAAGAAAGGAAGGAAACAGAGTTGAGGTCTGAGTCATCTTAACCTAACGGTCCCCTCTAGCACTTTAGGTATAAATTCATCCTCAGCGCTCGGCTACGTATAGCCCTAATGGATAGACATAGGCATACCCTATGTGACGGCTGAGCTCGGTTAGCTAGCCCATGCTCAAAAATGGGGAGATAAATTTTGAAGTTTCGGGATGAGGGCTCACTCACTCATTCATATTTATTGAGCGCTTACTGTGTGCAGAGCACTGCACTAAGCGCTTGGAAAGTACAATTCAGCAATAAAGAGAGACAACTCCTGCCCACACAGGGCTTACAGTCTTCAACTCTCACCGATCTGGAAAAGAGATCTGGAAAATCTCCAAGGTTTCAGATGCCACTAAGTGATTCCAGGTGGTTAAAATGGCATGCCGATATGGATGAAGTACCGGTAGACTTCATAAGGATTGTGAGAAGCAACTTGGCTACTGGAAAGAGCGTGGGTTTGGCAGTCAGAGAACCCGCATCTTAATCCGAGCTCCGCCACTTGCCTGCTGTGTGATCTTGGCCAAATCCCCTAATCTCTGTGCCTAGGTGCCTTAATCTGCAAAATGGGGATTAAATACGAGCCCCCTCCTAAAAGAGATTGCCTAGTGCCGTGTAGGGTGTGGTTTATCCCAGAAGAGGAGTGGGGAAAGGAGGGCTAGCTAGGTGTGGAAGAAGCCCCATGAGCATTTTAGAATAGTTTGTATCGATGAGTTGGGAGGTTGGCCTGGGTGCAGGGGTCGGTCTCCTGTTGGGTAACCTGCAAGAAGGACTAAGGATCGAGCCACGAGATGGTGAATTTCTCCATGAAAACTGGGTTCAGAAGGGGTCCAGCAAGATCTATAAAAAATGGTGGACCACAGAAAATCTTTTTGGGTTTGGGGGGAATGTTGCCACTGGTAATGAGGTGCAAGTTTAGGGAATTTATCGGTTAAAATCGGACTCTGTTTATACCTCATCTAATACAACAAGGCTAAATGTCTTAACTTGATGGAAGCAGTATGGTCTAGTGGAAAAAACATGGGACTAGGAGTCAGGAACCCTGGGTTCTAGTCCCAGCTCGGCCACTTGTTTACTGTGGGTATGTGACAACCTCTCCATGCCTTAGTTTCCTCATCTATAAAACTGGGATAAAATCGCAGTTCCCCCTTCTTCTTAGACTGTGAGCACCCTGTGGGAATGGAACTGTGCCTGATCTGATTATCTTGTCTCTACCTCAGTGCCCAGTACAGTGCCTGACACCTAGTACTTAATAAACACTCTTCATTATAGCATTATCATTATTATTAAAATTTGCACAGAATGGAGGACTTCCACAACTGGGTAGCTCTAAGGAGTTACTGAACAGTTTCTCCAAGCTCCAACAACCAGTCTCAGGAAGTGACTTGGGCAAGTCACTTCACTTCTCTGGGCCTCGGCTACCTATAAGCTTCATGTGGAACATGGACCGTGTCCAGACTGATTAGCTTGTATCTAACTCCAGCACTCAGAACAGTGTCTGGCACAAACTGCCTAACAAATAGCATAATTAAAAAAAAAAAAAAGGAAGTGAGAGGGCTGGGCCAAAGCTGGTTTGACTAAGAACAGATGCTTTCAAACTTTCTAATCATATGTGATCAGAGAAGTCAAGTGACTTACCCGAAGAAATTACAGGGAAGGAGCAAGAAACAGCTGCATGTTGGAAGCTAAGGTGCTGGATATTGCATTTCCCAAATGCCACTCGGCCTTTCTGGGAGGAGTTTGCCCCCATTGTCCAAGGTGGTAACCTATGCCCACCTTTATCGGTGAGGGCTCAGATTCCCAATCGCTCTCTGCTGGCTCTCTCCGTTCTACTGCTGTTTGCTTGGGTCCCTGCCAGAAACAAACCTGCACCTGTTTTGTTCTGACATGTGCTGAATTTTTCACACTTTCTCTTCTTAACCCATAACTGCGGTAAAATAGGCCAGTCACACGGGGAGATACTTTGGGGGGTTGTGATTCCACTCCTTTCCCAAGCAAAAACTTTACACTTAAGTGCATCTGCGACCTGAACACACGGTGTGCACCTTTATATCTCAGGGGTTTTAAAAATCTATTTGCATCTCCTTTTGGCACTGCCCAGCTTTCCCAGACAGAATGGACGGCCAATATTGATTAAATATTAATCGCTGGCCATTACTCTGTCTGCCGTGGTTAACGAGGCTTTCGTGGAGCTAGTATTTGGAGCCTGTTTGGATTCCTTCCCCCCCTTTGTCTTGTTGCAGTGCACTGGATGAAGGATTAATAGACCAAATATAGTCTCTCCTTGTTCAGGGTTAGGACGGCAAGGTGGGCCCAGTGTCACAAAATACGTGAGTCTAATAACAACTAGCTGGACTCCAGGCGATTCTTTCGCCAGAGGGCCCAACTAGTAAGCCAAGAGAAGGTGGACTGTGTTTTGAGAGGTTCATTTAGTGATGTTACCTCACAGTGAATCTAAACCACCATCTCATTTTGATAGGAAGAAAAAAGCCCAAAGGCTTTGGATCAACGGTGGACACCCAAACCTTCATACAAAGGGCTTTCAGGTTTAATTCCAACCAGAAGAAAGGGTGGAGGGATCAAGAAATGTTACACCATCGGACGATGAAACCAGGCTACGTTTCATGACAATGGGGCTGTCTCATGGGTTGTGTTTTCCCATAAATGTCCATGGTATAAATTCAGATCTGTTCCCCGAGACTCCATAAAACATGAAATTCATTTACTTACAAATAGGAAAAATGGTATTTATTGAACACCAGTTGAGCAGAGTGCTTGGGAAAGTATAACAGAAGTATGAGGCATATTCCCTGCCCACAAGGAGCTTACACTTTAATTTACTTGGGAAGATAAAATACAAAAATATTTACAAACAGACTAATCAAAAGGAATAGTTGAATGTACAACTATCTAGTCAATTTCTTTGGCTTGGTATAAATACACATAAAAGGCAGAGGTAGTAGTTGAGTTTGTATAGCTCAGGTTTGGGGGAGTTAACAAGAAAGGCTTGTTATGTTAGGTGGGACTTTTGAAAGGCTTTTACTGTGATACACATCACTAAACAAAGTTTGAATCTATTAAAGTAATGTAAAGCATATCAGCAAAACTGTAAATGAATGAGCTGTATGAATGTGTTTGTAGGAGGTTGCAAAAGTAGCAGCTTCTACTGACTGTGATACTGATTTCTTTTCTGCCCAGTTTACACTGAACTGCACCCCTCGTTTCTTCTTAAAACATCTTGTGGCGGTCAAATGTGTTTAGAAAATGTGTTTCTAAGAACCTTGGTTCCCCTCTGAACATCTCTCGTTACTGCGATCTTCTTATCTAATCATATTCATAGGTTTATCCACTATCTTGAAAATTCATGTAAAATTTTTCAATCCCAAGATTTTAACTGGTAGTAGAGAAACCCTATCTTCACCCATTTTAGAATCTTGCACTGATGCAGTGTCTTAAAGTTTGATGAGGTCCTTGTTGGGCGATTCTTCTAAATGAGATGCAATTCATTTATCGACATCTACATTACCCATTTTTAAATTAAATTGGCTCTTCAGTTCACATAACTTCCTTGTTGTTGTTTTCCTGAGGGGTCCCTTCAATGCCTTGAAAACGTGACAAAGTGTGGGCAGTTTCATCCAAAATACACTTTAGGACTTAATCATAGCCCAGGTGACAAGGAGGTGAAAAGCAGAGTGGCCTAGTGGAAAGAGCAGTCTGAGGCGCAGAGGACCTGGGTTCTAATCCTGGCTCCACCACTCACCTGCTGTGCGACCTTGGGCAAATCACTTAACTTCTCTGGGCTTCAGTTTCCTTACTTGCAAAATGGTGGTTCAATACCAGGGCTTAGAACAGTGCTTGACCCATAGTTGGTTCTTAGCAAATACTATCATTATTATTATTATTATTATTTACCTGTAGCCCTCAACCAGGACACTGAGACTGGTTAAGCGTATGTGTAGCATGAGGGATCACACAATGGAGGTGATATCTCCACGGTGATTGTAAACTGGGAATTGGTGAATGGGCATTTCTTAACTGTATACTCAATTAGGAATTCGGTTTCATTTGATTTCATTCCAGCATTCTTGCTCTACCTGATTGCAGTTCTCCTTATTGCTCTCACTATTTGTAAATAATTGTGTATGCCTGAATCCTCCATTAAATTGTAAGATCTTTGTGGGCAGGGAGTGTTTTTGCTTTGTTTTTTCTTTCTCAAGCACCTAGTATAATGTATTGTATTCAATGGATGCTCAAATAATACCACTATTACTTCTACTGAGGATTCAATTTCCCTAGAAATAAAATTCAATTTCCTTAGAAATAAACACCTCAATGTTTCCCCAACCTGCCCTTATTATAACCTAATAATCACTTTTTAAAAAAAGGCTCTGTTAAATACAGAGTAACAGCAGTAGTAACCTTAGTATTTATTTAGTGCTTACTATGTGCAAGCACTGCACTAAGTGCTGGGAAAGAGAACCAGGATGGGACCTAGACCCATTCCCTGGTCTCAAGATCACATATTGTTCGCCATTATAAAGACACAAACAAATGCTTGGTTGGAGACACTTTTCTCAGCTTCTCTCTCATTTTCCTAATTTCCCCCCCTTTTTCTGCACTGTTGCACTTTTCACGTTTACTCCTGATCTGTACTTTGGGAGTGAAACAGCATACTGTATTTCAATTTCTTATTTACTCAACTTGGTAGAACTGCTACTACAATGTGAATTTAATTATTAGTCTAAATCCATCGTTTTTATTTCACTCATTATATATATCCATTTTCTTTTTTCCCTCTCTAGTTGAAAATAATTTTATGTATGTCTCCCCCATAAAAGCATAAACTCCTTGTGGGCAGGGAATGTGTTAGCTTGTTCTTCTGTACTACCCAAGGACCTAGTCCACTGCTCCACACCATAGCACCATAAATGCTGCTAAAACTACTAAAGCTAATTAAACTTAACTCAAGTACGAATCCTGAAGGGTACGCCTTCACCAAAACTCTTTCCCTGTCTCCTCTCCCTCCCTTATCGTAACTTCTCTCTTCATCTCTCTGGTTTGAGGAAGCTGGACTAATACAATTGAGTAGATGGGAATAGAGAAGACAAAAATCTAAATTTTTGAGAACAGCATTTTGACGAAAATCAAAGAATGATCAGAATAATGAAACTAGCATGAACACTAATAAATAATAACAAGAATAATGGGATTAGTTAAGCACTTACTATGTGTCGAGCACTAAACTAAGCGCTGGGGTAGATAAAAGATCATCAGATCCCACATGGAGCTCACGGCCTAAGTAGGAGAAAGACTAGGTACTGAATCCCCATTTTGCAGATGAGGAAGCTGAGGCACAGAGAAGTGACTTGCCCAAGGTCACACAACAAATAAGTGATGAAGTTGGTATTAGAATCAAGTAGTCAGTGGTATTTATCAGGCACTTACTTTGTGTAGAGGACTGTACTAGCCCTCGGGAGAGTACAACAGAGGCGGCAGATACATTCCCTGTCCCCAACAAGCTTGTTGCTAATTAGAAAAGCAGCATGGTCAAATGGAAAGAGCGTTTGCTGGGAGTTAGGGTACTTGGGTTCTAATCCCACCTCTATCACTCCTCTGTGTGGCCTCGGGCAAGTCACTTAACTTTTCTGTGCCTCAATTACCTCACCTGTAAAATGGGGATTAAGACTGTGAGCCCCATGAAGCATATGGACTGTGTCCACCTATCTTGTATCTACCCCAGCACCTATTATTATTATTTTTTTGTTTTGTTGTTATTATTAGTAACTTGACTAAGGCACTGCCCAAATGCTCTGCCCCTTAAGCACCTGATATCCACCCCAACCCTACAGCACTATTGTACTTATCCAAATACCCTCCCATTTCCTCTGTCTGTAATTTATTTTAATGACCATCTCCCCCTCTAGACTCCTTGTGGGCAGGAACAGTGTTAACAACTCTGTTGTGCTGCCCTCTCCCAAGCGCTTAGTACAATCCTCTGCACAGAAAACACTCAATAAATAGCACTGATTGATTGGCTGGAAGATAGCAGCTCTTAAATACCAAACAAAACAAAACCAAAAAAATGAGTTTACTATCTAGAATGATTAGAACCCAGGTCCTCCCAGGCCCACAGTCTTTCCACTAGGCCACCCCGTTTCTCTAGTCTAATAAGATAGATGCATAGGACTTTAATTTCACAGGAATCCAACTGAGGTTCTCTTAAGAATTCTCCATCATTACTTCCATAATTCCCTAATGAGCACAACTAGATCTGGGGCAGTGCACAGTTTGGGAAAGGAGCTTATTCACAGGGCCTGTCCAGCACATAAGCAAGGGGAAAAGAGGGCTGTGGAAGACAGAAAGAGTGGATAAATGGTCTAAATGCCTCAACTGAACCCAATTCTGCTACGACCCGCGTTTTCACTGATAGGGACAGAATGTGATGGAAGAATTAGGGAACATTCACCTCATACAACATAAATTTGTTTTGGATCTGCCATGATCCACAGATTGGCGCAAGTAGATTTAGGGTAGGAAGAAAGAGATGTACTCACAAGGGTGGAGTGGATCAAGAAGCCATAATACAGCAACACTTTCTAGCCTCTGCCTCGGCCCTAACTGTTGGGTATTTTGTGGTTTTGCACCTGTTAAAAGGACTTGATAAAATAAAATAACAGTGAATAGCCAGGGTGCCAGGCGTTCGGATGAGTGGAGAATGTAACGATAACGTGAGGATTTCTATCGAAAAATTTCAGTCCTGATGGTATCTTCACACTGCCTACTCTCACTACCTCCCACTGAATCAATGGTGACTGAACAACAGGTTCTCCAAGAACATGACTCTTAGAAGCAGTGGCTTTTAAAACCCCACGGGCCGTAACTCGCAGTCTGCAAGGTACAGAATTATTTGCTTAGCGTCCACAAACTGGGGAGTAATCGGGGGACAAAATCAGCGCATGGGCAAATCCCTCTTAGAAACAGTGGCTTTTAAAACCCCACGGGCAGTAACACGCAGTCTGCAAGGTACAGAATTATTTGCTTAGGGTCCACAACCTGGGGAGTAATCGGGGGACAAAATCAGCGCATGGGCAAACCCCCACAAGGTGTTTCTACGGCTCAATGCTACCACCCCCACTAGTTCCCTCTCCTGCAACCTCATATAACCCCATTTTTCCCCAACCTTTCCTCTGTGCCTGAGTACCTCTGTGCTGTAAGATGACGGACAGGATAAAAGAATGACTTATGTGTAGTATACTGCAAAGAATAGCACAAGTGAAGACATACAGATCATTCTCAAATTAAACAGGGTTAATAGAACAGAAATATAAACACTGTTTCTTCCTGACCTTGTCCAATTTTGGAGAATGTAGCCCTTAAAAAAAATCAGATTTATTGAGCGCTTACTGTGTGCAGAACACTGTACTAAGCGCTTGGGAGAATGTGGGCAGGGAATGTGTCTAACTGTTGTACGGTACTCTCCCAAGTGCTAGGTACAGTGTTCTGCACATAGTAAGTGCTCAAGACTCATTCATTCATTCAACCGCATTTATTGAGTGCTTACTGTGTGCAAAGCACTGCATTAAGCGCTTGGGAGAGTACACTATAACAACAGACATATTCCTGCCCACCACGAGCTCAAAGTCTAGAGACATTAATGTAAACAAATAAATTACAGATATAAATATGTGCGCTGCGGGGACGGGAGGATGAATGAAGAAGCAAGTAAGAGCGGCGCAGAAGGGAGTGGGAGAAGAGGAGGGTTTAGTCAGGGAAGGCTTCTCGGAGGAGATGTGCCTTCAAAAAGGTTTTGAAGTGGGGGACAGCAATTACCTGCCTGATATGATGATTGATTAACTGACTTCACTAAAACAGAGTTGTAATAAAGCCTTTCAAGTCTATTCTCTCAAGTGTAGCATGGCTAAGAAAAACAAAAAAATCAAATCCAAGGGGAAACATTACTTCAGCAGCTGCAGCAGAGTGCCAGATTGGGCTTTGTTTGTTCCTCTTGGAAGAGTGTGTCTGTCTGTCTCTTTCTCTCTCTCTCCCTCAGTCTCTCCCCCTTTCCCCCTCCCACTTCCTTCACCTCCTCCCCATTTCTCTCTCTCCCGACCAAGCCCATCTGCCATATGTAGTCACCAGATGCCTGGGCAAGACAGAGAGGGAAAGGGGCATGGCCCCGGCCTTTAAAGTGGGGAAAGTCCTACTTCAGCCAATATGTTTTTAATGGGGCTGTGGATCACAGAGAGAATCTTCCCTGCTTTAACGGGTGAGCCTCAAAACCACTCTAATAAGAAGAAGCCACTGATGAGGCTGAAAAACACTTACCAATAATCACTCATTTCATCTTTTTTTCCAACAAAAAATTCTATGCCGGTTTTGATTAATCAGAGCCGAAATACTGTAGTGTAAAATTTCAGAGAGACTTGCAAGGAAATTACATCACTCGTATAAGTGCAGAATATTCCCAAAGGGTCCACATCCTTCTTAGGGAGTCAACCAATTCCTCAGTCTTAGAAGCCAACAATTGAGAAGGTAGTAAAATCGATTATCTCCAACTCATTACTAGTGCTCATCAGCAGATAAAAGACAACCCCATCACTACTTATACACACACTCTCCCCCTCCCCCCACTACTCACCTCCCCGTACCATCTTCTAAAAAGACTTATGGGGTTGGATAGTTTAGGTCAACCACAAAAGTTGCAGTTAGAAAATGTCTGTGCTCTTGCAGCTCAGAAGGTCATGATTATTTCCTTGTTTCATTTAACACCTAAGCAATTACTTCAAAGGTCATAGCAAAGCCAAAAAAAAAAAATTAAAACACAATAGGAATTGATCTAAGGACAATCTCCTGGCAACATTCCATTATAATTTTTTTGATTTCTTTTAAAATTAAAGGTTAGGATAGATGTAATCATCGGAAGCATTTTGGTAGAGAGGAAGGAAATTACTCACTAGGCTATAGTATTGACCGACTGCATTCAGAAAAAGCCACCGGTGTATTTCTGCCAGACACTTGAATTATCCAGTAAGCACTTTCTACTAGGAAGAAACCACGCACCACATCCACCTTTTAAAGGCAACAGAACATCTAAAAAATTCAGAAATCATGTGTACATCTGATTATTTCTGACATCACAAACTCATTCTGCACACATAGTATAGTTGTACAAGCCCACCAGAGTCATTTTTCCACACATGACTAGTCTGTAGAGATTACTAAACTGTTTTTTCAGTAGGCTGATGACCAATTTATAAAATTGCTTACAATGGCTCAATTCCAGAAATCTGCTTCTTGGAATACATATGATTTGAGCATAACAATAAATGGCCACATGCAAAAGATCTATTATAAATTAACCTTTAAAGGCCATTTTGGCATTTATCATAATGCATATACCAAGCACTATACTAGACGCAGGGGTAGATACAAGATAATCAGGTCCCACTTGGGGCTCAGAGTCAAAGTAAGAGGGAGAAGAGGTAGTACATCCCCATTTTGGAGATCAGGGAATGGAGGCACAGAGAAGTTAAGTGACCTTGGAGGTCACACAGCAGACAAGTGGCAAGGCCAGGATTAGAATTCAGGTCCTCTAACAGGCCCAAGCTCTTCCACTAGACCACATGACTTCTCAACTGATCATTACAGCTGTTACAAAAATGATCACTTGTCATAAAAGGTCTTTCACCTGAAAGCCGCTAGTCTGTATTTACACGTATTTAATATCTGTCCACAATTCAGACAGGTTTAAATAAAAAGCTTCTCTTCTTAGGGCCTCAATTTTAGCAAACAATACTACTACGACCTTGAAATTCTATAATACCGTATCTCAGAAAATCTAAAGATAATTTTCAGACCCTTCCAAATTCAGTCTTCCCAATGCCGTGTGAAGTAAGAAGGGGGTGTTGGGGTGATAGGGTTGGCCCAGAGGGATTACATAATTTTTCTTCAGTTGGAGAGAGGAAAATAAAACAATACTCTTCCAAACAGCGCTCTTTATCTTTTCAACTCTGCTGCCTCCCAAAATTAATCATCACGATTCTAAATGACTGCTGCTCCTGTGAGCTCCTGCTTCAAAACTCCCAAGAGTGGCGGCAGCAGGGGAGGAAAGCAAAACAATTATGCAAACCTTGTAGCTACCTGAGGATAATCTAGGATTTCTTCGGAGAATACTTGCTGGCACAGACCACAGATCCGACGCTGATAAAAATCTGGTAGTCAGACTATCAACTATAAATCTCCAAAGAGCAAATGGAAAATCCCCTCTGTCCCAAGGTGCCCCGTCGTGGCTGTTCCTACGATTTTCCTACTCTCTCTAGGAGCTATTACTCTGCTCTCTCCTGGGCCGCTCCAGATGCCATCTCCTTGGCTTGATTTATTCCTCCCTATCTCCCACTCGCTGGTCCTGGCCACCCAAACCCCACGGTGGGCAGACAGCCTGCCGAGATCTCCGCGGCGGAGAAAAACATCCACTGCCATCATCGCCATGGCATCGAGAGCATTTGTTTGAACACCTACTGTGCAAAGCGCTATTTCTGGCACTCGGGGGAGGGCTTATTGTATTGTGCGGACTGCCATTCTTGCCCTGGTAGGAGTTTACCACCTAACGGGGATGACAAACTGACAAAATTATAGAAAAGCAGAGCGGATCGATCACAGCTGCAGATAGAAAAGAAGCAGGACAAGTTAGACCGCACAATCAAAAGGCCAGCAGATGCACATAAGAGGGAGAGAAAAATAAAAAGGACAGGGGGGTGGGGTGGGGAAATTGGGGATTTAGTATTGAACTCCGTTAAATCTTCCCCCTTGACTCTTTCCTGGGCCTTACACTACTTACCCTCTACGGGCCTAATGGATGCTCGCCCTTCTCGAATGCCTTTCCAACGGCTGGTGCGGAAGTGGGTGGAGATGCCAAGGCGGCAGCGGGGGGCGGCTCTTTTAAAGGCTCCGGGCCTGGCCGGTGGCTGACGGTTTAACCGCCCCCAACCCGGCCACAGGGAGGGATGGGGGATGGGGGGGGGGGTGAGGGAGTGGGGATGATGCACCTCGGTCCAGCCCATGTATCAGGGGCTAAATAGGTGCCAACCGAACGGCTGGTCTTTGGCGTGGCGAAGTAGGAAACGATGGCGTTGTGGCTAGAGCCCGGTCCTGGGAGTCAAAAAGCCGTGGGGTCTAATCCCGACCCCGCCACTTGTCTGCTGGGTGACCTTGGGCGAGTCACTTCACTCCTCCGGGCCTCAGTTCCCTCATCTGTAAAATGGGGGTGGAGGCCGTGAGCCCCTCGTGGGACAGGGACTGGGTCCGACCCGATCTGCTTCTATCCACCCCAGCGCTTAGTAAAGTGCCGGCACATAGTTAAGCATTTAATACCATTATTATTATTATTATTATTATTATTATTATTACAGCGCCTGGCACATAGCAAGCGCTCAACAAATACCAGTATTATTATTATTACAGTGCCAGGCACATAGTAAGCGTTAAACAAAAATACCATTATTATTATTAATAGAGGGACATCCAAATGCTTGAAAACCTTTGATTTTTAAAACAAACAGTACATAGGATCTTATTTTTTTCCCTTGACGGTCCTTTGCATTTCTCTTAACTAAAATACGTATTAGCCCTTGAGAAGAACCTCCCACCCACTCCGGCCCCAATTGGCCCAACCTACCACCCTCCACTTCTGGATTAAGCCCTCCATAGTCGCCCCCACCCTCATATATAAATATATGTATAAAAAAGCTTACAATAAACCCTTGCAGATGTCTTCCCTTCGCCGGTATAAGGCTCCCTAAACCCTCCAACAGACACTTGCAGAGGTCTTCCCTCTCCCGGTATAAGGCTCTCCAGAGCCTACAAAAGACGGTTGCAGAGGCCTTCCCTTCCCCGATATAAGGCTCCCTAAATCTTACAAAAGACCCTTGCAGAGGCCTTCCCTTCCCCAGTACAAGGCTCCCCAAAATTTACAAAAGACCCTTGCAGAAGCCTTCCCTTCCCCGGTATAAGGCACCCCAAAATTTACAAAAGACCCTTAAAGAGGCCTTCCCTTCCCCGGTATAAGGCCCCCAAAATTTACAAAAGACCCCTAAAGAGGGCTTCCCTTCCCCGGTATAAGGCGCCCCAAAATTTACAAAAGACCCTTAAAGAGGCCTTCCCTTCCCTGGCATAAGGCTCCCCAAAATTTACAAAAGACCCTTAAAGAGGCCTTCCCTTCGCCGGTATAAGGTTCCCCAAACCTTATTACAACAGACCCTCGCAGAGGCCTTCCCTTCCCCATTATAAGGCTCCCCTAAATTTACAAAGACCCTTGCAAGAGGCCTTCCCTTCCCCAGTACAAGGCCCCCTAATCCTTACAAAAGACCCTTGCAGGTGCCTTCCCTTCCCTGGTAGAAGGCTCCCCAAAATTTACAGAAGACCCTTAAAGAGGCCTTCCCTTCCCTGGTATAAGGCTCCCCAAAATTTACAAAGGACCCTTAAAAAGGCCTTCCCTTCACCTGTATAAGGCTCCCCAAACCTTATTACAACAGACCCTTGCAGAGGCCTTCCCTTCCCCATTATAAGGCTCCCCTAAATTTACAAAGACCCTTGCAGAGGCGTTCCCTTCCCCAGTACAAGGCCCCCTAATCCTTACAAAAGACCCTTGCAGGTGCCTTCCCTTCCCCGGCAGAAGGCTCCCCAAAATTTACAAAAGGCCCTTTGCAGATGCCTTTCCTCCCCCAGCATAAGGCTCCCCAAACCTTACAAAAGACCCTTGCCGAGGCCTTCCCCCCATGGTATAAGGCTCCCAACCCTTACGGTAAATCCCTGCAGAAGTCTTCCCTCCGCCACTATAAGGCTCCCAACCTTGCAAAGCAGCGTGGCTCAGTGGAAAGAGCCGGGGCTTTGGAGTCAGAGGTTATGGGTTCAAGCCCCGGCTCCACCAACTGTCGGCTGTGTGACTTTGGGCAAGTCACTTCACTTCTCTGGGCCTCAGTTCCCTCATCTGGAAAATGGGGATTAAGCCTGTAAGCCCGCTGTGGGACAACCTGATCACCTTGTAATAATAATAATAATAACGGCATTTGTTAAGTGCTTACGATGTGCAAAGCACTGTTCTAAGCGCTGGGGGGGTTACAAGGTGATCAGGTTGTCCCACGTGGGGCTCACAGTCTTCATCCCTATTTTACAGATGAGGGAACTGAGGCACAGAGAAGTGAAGTGACTTGCCCAAGGTCACACAGCGGACATGTGGCAGAGCCGGGATTCAAACCCATGACCTCGGACTCCCAAGCCCGGGCTCTTTCCACTGAGCCACGCTGCTTCGGTAACCTCCCCAGCGCTTACTACAGTGCTTTGCACATAGTAAGCGCTTAATAAATGCCATTATTATTATTACTATTATTATTACAGTAAATCACTGCAGAGGTCTTCCCTCCGCCGCTATAAGGCTCCCAACCTTGAGAAGCAGCGTGGCTCAGTTGGAAAGAGCCCGGGCTTTGGAGTCAGAGGTCATGGGTTCAAGCCCCGGCTCCACCAACTGTCAGCTGTGTGACTTTGGGCAACTCACTTAACTTCTTTGGGCCTCAGTTCCCTCATCTGTAAAATGGAGATGAAGACTGTGAGCCCCCGTGGGACAACCTGATCACCTGGCAATAATAATAATAATGGCATTTGTTAAGCACTTACTATATGCAAAGCACTGTTCTAAGCGCTGGGGGGATACAAGGTTAGATACAAACTTAGAATGGTGCTTTGCACATAGTAAGCGCTTAATTCACTCATTCATTAAATTGCATTTATTGAGCGCTTCCTGTGTGCACAGCACTGTACTAAGCGCTTGGGAAGTCCAAGTCATCAACAAATAGAGACGGTCCCTACCCAACAGCGGGCTCACAGTCTAGAGAAGCAACGTGGTTCGGTGGAAAGAGCACGGGCTTTGGAGTCGGAGATCATCATCATCATCATCAATCGTATTTATTGAGCGCTTACTGTGTGCAGAGCACTGTACTAAGTGCTTGGGAAGTACAAGTTGGCAACATATAGAGACAGTCCCTACCCAACAGTGGGCTCACAGTCTAGAAGGGGGAGACAGAGAACAAAGCCAAACATACTAACAAAATAAACAGAATAGATATGTACAAGTAAAATAAATAAATAGAGAAATAAATATGTACAAACATATATACATGTGCTGTGGGGAAGGGAAGGAGGTAAGATGGGGGGGATGGAAAGGGGGACGAGGGGGAGAGGAAGGAAGGGGCTCAGTCTGGGAAGGCCTCCTGGAGGAGGTGAGCTCTCAGTAGGGCCTTGAAGGGAGGAAGAGAGCTAGCTTGGCGGATGGGCAGAGGGAGGGCATTCCAGGCCCGGGGGATGACGTGGGCCGGGGGTCGATGGCGGGACAGGCGAGAACGAGGCACGGTGAGGAGATTAGCGGCAGAGGAGCGGAGGGTGCGGGCTGGGCTGGAGAGGGAGAGAAGGGAGGTGAGGTAGGAGGGGGCGAGGGGATGGACACCCTTGAAGCCCAGGGTGAGGAGTTTCTGCCTGATGCGCAGATTGATTGGTAGCCACTGGAGATTTTTGGGGAGGGGAGTAACATGCCCAGAGCGTTTCTGGACAAAGACAATCCGGGCAGCGGCATGAAGTACAGATGGAAGTGGGGAGAGACAAGAGGATGGGAGATCAGAGAGGAGGCTGATGCAGTAGTCCAGATGGGACAGGATGAGAGAGTGAACCAGTAGGGTAGCGGTGTGGATGGAGAGGAAAGGGCGGATCTTGGCAATGTTGCGGAGCTGAGACCGGCAGGTTTTGGTGACGGCTTGGATGTGAGGGGTGAATGAGAGAGCGGAGTCGAGGATGACACCAAGGTTGCGGGCTTGTGAGACGGGAAGGATGGCAGTGCCGTCAACAGAGATGGGAAAGTCAGGGAGAGGGCAGGGTTTGGGAGGGAAGACAAGGAGTTCAGTCTTGGACATGTAAGAGCTTGGACAGATCATGGGTTCAAATCCTTGGGTTTGCCAAGTGTCAGCTGTGTGACTTTGGGCAAGTCACTTCACTTCTCTGGGCCTCAGTTCCCTCATCTGTAAAATGGGGATGAAGACTGTGAGCCCTGCGTGGGACAACCTGATTACCTTGTATCCCTCCAGCGCTTAGAATGGTGCTTTGCACAGAGTAAGAGCTTAGCAAATGCTATTTATTATTATTATTATTATTGTTATTATTATTATTATTATTACTGTAAATCCCTGCAGAGGTCTTCCCTCTGCCAGTATAAGGCTCCCACTCGTCCAGTCAACCGTTGCCGAGGCCTTCCCAGACTGAGACCCCTCCTTCCTCTCCCTCTCCTCATCCCCCCCACCGCCTTACCGCCTTCCCCTCCCCACAGCACCTGTATATATGTTTGTACATATTTATTATTCTATTTATTTTATTTTCTTATTATGTTTTGTTTTGTTGTCTGTCTCCCCCTTCTAGACTGTGAGCCCACTGTTGGGTAGGGACCGTCTCTACCTGTTGCCAAGTTGGACTTCCCAAGCGCATAGTACAGCGCTCAATCAATATGAATGAATGAATGAATGAATGTTGCCAACCTGGACTTCCCAAGTGCTTAGTACAGCACTCTGCACACAGTAAGCGCTCAATGAATACAACTGAATAAATGAATGAATGTTGCCAATTTGGACTTCCCAGGCGCTTAGTACAGCGCTCGGCACACAGCAAGCGCTCAATCAATAAGATTGAATGAATGAATGAATGAATGAATGAATGTTGCCAACCTGGACTTCCCAATGAATGAATGAATGTTGCCAACCTGGACTTCCCAAGCGCTTAGCACAGTGCTCTGCAAACAGTAGTCCCCAGTCCCCAGCGCTCTGCAAACAGTAAGCGCTCAATCAATACGACTGAATGAATGAATGTTCCCAACCTGTACTTCCTAAGCGCTTAGTCCAGCGCTCTGCGCACAGTAAGCGCTCAATCAATATGAATGAATGAATGAATGTTGCCAACCTGGACTTCCCAAGCGCTTAGCACTGCGCTCTGCGCACAGTAAGCGCTCAATCAATATGACAATGAATGAATGTTGCCAACTTGTACTTCCCAAGTGCTTAGTCCAGCGCTCTGCACACAGTAAGCGCTCAATCAATACGACTGAATGAATGAATGAATGAATGTTGCCCACCTGGACTTCCCAAGCACTTAGTACAGCGATCTGCACACAGTAAGCACTCAATACGATTGAATGAATGAATGTTGCCGACTTGTACTTCCCAAGTGCTTAGTCCAGCGCTCTGCACACAGTAAGCACTCAATAAATAAATATGATTGAATGAATGAATGTTGCCAACCTGGACTTCCCAAGCACTTAGTCCAGCGCTCTGCACACTCAATACGATTGAATGAATGAATGTTGCCAACTTGTACTTCCCAAGTGCTTAGTCCAGCGCCCTGCACGCAGTAAGCGCTCAATCAATACAGTGCTGTGCACACAGTAAACGCTCAATCAATACGATCGAATAAATGAATGAATGAGTGAATGTTGCTGACTTGGACTTCCCAAGCGCTTAGTCCAGCGGTCCACACACAGTAAGCGCTCAATCAATACGATTGAATGAAGGAATGAATGTTGCCAACCTGGACTTCCCAACCGCTTAGTCCAGCGCTCTGCACGCAGTAAGCGCTCAATCAATACGATTGAATGAATGAATGTTGCTGACTTGGACTTCCCAAGCGCTTAGTCCAGCGCTCTGCACGCAGAAAGCGCTCAATCAATACGATTGATTGAATGAATGAATGTTGCCAACCTGGACTTCCCAAGTGCTTATAGCCCAGTGCTCTGCACACAGTAAGTGCTCAATCAATACGATTGAATGAATGTTGCCAACCTGGACTTCCCAAGCGCTTATAGCCCAGCACTCTGCAAACAGTAAGCGCTCCATCAATCAATATGATTGAATGAATGAATGAATGAATGAATGAATGTTGCCAACCTGGACTTCCCAATCAATCGTATTTACTGAGCGCTTACTGTGTGCAGAGCATTGTACTAAGCGCGTGGGAAGTCCAAGTTAGCAACATATAGAGATGGTCCCTATGCAACAGTGGGCTCAGTCTAATAGTCCAGCACTCTGCACGCAGTAAGTGCTCCATCAATCAATATGATTGAATGAATGAATGACTAAATGAATGTTGCCAACCTGGACTTCCCAAGCGCTTATAGTCCAGCGCTCTGCACACAGTAAGCGCTCCATCAATACCACTGAATGACTGACTGAATGAATGAATGTTGCCAACTTGGACTTCCCAAGTGCTTAGTCCAGCGCTCTGCACACAGTAAGCGCTCAATCAATACGACTGAATGAATGAATGAATGAATGTTGCCAACCTGGACTTCCCAAGCGCTCATAGCCCAGCGCTCTGCACACAGTAAGTGCTCCATCAATACGATTGAATGAATGAATGAATGAATGTTGCCAACCTGGACTTCCCAAGCGCTTATAGTCCAGCGCTCTGCACACAGTAAGTGCTCCATCAATACGATTGATTGATTGAATGAATGAATGAATGAATGTTGCCAACCTGGACTTCCCAAGTGCTTTTAGTCCAGCACTCTGCACACAGTAAGCGCTCCATCAATCAATACGATTGAATGAATAAATGAATGAATGTTGCCAACCTGGACTTCCCAAGCGCTTTTAGTCCAGCGCTCTGCACGCAGTAAGCGCTCAAGCAATACAGCACTCTGCACACAGTAAGCGCTCCAAGAAGACGGTTGAATGAATGAATGAATGAATGAATGAATGGAGTGTTGCCAACCTGGACTTCCCAAGCGCTTATAGTCCAGCGCTCTGCACACAGTAAGCGCTCCATCAATACGATTGAATGAATGAATGAATGTTGCCAACCTGGACTTCCCAAGCACTTTTAGTCCAGCGCTCTGCACGCAGTAAGCACTCAAGCAATACAGCACTCTGCACACAGTAAGCGCTCCAAGACGACGATTGAATGAATGAATGAATGAATGAATGGAGTGTTGCCAACCTGGACTTCCCAAGCACTTAGAGTCCAGCGCTCTGCGCACAGTAAGCGCTCCATCAATACGACTGAATGAATGACTGAATGAATGTTGCCAACCTGGACTTCCCAAGCGCTTATAGCCCAGTGCTCTGCACACAGTAAGCGCTCCATCAATCAATACGATTGAATGAATGCATGAATGAACGTTGCCAACCTGGACTTTCCAATCAATCGTATTTATTGAGTGCTTACTGTGTGCAGAGCACTGTACTAAGCGCGTGGGAAGTCCAAGTTGGCAACATATAGAAACGGTCCCTACCCAACAGTGGGCTCAGTCTAGAAGTGCTTATAGTCCAGCGCTCTGCACGCAGTAAGCGCTCCATCAATACGATTGAATGAATGACTGAATGAATGTTGCCAACCTGGATTTCCCAAGTGCTTATAGTCCAGCGCTCTGCACACAGTAAGCACTCAATCAATACGATTGAGTGAATGAATGAATGTTGTCACCTGGACTTCCCAATGAATGAATGAATGAATGGAGTGTTGCCAACCTGGACTTCCCAAGCGCTTATAGTCCAGCGCTCTGCACACAGTAAGCGCTCCATCAATCCGATTGAATGAATGAATGAATGTTGCCAACCTGGACTTCCCAAGTGCTTATAGTCCAGCGTTCTGCACGCAGTAAGCACTCAATCAATACAGCACTCAGCACACAGTAAGCGCTCCAACAATACGATTGAATGAATGAATGAATGTTGCCAACCTGGACTTCCCAATCAATCAATTGTATTTATTGAGCGCTTACTGTGTGCAGAGCACTGTACTAAGTGCGTGGGAAGTCCAAGTTGGCAACATATAGAGATGGTCCCTACCCAACAGTGGGCTCACAGCCTAGAAGTGCTTATAGTCCCGCGCTCCGCACGCAGTAAGCGCTCCACTAATCAATACGATTGAATGAATGAATGAATAAATGAATGCTGCCACAACTTGGACTTCCCAAGTGCTTATAGTCCAGCACTCTGCGTGCGGTAAGCGCTCAATCAATACAGCACTCTGCACACAGTAAGCGCTCCATCAATCCGACTGAATGAATGAATGAATGAATGTTTCCAACCTGGACTTCCCAAGCGCTTATAGTCCAGCACTCTGCACACAGTAAGCGCTCCATCAATACGATTGAACGAATGAATGAATGAATGTTGCCAACCTGGACTTCCCAAGCGCTCACAGCCCAGCGCTTTGCACACAGTAAGCGCTCCATCAATCAATACGATTGAATGAATGAATGAATGTTGCCAACCTGGACTTCCCAAGCGCTTATAGTCCAGTGCTCTGCAGGCAGTAGGCGCTCAATCAATATGATTGAATGAATGAATGAATGAATGTATGAATGAATGATGCCAACCTGGACTTCCCAAGCGCTTATAGTCCAGCGCTCTGCACACAGTAAATGCTCCATCAATCCGATTGAATGAATGACTGAATGAATGTTGCCAACCTGGACTTCCCAAGAGCTTATAGTCCAGCGCTCTGCACACAGTAAGCGCTCCATCAATACAGCGCTCTGCACACAGTAAGCGCTCCATCAATCCGATTGGATGAATGAATGAATGAATGAAATGAATGAATGTTGCCAACCTGGACTTCCCAAGCGCTTATAGTCCAGCGCTCTGCACGCAGTAAGCGCTCCATCAATCAATCCGATTGAATGAATGAATGAATGTTGCCAACCTGGACTCCCCAAGCGCTTATAGCCCAGCGCTCTGCACACAGTAAGTGCTCCATCAATCCATACGAACGAATGAATGAATGTTGCCAACTTGGACTTCCCAGGCGCTTATAGCCCAGCGCTCTGGACGCAGTAAGCGCTCCATCAATCCGACTGAATGAATGAATGAATGAATGAATGAATGTTGCCAACCTGGACTTCCCAAGCGCTTATAGCCCAGCGCTCTGCACGCGGTAAGCGCTCCATCAATACAGCGCTGTGCACACAGTAAGCGCTCCATCAATCAATACGATTGAATGAATGAATGAGTGAATGAGGCCTTCCCTCCGCCGCTATAAAGGCTCCCACTCGTCCAGTCAACCGTTGCCAAGGCCTGCCCGCCTTCAATCAATCAATTAACCGTATTTATTGAGCGCTTCCTGTGTGCAGAGCACTGTACTAAGCGCTTGGGAAGTCCAAGTTGGCAACATATAGAGACGGTCCCTACCCAACAGCGGGCTCACAGTCTAGAAGGGGGAGACGGACCACAAAACCAAACACATCAACAAAATATCCTACTGCCCAAGGCCCTGCTGAGAGCTCCCCTCCTCCAGGAGGCCTTCCCAGACTGAGCCCCTTCCTTCCTCTCCCCCTCGTCCCCCTCCCCATCCCCCCATCTTACCCCCTTCCCTTCCCCACAGCACCTGTAGATCATCAATTGTATTTACTGAGCCCTTACTGTGTGCAGAGCACTGTACTAAGCGCTTCTCGCTGTATATGTATTTAATATGTATGTATTTATTACTTATTTAATTTGTACATATTTATTCTATTTTATTTTGTAAATATGTTTTGTTTTGTTGTCTCCCCCTTCTAGACTGTGAGCCTGCCGTTGTGTAGGGACCAACTACTACTTCCCAAGCGCTTAGTACGGTGCTCTGCACACAGTAAGCGCTCAGTAAATACGCTTGCACATAGTAAGCGCTTAAAAAAATACCATCATTATTATTATTATTATTATTATTAACACGGCTGGGGACGAAGGGGCGGATTTTAGCGATGTCGTGAAGGTCGACTGAGAGGATCTGTCACTAAGATTAAATGTATAGGGTGAATGAGAGAGAGGAGTCTATTTTATTTTGTTAGTATGTTTGGTTTCGTTGTCTGTCTCCCCCTTTTAGACTGTGAGCCCACTGTTGGGTAGGGGCTGTCTCTATGTGTTGCCAATTTGTCCTTCCCAAGTGCTTAGTACAGTGCTCTGCACACAGTAAGCGCTCAATAAATACGATTGATGATGATGATCTATACGTCTGTACAGATTTATCACTCTATTTATTCATTTTACTTATACCTATCTAGTCTATTTCATTTTGTTAGTAGGTTTGGTTTTGTCTCCCCCTTTTAGACTGTGAGCCCACTGTTGGGTAGGGGCTGTCTCTCTAGGTTGTCGACTCGTGCTTCCCAAGCGCTTCGTGCAGTGCTCTGCACACAGTAAGCGCTCAATAAATACGATTGATGATGATATATATGTCTGTACAGATTTATCACTCTATTTATTTATTTTAGTTGTACCTACCTAGTCTAAATTATATTGTTAGTATGTTTGGTTTTGTCTCCCCCTTCTAGACTGCGAGCCCACTGTTGGGTAGGGACTGTCTCTATGTGTTGCCAATTTGTACTTCCCAAGCGCTTAGTACAGTGCTCTGCACACAGTAAGTGCTCAATAAATACAATTGATGATGATGATCTATACGTCTGTACAGATTTATCACTCTATTTATTCATTTTACTTGTACCTATCTATTCTATTTTATTTTGTTAGTAGGTTTGGTTTTGTCTCCCCCTTTTAGACTGTGAGCCCACTGTTGGGTAGGGGCTGTCTCTCTAGGTTGTCGACTCGTGCTTCCCAAGCGCTTCGTGCAGTGCTCTGCACACAGTAAGCGCTCAATAAATATGATTGATGATGATGATATATAATGTCTGTACAGATTTATCACTCTATTTATTTTACTTGTACCTACCCAGTCTATTTATTTTATTTTGTTAGTAGGTTTGGTTTTGTCTCCCTCTTCTAGACTGTGAGCCCACTGTTGGGTAGGGGCTGTCTCTCTAGGTTGTCGACTCGTGCTTCCCAAGCGCTTCGTGCAGTGCTCTGCACATAGTAAGCGCTCAATAAATACGATTGATGATGATGATATATATGTCTGTACAGATTTATCACTCTATTCATTTTATTTGTACCTATCTATTCTATTTTATTTTGTTAGTACGTTTGGTTTTGTCTCCCCCTTTTAGACTGTGAGCCCACTGTTGGGTAGGGGCTGTCTCTATGTGTTGCCAACTTGTCCTTCCCAAGCGCTTAGCGCAGTGCTCTGCACATAGTAAGCGCTCAATAAATACGATTGATGATGATGATATATATGTCTGTACAGATTTATCACTCTATTCATTTTACTTGTACCTATCTATTCTATTTTGTTAGTAGGTTTGGTTTTGTCTCCCCCTTTTAGACTGTGAGCCCACTGTGCGCTTAGTACAGTGCTCTGCACATAGTAAGCGCTCAATAAATACGATTGATGATGATGATATATATGTCTGTACAGATTTATCACTCTATTTATTTTACTTGTACCTACCCAGTCTATTTATTTTATTTTGTTAGTAGGTTTGGTTTTGTCTCCCCCTTCTAGACTGTGAGCCCGCTGTTGGGTAGGGACTGTCTCTACGTGTTGCCAACTTGTACTTCCCAAGCGCTCAGTACAGTGCTCTGCACACAGTAAGCGCTCAATAAATACAATTGATGATGATATGTCTGTACAGATTTATCACCCTATTTATTTTACTTGTACCTACCCAGTCTATTTATTTTATTTTGTTAGTAGGTTTGGTTTTGTCTCCCCCTTCTAGACTGCGAGCCCACTGTTGGGTAGGGGCTGTCTCTCTAGGTTGTCAATCAATCAATCAATCAATCAATCATATTTATTGAGCGCTTACTATGTGCAGAGCACTGGACTAAGCGCTCGGGAAGTACAAATTGGCATCACACAGAGACAGGCCCTACCCAACGGTGGGCTCACAGTCTAAAAGGGGGAGACAGAGAACAGAACCAAACGTACCAACAAAATAAAATAAGTAGGATAGATATGGACAAGTAAAGTAAATAAATAAAAAGAGTAATAAATATGTACAACCATATATACAGGTGCTGTGGGGAAGGGAAGGAGGGAAGACGGGGGGATGGAGAGGGGGACGAGGGACTTGGGCTTCCCAAGCGCTTAGTACAGTGCCCTGCATCATCATCATCAATCGTATTGATTGAGCGCTTCGTAAGCGCTCAATCAATACGATTGATGATGATGATAGATGCTGATGATATACATATACATATTTATTACTCTGTTTATTTATTTATTTATTTTACTTGTACATTTCTATCCTACTTATTTCATTTTGTTGGTATGTTTGGTTCTGTTCTCTGTCTCCCCCTTTTAGACTGTGAGCCCACTATCGGGTAGGGACTGTCTCTATGTGATGCCAATTTGTACTTCCCAAGCGCTTAGTACAGTGCTCTGCACATAGTAAGCGCTCAATAAATACGATTGATTGATTGATTGATTGATTGATTGATGATAAAATAAATTGATCCGTCCCGAGGCCCCGTCGAGAAGCGGCCCTGACCGTGAGGAGAAGGAGGCCGAGGAGAGGAGTCGTCGTCGTCGTCGTCGTGCTCCAACGGTCCCCATGGAAGAAGCCCCTCAGCCGTCGGTCGTCGAGCCGAGGCGGCTGAGGAGAAAGCGGCTCGCGCCCCGCCGCCCGGCCTCGCGCCTTCTTCTTCCGGGTCCCGGGGGGCGGCATCGAGCCCGCCGCCTAGAGCGCCCGCGCGTCCGGGGGGGGGGGGGCGCGCTAGCCCGACGCTTCCCGTCTCTACTGCTCCCGCCGCGGGGGCCGCCGGGAATCCGCTCGTTCAGCCAGTCCTAATCAGGGGGCGCCTACGACGTGCGCGGCGCTGTACTGAGCGCTTAGAAAGCACAATTCAGCAACGTAGAGAGACGGTCCCTACCCAACAACGGGCTCATCAGGCTACATGGGGGAGACACGACACTCATTCGTCACCCCTCTCCACCCCCCCCATCTTACCTCCTTCCCTTCCCCACAGCACCTGTATATATGCTTGTACATATTTATTACTCATTTATTTATGTATTTTATTTGTACATATCTATCCTGTTTATTTTCCTTCCCTTCCCCACAGCACCTGTATATATGCTTGTACATATTTATTACTCATTTATGTATTTTATTTGTACATATCTATCCTGTTTATTTTATTTTGTTAGTATGTTTGGTTTTGTTCTCTGTCTCCCCCTTTTAGACTGGGAGCCCGCTGGTGGGTAGGGACCGTCTCTCTATGTTGCCAAGTTGTACTTCCCAAGCGCTTAGTCCAGTGCTCTGCACGTAGTAAGCGCTCAATAAATGCGACTGATGATGATGGTGATTCCTATTAACTGAGCGCTTACTACGTGCACAGCGCTGGACTAAGCGCTTGGAAAGTACAATTCAGCTACGTAGAGAGACGGTCCCTACCCAACAACCGGTTCACAGGCTATAGAAGGGGGCGACATAACATTCATTCATCATTCCGATTGACTGAGCGCTTACTACGTGCACAGCACTGTAATAAGCGCTTGGACAGTACAATTCAGCAACGTACAGAGACGGTCCCTACCCAACAACCGGCTCACGGGCTAGAGAAGGGGGAGACATAACATTCATTCATCATTCCTATTGATTGAGCGCTTACTACGTGCACAGCACTGTAATAAGCGCTTGGACAGTACAATTCAGCAACGTACAGAGACGGTCCCTACCCAACAACCGGCTCACAGGCTATAGGAGGGGGAGACATAACATTCATTCATTCATCATTCCTATTGATTGAGCGCTTACTACGGGCACAGCACTGTACTAAGCGCTTGGAAAGTACAATTCAGCAACGTATAGAGACGGTCCCTACCCAACAACGGGCTCACAGGCTATGGAAGGGGGAGACATAGCATTCATTCATTCAGCATTCATTCATTCATCATTCTTATTGACTGAGCGCTTACTACGTGCACAGCACTGGACTAAGCCCTTAGAAAGTACAATTCAGCAACGTACAGAGACGGTCCCTACCCAACAACGGGCTCACAGGCTATGGAAGGGGGAGACATAGCATTCATTCATTCAGCATTCATTCATTCAGCATTCCTATTGATTGAGCGCTTACTACGTGCACGGCACTGGACTAAGCGCTTGGAAAGTACAAATCAGCAACGTATAGAGACGGTCCCTACCCAACAACGGGCTCACAGGCTATAGAAAGGGGAGACATAACATTCATTCACTTATCATTCCTATTGACTGAGCGCTTACTACGTGCACAGCGCTGGACTAAGCGCTTGGAAAGTACAATTCAGCAACGTATAGAGACGGTCCCTACCCAACAACGGGCTCACAGGCTATGGAAGGGGGAGACACAACATTCATTCATTCATCATTCCTATTGATTGAGCGCTTACTACATGCACAGCACTGTACTAAGCGCTTGGAAAGTACAATTTAGCAACGTATAGAGACGGTCCCTACCCAACAACCGGCTCACGGGCTACAAGGGGGAGACATGACATTCATTCATCATTCCTATTGATTGAGCGCTTACTACGTGCACAGCACTGGACTAAGCGCTTGGAAAGTACAATTCAGCAACGTATAGAGACGGTCCCTACCCAACAACCGGCTCACGGGCTATAGAAGGGGGAGACATAACATTCATTCACTTATCATTCCTATTGACTGAGCGCTTACTACGTGCACGGCACTGGACTAAGCGCTTGGACAGTACAATTCAGCAACGTATAGAGACGGTCCCTACCCAACAACGGGCTCACAGGCTATGGAAGGGGGAGACATAGCATTCATTCATTCATCATTCATTCATCATTCATTCATTCAGCATTCCTATTGATTGAGCGCTTACTACGTGCACGGCACTGGACTAAGCGCTTGGAAAGTACAAATCAGCAACGTATAGAGACGGTCCCTACCCAACAACCGGCTCACGGGCTAGAGAAGGGGGAGACATAACATTCATTCATCATTCCTGTTGATTGAGCGCTTACTACGTGCACGGCACTGGACTAAGCGCTTGGAAAGCACAATTCAGCAACGTACAGAGACGGTCCCTACCCAACAACGGGCTCACGGGCTATGGAAGGGGGAGACATAGAATTCATTCATTCAGCATTCATTCATCATTCATTCATTCAGCATTCCTATTGATTGAGCGCTTACTACGTGCACGGCACTGGACTAAGCGCTTGGAAAGCACAATTCAGCAACGTACAGAGACGGTCCCTACCCAACAACGGGCTCACGGGCTATGGAAGGGGGGAGACATAGAATTCATTCATTCAGCATTCATTCATCATTCATTCATTCAGCATTCCTATTGATTGAGCGCTTACTACGTGCACAGCGCTGGACTAAGCGCTTTGGAAAGTACAATTCAGCAACGTACAGAGACGGTCCCCACCCAACAACGGGCTCACGGGCTATAGAAGGGGGAGACGCAACATTCATTCATTCATCATTCCGATTGACTGAGCGCTTACTACGTGCACAGCACTGTAATAAGCGCTTGGACAGTACAATTCAGCAACGTACAGAGACGGTCCCCACCCAACAACGGGCTCACAGGCTATGGAAGGGGGAGACATAACATTCATTCATTCATCATTCCTATTGATTGAGCGCTTACTACGTGCACAGCGCTGGACTAAGCGCTTAGAAAGTGCAATTCAGCAACGTACAGAGACGGTCCCTACCCAACAACCGGCTCACAGGCTATGGAAGGGGGAGACATAACATTCATTCACTTATCATTCCTATTGACTAAGCGCTTACTACGTGCACGGCACTGGACTAAGCGCTTAGAAAGTACAATTCAGCAACGTATAGAGACGGTCCCTACCCAACAACCGGCTCACAGGCTATGGAAGGGGGAGACATAGCATTCATTCATTCAGCATTCATTCATTCAGCATTCCTATTGATTGAGCGCTTACTACGTGCACGGCACTGGACTAAGCGCTTGGAAAGTACAATTCAACAACGTACAGAGACGGTCCCTACCCAACAACCGGCTCACAGGCTACAAGGGGGAGACATAACATTCATTCATTCACTTATCATTCCTATTGATTGAGCGCTTACTACGTGCACAGCACTGGACTAAGCGCTTAGAAAGTGCAATTCAGCAACGTATAGAGGCGGTCCCTACCCAACAACGGGCTCACAGGCTATGGAAGGGGGAGACATAGCATTCATTCATTCAGCATTCATTCATTCAGCATTCCTATTGATTGAGCGCTTACTACGTGCACAGCGCTGGACTAAGCGCTTGGAAAGCGCAATTCACCAACGTATAGAGACGGTCCCTACCCAACAACGGGCTCACAGGCTATGGAAGGGGGAGACATAGCATTCATTCATTCAGCATTCATTCAGCATTCATTCATTCAGCATTCCTATTGATTGAGCGCTTACTACGTGCACGGCACTGGACTAAGCGCTTGGAAAGTACAAATCAGCAACGTATAAAGACGGTCCCTACCCAACAACCGGCTCACGGGCTAGAGAAGGGGGAGACATAACATTCATTCATCATTCCTATTGATTGAGCGCTTACTACGTGCACGGCACTGGACTAAGCGCTTGGAAAGTACAATTCAGCAACGTATAGAGACGGTCCCTACCCAACAACGGGCTCACGGGCTATGGAAGGGGGAGACATAGCATTCATTCATTCATCATTCATTCATTCATCATTCCTATTGATTGAGCGCTTACTACGTGCACGGCACTGGACTAAGCGCTTGGAAAGCACAATTCAGCAACGTACAGAGACGGTCCCTACCCAACAACGGGCTCACAGGCTATGGAAGGGGGAGACATAGCATTCATTCATTCATCATTCATTCATCATTCATTCATTCAGCATTCCTATTGATTGAGCGCTTACTACGTGCACGGCACTGGACTAAGCGCTTGGAAAGTACAATTCAGCAACGTACAGAGACGGTCCCTACCCAACAACCGGCTCACAGGCTAGAGAAGGGGGAGACATAACATTCATTCATCATTCCTATTGACTGAGCGCTTACTACGTGCACAGCACTGTAATAAGCGCTTGGACAGTACAATTCAGCAACGTACAGAGACGGTCCCTACCCAACAACCGGCTCACAGGCTATAGAAGGGGGAGAGATAACATTCATTCATCATTCCTATTGATTGAGCGCTTACTACGTGCACAGCACTGTGATAAGCGCTTGGAAAGTATAATTCAGCAACCTATAGAGACGGTCGCTACCCAACAACGGGCTCACAGGCTAGAAGGGGGAGAGAGATAACATTAATTCATTCATCATTCGTATTGATTGAGCGCCTACTACGTGCACAGCGCTGGCCTAAGCGCTTGGAAAGCACAATTCGGCAACGTATAGAGACGGTCCCTACCCAACAACCGGCTCACAGGCTACAAGGGGGAGACAGACAGACGACATTCATTCATTCATTCATTCAATCGTATTGATTGAGTGCTTACTGTGTGCACGGCACTGTACTAAGCGCTTGGGAAGTACAAGTCGGCCACATCTAGAGACGGTCCCTACCCAACACCGGGCTCACAGGCTAGAAGGGGGAGACAGACGACATTCAGTCATTCATCATTCGTATTGATTGAGCGCCTACTCTGTGCACAGCATTCATTCATTCAATCGTACTTATTGAGCGCTTACTGCGTGCAGAGCACTGTACTAAGCGCTTGGGAAGTACAAGCCGGCAACGGATAGAAACCGTCCCTACCCAACAACGGGCTCACAGTCTAGAAGGGGGAGACAGACAACAAAACAAAACATGTAGACAGGTGTCAAAACAATCAGAATAAATAGAATTATAGCTATAGATACAAGCTTTCATTCAATCGTATTTGTTGAGCGCTTACTACGTGCACAGCACTGGACTAAGCGCTTGGAAAGAACAAATCAGCAACGTATAGAGACGGTCCCCACCCAACAACGGGCTCACAGGCTACAAGGGGGAGACAGACGACATTCATTCATTCATCATTCGTATTGATTGAGCGCTTACTATGTGCACAGCGCTGGACTAAGCGCTTGGAAATTCGGCAACAGATATTCATTCATTCATTTAAACGTATTTATTGAGAGCTTAAGGTGTGCAGAGCACTGTACTAAGCGCTTGGGAAGCACAAGTCGGCAACATATAGAGCTGGTCCCTACCCAACAACGGGCTCACAGGCTAGAAGGGGAGACAGACAACAAAACAAAACATGTGGATATATGTTCTATATATGTTTTATATATCCAGGTCATCCTGTATATATGTTTGTACATACTTATTACTCTATTTATTTATTTATTTTACTTGTACCTATCTATTCTATTTATTTTATTTTGTTAGTATGTTTGGTTTTGTTCTCTGTCTCCCCCTTCTACGCTGTGAGCCCACTGTTGGGTAGAGACTGTCTCTATATGTTGCCAGCTTGTACTTCCCAAGCGCTTAGTACAGTGCTCTGCACACAGTAAGCGCTCAATAAATATGATTGATTGATTGGATTGTGAGCCCACTGTTGGGTAGGGACCATCTCTATATGTTGCCAACTTGTACTTCCCAAGCGCTTAGTACAGTGCTCTGCACACAGTAAGTGCTCAATAAATACGAATGAATGAATGAATGTGGACAGGTGTCAAGTCATCAGAATAGAGATAAAGCTAGATGCACATCATTAACAAGATAGATTAGTAAATATGGACAAGTAAAATAGAGTAATAAATCTGTACAAATATATACAAGTGCTGTGGGGAGGGGAAGGAAGTAGGGTGGGGGGGGATGGGGAGGAGGAGAGGAAAAAGGGGGCTCAGTGTGGGAAGGCCTCCTGGAGGAGGTGAGCTCTCAGTAGGGCTTCAAAATATGGAATCACAACGGCCCCAGAGGGGCCGAACGCCAACCATTTTGAGGCCCTCTGGGGTGGCCTAATAATAACAATAATGATGGTATTTGTTAAGGTCTTACTATGTGCCAAGCACTGTTCTAAGTGCTGGGGGAGATACAAGGTCATCGGGTTGTCCCACATGGGGCTCACAGTCTCAATCCCCATTTTACAGATGAGGTCACTGCGGCACAGAGAATAATAATAATAATAATAATGGTGTTTCTTAAGCGCTTACTATGTGCCAAGGACTGCTCTAAGCGCTGGGGGAGATACAAGGTCATCGGGTTGTCCCACGTGGGGCTCACAGTCTCAATCCCCATTTTACAGATGAGGTCACTGTGGCACAGAGTAATAATAATAATAATAATAATAATGGTATTTCTTAAGCGCTTACTATGTGCCAAGGACTGCTCTAAGCGCTGGGGGAAATACAAGGTCATTGGGTTGTCCCACGTGGGGCTCACAGTCTCAGTCCCCATTTTACAGATGAGGTCACTGCGGCACAGAGAATAATAAGCGTGTCTCTGTGGAAAGAGCCCAGGCTTTGGAGTCAGCGGTCATGGGTTCAAATCCCGCTCTGCCACTTATCAGCTGTGTGACCTTGGGCAAGTCACTCGACTTCTCTGGGCCTCAGTTCCCTCATCTGTAAAATGGGGATGAAGACTGTGAGCCCCACGCGGGACAACCTGATCACCTCGTAAACTCCCCAGCGCTTAGAACAGTGCTTTGTACATAGTAAGCGCTTAATAAATGCCATCAAAAATAATAATAATAATAATGGTATTTCTTAAGTGCTTACTATGTGCCAAGTACCGTTCTAAGCGTTGGGGGAGATACAAGGTTATCTGGTTGCCCACGTGGGGCTCTCAGTCTTCATCCCCATTTTTCTGATGAGGTCACTGAGACCCAGAGAAGCAGCGTGGCTCAGTGGAAAGAGCCCGGGCTTTGGAGTCAGAGTTCATGGATTCAAATCCCGGCTCCGCCAACTGTCAGCTGTGTGACTTTGGGCAGGTCACTTAACTTCTCTGGGCCTCAGTTACCTCTTCTGTAAAATGGGGATTAAAACCGTGAGACCCCCCGGGGACAATCTGATCACCTTGTAACCTCCCCAGCGCTTAGAACAGTGCTTTGCACATAGTAAGTGCTTAACAAATACCATCATCATCGTTAAGTGACTTGCCTAAAGGCACACAGCTGACAGGCGGCGGAATCGGGATTAGAACCCACAACCTATGACTCCCAAGGCCTTGTACTTTTCACTAAACCAAGCTGCTTCTCTGAAAAGTGAAGCGAATTACCCAAGGTCACACAGCAGACAAGTGGAGGAGGCGGAATTAGAACCCATGACCTCTGACTCCCAAGCCCGGGATCTTGCCACCAAATGCCATCATCATCATTATTATTATTATTATTATTATTATTATTATTAGGCCATACTGCTCCTCTAAGTGAGGAGTCCCTCACCCAGCCGGCAGGCTCCCACCGCTCTGACCACCTTCCCTTCCCCCTCGTCCTCCATCTGACACTTAAAGAAAAGGGCTGAGACTGGAAATGTGGGGGCCTCCAAGCCTATGAATGCATTCAGTCATATTTATTGAGCGTTTACTGTGTGCAGAGCACTGTACTAAGCTCTTGCAAGCACCTGTCTACCTGTTTTGTCTTAATAATTATAATAATAATGGTATTTGTCAAGTGCCTACTATAATAATGATGGCATTTATTAAGGGCTTACTATGTGCAAAGCACTGTTCTAAGCGCTGGAGCACTGTTCTAAGCACTTGGGTAACAATAATAATAATAATGGCATTTACTAAGCGCTAACTATGTGCAAAGCACTCTTCTAAGCGCTGGGGAGGTTACAAAGTGATCAGATTGTCCCACCGGGGGTTCACAGTCCTAATCCCCATTTTACAGATGAGGGAACTGAGGCCCAGAGAAGTGACCTGCCCAAAGTCACACAGCTGACAGTTGGCAGAGCCAGGATTTGAACTCGTGACCTCTGACTCCAAAGCCCGGGCTCTTTCCACTGAGCCACGCTGCTTCTCTATGGCCTCTTACTGTGGGCCTACTGTGGGTAGACCCACAGTAAGCGCTTAATAAGTACGATTGAATGAATGAATACAAGGTGAGCAGGTCGTGCCACGTGGGGCTCACAGTCTCAATCCCCATTTTACAGATGAGGTCACTGAGGCCCATCATCATCATCATCAATCGTTTTTATTGAGTGCTTACTATGTGCAGAGCACTGTACTAAGCGCTTGGGAAGTACAAATTGGCAACATATAGAGACAGTCCCTACCCAACAGTGGGCTCACAGTCTAAAAGGGGGAGACAGAGAACAGAGAAGTGAAGTGACTTGCCTAAAGCCACACAGCTGTCAAGTGGCGGAGCTGGGATTAGAACCCACGACCTCTGACTCCCAAGCCCGGGCTCTTTCCACTGAGGGTGGATGGATGAATGGATAATAATAATGATAATGGTATTTGTTAAGCGTTATGTGCCAAGCACTCTTCTAAGTGATCGGGTAAATACAAGGTAATCAGGTTGTCCCACATGGGGCTCACAGTCTTCATAGAGAAGCAGCGTGGCTCAGTGGAAAGAGCACGGGCTCCGGAGTTAGAGGTCATGGGTTCAAATCCCCGCTCTGCCACTTGTCAGCTGTGTGAATTTGGCCAAGTCACTTCACTTCTCTGTGCCTCAGCCACCTCATCTGTAAAATGGGGATTAAGACTGTGAGCCTCCCCCATGGGACAACCTGATCACCTTGTAACCTCCCCAGCGCTTAGAACAGTGCTTTGCACATAGTGAGCGCTTAATAAATGCCATCATTTTGGGGAAGCAGCATGGCTCAGTGGAAAGAGCCCGGGCTTGGGAGCCAGAGGTCATGGGTTCTAATCCCAGATCCACCACAAGTCTGCTGTGTGACCTCGGGCAAGTCACTTAACTTCTCTGAGCCTCAGTTCCCTCATCTGTAAAATGGGGATGAAGACTGTGAGCCCCCGTGGGACAACCTGATCACCTTGTATCCCCTCAGTGCTTAGAACAGTGCTTTGCACATAGTAAGCGCTTAATACATGCCATTATTATTATTACATATTATATGTAACATTTATTATTATTATTATTATTATTATCATTATTCACCATTTTACAGATGAAAAGAAGCAGCGTGGCTCAGTGGAAAGAGCCCGGACTTTGGAGTCAGAGGTTGTGGGTTCAAATCCCGGCTTCAGCACTTGACAGCTGTGTGACTTTGGGCAAGTCACTGAACTCCTCTGGGCCTCAGTTACCTCTTCTGTAAAATGGGGATTAAGACTGTGAGCCCCCTGTGGGACAACCTGATCACCTTGTAACCTCCCCAGTGCTTAGAACGGTGCTTGGCATATAGTAAGCGCTTAATAAATGCTATTATTATTATTATTATTATGAGGGAACTGAGGCACAGAGCAGTTAAGTGACTTGCCCAAAATCACAAAGCTGACAAGTGGTGGTCAGGATTAGAACCCATGATTCTGACTCCCAAGCCCGGGCTCTTTCCACTAAACCACGCCACTTTTCAGCGTGTTGTCTGTCTCCCCCTTCTAGATTGTGAGCCTGTTGTTGGGTAGGGATGGTCTCTATCTGTTGCCGAATTGTACTTTCTAAGCGCTTAGCCCAGTGCTCTGCACACAGTTAGCGCTCAATAAATACGATTTAATGAATTAATAAATGAGGTTGCGTCAGTCAATTTTAAAGAGAAAAGGGACCTGCTGTCCCACCAAAGTCACCGACTGAGAGTAGAAGTGTTGAGCCAGAAGTCATTTGACTGAGGCGCTTTCTAGGCTTTTCCCAATTTATATTTTTTAAGAGTATTTTCATTCATTCCATCGTATTTATTGAGCGCTTACTGTATGCAGAGTGCTGTACTAAGCACTTGGAAAGTACAATTCGGCAACAGATAGAGACAATCCCTGCCCAAAACGGGCTCACAATCTAGAAGCGGGGAGACAGACAAAAAAACAAAACAAAACAAAACAGACAGGCATCAATAGCATAAAGGTCCCCCCACACCATAAACCTTCATTTTTCTTTTTTTTTGGGTGTGCACTGGACAGTTAAAAATAGTACAGAAGACCTTTTTTTTCTTGGTGGTCCTTTGCATTTCTCTTAATTAAAACATGTATTCGGTGCTAAATAGGTGCCAACCAAATTGCTTGTCTTTCTCAAGCTAAGTAGGAAATAAAGAAATATCCAAATATATGGGAACCTTTGATTTTTAAAATTAATAGCGCAAAGGGTCTTTTTTTCTTGAAGGTCCTTTGCATTTCTCTTAATTAAAACATGTATTAGGTGCTAAATAGGTGCCAACCAAACTGCTTGTTTTTTGTCATGGCTAAGTAGGATATAAAGGGATATAAAGAATATCAAGAGAAGCAGCGTGGCTCAGTGGAAAGAGCATGGGCTTTGGAGTCAGAGGTCATGGGTTCAAATGCCGGCTCCACCAATTATCAGCTGTGTGACCTTGGATAAATCACTTAACTTCTCTGGGCCTCAGTTACCTCATCTGTAAAATGGGGATTAAGACTGTGAGGCCCCCGTGGGACAACCTGATCACCTTGTAACTTCCCCAGCTCTTAGAACAGTGCTTTGCACATAGTAAGTGCTTAATAAATGCCATTATTATTCTTCTAGACTGTGAGCCCACTATTGGGTAGGGACCGTCTCTATATGTTGACAACTTGTACTTCCCAAGCGCTTAGTACAGTGCTCTCTGCACACAATAAGCGCTCAATAAATATGATTGATTGATTGATAAAGGGGTATCCAAATACATGGGAACCTTTGATTTTAAAAATAAAATACCTGAAATTGAGTTTTATGGTTCCAGATACTTGACTCGGTGCTCCACAGTAGATGTGAAAACCAGAATGAAGAGAGAATGCAGGAGTCTCTAGCACAATTTCCTGGTTCTCCACACACTGGAAAAGGAATTGCTGAATGTGGGACCATATTATCTTCAAATCTCATTCATGGCTCAGTGGAAAGAGCACGGGCTTGGGAGTCAGAGGTCATGGGTTCTAATCCTGGCTCCACCACTTGTCAGCTGTGTGACTTTGGGCAAGTCACTTAAATTCTTTGTGCCTCAGTTACCTCATCTGTATAATGGGGATTAAGACTGGGAGCACCACGTGGGACAACCTGATTACCTTGTATCCCCCCCCCCCCCACCCCATACAGCTCTTAGAACAGTGCTTGGCACATCGTAAGTGCTTAACAAATACCATCATCATCATCATAATCATCATCATAACACTGTAGTTTGACTCCCTGCAAACCTCTCCCCACTCCTTATCCAAAATTAATATTTGAATGAGAAATGATGTTTTGAAAACAATTGATATAAAGGACTTCTATCACACCTAGTGGAATCCAAGAAGGTTATGGAAAATGAAAAAAGCCTTCTAAAGCTTAAGGTCAAGTTCTAGCCTTATAAATCTTGAACTATTGTATATTACTTCATACATACATACATACATTCATTTCTCTGCCAGTCTTCAGCAGTTGGGCAGGAAGAGTGTATCAGGCCTGGACAAAGAGGATCCCTGGGGCTGAGTTCCCTGGCAGGTCAAGCACAGTTTCCCCACCCTTAAACCTGGTACCTATGTTGGCCTGCTCTCACCATGCTTGCAACCCACGGGGGAAGGCAAACACAGTGCTTTGCACATAGTAAGCGCTTAAATGCCATCATTATTATTATTAAAGACTCGGGTTTCTCACCTTTCCCAGTTTGGGGATCGATGATGGGATCATGTGAATGGAGGGAGAGGGCTATTACCCCTTCCACCAGGTCCTGGGTGCCTGGTTGGCATTTTTCTTCCAAATTGGATGTTGGCAAGTTGGGGGCCAGCATACACATGTGGCTACCGTCCCCGCTCTTCAGTCTGTGGCACCGGCTGTGGTGCCCCACTATACCAGGAAATAATTCAAATCCCGTGCCTGGGGCACTGTTGTGTTTGGGAGGACTTCAAGTCTCTTTGTGCCCTTCCTTTGGCCTGGGCACCCTCGGTTTAAAGATCTTGAGTGTCTCTCCTCCTTTCTGCCCCCCAGGCAAGGTGGACTTTAATTCTATTTGTTCTATTTTGACACCTGTCTACATGTTTTGTTTTGTTGTCTGTCTCCCCCTTCTAGCCTGTGAGCCCGTTGTTGGGTAGGGACCGTCTCTATATGTTGCCGACTTGGACTTCCCAAGTGCTCTGCACACAGTAAGCGCTCAATAAATACGATTGAATGAATGAATGGGCCAAGAATCCCCACTATCCAGGTGAAATGGGTGTGGCTGATGGGGACACATTGATTGCCCCTTGCCTCTTTGCCTTTCCGTGGTCACGTCAGTTGAACATTGCTTGCTCTGAGGGGCATTGGCATCGGTGGGGAGGGCAGAGGGGTCTTCTTCTAGACTGTGAGCCCACTGTTGGGTAAGGACCGTCTCCATATATTGTCAACTTGTACTTCCCAAGCGCTTAGTACAGTGCTCTGCACACAGTAAGTGCTCAATAAATACGATTGATTGATTGATTGATTGATTCTCCCACTTCCATCCTCACCTGCAGCCCTGATCCTGGCTAGTAATGTGAGCCAAGCTTGTAAGCAGAATCAGAAGTCTTCTCCCAAGAGTCAGATTTGCACAACACTTAGCGGTAGGTCCCTCGGCTTCTGTGTGCATGGAGAGTTATCTAGCTGTGGAATTGCAGGACTCAGTCAGTATCAATCAATCAATCGTATTTATTGAGCGCTTACTATGTGCAGAGCACTGTACCAAGCACTTGGGAAGTACAAATTGGCATCACATAGAGACAGTCCCTACCCAACAGTGGGCTCACAGTCTAAAAGGGGGAGACAAAGAACAAAACCAAACATACCAACAAAATAAAATAAGTAGGATAGAAATGTACAAGTAAAATAAATAAATAAATAAATAAATAGAGTAATAAATATGTACAACCGTATATACATATATACAGGTGTTGTGGGGAAGGGAAGGAGGTAAGATGGGGGGATGGAGAGGGGGACGAGGGGGAGGGGAAAGAAGGGGCTCAGTCTGGGAAGGCCTCCTGGAGGAGGTGAGCTCTCAGCAGGGCCTTGAAGGGAGGAAGAGAGCTAGCTTGGCTGATGTGCGGAGGGAGGGCATTCCAGGCCCGGGGGATGACGTGGGCCGGGGGTCGATGGCGGGACAGGCGAGAGCGAGGTACAGTCAGTAATCAGGAACTTGTAAACCTGGGTTATTCCTGAGACTAGGCCTGCCTGAAAAATTGGCAGTCAATCTACCTGCCCGGTATTCCCAGACAATAAATCAATTTACACCACATAAAATCAGTTTCTTGGAATCAATGAATTGTAAATACTTGAAATGCTAGAGAAGGTTTTCACAAGTTGCCGTCTTTTACCTGAATAGCTTTCCTGCTACAGTATCCCCGAAACTCTTCCTCCTCCTCTTTGCCCCGCTTGGGGCATCATAGCTACAGCATTCTTCCCCAGTTGCTCCATTATGGGCTCTCCAACAAATTATTTTATGAAAACATGCATTTTAGCAGAAATTACTACTGCAAACCCTCTGGGGAGTATTTTTTTTATGAATATTGGAATTGTGAAATCAACTTCATCAATTGTATTGAGTGCTTACTTTGTGCAGACCAATGTATTAAGCCCTTGGGAGAGTCCAGTATAACAGAATAAACCCATAATAAGGTTACAATCTAGCAGACTTTATGTAACAATATTCACCACAGGGCTACATCACTAGTAAATTCTCTAGTTAGTGAGTACCTGCAGGGAGTTCAGCACTGTGCTTTAGCCCTAGGGAATCTTGGCTGGTGTCGCAAGCTCAATCAGCTACCCGCTTTATGTGCTTCCAGGGCAAGCCTCAATCAATCAATCAATCGTATTTATTGAGCGCTTACTGTGTGCAGAGCGCTGTACTAAGCACTTGGGAAGTACAAGTTGGCAACATATAGAGACAGTCCCTACCCAACAGTGGGCTCACAGCCTCCAGCAGCTCCTGGATGGGTTCCTTAAGGACTTGATGGTGCTCACAGCCGGATAAGTTGGAAAGGTTTACTGGAGGATTGGAACCATACCAACATCAATTTCCAAATCTCTTCTTGCATCTCCAAACACAGCAGCACAGAATGGAGGAGAAGCAGCATGGCCTAGTGAATAGATCTCGCTTCTCTGCTGTGGGACTTGGGGCAAGCCACTTCACTTCTCTGTGCCTCAGTTACCTCATCTGTGAAATGGGGATTAAGTCTGAGTCCCGTTTAGGATATGGACGGTGTCCATCCTGATTAACTCGTATCTACCCCATCCCTTAGTTGAGCGCTTAGTAGGCACTTAAATGCCAAAAAAAATGTTTAAGGGACTGGACCTATTACTCAATTCTGCTCAATGCTTCAGTTGTGAGCTCACTGACCATACCAGATCTATGACAGCAGGATGGCTAATTTTTATTTACACCCAGAGTAAATTTGTTGCATTTTCTCAGCTGGAAAACTGAAAAACTTACCCCATCCTTTCCGGCCTTTCATCCCTTCTTAAAACTTCTTCCCCATTCTTGCCACCACTGCTTTTAAAGTACTTTCTCCGCAGCTCCTGCAGGCATCCCCACCATTTCATCAGTCCTTCATTTTCCCTTCTCCTCACTTCCTCATTTATGCCTGGCCACCAAGCACAGCTTAAACGTTTTACTTATTTCATAGCTGCAGTTGGCCCTTCCATGGCTTGCAGCCTCAATAAAATATTAATATCCAGAGTGAATTTCAATTATAAAATGGAGAAGAAAAAGCTAAAGGGTGAAGCTAAAGATTATTGTTTAATCAATCAGTGGTATGTATTGAGTACTTTCTGGGTGTGGAGCAATATTCTAAGCACTTGGAAAAATACAAGTGCAAGGTGGGTTATTGAAGCCCAAACAAGACGATATGAACATAAATTAAGGGAGTGATTTCAGTTTGAGGAAGGGCTTCCTGCCTTTCTGGGTGATGAAGAATGGAATAGATGACCAAGGTGGAGTCCCCATCCTTGGAGCTCTTTAAAAAATAAAACTCTGCCCTGGAAATTTTCATTGTTTTCCTACCTAGTGAAAGACTGGTCTAGACAAGCTCTTGGAGTAGCTTCCAGCCTGCCGTGTCAGAGCGTCGGGAAGAATGGGGGAATGGAGATAGTGGGGCAGTTAAAACATGATTTAACTTGGCCAAAACATGATTCGCTCCTGTATTTGCATATTATAGTAACAGCAGTGACCGCAACAGAAGCAGTGTGGACTAGTGAATAGAGCACAGGCCTAGGAGTCAGAAGGACCTGGGTTCTAATCCCAGTTCCGCCACTTGTCTTTTGGGTGACTTTGGGCGAATCACTTCACTTCTCTGTGCTTCAATTACCTTATCTATAAAATGGGGATTAAGACTGTGAGCCCCAGGTGGGACATGAACTGGGTATCTCCCCAGCACTTAGAACAGTACCTGGCACCCGGTGAGCACTTAAACACCATTTAAAAAAAAAACAAAAACACAGTAGGAAAACTCACAAAGGCAGTGCTGTTTCCCTCCTGTTCCTGTCCTGGAGGAGTGTACAGTCTGGTTGGATGAACTCCAGGAGGCCTTCCCAGACTGAGCCCCCCTTTTCCTCTCCTCCTCCTCCTCCCCGCCCCATCGCCCCTACTCTCTCCCTCTGCACTACCCCCTTCCCCGCCCCACAGCCATTGCGTATATTTGTAGATATTTATTATTATATCATCATCATCATCATCATATTTATTGAGCACTTACTGTGTGCAGAACACTGTACTAAGCGCTTGGGAAGTACAAGTTGGCAACATATAGAGACAGTCCCTACCCAAAAGTGGGCTCACAGTCTAAAAGAAACACTTAGTAAGTTGCTCTGCACATAGTAAGCACTCAATAATGATACTTGTTAAGCACTTACTATGTGCTGAGCACTGTTCTAAGTGCTGGAGTAGATACAAGGCAATCAGGATGTCCCACAGGGGTCTCACAGTTTTGATCTCCATTTATGGATGACGTAACTGAAGCACAGAGAAGTTAAGCAATTTGCCCAAGGTAACACAGCAGACAAGTGGTGGAGCCGGGATTAGAACCCATGTCCTCTGACTCCCAAGCCCGGGCTCTTTCCACTAAACCACGATGCTCCAATAACAATAATGATGGGATTTGTTAAGCGCTTACTATGTGCAAAGCGCTGTTCTAAGCACTGGGGAGGTTACAAGGTGATCAGGTTGTCCCACAGGAGGTTCACAGTTTTAATCCCCATTTTACAGATGAGGGAACTGAGGAACAGAGAAGTGAAGTGACTTGATCAAAGTCACACAGCTGACAGTTGGCGAAGCTGTGATTTGAACCCATGACCTCTGACTCCAAAGCCCATGCTCTTTCCACTGAGCCACGCTGCTTCTCTATTCTCTAGTATATTCTATTCTCTATTCTATTTATTTTATTAATGATGTGTACATATATCTATAATTCTATTTATCTATTTTGATGCTATTGATGTCTGTCTACTTGTTTTGTTGTCTGTCTCCCTCTTCTAGACTGTGAGCCCATTGTTGGGTAGGGATTTTCTCTAATCTGTTGCCGAATTGTACTTTCCAAGTGCTTAGTACACTGCTCTGCACACAGTAAGTGCTCAGTAAATACAACTGAATGAATAAACTCTAGTTTAAATCATAAGGTCCCCTCTAGATTGTAAATTCTTTGAACTGTTAATTTACTCTTTTGTACTTTCCCAAGTGCTTAGCATCATACACATAGTAAGCGATTAATAAATACCATCCATCTCCTCCTTTACAATCATTCATGGCTTTATTGAGAACTTATTATGTGCCAAACACTGTGCTAAGGCCTTGGGAGAGTACAATAGAAGAGAGTTGAAAGGCACGCTCCCTGCCCACAGTGAGCTTACAGTCTAGAAGGGGAGACAGATATTAATACAAATAAATAAGTGATGATGGCATTGTTTGTGCTTACTGTGCTTACTTGAGAGAAAACAAAACTTAAAATAAATTTCAATTGTGGTACAGGAATAGTTTTCCAAGATCCAAATATGTATAATTCGGGTTGCCTTTCAGTTCCTATTTCAGTGTGTTATGTTCTTTTCTGGATTTAGTGGGATTCATTATATTACATATTTCTAATCTCTTGTTGAAAACTGCCATTTAATAGAGATGAATTGCTCCTGTTTTGTTTCATTATTCTGTGAGTGGATGGAGAAAAGCAGAAACACAATGCATTTCTAATTACTTTTTATCTCCTTCTCTTTCCTCCTTCCTACTCTTCATGCCCCCTATCTCTAGGACGAATACAATATTAAGTAAACAATATAAAAGCACCGTCGTCTCAATGGCAGAAAACACGATTTTTAATATGGAAGAAATTATTATTTTAATATCTAACATTGTAGTTATGAACTTCTATACAGAAATGGAGGTAGAGACCGAGAGAACAAAAAGATTAGCTTCCGTGAGCAAATTCTAGCTCAAAGTTTGGTCCGATCTGATGTCAAGGGAATCTTTATCTTTTCTTACCTTCGACAACGAAATCTAATTTTATGAATAATTTTCGGCATGAGCTCTTCAATCCCTCGTTTAGTCTCTTGGAAGCGGTCGGGGCTGCGGGGTTTATTTGAGTTGAACGTTCGTTTCTGCTGCTCTCACGGTTCCCGTTCAAATTTCTCAAGAAAAAAAACAAAACAAAACAAAACAAAACAAAGCGAAACAAAAAAACCTGACAGTTAAAGTAGCAGGACTGCCGCCATGTGGACCAAAGCACGAATAGAAACGGGAAATTCACCCAAACAAAGAAACCTGGGCCGAGAGAAACTAGGCAAATTGAATTCTCAACAGCTCACAAGAGCAGTTACCAATTTTTTACACACACACACACACACACACACACACACACACACCCACCCACCCCCCCCTTTACAGCTCAGGCAATGAGATTTGCCACAAAATAAAATTCACCATTGGCCACTGTGAGCCTGTTGTTGGGTAGGGATTGTCTCTATCTGTTGCCGGATTGTACTTTCTTCCAAGCACTTAGTACAGTGCTCTGCACACAGCGCTCAAAAAATACAATTAAATGAATGGGTGCTGCAGGAGCCAGGAGAGTTCCTGGGGTACTACTATCATCATCACCATCAATCGTATTTATTGAGCGCTTACTGTGTGCAGAGCACTGTACTAAACGCTTGGGAAGTATAAATTGGCAACATATAGAGACAGTCCCTACCCAACAGTGGGCTCACAGTCTAAAAGGGGGAGGAGGAGGAGGAGAGAGAGTAGTACTACTACTACTACTACTAATAATAATGGTATTTGTTAAGCACTTACTATGTGCAAAGCACTGTTCTAAGCACTGGGGAGGTTACAAGGTGATCAGGTTGTCCCACGGGGGACTCACAATCTTAATCCCCATTTTACAGATGAGGGAACAGAGAAGTTAAGTGACTTGCCCAAACTCACACAGCTGACTTGCCCAAAGTCACACAGCTGACAGTTGGAGGGGCCAGGATTTGAACCCATGACCTCTGACTCCAAAGCCCGGGCTCTTTCCACTGAACCACGCTGCTTCTCTTAATCCCCATTTTACAGATGAGGGAACTGAGGCGCAGAAAAATTAAGTGACTTACCCAAGCTCACACAGCAGACAAGTGGCAGAGCTAGGATTAGAACCCCTGTCCCCTGACTCCCAAGCCTGGACTCTTTCCACTAAGCCATGCTGCTTCCAGAAGATTCATTCATTCAATCGTATTTATTGAGCGCAGCTGACAGTTGGAGGAGCCAGGATTTGAACCCATGACCTCTGACTCCAAAGCCCGGAAGAGAGCAGTGGCAGTCTCCGCAAGGGCAACTAAAAAACACACTCTATTGGCCAGTTGATTTCATTGGAGACATTTCGTCACTTTGGAAATCAATTATTTGAGTGTTTGAAAGGGATACATATGTCAGAGATTGAAATCCTCTCCCTTATTCTATCGCCTCCAATCAATCAATCGCATTTATTGCATGCTTACTGTGTGCAGAGCACTGTACTAAGCGTTTGGGAAATGCAAGTTGGCAACATATAGAGACAGTCCCTACCCAACAGTGGGTTCACAGTCTAGAAGGGGGAGACAGAGAACAAAACCAAACATACTAACAAAATAAAATAAATAGAATAGATATGTACAAGTAAAATAAATAAATAAATAAATAGAGTAATAAATGTATACAAACATATATACATATATACAGGTGCTGTGGGGAAGGGAAGGAGGTAAGATATGCTGGTATACCTCCAGCATAAATGATCAATCGATGGTATTTATTGAATGCTTATTATGTGCAGAGCACTGTATTAAGTGCTTGGGAGAGCATAGTACAACGGTAGATATGTTTCCTGCCCATAATGAGTTTACAGTGTAGAAGGGGAGACAGATATTAATATGAATACGTAATAAGTACATAACAAGCCATGTGGATGGTGACAATGCTAGTGGCATTTTGTTAAGCTCTTGTTATGTGCCGAGCACTGTAATGAGCGCTGGGGAAAAATATGCAATAATCAGGTTGGACACAGTTTCTGTCCCACATGGAATGCACCATCTATGTAGGAGGGAGAACATGTATTTAATCCCCATTTGACAGATGACAAAATTTAAGTCCAGAGAAGTTAAGTGACTTGCTCAAGATCACCCAGCACGCAAGTGGGGCAGACGGGATTAGATGCCACATCCTCTGAATCTCAAGCCCATGTTCTTTCCACTAGGCCACACCGCTTCTCATCATTATTTTCCTCCAGGGCTGACTGGATGTAACAACATCTTTCCCCCATATATTCTGAGGGACTATAAAAAACAAGGATCCGATACCCAAAATTCCAGAGAGTTCAGGGATAAACAATAATTGAAATTGAATCTCATTATGAATCAGAAAAACTCCACACAGAATCATAAAAACTGGAAAAAAAAGAGGTAGGAACAAGGACCACTGAGAACAACTAAAATTAAAACAAAAATATTCTGAAAGAAAATATGGGAAATAGTGTGGGTAGGTTCAGACAATCAGGTTGCCTGGTTTATCAGAGGTATTTGAATACCAATACATATGTGTATAGGGGTACACCAAGGATATTCCTAAACAACTTTAGCCCATGTAAAAATTCCCTGTATTTATTCCCACGTTTGGGATAAAAACTATTTTTTATTGATGAGAAACCATATAATAATAATGGTATTTGTTAAGCATTTACTATGTGTCAGGCACTGTTCTTGGCACTTGAGCACTGTTCTAAGTGCTGGAATAATATAATGGTATTTGTTAAGCCCTGATCATGCACCAAGCCCAATTCTAAGCGCCTGGGTAGATACAAGGGAATCAGGTTGTCCCACATGGGGCTCACAGTTTTCATCCCCATTTTCCAGATGAGGTAACTGAGGGCACAGAGAAGTTAAGCGGCTTGCCTAAGGTCACACAGCAGACAAATGGTGGAGCAGGGATGAGAACCCATGTCCTCCGACTCCCATGCCCGTGCTCTTATCTGGTAAATTTTCCAAGTGTGATCAGTCAATCAATCAATGGTACTTATTGAGTGCTTACTATGTGCAAAGCACTGTACTAAACGCTTGGGAGAGTGCAATACAACAAAATTAGCAGACACATTCCCCACCCATAACAAGTTTACAGTCTACAGGGGGAGACAGACATTAATATAAATAACTTGTATAATTCAAAGATATGTATGTGAGTGCTGGGGGTGGGGGATGAATATCAAATACCCAGAGGTCACAGATCCAAGTGCATAGACAACATAAAAGGGAGAGGGAGTTGGGGAAAAGAGGGCTTAGTTGGGAGAAGGCCTCTTGGAAGAGATGTGACCTAAATAATGATTCCAAGGTGGGTTAAATTCACCATTGAAATTCTTAGTAAATTACTACTGAAAGTGTGCAAGCTGCAAGAGATCCTCAGTGACACGCTCTTGTATAGATGTTCATGGGCGTTTATTAGTTTTTTTTTCTTTTAGAGACTGTCTCTATATGTTGCCAACTTGTACTTCCCTAGCACTTAGTACAGTGCTCTGCACACAATAAGCACTCAAATAAGATTGATTGATTGATTGATTTTTTATGGTATTTGTTAAGCGCTTACTATGTAGCAGACATTGTACTAAGTGCTGGGGTAGATACAAGCTAATCACGTTGGACACATTCTATTTCCCACATGGGGCTCACCGTCTTAATCACCATTTTACAGATGAGGTGACTAAGGCACAGAGAAGTTAAATGACTTGCCCAAGGTCATGCAGCAAGCAATTGGCAGAGCTGGGATTAGAACCCAGGTTCTTCTGACTCACCAGGACCTTGCTTTCTCCATAAGGCCATGTTGCTTCTCACTTATTTCATTAGCCCTGACTTCTTACCTCTGCCAGCCTCACATTTTCACCTGCATCCTAGACATATCCATACTGATGTCTCACGGGAAACTTAAAATATCTTAACTGAATTCCATGTCTTCCCCCTCTCAAATTGTCTGCCATAATTAATTTACCCATCTCAGATGATAACACTGTCATCTTCCCCTGTCTCTCAGGCTGGTAGCCTTGGCAATACCCTTGACTCCTCCATCTCTTTCAATTTTTCTATTTAGTCTGTTGCTAAATCCTGTCAAATTTTCTTCTACATTTTCCCGATCCACCTCCTCCTCTCCATCGAAATAACCACCACTCTGGTTCAGGTACTAGTCATATCCCAATTTAAGTACTGGTCCTTCTGGTCTCCTCACTGTTCCGCTTGTCTTCAGACCCTCCCCTCTCCAGTCCATACTTCATTCATTCTATCACCCAAAACCTCCTTTTGCATATGTTCTCAATCATCAAAAAACACAGTGCTTTTCATTCCTTTCCATATCAAGCAGAAACTCCTGACCATCGGCTTTAGGGCACTGCATAAGTTCTCTCCTTCCTACTTATCCACTCTCTTCTTCAAATATATCTCACCTTCTTCATTCCTCTTAAGTTAACCTAATCACTGTGCTTTGCTGTAGTCTCTCTTGTCTCTGGCTCCTTTCTCCTTTCCTCCTTCTTGGAATTCCCTTCCCCTTCAAATCTTCCATATCAAAAATCTCCCCATCTCCAAAAGTCCTTCTGAAATCATATCTCCCTCATGGGGTCTTTCCCAATTAATTTTTCCTTTCTCCTGGTCATTTCCCCCCACCTTAGCCCTCTGCTCCAACGACACATTTATGCACTCACCACCAAGCAGCGTGGCTCAGTGGAAAGAGCACGGGCTTTGGAGTCGGAGGACACAGGTTCAAATCCCGGCTCCTCCAATTGTCAGCTGTGTGACTTTGGGCAAGTCACTTAACTTCTCTGTGCTTCAATTACCTAATCTGTAAAATGGGGATTAATACTGTGAGTCCCCCGTGGAACAACCTGATCACCTTGTAACCTCCCCAGCCCAGTGCTTAGAACAGTGCCCAGCACTTAGAACAGTGCTTTGCACATAGTAAGCACTTAATAAATGCCATCATTATTATTATTATCTGTAGCAGTTCTGTACATATCCTGTATGTCCTGCACATACCCTACAATTTAGGAACTTGCTACATGCTCATTTTTCCTTTCTCTTCTTCTATCTCAATTGTTTTGTGCCTAACTTTCCCTTAAGACTAAAGGGCTTCTTGAGGATCACATTTTCTCTTTTTTTCCTACTCTCTTAAGTACCTAGTATAATGCTCGGCACTCAGTAGGTGCTCAATACATACCACTGATCGGTTGATTGACTTCCATTGCAAATATGTTATCAATGATTCATATTTATTGCATGTCTACTGTGTGTAGAGCACTGTACTAAGTGCTTGGGAGAGTACTATCAACAGGAACGTGTGAAATCTGCACCTTTGCTAAAATGTGAAGGACCAAGAAATGATTGTTGCCTGGGCAACCTTCTTTGATTGTATTCCACCAGGTGAAAGGATTGCTATATGGGCCACTCCTGTTCAGCATCCTCTGAATCGCTCCCACAGGCAGGGTATTATTGGTGGGCACATCTGCCAAACAGGGCCAAATCCTCCAATTGGTGCCCACAGACAGTATATATATGTATCAAGCAGAAACTCCTGACCATCAGCTTTAGGGCACTGCATAAATTCTCTCCTTCCTACTTATCCTCTCTCTTTTTCAAATATATCTCATATGTATATATAATATAAATGTGTGTGTGTGTTGGGGCAGGAGAGAATCACAATGGCAGCAGCCTCTGACATGAGCAGTGGTTGTATTCCTGGTTTATGGGCCTCAGGGGCCACCTGACCTATTCATTCATTCATTCAATCATATTTATTAAGCACTTACTGTGTGCAGAGCACTGTACTAAGTGCTTGGGAAGTACAAGTTGGCAACATATAGAGATGGTCCCTACGCAACAATGGGCTCAAGGTCTAGAAGGGGGAGACAAACAACAAAACATGTAGACAGGTGTCCAAACCAAAAAGCACGCGAGAAGCAACGTGGCTCTGTGGAAAGAGCCCGGGTCTTGGAGTCAGAAGTCATGGGTTCAAATCCCGGCTCCACCAATTGTTAGCTGTGTGACTTTGGGCAAGTCACTTAACTTCTCTGTGCCTCAGCCACCTCATCTGTAAAATGGGGATTAAGGCTGTGAGCCCCCTGTTGGACAACCTGATCACCTTGTAACCTCCCCAGCTCTTAGAACAGTGCTTGGCATGTAGTAGGCGCTTAATAAGATGCCATTATAAAAAAAAACTGTCAGAATAAATAGAATTACAGTTATATGCACATCATTAACAAAACAGAGTAGTAAATATGTACAAGTAAAATAGTGTAATAAATCTGTACAAATATATACAAGTACTGTGGGGAGGGGAAGGAGGTAGGGTGGGGAGGATGGGGAGGAGGAGAGGAAAAAGGGGGCTCAGTCTGGGAAGGCCTCCTGGAGGAAGTGAGCTCTCAGTAGGGCTTTGAAGGGAAGCTGCCTGGTGGCAGGCGGCACCAGGGTCAGAGCTGGGGATCTCCACAGAAATCAGTCCTCTATGGGCTCAGAAATGCCTAATGGAGGCCAGGCTGTAGTTACACTAGGAACTAAGATTCAGATGGGCCTCCTAAAGGTTTCCTCACACCAACGGCCAGAAAGGTGCCAGCAGATAGCTCTCTCCTCTGGAACTACGTCCCCGTCCCCGGGTGTCTAAGGTGTCAGCTCACCCTGCTGAGTAAGTCCCCCCTAAAGATCCTTGCCTGGAAACAATACAGCACATTCTGCTCTGACGAAGGAAGCAGGCAGGGGATAGGTGGGTTGCCAGTGGGGAAACCATGACCTCGGCTGAAGAGCAGCATGGTGTGATAATAATAATAATAATAATAATAATAATAATGGCATTTGTTAAGTGCTTACTATGTGCAAAGCACTGTTCTAAGCAGTGGGGAGGATACAAGGTGATCAGCTTGTCCCACTGGAGCTCACAGTCTTAATCCCCATTTTACAGATGAGGTAACAGGCATAGAGAAGTTAAGTGACCTGCCCAAAGTCACACAGCTGACAATTGGCAGAGCCAGGATTTGAACCCATGACCTCTGACTCCCAAGCCCGGGCTCTTTCCATTGAGCCACACTGTGATGCATAGAGAACAGGCCTGGGAGTCAGAAGGACATGGGTTCTAATCCCAGCTCGGCCCCTTGTCTGCTGTGTGGCCTTGGGCAAGCCACTTCACTTCTCCGTGCCTCAGTTACCTCATCTGCAAAATGGGGATGAAGACTGTGAGCCCATGCGGGACAGGGACTGTGTCCAAGCCAATTTGTTTGTATCCACCCCAGTGCTTAGTATAGTGCCTGGCACTCAGTAAATGCATAACACATATCATTATTATTGGCCAAGGACCCCAATTTGGGCCGGACCTTTCCTCCAGACCTCACCCCTGTGACGGGTGCCAGCAATTGTGGAGCGACTACCCTGGATCCTCCCCAGGGCTCAAACTCTCCTCAGCCAGATCCCTAAGGACTTCATCTCTGGAGTGAAGTCCCAAAGGAGAGGGGCCAGGATGCAAGCACATGACATTGGACAAATCACTTCACTTCTCTGTGCCTCAGTTACCACATCTGTAAAATTCAATCACATTTATTGAGTGCTTACTGTGTGCAGAGCACTGTACTAAGCGTTGGGAAGTACAAGTGGGCAATATTTGCTTGTATTTACCCCCAGCAGTTAGTACAGTGCCTGGCACATAGTAAGCGCTTAACAAACACCTTAAAAAAAGTGCTTATTTCAGTGCTCTGCAAAGAGTAAGTGCTCAATAAACACCACTGGGGTCAGAGAAAATCAGGCTCTGCCTTTTTCTGCACCCCAACCTACCACTGATTGAACGACTGATTGAAATATTGACTATCAGGTTCAATATCAATCTATCATTTTCTCTAGACTCTAAGCTCATTGTGGGCAGGGAACATGTCTACGTACTCTATGTTGTACTTTCCCAAGCTCATGGTACAGTCCTCTGCATACAGTAAGCATTCAATAAATACCATTGATTGATTGATCCCCTGATCAGGGGGTGAGGGTCTCTGGCTGGTCCAAACAATGGTGGGGTGGCTGCCCTCATTGGGGACTTTGCAACACGCCCCATGGCTCAGAAAAGTGGAAAGCTATAGGGAAGAGTGTTGCAGAACAGCTGGAAAAATTGTGGTTGGCCTCTTCCCCTGCTACCACACTCTGAAGATCTATGTGTATGGGGGATGGGGAGGAGACATATTTTCACCCAGTGCTTTTTACAGTTTACATTTCCTGAAACTTTCTTAAACTTCACATAAAAGAAGCTAAAAGAGCACAGCACACCTCTAAGTCTCCTCCCTCTTTCTCACCGCTAATTTAACTGCCATGGCGCTACTTTCTGGTGGTTTCTGGAGAAATGGTGGGGTCGGGAAACCGAGCCCCAAACTCTGCCCCACCTCAAGCTGACTGAGGCAGCGGGCTGTTTCCTCTGACTGGCCTTCCCAGACAGGATCTAATTAGTGGACAAATCTGCCAACCTGCTTGTTGAACAGAAGAGTAAATGGCAATAGCAGCGGCACCACCACTTTGGCCAGGAATTTCATGTTTGTTGTTTTCACATTTGTCCGGTTTCTCTCCTGCGTGCTGCTGACTTTGGAGGGCTTCTTTAAAAAAATTAGGTGATTTTTCAGGTAATAGTGGGATGATAGTGGGGTATGCAGCAATTGAGAGAGAAACAGGGAGATGGAAAGACAGACAGAGGGGCAGGGTGAGAATGATTCGGGAAAAATCAAGATCAGGATCCTTCTCCATCCCCGTCACCCCACCACATTCATCTCCTTCAGGCCCGGGTTGGGGGATCAAAATGATGTGCATGGTGTTCAGTCCCACACCTCCAGAAAAATCCTGCCTCCTGGAACCTGCCCGGCCCTTGTTGGATATGGATTGTCTCTATCTCTTGCTGAATTGTACTTTCCAAGCGCTCAGTACAGTGCTCTGAACACAGTAAGCACTCAATAAATACAATTGAATTAATGAATGAATCACCAGGCTCAGCGCTTCCTCCCAGCTAGGGGTGAAGGGTACACCCAGACCACTCTAGCCTCCAGAGCTGCTGTTGTGGACATTGCCACCATCATGTCTGGCTTCCCCTGTGCCTACGATTGAATCGTTAATAATAATAATAATGACATTTATTAGGTGCTTACTACGTGCAAAGCACTGTTCTAAGTACTGGGGAGGTTACAAGGTGATCAGCTTGTCCCACATGGGGCTTGCAGTCTTAATCCCCATTTTACAGATGAGTGAATTGAGGCATAGAGAAGTTAAGTGACTTGCCCAAAGTCACACAGCTGACAAGTGGTGGAACCGGAATTTGAATCCCATGTCCTCTAACTCCAAAGCCCGAGCTCTTTCCACTGAGCCATGCTGCTTCTCTAATAATAATGGCATTTATAAAGCGCTTACTATGTGCAAAACACTGTCCTAAGTGCTGGGGAGGTTACAAGGTGATCAGGTTGTCCCACGGGGGGCTCACAGTCTTAATCCCCATTTTACAGATGAGGTAACTGAGGCACAGAGAAATTAAGTGACTTACCCAAGGTCACACATGGGATTTGAACCCATGACCCCTGACTCCAAAGCCCGGGCTCTTTCCACTGAGCCACACAAGTCCACAAGTGGCTTCCTTGACCCACAAGTCATCACAACCACTGCCCCAGGTCCCCCTTTCTCTCTTCCCCATGTCTGACTCCACAATCGCCTCCACTAACCGCAAGTCCCGGGTGCCACCGTGCCATTTGTACTTCCCAAGCGCTTAGTACAGTGCTCTGCACACAGTAAGCGCTCAATAAATACGATTGCTTGCTTGATTGATACATGGCTCACAGTTCGCGGCTTCTTGGGAAAAACTGGAAGCAGGACTCAGAGGGTTGACTGACTGGCTGGGCTGAGCGAAAATCCAACCCTGCCTCTTTCCGCACCCCACCCCTTCTTCGAAGCCCCCGCCAAACAGGAGCATAAACAGCTCGGAAAAACGCTGGCCCAATAAAACGACGCAACACGGCATCACGTTATTTTGGAGGAATTCACCAAATAGCAGGATTGCTGTCCATTAAGATGCACTTCCTTGGGGGAACTGGGTGAGGACCAAATGCATAGGTGATGCAGAAAGAAGGAAGGTAGGATAGGGATGTGAGAGGTTAGTCAGAGACGGCTTCTTAGAGGGGATGAGATTTAATAGGTCTCTGAATATGAGGAGAGTGGTTATCTGATGGACGAGAGGGAGGAGGGAGTTCCAGGAAGACAGGAGGTCATGAGTTAGAGGTCAAAGGCAAGATAGATGAGATAAAGGCAAAGATAGATGAGCTCAAGGAAAAGTTAAGCTGTTGCTGTTAATGATATTTGTTTAAGCGCTTACTATGTGCCAGGCACCGTACTATGTGCTGGGGTAGATCGATCAATCAATCGTATTTATTAAGCACTTACTATGTGCAAATCACTGTACTAAGTGCTTGGGAGAGTACAATACAGCAGAGTTGGCAGACACATTCCCTGCCCATAACGAATTTACAGTGTAGAAGAGGAGATACAAGTTAATCAGGTTGGACACAGTCCCTGTCCCACTTGGGGCTCACACTTTTAACCCATATTTTACAGATGAGGGAACTAAGGCCCAGAGAGGGGAAGTGACTTGTCCAAGGTCACGCAGCCGACACATTGTGGAGCCGGGATTAGAACCCAGGTCCTTCTGACTCCCAGGTCGTTGCTTTATCCACTAAGCCATGCTGATTGAACAAAGAAGAGGCTGGAGGCGTGGTGGTCTTCAACAAGGTGGCCAACACAGTAGTCGAGGCAGGATAGACTATAGAAAAAGATACTGCCCAGATCCACTTTACAGCCTACTGGGGGAACAAAAGGAAAAAAAAGTTAAAACAAAAATAAGCAGAAATAAGTAAATGTAATATTTATTCTTTCAATCGTATTTATTGGGTGCTTACTGTGTGCAGAGCACCACACTAAGTGCTTGGGAAGTACAAATGGGCCGGTCCCTACCCAAAAACGGGCTCACAGTGTAGAATAAAAATTAGTATACAAATAAGTATTCAAATAAGTACCATGAGAAGTGGCTTGGCATAGCAGAAAGAACACAGGCCTAGGAGGCAGGGGACCTGGGTTTTAACCCCAGCTCTACCATTCATTTATTCAATTGTATTTATTGGGCACTTACTACGTGCAGAGCACTGTACTAAGCACTTGTTTGGGAAGTACCACTTGTACATTGTGACCTTGGGCAAATCACTTTACTTCTTTGACGCTCAGTTCTCTCATCTTTAAAATGGGAATTCAATATCTGTTCTACCTCCTAAGCAGCGTGGCTCAGTGGAAAGAGCCTTGGCTTGGGAGTCAGAGGTCATGGGTTCTAATCCTGCCTCTGCCACTTGTCAGCTGTGGGACCTTGGGCAAGTCATTTCACTTCTCTGTGCCTCAGTTACCTCAGCTGTAAAATGGGGATTAAGACTGTGAGCCCCACGTGGGACAATCTAATTACCTGTCTCTCTCCCACCCCTTAGGACAGTGCTTAGCACATAGTAAGCGTTTGACAAATACCATCATTATTATTACTTAGATGAGAGCCTCATGTGGGACAGGGACTGTATCCGACCTGATTATCTTGCACCTACCCTAGGAGTTAGTACAGTGCTTAGCATGTAATAATTGCGGTTCTTTTTAAGAGCTTTCTATGTGTCAGGCATTGTACTAAGCACTTGGGGAGAAACTAGATAATAAGGTACCACACGAGGCTTACAGTCTAAGTAGGAGGGAGAACAGGTATTGAATTCCCATTTTGCAAATGAGGGAACGGAGGCCTAGAGTTGTTAAGTGACTTGCCCAAGGTCACACAGCAAACAAGTGGTAACACTGGGATTAGAACCTATGCCCTACTACTCCCAGGCCTGCGACCTTTCCACTAAGCGATGCTGCTTTATATGTAGTAAGTGCTTAACAGATAACACAACTATTATTATTGTGGCTAATAGAATGCCCTGCCATGGGGGAGGTGAGATTAGTCAAGGAATATCTCCTGAAGGAAGTACATTTTAATTTTTTTTCATCTTCTAGGAAAATGAGACTCTATCCTTTTCTTAAAGTTTTGTGTGAAGTCAAAAGAAATTATATCTTTGGAATCTATCCTCTACTCCATTACTACAATTAATGTCAGTTTCTTCCTACAGAGACTTTAGAGATCCAACATTATTTCTGTAACATCATTTATTTATATATTCAGTCTCTTCTACAAGCAAGTACTGTGTCTTTTACAATATTTTAGTGCCTACTCTTTACAGAGCACTGTACTAAGCACTTGGAAGAGCATAATACCAAAATTATTATTGTAATTAGTAGTAGCAATGGATAGGTTCTCTGTCCTCAAGGAGTTTACAATCTAATCAGTCAATCAGTGATATTTATTGAGTGGTTTTCTATGGTATTTGTTAAGCATTACTATGTGCTGGGCACTGTAGTAAGTGCTGGGGGTAGTAGAAGACAATCAGGGTGGACACTAGCATGAACTTGGGAGTCAGAGGTCATGGGTTCAAATCCCAGCTCCACCAATTGTCAGCTGTGTGACTTTGGGCAAGTCACTTCACTTCTCTGTGCCTCAGTTACCTCATCTGTAAAATGGGGATTAAGACTGTGAGCCCCTCATGCGACAACCTGATCACCTTGTAACCTCCCCAGCACTTAGAACAGTGCTTTGCACATAGTAAGCGATTACTAAATGCCACTATTGATTGATTGATTGACAGTCTCTGAGCCACATGGGATTCACAGTCTTAATCCTCATTTTACAGATGAGATACCTGAGGCACAGAGAAGTGAAATTCATTCATTCATTCAATCATATTAAATGCTTTAAAATAAATAGAATAAATATTTGTATGTATTCATTCTATTTTGTTAATATGTTCTGTTTTGTTCTCTGTCTCCCCCTTCTAGACTGTGAGTCCACTGTTGGGTAGGGACCGTCTCTATATGTTGCCAACTTGTACTTCCCAAGTGCTTTGTAAAGTGCTCTGCACACAGTAAGTGCTCAATAAATACGATTGAATGAATGAATGAATGAATGAAATGCTTGGAAAGTACAATGCAGCAATAAAGAGAGACATTCCCTGCCCACAGTCTGCACAGACTGGGGGGTCAGGGGGGAGAGACAGACATCAATTCGAAACAGCATGGCTCAGTGGAAAGAGCACGGGCTTTGGAGTCAGAGGTCATGGGTTCAAATCCCGGCTCCACCAATTGTCAGCTGTGTGACTTTGGGCAAGTCACTTAACTTCTCCGGGCCTCAGTTCCCTTATCTGTAAAATGGGATGAAGACTGTGAGACCCACGTGGGGCAAACTGATCATCTTGTATCCCCCCAGTGCTTAGAACAATGCTTTGCACATAGTAAGCACTCAACAAATACCATTATTATTATTAAACAGGCATCAATATAAATTGCCCAAGACCATACAGCAGACAAGTGACAGAGCTGGAATTAGAACCCAGATCCTTCTGATTCCCAGACCAGGCTTTATCCACCAAGCCATGCTGCTTCAAAGCACTGTACCAAGCTCTGGGAGAGTATAATGCAACAGAGTTGGTAGACACGTTCCTTGCCCATCTAGCTTGCTAGATGGGGAGACAGACATAAATATAGGTAAGTTACAAATATGTACCTAAGTGCAGTGGGAGAGAGAGAGGTACTAAAATAATTTACAGATAGTAGGAAGAAGGAAAAGGGTATATGGACATGAATCAGGCTTAAGTAAAAGCAAGGTCATAAATGATAGAAGAGGTGAGATTTTAGGAGGGCTTTGAATGTGGGTGGAGCAGGGAAGGGAAGAAAGGGAGGAGAGGAATTCCAAGCTCAGCAACCAGTGTAAGTGAGGGATGGGGTGGGAGAATCAAAAGCGGGAGCAACTAGAAGGTTGGATTGTGAGCCCAATTTCCTTCTAATAATAATAATGGCATTTATTAAGTGCTTACTATGTGCAAAGCACTGTTCTAAGCATTGGGGAGGTTACAAGGTGATCAGGTTGTACCACGGGGAGCTCACAGTCTCAATCCCCATTTTACAGATGAGGTAACTGAGGCACAGAGAAGTGAAGTGCCCACTGTTGGGTGGGGACTGTATATGTTGCCAATTTGTACTTCCCAAGCGCTTAGTACAGTGCTCTGCACACAGTAAGCGCTCAATAAATACGATTGATGATGATGATGAAGTGACTTGCCCAAAGTTACACAGCTAATTACTGGAGATGGGATAATAATAATAATAATAATAATGGCATTTAAGTGCTTATTATGTGCAAAGCACTGTTCAAAGCCCTGATTTGAACCCATGACCTCTGACTCCAAAGCCCGTGCTCTTTCCACTGAGTCATGCTGTTTCTCTGAAAAGAGGAGGTGTGGAGAGTTGGTGAAGAACCTCTAAGCCTATTGTGAAGAATTTATGTCTGATGCAGAGAAACATAGGGAGCTAGTGGAGGGTTTTGAGAGGATACTTGTGAATTGAGTGACACTTCAAGAAGATGATCCATTCAGCAGCAAGTGTAGATTGGAGGAAGGTTGGAAGCTGGGAGATCAACTGTGGGGGTGAGGGTAGTGTGGGCAAAGTTGAGAGGGACATGGGGCCCCTTGCCTTTTTTTTTCTTCTGCCTCAGTGGATGCTTAGTAGGGGAGAAGGGAAGAAGTGGGAAGGGGGAGATGTAGGGTGCCCTCCCTCCACATATCTGCCAAACTAGCTCTCTTCGTCCCTTCAAAGCCCTACTGAGAGCTCACCTCCTCCAGGAAGCCTTCCCAGACTGAGCCCCCCCTTTTCCTCTCCTCCTCCTCCTCCCCTCCCCATCGCCCCCCAGCCCTACCCCCTTCCACTCCCTACAGCATTTGTGTATATTTGTACATATTTATTACTCTATTTTATTAATGATTCATTCATTCAATCATATTTATTGAGCACTTACTGTGTGCAGAGTACTGTACTAAGTACTTGGGAAGTACAAGTTGGCAACATATAGAGATGGTCCCTACCCAACAACGGGCTCACCGTCTAGAAGGGGGAGACAGACAACAAAACAAAATATATTAACAAAATAAAATAAATAGAATCGTAAATACGTACAAGTAAAATAAATAGAGTAATAAATCTGTACAAATATATATACAGGTGCCGTGGGGAGGGGAAGGAGGTAGAGCGGGGGGAATGGGGAGGAGGAAAGGAAAAAGGGGGCTCAGTCTGGAAAGGCTTCCTGGAGGAGGTGAGCTCTTAGCAGGGCTTTGAAGGAAGGAAGAGAGCTAGCTTGGAGGATGTGTGGAGGGAGGGCATTCCAGGCCATGGGGAGGATGTTGGTTAGGGGTTGATGGCGGGACAGGCAAGAACGAGACACAGTGAGGAGGTTAGCGGCAGAGGAGCAGAGAGTGTGGGCTGCACTGTGAAAGGAAAGAAGGGAGGTGAGGTAGGAGGGGGCAAGGTGATGGAGAGCCTTGAAGCCGAGAGTGAGGAGTTTTTGCCTGTTGGCAAAACTGGTAGCCTGGTCAAAACTGGTTTGACTGGTAGCCACTGGAGATTTTTGAGGAGGGGAGTAACATGCCCAGAGCCTTTCTGTACAAAGATGATCTGGGCAGCAGCGTAAAGTATAGATTGAAGTGGGGAAAGACAGGAGGATGGGAGATCAGAGAGGAGGCTGATGTGTATATAGCTATAATTCTATTTATTCTTATGGTGTTGACACCTGTCTACTTGTTTTGTTTTGTTGTCTGTAAGCCCGTTGTTGGGTAGGGACTGTCTCTGTATGTTTCCGATTTGTACTTCCCAAGCTTTTAGTACAGTGCTCTACACACAGTAAGCACTCAAAAAATACGAATGAATGAATAAACGAATGAATGAATCATAACATTATGCTACATGCCCAGGGTAGTGTGGTTGATGTCATGGGCATTCTGCTTATACATTGTTGTTTTGTTTGTTTCTCGCTTGCCTAACAATTTCCATTTCAATATGTGCCAATCACTAGTAAGCATTAGGATAGATACAAGGTAGTCAAGTCATACACAATCTCCATCCCATACAGAGCTCACAGTATAAGGGGGAGGGAGAACAGGTATTAAATTCCCTATTTACAGATGAGGAATCTGAGGCACAGAAAAGTTAAGTGACTTGCCCAAGTTCACATGGCAGGCAAGTGGTGGAGCCAGGATTAATAATAATAATGGTATTTGTTAAGCTCTATGTGCCAGGCACTATTGTAAATCAATCAATCAATCATTTATTGAGCGCTTACTGTGTGCAGAGCACTGTACTAAACACTTGGGAAGTACAAGTTGACAACATATAGAGACAGTCCCTACCCAACAGTGGGCTCACAGTCTAGAAGGGGGAGACAGAGAACAAAACCAAACATATTAACAAATAAAATAAATAGAATAGATATGTACAAGTAAAACAAATAAATAGAGTAATAAATATGTACAAACATATATACATATATACAGGTATATACATATATACAGGTATATACAAGTCCTGGGGTGAATACAAGCAAACCTGGTTGGACACAGTCCCTGTTCCACTTGGGGCCCCCAGTGTGAATCCCCATTTTTCAGATGAGGTAACTGAGGGCCAGAGAAGTATAATGACTTTCCCAAGGTCACAGCAGACAAGTGGCAGAGACGGAATTAGAACCCATGACCTTTGACTCTCAAGCTCAGTCCCTATCCACTACGCCATGCTGCTTCTCTTATAGAAATGGGCTTTGTATCTAGGAATCTGAATTCATTCATTCATTCAATCATTTATTGAGCGCTTACTGTGTGCAGAGCACTGTACTAAGTGCTTGGGAAGTACAAGTTGGTAACATATAGAGACGGTCCCTACCCAGTAGGGGGCTCACAGTCTAGAAGGGGGAGATAAGAATAAGAAGATGGGCCAGAGAAGTGAAATGACTTACCCAAGGTCACACAGCAGACAAGTCAGGGAACTGGGATTGGAACCCAGGTCCTCTGCCTCCCAAACCCATGCTGTTTCTGCTTTTTGTCTTATGCCGTCGAGTAGGAGAGCAGGGCGTTCTGGGAGAGATGTGTCTGTGGTGTCGCTCTTTTTGCTAGGCCACGTTTAGGTTTCTATACAGACTAATAAAGCACTACTTAGGGCCTGTGATTGTGTTTGCCCACCTAGAGAGAAAGACATTACTGTAGATTCAGCTTCAGGGACAAGTTTTATACAAGTATGGAAAAACGTTGTCCTGACTTTGAACTAGTGTACTTTGGGGATCCTGAATTTGCCAGTGCATTGCCACCAGGAGGAAATATGCTTGATTTATTTTTCTAGAAGGGGTGATGAATTACACAGCCATCCACACTTTCTGCAGGTGGCCAAAAGACAAGTTTAGGGGGTAATAATAATACTAATAATAATGGCATTTGTTAAGCAATTACTGTGTGCCAAGCACTGTTCTAAGCACTGGGGTAGATACAAGGTAATCAGGCTGGACACAGTTCCTGTCCCACATAGGGCTCACGGTCTTAATCCCCATTTTACAGATGAGGGAACTAGGTAAGATACAGAGAAGTTAAGTGACTTGCCCAAGTTCACACAGCAGACAACTGGAGGAGGTGAGATTAGAATTCATGACCTTCTGACACCCAGGCCCATGGTCTAAGGGCAGGCTGTGTTCAGGAGAACAAAACATCTCTGAGTCCTCAGCGGCAAACAAGGCTGTGTCCCTAACCACTTCAACAAGCTGTTGTTGAATATGGGAATCACTTTGGCCATACAAAAATTTGGGGGTTCCCAATCAAACCAGCCCTTTCCATTATGTGCAGAAGGAAAGACAGTGAGTTCCAACAAAACTGAATAATGCTGGTAAGGCTAGACAAACCCTCAGAGGCTAACGTAAAGATTTTGGGGATTCAATTCTAAAATAGAGGCACCATTCATTCATTCAATCATTTATTGAGCGCTTACTGTGTGCAGAGCACTGTACTAAGCGCTTGGGAACTACAAGTGGGCTACATGAAGAGATGGTCCCTACCCAACAGCGGGCACCATAGTGCTAAGGGTTAAAATGAATTTGATGTGAGGTTTATAAAAAACTAAGAACAGTATGGTAAATAGAAAAGAAACTCCTTCTCAAAGACATATTCTTAAGAAAAGGATCAAGGGTATTTTTCTTTTTTGTACCTGTCAGGGAAAAACAGAAATTCTGATAAGTGATCAGAGTAAGAGGGGGCAAATGCTGAGCCCAGGTACTATCATTCTAGGACTACCTGTACCAGTTGGTCTAGACTAGATTGTGAGTGCATCAGGAAGACAAATAGGATCCTGTTAAAAAAAAAGGCAAAAGAGTGAGCAAAGAATCTGTGTCACCTCTTCCTGGATGTATGTTTTCCGGCAAAAATCAATCAACCAATCACATTTTTTGAGCTCTTACTGTGTGCAGAATATTCATTCATTCAATTGTATTTATTGAGTGCTTACTGTGTGCAGAGCACTGTACTAAGCACTTGGGAAGTACAAGTAGGCAACATATAGAGACGGTCCCTACCCAACAATGGGCTCACAGTCTAGAAGGGGGAGACAGGTAAAACAAAACATGTAGACAGGTGTCAAAATCCATCAGAACAAAAAGAATTAAAGCTATATGCACATCATTAACAAAATATATAGAATAGTAAGTATGTACAAGTAAAATAAAGAGTAATGAATCTGTACAGATATATATATATATATTTATAAATGCTGTGGGGGAGGGGAGGGGGAGTACTGTACCTAGCCCTTGTGAGAGTATAACAGAGTTGGTAGACGTTCTCTGCCCACAGTTAGTTTACAATTTAGAACTAATTACAGCCTATAACAGTAACAAGCTTAAAAGGCTAAATGAACTAATTAAAAAAGAACTAATTATGCTGGAGAGAGGAGAATTCCGTAGTATTTACTAGAAGAAAAGGGGACGGGTAAAAGTGGTGTCAGGTCAGGAGAAGAGTGTGGAAAGTGAGAAGCAGTAGGAGACAGGAATGGATGGAAAGAGAGATAGATGAGAGGAAGGGGAGGAAAATAGCTAAATGTAATAGGGAGCAAATTAATTTAGGGTAAATTCCCTGTGAGATAAACAGGCAAAGGAGAAAAAAAAATAGACAGATTGGGCCACTGGGCTAATGCAGGAAAAGTGGATGAGACAAAGCCTTACTAAAATCACACCTCCTCCAAAAAGCCTTCCTGGATTATGCCCTCATTTCCCTTATCCCTCTCCCTTCTGTGTTGCCTAGGCACTTGGATCTGTACTCTTTAAGCACTTGATAGTCACCCCACCTTCAGCCCCACAGCACTTTATGTACATATCCAAAATTTATTTTAATGTCAGTCTCCTGCTGTAGACTGTAAGCTGCTGTTGGACAAGGACCTTGTCTACCAACTCTACTGCATTTTAATCTCCCAAGCACTTAGTGCAGCGTGGCTCAATGGAAAGAACCCAGGTTTAGGAGTCAGAGGATGCGGGTTCTAGTCCTGACTCTGCCACTTATCTGCTGTATGACCTTGGGCAAGCCACTTAACTTCTCTGTGCCCCAGTTACCTCACCTGTCAAATGGGGATTAAGACTGTGAGCCCCAAGCGAGACAACCTGATTACCTTGTATCTACCCCAATGCTTAGAACAATGCTCGGCTCATACTAAGCACTTAACAAATCCCATGATAATAATAATACAGTGCTCTGCACACAATATGAAAGAATGAATAAATAGTTGCTCATAAATACCACTGATTGACTGATTAAAAAGTAAGGACTAGTGTTGGGGGGAGGCAGAGAGGTCAACAAAGGAGGATGATGCAGTAGTCAAGGTGGGAGAAGATCAGCTTGGATCAGCGTAGTAGCACTTTGGTTGGAGAGGAAAGGGTAGATTTAAATGATGTTGTTAAGGGTAGAACAGACAGGATTTGGTGACAGATTGAATATGGGTTAAATAATAATAATAATGACATTTGTTAAGCACTTACTATGTGTGAAGCACTGTTCTAAGCACTGGGGGGATACAAGGTGATCAGGTTGTCCCACGTGGAGCTTACAGTCTTAATCCCCATTTTACAGATGAGGTAACTGAGGCACAGAGAAGTTAAGTGACTTGCCCAAAGTCACACAGCTGACAAGTGGCAGAGCCAGGATTTGAACCCATGACCTCTGGCTCCCAAGTCGTGCTCTTTCCACTGAGCCACGCTGCTTCAATGAGTGAGAGAGTTGAGCCGAGAATAATGCCAAATTTTGGGCATGTGAGACAGGCAGGATGGTGGTATTGTCGGCAGTGATGGGGGAGGACAGGTTTTGGGTGAGAAGATGATTAGTTCTATTTTGGATATGTTAAGTGTGAAGTATCAATGGGATTCGGACAAATAAAGTTGAATTACAAGTCCTCTAGGTTGTTAGCTCTTGGTGGGCTGGGAATTGTGTCTATCATCTCAGACGCTTAGTACAGTGCTGTGCACATAGTAAGCACTCAATAAATACGACTGGCCGACTGACTTGGACAAAAAAAATGAATTAGAACTATGCCTGGATGAAATATGAGAATAAATAACCAAATAGGCAAATTTAGTTTATGTTAAGGATCTCTACAAATACATAAGTGCGCGGGCTCAAAATATTTTGGTTCCATAAGGAAAGCCCACAGTAAGCGCTCAATAAATACGTTTGACTGATCTTTGTCTAAAGACTTACATCCAAGAAGACAGAGAAGCAGAAATCAAAAAGAGAAAAGGGATACCGCTAGTTGACTAGCACCCTTGTGTAGCCCCTAGGTCTTCCTGGTAGAGACAACTCTGGGAATCAGAGATTAGTTTCAATTACAAAGGGGCTGATAGCTCAAGCTCAAAGAGACACTTAGGAAGGCAGCTCTGAGGATACAATATTAGCAATGGTTCTCTTTTATTACTAGCCTAGGAAAACTCCACAGCCTCAGGACTATAAAAATGCGGCAGGATACTTGTGACAGAGCCTGTGAATTTTGATGCAGTCCAGTACATATTCAGTTTACTTGAATCAAAACCTCTCGATATACCTCTCAATCAAAACTACATAATTAATCATCAGACTCTGGAAATTGATGGGAACACGACCTTCTTAGTGACACCATCCTTATAATCATCATCATCATTAACACTATCACGCCGGGGGAAGAAAACAAAATGGACTAAATTCCTATCAGACACATGCAGTAGGAGAGATGCGTTGCCGAACTGTGAGCCCGTGTGAAGAGATGCCACCCTGCCTAGAGGAAGAATTTTAATTGCTTTACTTACTCCCTGGCTTAGTTCCATGTTTTACTAAGGAGTTATAAACCATTTTCTTTTGCCAAGTGTTTCTCAAATATTTTCATTAGTTATTTACAGGATTACCCTAGCAAGAACCAGGGATGGGGACTACTCTATTCGAGATGCATACTAATGGAGGAACAGGGAAAACCCAGGGGGTAAAAGAAAATTATTATTATTATACGTGTAAATCAAGCATTAGGAAATACATTTTTTAACGTCACAGTCCAGCCGGGATTGAGGTGATACGGTCAGTCTTCACAGCTCCAAAAGGGATGTCTCCACTATCCCAGCCCGACCTTGGATTAGAAAAGGGGCGATACTTTTCCCTGTCGGCCGGGTCAGTCCCTTAGAACGCGATTGTCAAACTCACAGCGGCTCTGGGAGGCTCGCAGGGCATCCAGCTGTCTCAGTGAAGGAGGTGAAGGCAATGAGGTTTGCCTCGGGCTCCAGGGCCCTGGTCCCGGCTGAAAGAGCTTCCCCTGCTGCTCCCCAGGATCATTCTGGAGGCTCTGGAGCAGAGCCTATGAGGAGAAGACCTAGGGCTGGTTGCTGAGCAGATGTGGAGAGTCTCCTCCAGCATATTCCTGCTCCTAATGCTAAGGCTGCTCCTGCTTCCTGCTCACCATCCTGTTCCTACTCCTACAGCTGCTGCGTCTTTTCCTGATCTTGCTCCTGCAGCTGATCCTGCTCCTTCTCCTGACGAGCTCGTGCTCCTCCACCTGCTGCTGCTCCCGCTCCCTCTCCTCCTGCTGCTCTGACCGCTGCTCCTCCTCCTTCTCCTGCTCCGCCTCCTGATCCTGCTCCTCCTTCCCCTACTCCTTCCTGCTCCTTCTTCTGCTCCAACTGCTACTCCTGATGCTTCTTGCTGCCAAAGGAGAAAAAATGATCTGGGGAGGGCGAGGATGGCTGCTTCTGCCTGTGTTCTTCTCATCGGTGCCTCTGTATTTCTTCCCATCTTTTTAAGTCTTCGTTGGCCTCTGTTTTCTTTGGACTCTCTCATATCTCTTTGCCTCTGTCCCTGTTTCTTTCTCTCTCTCCCCTTTATTCTTATTTTCTTTGGAATCTCTCTCATCTTGTTGCCTCTGTCCCTGTTTCTCTCTCTCTCCCCTTCTTATTTTCTTTGGAATCTATCTCATATTTCTTTTCTTCTCCCTATTTCTCTCCCCTTTCTTCTTATTTTCTTTGTAATCTCTCTCATATCTCTTTGCCTCCGTCCCTGTTTTTATCTCTCTCCGTCTTCTTCTTACCCCAGAAAATAACAGTTAGTTCTCCTGACCAATGTCATTTCCTTTCCTTCTATTAATAGTCTCCCAAATAAATGTATTAGTGAGTCCGAACAGCCTGTGTACGAACGACTGACTCACCACCGCGATGATCCCCGTGCCCATCCCCAGAATAAAATTGACTCAAGTAGCTGCTCCTTCGGGGAAATGATGAGAACTGCCAGGGAAAAGGAGAGCGGGACGGGGAGAGGGGGTTTGACTGAGTTTTTCAGAGTGTTCGAAGATTTAAGTTTATTTCCATTTCTCTTTACTCGTCCCAGTAGCCCTTCCCCTCCTCAGCTCTCGGCTCCAGGCCGGGCTTGCAGAGCTGTGGCTGGGTTATTATGCCGCTGGGCCACACTCCATCCTGGGCATCCAAGGGACACCCGCCATCTGGCCACTGCACCTTCGGTTCCTTTATTTTTCATAGTATTTGTTAAGCGTTTACTCGGTGCCAGGCACTGTACTAAGGGCTGGGGTAGGTAATAATAATAACTGTGGTATTTGTTAGGCACTCACTATGTGCCAGGCACTGTACTAAGAGCTGGGATGGATACCAGCAAATCAGGTTGGACACGGTCCCTGTCCCTCATGAGGCTTATAGTCTCAATCCCCATTTCACAGATGAGGTAATTGAGGCACAGAGAAGTGAGTGACTTGCCCAATATCAGGCAGGGGACAAGAGGCAGAGCTGGGATTAGAACCCAGGTCGTTCTGATTCCCAGTCCAGTGCTCTATCCACCGCTGCGGGGATTATTATTATCATTATTGTTGTTATCATCAATCGTATTTATTGAGCACTTACTATGTGCAGAGCACTGTACTAAGCGCTTAGCACTGTACTCTAGACTGTGAGCCCACCTTCTAGACTGTGAGCCCACTGTTGGGTAGGGACTGTCTCTATATGTTGCCAACTTGTACTTCCCAAGCGCTTAGTACAGTGCTCTGCACACATTAAGCGCTCAATAAATTTGATTGATTTTCATTGTTCTTGTTAAGCGTTTACTATGTGTCAAGCACTGTGCTAGATGATAAAAGACAATCAGATGAGACACAGGTCCGGTCCCACCTAGGGATCTCAGTCCAAGGGATTAGCAGACTCCATTCCAGCAGGCTGGAAACCTGCAAACATTCTCCTCCCCTGCCCGAGTCTTCTTGCTACCCCGCATCAGTCGCCAGAAGCCCCCCACAACCGGCGCCCTCCTCCCCGCCGTGGTTGCCCGGAGGGTCTGTGTCAGTTGACCTCGGGTTCCTCTCTGGGCCAGAGATTGGAAGTTCAGAGAGCGTAAACCGGGGTTGTAGAGGACATGGGTTCTAATCCCGCCTCCGCCACCAGTCTGCTGTGTAACTTTGGGCAAGCCACTTAACTTCTCTGTGCTCCAGTTACCTCATCTGTAAAATGGGGATTAAGACTGTGAGCCCCACGTGGGACAACCTACCTTGTATCTATCCCAGCGCTTAGAACAGTGCTTGGCATGTAGTAAGGGCAAATTAACAAATTACAAATTACAATAACAAATGGTATTAACAAATACCATCATCATTATCATTTATTATTTAGGGGCTCGGGGAAGACACTGGCTGCTGGTGACCAGGGACCCGTCGGAGAACAAACTCTCCTTTGGTCATTTTCGACTCCCGCAGTTCATCCTTTGCCTTAATGTTTTCGTGGGAAGACTATGTGGGCTCCCCTCCTCCCCACCCCACAAACACACAGACACGTACCTTCACACAATTGCGCCCAGCCACACAGGCGTGCACACAGAGCACGGGCTTGGGAGTTAGAAGTCGTGATTTCTAGTCCCGGCGCAGACACTTGTCTGCTGTGTGATCCGAAGGAGCGCGTGTGAACGCGTGTCTGGTGGCTGTGTTGTGGCGTTGTATGTGTGTGCTCACCTTGTAGGGGTGCATTCGTGCAAGTCATTTAACTTCTCTGTGCCTCAGTTACCTCATCTCTTAAATGAGGATTGAGACTGTGAGCCCCATGTGGGACAGGGACTGCGTCCAATCTGATTACCTTGTATCTACTCCAACGCTTTGAACAACGCTTAACAAATACCATAATTATTATTATTATTCACACGCGGACACAGCCCTCTCCCCGCAGGCATCCCCAGCGGTAATGATGGGGATGGTATTCGTTAAGTCCTCACTATGTTCCTGGAACTGTACTACGCGCTGGAGGGGATACAAGCAAATCAAGTTGGACACAATCCCTGTCCCATGTGGGGCTCAGAGTCTCAATCCCCATTTTACAGATGAGGTAGCTGAAGCCCAGAGAAGTGAAGTGACTTGCCCAGGGTCATTCAGCAGATAAGTGGCAGAGCCGGGATTAGAACCCATGACCTTCTGATTCCCAGGCCCCTGCTCTAGCCAATATGTCAAACTGCTGCAACACTGCTTAGAACAGTGCTTGCCAAAAAGTTGAACAAGGAGCAAAATTATTATCGCCGGAATTGCACACACTCCTCCCACACGCACGAACGCATCCCTACAAGGTGAGCACACACATACAACGCTCACAACACAGCCACCAGACACGCGTTCACATGCGCTCCTTCGGATCACACACGCGCGCACCGCAAAGACGTGCGCACCCGCGATGGCAAAGGGCAGAAGAGACATCCAGAAGCAGAGAAGCGTCGCGGGGAAATAAACCCGGGAAATCGATAATCATTTCCTTAGCAAAAAGACAGCTCTGCCCTTTCTGAAGGCACATCAACCCAGAGCAGGTGAAAAAAAAATGTTGGATTAGAAAACGTGAGGAAATGAATTAAACCATTTTTGTTCCTTCTCCAGTCCTTATCTACTTTCCCAAGAACATTCTCTCTCTCGCCCGGCTTTTCCCACGAGCAGAATGCAGAATGAGGAGCTAACGGAAAAAAAAAACCGGCTTCCCGGATTCTTTTTTTTCTCTCTCTCTGTTTAAGTAATAATAGTGCAGTTGACAAGCGGTGGGAGGGCCCCCATTAGGTGACACGTCAGGAGTGAAAATCACACGAGCCATCAGAAAGATAAAAAGGCGCTGCAAAAGCCCTTTGGAAATAGTTTAGAAGTGTGGAGTCTGATTATTTCTCCAGGCCGTTAGAGATGAAGCACCTATTTCCCTTCCCAGATGTTGGTACAGCAGGGAGGCTGCTAGGTTCTTCCTCTTCACTCATTCATTCATTCAATCGTATTTATTGAGCGCTTACTGTGTGCAGAGCACTGTACTAAGCGCTTGGGAAGTACAAGTCGGCAACGTACAGAGATGATCCCTACCCAACAACGGGTTCACAGTCTAGAAGGGGGAGACAGACAACAAAACAAAACGTGTTGCCAGTAGACCCGCTGCTAATTCATTCGGTTCTTTGGGGGGGATTTGCGGGGACCATAGTAGTCGTTGCCCGGTCGTTGAGACACACGGTCCCCGCTGCCTTCACAGAAAAGATCTCACACAACCCCGTCCCATTACAGGCATTCCCCTCCGGCAGCCAGACCCACACTCCGGGAGAGATTTTGGTAAGGGCGAGACCATGGAAGGGATTATTATTAATAATAATAATAGTGATATTTGTTAAGCACTTACAATATGCCAAGCACTGTATTTAGCGCTGGGGTGGATACAAGCAAATTGGGTTGGACACAGTCCCTGTCCCACGTGGGGCTCGCAGTCTCAATCCCCATATTACAGATGAGGTAACTGAGGCACAGAGAAGTAAATAGACTTGCCCAAGGTCACACAGCAGACAAATGGCCCATGACTTTCTGAACCACCAGGCCCCCTGCTGTGAAAGAACTAATCTCTCTCTGGGTATTTCTGATCCCTCCAGGGAGAGCCTCACATCGATAGATTCGCAGTATTGCTTCCACGGAATGCTGCGATTCTTTCTCGGCAGGAAAAAAGAGGATTTTTTCCTTCTCCTCTCCTTCCTTCTTTTCTCTCTTTTCTCTCTCTTTTCTTCTCTCTTTCCTTCTCCTCTTTCCCCTTGAGGGTGTTCACTAAATGTTAATTGACTGTTGACTGGATCCCCATTAGCACCGACGGAGAACGAACATCTGCGGGAGTATCTTAACGACACCTGCTCCGAGGATGTTAACTCCAGCTCCGCGGCTCTCAGAGTTTAGTCGAATGGAGAGACTATTTTGGGGGTTTTCTTCTAGCCCTCCCAGCCAAGAAACCCACTTCTTCCGAGCTCCAATGCGCGGTGTAAAGACGCAGCAGCGACAGTAGCAAGACCATTCAAGTTCCCTAACCCCCTTCTTACTTGAAGGAGTGGATTGCAGGATCGTCTCTCCCTCTGCCCTTCGTTAGATGTAACCTCGCTCTTTGCCCTTGTGCAGGCTGCAGGCCATAATCCGACTGAGATAAAGAAGTGTTAGCTCCCCCAAAAGTGGACTGGGATTTATTGGAACCGCACTGGTTCAGACGTCAAAGAAAGGCCCAAACAAGGCCTCAGTCCAACCTCAGCTAAGCGGGGAACCCTGACTTACTCATTCTTTATTCAATCGTATTTATTGAGCGCTTCTTGTGTGCAGAGCACTGTACTAAGCGCTTGGGAAGTACAAGTCGGCAACATATAGAGACGGTCCCTACCCGACAACGGGCTCACAGTCTAGAAGGGGGAGACAGACAACAACAACAAAAAACATGTAGACAGGTGTCAAAACCATCAGAATAAATAGAATTACAGCTAGAAGTTGATGCTTTGGGCCCTGCTCCTGGGAAGCTCATCACCACCTGGACTTTCGAGGAAAAAATGCAAGGCAGGTGCAGCGGGGATAGAGGATGCCCCAATCTAGATAGGGGTGTCGGAGAAAACCAGAAACCTAGAGCAAAGAAACACCCGCACCTGAGGGAGTCTAGTGGTGATTCGGCCTCCTCTCCCCAGCTCTTTAGAATGTAAACCCTTCAGCTTGTAAACGTGGTTTATCTCGGAGCTGCATGTTCCCACCCTCACCGCCCAGATTCCCCTAGCAATGGCCCAGGGCTACCCTTCTGCCTTGGGGGAGGCGTGTTGAGGATTGGGGTGACGGACAGGAGGGGTGTCAATAAAAACACTAATTTGAACAGAGCGGGGTGCGGGGGGGGGGAGGATGAGGACATCGACAGAAAGAGCAAGTGAAGCGGAAATTTAAAGGCCCTCTGCTAGTAATAACAATATAAATAACCAAAGACATCTTGTAAACAGTACGGTCATAACCCTGGAACATTAAACAGCCCCGGTGCCATTTGGAGCATCAGCCGGCCTCTCCCCTCCAATGGCACAGCCCCCTCGCTCCCTGGGTAAATCGCTCTGTTTATCTCAGCCTAATCTCCTCCCAGACGAGCTGATCAATAGGCTGGAAGATGTTTAAATTAAAAATCCGAGGAAGGCGGAAGCCCTGCCAAGGAAACTCCTTCGTCACCCCCAGCCCCCCTCTCCCCACCGCCCATGCATGAGAATAATAACACCCAGTTAAAATGGGGCCGGGGCGAGGGGGGAGGCCAGCCCTGGATAAACTCAGACGAAAGTTCTCAGACATCCCTCGGGGCTTTCGTTTTCCCCTCGAGGGGAAACCTAGGTTGCTTAGTTGAATTCCACTCCTGGAAACGATGCAAACCAACACCGCGTCCCGAAGCGTTGGAGGCCCCGCAGCCACTTCGGCCTAGGGACCTTGCCCACGTTTCTCCTGTGCGAGGTTCGCTTTCCTCACCGGATTGTCTGGTCAGCTTCGGACGCTCTTCCCCCTCGCACTCACTCCCTCGAGCAAATTTCCTTCTAAATGAAAATGGAAGAAAGGTGCAGAATATATCGGCCATGGTTATTTTGTTTCAAAGGTTAAACCCTTCCCCTCTTCCCACTCTCCAAAGCATACACACCCATAACCTCTAAAGCGCGATTTCGTAGTAAGGATAGAAAACAAACATCTCCTTCTAGACCGTGAGCCCGTTTTTGGGTACGGACCGTCTCTGTATGTTGCCAATTTATACTTGCCAAGCACTTAGTACAGTTCTCTGCACACAGTAAGCGCTCAATAAATACGATTGGATCTCCCAACACCGTGAGTCGGACGCGTTTGGGTGCTGGTAGGACTACTCGCTAGGGCTCGATGTGGAGTGCAAAATGCCTAGAAACGCGACCATTTCACGTCCAAATAATAATTCCGCCCGCATCTTTCCCAGCCCCTTACGCCCTCGCTCTATCCCTGTTTTTAAAAGAAAAAAAAATACAGCGGTGTCTTGGGTTTTCTTCAATATAAAGAAAGATTTATTCACAGAAATGGCAAAACCTGCCTGAAGGAAAAATATATCTTTTAAAGTGAATTATTATTTTATAATTGTGACTCTCAAAGTCATCTATTCTAGGAATCTACATTTTCACAACATATTATACAAAAGATACACGTTGGTAGTTTTTATTATATATTTATAGGTATTTATATACAGTATTGCACTTGAACCAGCAAGGCTTCCCGGTGGGGCTGAACATTGTAGAGGGTAATAAAGTTAAATAGATGGGAATTCTGAATGTACATTTGGTCTCCTCTTTGGAAATGAATCTCCTCGTCGCCAATTAAGTGTTCTTTAGGGGGGCGGGAGAGGGAGAGACCGAGGGATTTCTCGGTCCCCGCTCCCTCCTGGGGCGCGCCTCTCCCCATCTCGCAGTTCCTGGGTCAGGATGCTGTGGTCCCGCACAAACGAGTCACGTTCACTTCTTTCAGGTCGCTCTCGGGTTTTCCGGCCACCATGAAGGGCCAAGTCTGCAGCCAGGAGAGACGGGGAGGGGGGCAAGTGGGAAAGGAAGGAAGGGAGGGAGGCATTTTTAGAAGAGTTAGAAGTGGGGTGGGTGGAGGAGAAATTCGTTATTTTTGTAATTGAGTCTGTGTGTAAATTCGCGGTGTGTTGGAAAAAACTAGAAGCCGTGGTCACCCAAGGCGGCAGGTTTTTTTCCCCCTTTTTTTCCGGGGATGAGGCGGGAGGGGGTGCCGAGGGAGAAATGACAGGGAACAGGTAGTAGCGTCAACTAGGCCGGAAAATGACCTGCCTCTGTTGAACCAACCTAACGGCTGGCCTAGAAAGCAGTCAACTTGGAGAGGCGGTTGGGCGCATCTCGCTCTCCCCCACTCCTTGCTTCTTTACCTTCTTATCTTCGATTTTCTACAATCTATCTGTCTTTCTCCTCTGAACCTTCTCTAATTCCCAGTCCATCTCTCGGTATGTAGGTTCACAAGTCCTTGATTCGAGTGTGAGCCCGACCAGAGAAGGTCCCAGTCCGAAGATCCGATTGTGTCTGGGGAACACACAGTGAACATAGCCTAGCCCAAAGCTGCTTTCTGAACCGGGCCAGCTCCCTGGAGACTACTGGTCTTCTGGACCCGAGTGCTTTTTCTCCTGGGCCTGCGTGAGATCCATTAAAATGGTTTCCAAAAGACACAAAAGCTCAGCTTCCGTGTCAGAGCCTTCCCCAATATTTCAGTTTTAATGAGAGAATAGCAGTTAATGACTCTTGGTATTTTTTAAATCTTAATTCAAACCCAAAGCAAATTATTCTCTCAGGCAAAATAACCTCACACCGTCCCCTCCCGTCAAAGCCTTTTGAAGACAGTTCTAGAGGCCCGACCAGTACAGACGGATCCGACGCGGTTTTAGGAAAATCGGCGCGTGAACGAGCGGCTTTTCCCTGACCTTTGGCCTAGAAAGGCTTGAGGTTTGAAATTGTAATAATAAAAAGAGGATAACGAGGATAGTTTCCCTCACCTTAGGGAGAGAGACAGGGAAATGGGAAAACATTTTTGTCTTCTTTCTTTTTAAAGAAGCTGCCCGGATTTAAATAGGTCGGTGCTCTGGCCTGGTCTGGCAATACTGAAGAGTCTGGCTTTAAAGCCAGAGCTTCCTAACCTTGAAGGAGCGAATTCCCCCACCCGCCTTGGGAAGAAAATTCTCCTAGAAGAGACAAAGATGAGGCGTCTCTCGACACCGTGGTGTTTTCAGAGCTCCCGCCTTCTAGCGGATTTTCTGTTTTTGAAGGTTGAAAGGAATCACAACACATCATCTGAGAGAATGGGTTTAGGGAGGGGGTGGAAAAGAGGGGGCGTGGATGGAGACGAGATTCACCTCCAGAAAGCAAAGCCCTCTGCTGAGATCCGCGTCCATCTCCTCGGGAATTCATTCATTCAATCGTATTAATTGAGTGCGTACTGTGTGCAGAGCACTGTACTAGGCGCTTGGACAATACGATTCAGCAATAGAGACAATTGGCACCCCGGGTGGCTGGACATCCCTGTTCCATCTTCTTCCCGGGGGAGGCTGCCTTCCTTCTCCTCCCCCGGACCTAACCAAAGCCCAAGTTACAATCTGTGGACCGTACTGAGCTCTTTTTATGTGCAGAGCGCCAGGCTGGATACAAAGAAAGCAGCCTTAGAGAAAAAGGTAAGGAAAGAAGGAGGTTGGCCAGGACAGCGGGAGTTTCCACTATTCCCTGGACTCCCATGAAACGGATAACAATAATAATGATGGCATTTATTAAGCGCTTCCTACATGCAAAGCACTGTTCTAAGCGCTGGGGAGGTTACAAAGTGATCATGTTGTCCCACGGGGGGCTCATAGTCTTAATCCCCATTTTCCAGATGAGGTCACTGAGGCCCAGAGAAGTGAAGTGACTTGCCCCAAGTCACACAGCTGACAGTTGGAGGAGCCGGGATTTGAACCCATGACCTCTGACTCCAAAGCCCGGGCTCTTTCCCACCCACCCACCCCCAGAGAGAAAGGCAGGCTAAGGGGAGCTCACCAGGTTGACCGGATGGATGTATCCGTTCTCGTACTTGTCATTGGCCAGGATCTGCCTGAGGTGTGCGATGTAGCTGGACGCCAGCCTCAGCGTGTCCAGCTTGGACAGCTTCGTGTCCGGGGGCACCCAGGGCAGCGTGGTCTTGAGCCTGGAGAAAGCCTTGCTCAGCACCCGCATCCGGGCCCGCTCCCTGGCATTGGCCGCGTTGCGCTGGACCTGTTTTCCCTCTTGGCTCACCCCGTTCAAGGGGCTTTTCTTGCTGGGGGCCTTCCGCCTCTTGCCCGGCCCCGCGCGGCCTTTCTGGGGGGACCCACTCTCGCAGAGGGACCCCTCTTCGTTGCTCTCCGTGGAAGTCCCAAACTCCTTGTTAGAATCCACTTTCAGGCCGTCGCTTTCCATCTCCACCTCCTGCAGGTCTTCCGCATCACTGAGGGAGCCGGTGGACATAGTCTGGGGCAGAGGGGCGCGGGGGCAGAAGAGGGAAGGAGGGGAGGAGCTGGAGCTCCCCAGGCCTGGACCCCCAACTGCAGGGTGGTTTGGAGGATTCGCTCTTGATGGCCACTCCGTGTCTCCCCTCGCCCGGTCGCCGGGCTCGCTCCTGGGAAGGGGGATTTGGAGTCCTGGGGCTCTTAGGAGTCACTCCACCCCCTGAAGTCGGGGTCCTTCCCGGAGAGTGAGACACAGAGCTAGAGGAGTGAGAGAGAGAGAGAGAGAGAAAGAAAGAGAGAGCAAGGAAGGGAGTGAGCTGAGGAATTTGGTGGACACTAGTAATTTATCTGGGGAATAGAGAGGCGGTTCCCTGAAACCCAGGGGAGGGGCTCAGCTCGGCCTCAGACACACTCAGAAACCCCACATTCAACAGCAGGGCTCTCACACATACACTCTCACCGACCTCCCCCAAGCCTCTCCCCTGCCCTGCCCTCCCACTCCCACCCCCACCCCAACTCATTTCTAACTTGTCCCTCAAAGGGTCTTCACCTCCCTCCTCCTCCACCTCCCCCATCTCCTCCTCCTCTTCCTCCTTTTCCTCCTTCTCCTACTCCTCTTTCTCTTCCTCCACCTCACCATCTCTCCTCCTCCTTTTCCTCCTTCTCCTACTCCTCTTTCTCCTCCTTCACCTCCTCTTCTCCCCTCCTCCTCCTTCCCCCCTCCTCCTCTTTTTCTAGTTTGCTCCTCATATGAGCGCTATGAGCCACCCCTTCTCGACTCCCCTTCCCCTGCTCATCAGGGTAAATCCAACAGTGGGGGAGGGGCGGGTAAGGCAGAGAGACCCCCTCCCCCCTTTAAGGATGCTCCATCCTCCCTCCAAGACCCGATCTCACTAACCCTAAGTCTTTAGAGCTCAACCTTCTTGCCTCCACAGAAAAAAAAAAAACTGAGGGGTCCTCCCACCCCTTGAGGAAACCCACTCCCTTAAAACAGTTTCTCAGGAGTCGGCAGCAGGACCCTCTCCTTAGCCCACCCCCACCCCCACCCCCGGGGGATCACGAGGACAAAATTGCTTTAGGATGGAATAGAAGATTAGAGTACCATAATAATTGTAATTTGTGGAATTTATTCATTCATTCATATTTACTGGGCACTTACTGTGTGCAAAGCACTGTACTACGTGCTTGGGAGAGTACAGTACAACAATAAACAGTGACATTCCCTGCCCACAACGAGCTTATATTTACATTGCACCAAGCACTGTACTGAGCACTAGGGTAGATACCAGATAATTCCTGATTGTCCCCTCTCCAGCCCCTCATCAGTCTATATGCACATGCACATGAGCACACATGTATGTGAAAAACACATATGCACATAAATACACAGCCACACAAACGGTAATATATATGCACTTAGGAAAGTATTTTCCTGAGAAAGAACTAGGTAGGTGTCTAATTAGCACTCATGCAAAGTGCACACCTACCTCCAATGAATAAGAACCCCCAAATCAATTTAAATGCTGCCCAAGTTTCTTTCTACTATATAATATACTGCATATTATATAGTAGAAAGAAACTATACCTATACAGAGTCCAAATGCTTCTCTTGGTCTAGACAATCTCTCCTTTCCCTCCTTAACGAAGGCTGGGTGGGTATTTGGGGAATTCTCCCTGGCCCTCCTCCTTAGTAAAGGAACCCGGCTTTCTGAAGTTCCCCTGACTCTTCCATCGCTAACCTGTGGGGTCCCGGGATACATTTCAGCTGTGGAGTCACCTTCCTAGCCCTGAAGTTTGGAGTACCCCTTCACTCCCACCTCCTGCCACTCCCTGACACCCCATCCTTTGCTCCCCACCTCCTGACATTCTATCTTTTGTCCCCCACCCTCTGCCTCACCACCTTCACTGCTGCCCCACATTTTATCCCCCTTGTCCCCCTGCTTCCCCATCTTTAGCTCCCACCCCCTGCCGTCCCATCCTTATCCCTTCATCCTCCTAAGGCCCCATCCTTTTCCCCTTCCTCCCTCTGGAAGGCCCCCTGCATCAACCTGATGGACAGCGAGTGTGGCCTGTGGGGGTTTCTGATCCATCTTGAACCACTCACAGCCTAAACAGTTGTCCCCAAAGCAAACTCTTTAGGCTCCATGTGAAAGTAAAGCTCTCCTGAGGGCTTTCTGAAATTTCCAAAACGAAAGTGAGGAACAGAAAGCGGTGAAACTCTCTTAGGGGCCCTTTTTCAGGTTCTCCCTGAACCTGTGGAGTCCAGAAGAAGAGATCTAAATGGAGAGTAGCTTCTTCCCATTTGGCTTACAGATAGCAATGCCCTCGCCATAGGATAAGGACATTAAGATATCATATCTCTAAACCCTGGGCTCTGTGGGGAATTCACTAACCTCAGACGTTTTGTTTTTCTAGCAGTGCCCTGTTTGCTTTTTCCTTGTGCTGGAAACTAAACAGATTGTCAGCATATCAGTCTTTATTAATGAATTAGGGTTTGTTCCCTTCCCGCTTCACTATAACATCCTCACAGTGGATCCAAATTTTGCTAATCACCAGTGTAGAGATTTATGGGCTTTCTTATTTTCTGTTGTTTGTGCAGGTGGAGATTTAAATGGCCATATCCAACACTAAGATTTATGGGGCAAGTGATTGATGTTATAAACCAGGAAAAGGACTCTTCCCACAGCAAGGATGACAGCAATATCAAGTTGAAGTTGCTTTTGTCTTCACGCACAAATGACCTGCAACTAAGGCTATAAAGTGCAATAATTTTATCAGCAGTCCAAGACAACTCTAGGAGGACACCGGCAGGCCTGTTAAATGTTTCCCCGTTGACTCGCAAACCAGTTTTCTTTGAATTGCCCCCTTTTTCTCTAAGTGTTGATAAGATAGGAAGGCAAAAGTTATTTTTAGAGGCCAGAACAGCTCTGTAGAAAGAGCACTTTCCAGTACTTTTCTAAAACATATCCAGGTTTAGTCCATGTGTGTGCAAGGCAATGTCATCTGTAGTACCTTTCAGAAGCAAACTTATTCTTCCATCCCTTGAAATGTGGATGAGGATCGAAAGTAGGGTTAGAGGTAGTAAGTGGGAGTCAGCACCCTGGTTCTTCCATCTGTTACTCTGATTTTTTGAGCCCCTTGGGGGTTTGCTTGCTTCTGTACAGGGAGGACTTTTCCCTCCTGTAGCTGTGCTGTTCCTGGCCAGAGAACACATCACCTTCTATGTTATTTTTTGACTGCTAAGGCAGCAGGGGAAAAAGGGCTTGCTGATGACCCTCCTCTGTCTGCCATCCTTTCCCTTCAGATTAGCCATAATTACTCCACAACAGTCATGCTGGGCTCTGGGCCATGAGGTGAATTATCCACAAGCCAGGTCCTGACAAATCGATCCCACTGAAGGCTGGAAGGAAGGGAGAAAAGAGAAGCGGCATGGTCTGTTGGAAAGAGCAAGGGGGCTGGGAATCAGAGGATCTGAGTTCTAGTCCCTGCTCTACCATTTGCCGTCTTTGTGACCTGGATCAAGTCACTTGACTTCTCCGTGCCTCAATTTCCTGTTCTGTGAAATGGGGATTAAATACCTATTCTCCTTCTTGATTAGACTGTGAGCCCCACATGGTACAGAGATCGTGTCCAACTTGATGGACTTGTATATATCCCAGAGTTTAGAGAAGCAGCGTGGCTCAGTGGAAAACAGCCCGGGCTTTGGAGTCAGAGGTCATGGGTTCAAATCCCGGCCCCACCAATTGTCAGCTGTGTGACTTTGGGTAAGTCACTTAACTTCTCTATGCCTCAGCTACCTCATCTGTAAAATGGGTATGAAGAGTGTGAGCCCCCCGTGGGACAACCTGATTACCTTGTAACCTCCCCAGCGCTTAGAACAGTGCTTTGCATATAGTAAGCACTTAATAAATGCCATTACTATTATTATTATTACTTGCCACATAGTAAGCACTTAATAAACACCACAAATAAAGGGTGTGGAGAGGAGAAGGTGCGTCAGAGGGCCTGGTCTACTGTGTGGATAGAGGGATAAGGTGTTGGTGATGAAACAGAAGTCAGCAAACGTAATACTTTCTGCAGCAGAGTATAGACACTGACTGCTTAGTATGCAATTTGAGAATCTTGGAAGGGTGGAGGTGCACTAAAAGTTGCTATTTGACATGAATTTCCTTGCCAACTCTACATTCGCAAAAGCAGGAGAGATGATTTACTGGACACACCTTCCTCGGCTGAGCATGTTTTTGGAGGGAGATTTTTGGAGGGGGAAATTTAGTTTTGCCTGCAAACTACACAAATCAGCTTGTGCGATAGAGCTGGAGCTGGGTGGACAGGAACATCAAGGAGGCCTATTCCTCTGACTTTACCAGAGAAGCCTGCTGTGTGATTATCAGTCAATTTCAGCATCCATTAAAGCAGCAGCAGCTATCATTTATGCATAGTCTCAGGCTAAACTGGGATTCAGCCAGGAGAGTCCTAATTTTTATTTATTTATGGTACTTATTACATGTTTACTATGTGCCAGGGCACTGTACTAAGCGCTGGGGTAGACACAAGCGAGTCAGGTTGGACACCATCCATGTCCCATATGAGGCTCACAATCTTAATCCCCATTTTACAGATGAAGTAACTGAGGCACAGAGGAGTTAAGTGACCTGCCCAGGGTCACAAGACAGACAAGTGGCCACACAGGATTGGAACCCAGGTCCTCTGATTCCTAAACCTGTGCTCTAAACTCTCTGTGGGCAGGGAACATTTCTACCAACTCTGTTGTATTTTACTCTCCCAAGTGCTTAGTACAGTGCTCTGCACACAGAAAACACTTAATAAAATACCATTGATTGAAACAAAAAATATTAGTTACAAAGCTGTCGTCCTGGGCACTTTCTTTGCTGGCCAATTCATAGTAATAATTATGGTATTTGTTAAGCATTTACCTATGTGCCAGCCACTGTATTAAGCACTGGGGTGATTACAAGCAAATTGGGTTGGACACAGTCCCTGTCTTGCATGGGGCTCACAATCTCAATCCCCATTTTACCGATGAAGTAACTGAGGCCCAAAGAAGTGAAGTGACTGGACCAAGGTCACCCAGCAGGCAAGTGGCAGAGCCAGGTTTAGAGCCCATGACCTTCTAACTTCCAGACCTGTGCTCTATCCCTTACACCACCATGCCATGAAGAAACCAGGTGAGATCCAAGGCCTTTTTTAAATTCTTGTAAAGGTTTGCCTGGTCCCTGACTTGTGCACTGTTGGTTACTGATAGACAAAACAAATTTCTGAAACATTTAATTGTACCAGGACCTTGGTCATGGATAAAATTATTATTTAAGTTTATACAACCTCTTTTGTTCAGTGCCTTTTAGAGACATGGTCGTAGGGCAGTGACAAGCATTATGAGTTGTCAAGCTATCTATGTTCTAAGGACACTCCGAGTTCTTGCCCAGTCCACAACTGAGACCCAGACCAAGACCACGAGAAGGGAAATGGGAGCATGAATCCTGCACTGACCCTGTGCCTGATGTTTTAGAAGCTTTGCAATTGTGGGCAAAGTTTAGAGCTTTCAGAACACAGAATTTAAACCTGTAGTAGTGCTATTAGAACAGTGCTTTGCACATAGTAAGCGCTTAACAAATACCATTATTATTATTGAGTGTCTATGGAGTGCAATGCACTGAACTAAGTGCTTGGGAAGTACAGTAGAAACCCAAGAAATGTCTCCTGTTTACAGGGCGCTTACCCTTTGCAAACGTGTTTGTTTTTAAACTTTAGACAATTCATTATTTTCATTATTTTTAGAGATGAATAAAGGTTAGTTATGATGAAAGGGGCCCTCTATTCCTCTATTGAAAGGTTGGGCAAACGTGTTTGTTTTTAAACTTTAGACAATTCATTATTTTCATTATTTTTAGAGATGAATAAAGGTTAGTTATGATGAAAGGGGCCCTCTATTCCTCTATTGAAGGGTTGGGATTTGGTTGGATGGAAACATTCCCTCGCTTATTCTCTCTGACCACTTTTGAGTAGGCGATGGAAGAGGTGCTAGTTGACCACACACTAGGATTGTCCCTAGGTGGGGCAGAAAGTGCAGTGGCCATGGACCTGGGCCTTAGTGGCCACCACACTTGAGGGTGAATACAGAATGAATGAACCTTGATTTCTCACAATATTAAGCTCTCCTGGAAAGCAGATTGTACAGCAGGTACTAGATTGAAAATTCCTTGAGGGCAGGGGTCATGTGGAGAAGCAGCACGGCTTCATGGAAAGAATACCAGCCTGGGAGTCAGAGGGGCCTGGATTCTAATTCCGTTACTGCCACATATTTACTGTGTGATCTTGGGCAAGTTACTTAATTTCTCGTTGCCTCAGTTATCTCATTTGTAAAATGGAAATTAAAGCTGTGAGCCCCATGTGAGACATGGACTGTGCCCGACCTGATGATCTTGTATCTAGCCCAGTGCTTAGTACAGTGCGTGACACATAATAAGTGCTCAACAAATACTATAACCCCCCCAACTCTATTGCACTGAGCTCTCCAAAGAGTTTAGTACAATGCTCTGAACACAGAAAGAGCTAAGTAAATACCATTTATTGATTAATTGTGGCGTTATTCCTTCACACTTTAGTGCTTCTACACAACATGAACTCCAAACGCCCTGAGTTCCTCTCTTAATTCCCTCTAAAATACAGTTCTGCCCAAATCACTACTACTGCTACTAATGGTATTTGTTAACTACTTTCTATGCACCAGATAGGGTACTATGCACTGGGGTGGATACCAGCAAATTGGGTTGGAAATAGTTCCTGTCCCATGTGGGACTCTCAGTCTCAATCTCCATTTTATAGATGAGGTAACTGGGGCCCAGAGAAGTGAAGTGACTTGCCCAAGGTCACACAGCAGACAGGCGGCAGAGCCGGGATTAGAACCCATGACCTTCTGACCCCCAGGCCCATGCTCTGTCCACTACTCCACGCTGTTCCCTGGCACCATGCTTTTGAAGCACTTAGTACAGTGCATTGCACCCAGTGAGTGCTCAGTGTATACTATTACTATTATTACTGCCACTGTTGTTTAACATAAAATATTGTTTCATCAGGGATTCTTGGAAAGCTAGAGAGGTCCATGATTCACCCCAAGTACAACTGGGCATATGTGATGAAATTTAAGATGGTAACATGGCTTAATTCTTGGAGCACACCTGGAAGCTTGCCATGGCTCACAAGTTGGGAGCCATTGATCAGTTAGTAAGAAATTGTGCATGCAATATAAATGTAGCCTACAAATTGTAAAGGAAAGGGAGAACACTGAGGTACCTTAATAACCTGAATTAAAACATTACGAAATGTAAATAAAGGAGAGTGTTATCTATTATTTTGTTTGAACCGGTTAGGACGTCTACCAATGGGATAAGCTCAGTCTATTCATTCATCTGCCAACTCCAAGTTCTCCAAGGGGTAGACAATTAATCTCTTTCAAGCTCCAGTGAGTTCCAATGTGCACTTGGAACTCTTATTCAGTTGAAAAATACTAAAGTAACTGCCACTGGCTACACATCTGAGAACACTCAGCAACATAAGCTATTCCAACTGATGTTGTTTTACATTCTGTAAATTGGCTGAAAATCTTCCTGCTTCAGTTTTCAACCCAGCAAAAATTTATGCAAGTTGCTTCAGTTGTTTGTCGATAATCTCTGGCTCCTCCCCAGAGTGGGTAAGCTTCCTTCAAGCTACATAAATTACATTAACAAAATAATTTAGGGTGGAAGGGGTTTGGGGGATAGTCCTTTATTTGCCTTTTTCTTATCTACTGTGAGAGTTTCCAGCAGAGTTAGATCCAGAAACTGCAACCGGAAGCCCAAAGTAAACATCCTTGATTCCTGCCTGGACCAGTGCTTTGCACATAGTAAGTGCTAAATAAATGCCATCATCATCATCACCACTCCTCCTTTAAACACTGTTGCAGTTTCTCTGCTAGTGACCAACATTTTGAGAAGAATTTAGATTTCAGAATGGATTAAAACCGAACATCTTTACATCAGACGTTACTTAGAAAAGAATAAGCTGTAGGATATGTGTGAGAAGCAGTCTGGCCCAGTGGAAAGAATGCAGGCCTGGGGGTCAGAAGACCTGAGTTCTAATCCTGTCTCCTCCTCTTGCCTGTTGTGTGACCTTAGGCAAGTCACTTAGCTTCTCTGTCAGTTTTCTCAGCTGGAAAATGGAGATTAAATACCTATTCTCCCTCCTCCTTAGGCTGTGAGCCCCAGGTGGGACTGAGACTGTGTCTGATTGGCTTGTATTGTATCTACTCTAGTGTTTAGTAGAGTGCTTGGCACATAGTAAGCATTTAGACTGTGAGCCCACTGTTGGGTAGGGTCTGTCTCAATATGTTGCCAACTTGTACTTCCCAAGTGCTTAGTACAGTGCTCTGCACACAGTAAGCGCTCAATAAATACGACTGATTGATTGATTTAACAAATGCTACAGTAATTATTTGATTAAAAATTCATCTGGTCTTATTTTCCTTCCCATTACTCTTCAGAAATAAAAGTGAATGTCTTCTCCTTTCCCTTCGAAGATTTCAATTTTATCAGGTGAGTCTCCCGGGTGCAATCAGTTCAGGACACGTCTTGGAAAACATCGATTTTGAATCAGCTGGAGTTCTTTGGATTTGTAGTTAACACTGGACAGACAACAGCTGCGAAAACTGGATGTTTTGGGAAGCAGCGGGGCCTAGAGGAAAGAGCACAGGCTTGGGAATCAGAGGACCTGAGTTCCAATCCTGTCTCTGCCCCTCGTTTGCTGTGTGACCTTGGGCAAGTCGCTTCACTTCTCTGTGCCTCCGTTACCTCATCTGTAAGATGCGGATTAAGACTATGAGTCCTATGTGGGACATGGACTGTGTTCAACTGATTATTTTGTATCTAACGCAGCACTTGGTATAGTGCCTGTCATATGGACTGTGTTCAATGGATTATTTTGTATCTAACGCAGCACTTGATATAGTGCCTGTCACATAGAAGCGCTTAACAAATATCATTAAAAAAAAGTACTCACTTTCATTCATTCATTCAATCATATTTTTGTGTGCAGAGCACTGTACTAAGTGCTTGGAAAGTACAATTTAGCAACAGATAGAGACAATCCCTATGCAACAACGGGTTCACAGTTTAGAAGGGGGGGAGAAAGACAACAAGCAAAGCAAGTAGACAGGCATTAATAGCATCAAAATAAATAAATAGAATTATAGATATATACACATCATTAATAAAAGAAATAGAATAATAAATATGTACGTATATACACAAGTGCTGTGGGGCAGGGAGGAGGGTATAGCAGAGGGAGGGAGTAGGGGCAATGGGGAGGGGAGGAGGAGCAGAGGAAAAAGGCGGCTCAGTCTGGGAAGGCCTTCTGGAGGAGGTGAGCTTTCAGTAGGGCTTTGAAGGGGGGATGTGAGCTAGTTTGGTGGGTGTGTGGAGGGAGGGCATTCCAGGCCAGAGGTAGGACGTGGGCCGGGGTCGACGGCAGGACAGGCGAGAATGAGGCACAGTTAAGGTGGTTAGCGGCAGAAAAGTGGAGTGTTGGGGCTGGTCTTTGGAAGGAGGGAAGGGAGGTGAGGTAGGAGGGGGTAAGGTGATGGAGAGCTTTGAAGCCAATGCTGAGGAGTTTTTACTTTATACTGAGGTGGAGAGGCAACCACTGGAGATTTCTGAGGAGGGGGGTGACATGCCCAGAGCGTTTCTGTAGAAAGATAATCCGGGCAGCAGAGTGAAGTACAGACTGAAGTTGGAAGAGACAGGAAGTTGGGAGAAAAGAATGACCTAAAGTTGACCCTGTTCTAGAGCACTCATAATGTATGTTTCTAGATTATTTAGATAATCTACCGCCCCTTGATTTTGCTCAGTAGCAAGAGCCCGGGTTTGGGAGTCAGAGGTTGTGGGTTCTAATCCCCACTCCGCCATTGTCTGCTGTGTGACCTTGGGTAAATCACTTAACTTCTCTGTGCCTCAGTTCCATCATCTGTAGAATGGGGATTAAGACTGTAAACCCCATGTGGGACAACCTGATTACCTTGTATCTCCCTCAGCACTTAGAACAGTGTTTGGCACATAATAAGTGCTTAACAAATACCACCATTATTATTATTATTACCAGTGTTTGACACAAAATTAAACCTTAAAAAATACCACTAGTAGATACTATTACTACCCTGTCAGAGCAGCATAAATCAAACCAGTTTATCCATTTTGGGTTAGGGAGGCAGTGTTGCCTACAGTCAGAGCATGGAACTGAGAACCAGGAAACCCGGGTACTAATCCCAGTTCTACCACTTACCTGCTTTGTGAAGTTGATCATGTCACTTAACTTCTCTGTGCCTCAGTAGCCTCATCTGTAAAGTGGAATTAAGATTGTGAGTCCCATTTGGGACATGGACTGTGTCCAACCTGATTAACTTGTATCTACCCAGGCTTTGGAGTCAGAGGCCATGGGTTCAAATGCCGGCTCTGCCAACTGTCAGCTGTGTGACTTTGGGCAAGTCACTTAACTTCTCTGTGCCTCAGTTACCTCATCTGTAAAATGGGGATTGACTATGAGCCCCCCGTGGGACAACCTCATTACCTTGTAACCTTCTCAGAGCTTAGAACAGTGCTTTGCACATAGTAAGTGCTTAATAAATGCAATTATTATCATTATTACCCAAGCTCTTAGTACAGTGCCTGGCACATATGGGCCTGAGTCTCCTCATCTGTAAATGAGGATAAAATAACTTGTTCTCCCTTCATCTCAGATCGTGATCTTCATATGGGATAGGGGCTGGGCTGTTCTGATTATCTACCACAATGATTAGGACATAGGCACCGCAATTATTATGTGTAATAGCTCTACAACACTGAGTTAATAATAATTATGGTATTTGTTAAGCACTTACTATGTGTAGAGCACTGTACTAAGCACTGCATCAGGAGGCTTGGAAGGACTATGAAAGAGTTGTGCTGCTTAGTGCTTAGGGAGGTACCATCTAACTGCCCTGACTTTTCCCTCTAGTAATTCATTATGAACCTCTGCCCATTAAATTATCCAAACCTTTCTAGAACTTTCTATCATGTATTTTCACATACAAGGCACTCAGGAAATACTATTCATGGTTTATAATGATGGTAATTGATGCTGTTGCTGCTGCTGCTGCTGAGCATGGTTTGAGCAGCTAAATATTCTGAGGAATTGTAAAGGTTCTGATGGAAGGTTTGTTAGCCCATCTTCTATAAAGCTAATTTTGTTTTATTCTGAATTCAGATCTATAGAAGGGGTCTCCTCTCCAATTGGTATGGTGAGCTCAGGTTGTTGCCACAGTTGGAGAGCAAACAACTAAAATAAACTTATTTTCAACCTGAAAATCTCAGAAACGTACCACATTTGAAATAAACCCTACAAAGCTAGTCATCAAAAAGTCATGGAGGACTAGGGGAACAGTTTTATTTACTGTTTAGTTTCCTACAGAAAACCTGATTTTTGGTGCTTTGGTTCAGTTAATTTGTTATTCAGGTGCTTCCACAATTGTACCTAGCTGCAATTCACCATTCCTACTGTAAATTATACTCTGGGGAAGTTCCATGTTCACTTAACTTTGTTTATGAAGAAACATCCTAAAGCCTACACAGAAACACACAATTATCAGGTGGACTTGTGCACAACATTTTTGCCCCAAAGTGTTATATACTTTAACAGAACCATCCAATAGGGTGTAATGACATTATATTATACATTATTATTTCCCAAGCTCTTAGTATAGTGCTTGGCACATATGGGCCTCAGTCTCCTCATCTGTAAATGAGGATAAAATACCTTCCCTCCATCTCCCTCCATCTCAGATCATGACCTTCATGTGGGATAGGGGCTGGGCTGTTCTGATTATCTACCACAATGATTAGGACATAGGCACTATAATTATTATGTGAACAAGAGAGGCTCATTAGTTCTTCTTTTGGTTCTTATATCTTTCTGTGTACCCAAACCCACACATATAAGCACAGGCACAAATACACACTCACACATATAGGGACATGAATAGATCAACAAATAAATCAATTGTATTTATTGAGCACTTACTGTGTACAGGGCACTCGGGAGAGTACAACATAACAATATAATTGACACATTTCCTGCCCACAGTGAGCTTATAATCTAAGGGATGTATATCAGTCCTTGATATCTGAAGATGATGTTCTATGGGAAAGCAGCATAGCCAAGTGGAAAGAACATGGGCCTTGGAATCAGAAGACCTGGATTCTAATCCCAGCTCCACCACTTACTTGCCTGCCTCGTGACCTAGGGGAATCAATCAGTCAATCGTATTTATTGAGCGCTTACTGTGTGCAGAGCACTGTACTAAGCGCTTGGGAAGTACAAATTGGCAACATATAGAGACACTCCCTACCCAACAGTGGGCTCACAGTGTAGAAGGGGGAGTCAGAGAACAAAACCAAACATATTAACAAAATAAAATAAATAGAATAGATATGTACAAGTAAAATAAATAAATAAATAGAGTAATAAATATGTACAAACATATATACATATATACAGGTGCTGTGGGGAAGGGAAGGAGGTAAGACGGGGGGACGGAGGGGGGGCGAGGGGGAGAGGAAGGAGGGGGCTCAGTCTGGGAAGGCCTCCTGGAGGAGGTGAGCTCTCAGTAGGGCCTTGAAGGGAGGAAGAGAGCTAGCTTGGCGGATGGGCAGAGGGAGGGCATTCCAGGCCAGGGGGATGACGTGGGCCGGGGGTCGACGGCGGGACAGGCGAGAACGAGGCACGGTGAGGAGATTAGCGGCAGAGGAGCGGAGGGTGTGGGGTGGGCTGGAGAAGGAGAGAAGGGAGGTGAGGTAGGAGGGGGCAAGGTGATGGAGAGGGGAAGTCACTTAAATTTTCTGTGCCTTAGTTCCCTTCTCTGTCAAATGGGAATTCAATACCACTTCTCCCTTCTACTTAGACCCTTAGCCCCAGGTGGGACCTGACCACCTTGCATGTACCCCAGAGTTTAATACAGTGCCTGACGTATTTTAAGTGTTTAACAAATACCACAATTATTATGGGTATAGATGTGACTAAAAGACCTAAGCATGACTAACACTCCATTCCACAGTATGTGGCAGGAAAGACAGACCTTTGCAATGCTGATGCACTCATTGTGGGAAGGGACTGTGTCTACTAACTCTGTTATACTGTACTCTCCCAAGCGCTTAGTACAGGGCTCTGTACACAGTCTGGTCTTGTCTTGCCTTATGTCATCGAGTTGTCTCCGACCCATAACGACACCATGGACTCATCTCTCCCTGAACATCCCACCTCTATCTGCAAGCAGCGTGGCTCAGTGGAAAGAGCACAGGCTTTGGAGTCAGAGGTCATGGGTTCAAATCCCGGCTCCGCCAGTTGTCAGCTGTGTGACTTTGGGCAAGTCACTTAACTTCTCTGGGCCTCAGTTACCTCATCTATAAAATGGGGATTAAGACTGTGAGCCCCACATGGGACAACCTGATCACCTTCTATCCTCCCCAGCGCTTAGAACCGTGCTTTGTACATAGTAAGTGCTTAACAAATGCCATTATTATTATTATTATTATCATTAGTGCAGCCATAGAGTTTTCTTGGTAAAAATATGGAAGTTTATCATTTACCATTGCCTCCTTCCATGCAGTAAACTTGAGTCTCCATCCTCGACTCTCTCCCATGCTGCTGCTGCCCAGCACAAGTGTGTTTTGACTTGTAGCAGATTGCCTTCCACTTTCTAGCCACTGCCCAAGCTAGGAATGTGTAGGTCTCTGCTTGACTCTCCCTCCCATAGTTAAGACTGGTAGAGTAGTGATTGGAAACCCTCCAAGTGCAACCCTGAGTGGGATCTATACACAGTAAGTGCTCAATAAATACCATCGATGGATTGATTAATTACCACTTGTAGCATCTCTCACTGCTGTCAAGACTGTCTCTTGAAATCCCGTTCTTGCTAACATCTTTGCTCTAAGAAAATATTGTTTTCCTGATTGGCACATGTCAGGCTGGTCGAACTACTGCACTTGTTTCCTAATAGCCTGCTGTTTTTTTCTAATTTAGTAGCGTTTTTTTAAGTGCTTACTATCTGTCAAGCACTTGTTCTAAGCAGAGGGGTAGGTACAAATTAATCAGGTCAGACACAGCCCTTGTCGCACATGGAGGCTCCCAGTCTAAGTAGGAGGGAGAACAGGTATTGAAACTCCATTTTACAGTTGAAGAAACTGAGGTCCAGATAAATTAAGTGACTTGCAGAAGGTCACACAGCAGGCTAGTGGTGGAGGCTGGATTAGAACTCAGTTCCTCTGACTCTCAGGCTTGTACTCTTTCCACCAGGACACACTGCTTTATACACTATTTTTACACTGCTTGAGATTGAACTTCACCTATGATTTTAAAGTTTTTTCTGTCTTCCTGGCTTGCTAAAAGCTCATCCTCAGCTCACCATACAGCAGTGACTTGGGCAAACATCTTCCTCACAAATCATGCCTAGTGAAACTGCTGTGATGAGCACTACTGCCTCAATGCTAGTGAACTGACCATTCTGATACTTGATTGTTGGTGATTCTGACTTGCCATTTGGTGTTGAGTATGGTTTGTCTGGAATGCTGATGACGTATTTTCCTTCCACATTTCTGAGCTGTGTAGAAGAAGGAGAAGTGTGAGGTCTAAAAAGAAAATCCTAAATTTAATAAACCCCAACAAGAATTAATAATAATAATGATGGTATTTGTTAAGCACTTACTATTTGCCAAGCACTGTTTGAAGCACTGGGGGGGGATTTAAGGTTATCAGGTTGTCCCACATCCCAGTCTTAATCCCCATTTTCCAGATAAGGTAACTGAGGCAAAGAGAAGTTAAGTGCCTTGCCCAGTGTCACACAGCAGAGCCAGGATTAGAACCCAGGACCTCTGACTCCCAAGCCCATGGTCTTTCTACTAAGCCATGCTATTTCTCTAGTCTGGAAAGATGACAAAGGTGATTTCCTTATGTAGATATTAAGTGAAGACTTTTAGAGTCAGTTCTGAGTGTGATTTGAATGCTAACTGGTAAAAATGCTATTCTTACCCATTCCACTTCATGTCAGGGAGATCGAAGTATCCTTTACATTAGTCTCCAATCCCAACTAATCAAGTCAACAAATCACAGCTTTCACACTGTGGTCTGCTTAAGATGATAATATCCATAATGCATATTGTAGGGTGTTTAAATGATTGAACTTCCTGATATCTCTATGTAGTTGACTTTTCAGAACAAATTTCAGCTTTTCACCATGTACACAAATGGGAAAAATGCAAGAAACAATATTTCAAAAAAGTTATCACTAAAAGATTAAAGTGCAGACATAACTGCTTTCATTTTGAATAGTTGTTTCAGTGTTGCTCCATTGGCTTCCTTTTTGAATTTTTGTGGTTAAGAGAAATGATGATGCTTTGTCAATAGAAGATAATTTCTGCTTTTTTATGTATTATTCTTTAAGTCCAAATCTGAATAACAACTTCAGCTTCCTTAAAAAGCTGTAAAAACTGAAGCAAATTAGAAATGGTCATCGTAGCAATTACTGTAATGCTAATTGTAATGTAACAATTGTTACTTCGTTGTAAACATAATGAACATATCTCTTTCAGATATTTCTTTCTCTTCTAGACTGTGAGACCACTGTTGGGTAGGGACCGTCTCTATATGTTGCCAACTTGTACTTCCCAAGTGCTTAGTACAGTGCTCTGCACACAGTAAGCGCTAATAAATATGATTGATTGATTGATTTCAGTCTTTCCCCGGGGAAATCTCTACAGTGGTATGTCTGAGCCACCTTCATTATTTATATTAGGGGCAAGGTTGCTTTAGCTCCTTGTAGACAGGGAAGGTGTTTTCCATCTCTGTTATATTGTATTCCACCAAGCTCTTAGTGCAGTGCTCTGCTCACAGTAAGTGCTCAATGAATACCGTTGATTGATTGATTTTTGGGACAGTCCATTTATTTCTATAATCAAGCATTCAAGACTCCATTTTGGCGCAGATGAAAGCTGAGATTAGTAGTTGGCACTGGACATGGTTTTGGATGAAGGAGAAATGGGGGCTCCACCCATTGGAAAACCTAACAAATGCTCCTAGCTTCCCCTAGTCTCTATGGGACAGAAGCCCCACCTCATGATGTCGTGGATAGAGCACGGGCCTGTGAGTCAAAAGGTCATGGGTTCTAATCCTGGCTCTGCTGCTTGTCTGCTGTGTGACTTTGGGCAAATCACTTCTCTTCTCTGTGCCTCAGTTCCCTCATTTGTAAAATGGGAATTAAGATCATGAGCCTCATTTGGGACAGGTACTGTGTCCAACCTGATTTGCTTGTATCCACCCCAGCGCTTAGAACAGTGCCTGGCACATAGTTAGGTGCTTAACAAATACCATAATAATAATACTTATTGTTATTATTATTACTACTCAAAGCCTTATCGAAGTCACATCTCCTCCAAGAGACCTTCCCTGATAAAGCCCTCCTTTCCTTTTCTCCCACTCCCTTCTGTGTCAGCCTGATTTGCTCTCTTTATCCATTCCCCCCGCCCCCAGCCCCACAACACCTACGTAAATACCAGTAATATATTTATTTACATTTATGTCTGTCTTCCCCTCTAGACTCTAAGCTCACTGTGGGCAGGGAATATGTCTGTTTGTTGTTATAATAATAATGATGGTATTTGATAAGCGCTTACTATGTGCAAAGCACTGTTCTAAGCGCCGGGGAGGATACAAGGTGATCAGGTTGTTCCATGGGAGGTTCCCAGTCTTCATCCCCATTTGACAGATGAGGTGACTAAGGCCCAGAGAAGCGAAGTGACTTGCCCAAGGTCACACAGCTGACAACTGCTGGAACCGGAATTTGAACCCATGACCTCGGACTCCCAAGTCCGTGCTCTTTCCATTGAGTCCGGGATGAAAAGTGGGGGGGGGGGGGGGATGGAGAAGGGGAGAGGGGTGGGAATTCATCCATTCATTCATTCTGAGTGCTTACTGTGTGCGGAGCACTAAGCGCTTAAATGGGAATGGGAGGTGGGAGAGGGGGCTGGGGGATGAAAGAGGGGAGGGGGCAGGGGAAGAAAGCAGGGTGGGATTGGAGGGGAGGGGGCAGGGGGATGGAAGAGGGGTGGAGGGTGGGGGGAGGGATTGTCTCCATTGCTGAATTGTACTTCCCAAGCTCTTAGTCCAGTGCTCTGCACACAGTAAACCCGTCCTCTAGACTGTGAGCCCGTTGTTGGGTAGGAACCATCTCTGTATGTTGCCGACTTGTACTTCCCAAGCACTTATACAGTGCTCTACACACAGTAAGCACCAATAAATACGATTGAATGAATGAATGAAAGTAAGCGCTCAATAAATACAACTGAATGAATGAATGAATGAATGAATGGTAATAGGGGATGAAAGAAGGAAGGGGGATGGTGTGTGTGTGTGTGTGTGTGTGTGTGAGGGGGTGGTCTTCTAGCTTGTGAGCCTTTTGTGGGCAGGGCTGGTCTCAGAACTGTACTTCCCAAGCGCTTAGTCCAGTGCTGTGCACGCAGTGAGCGCTTAGCACAGTGCCTGGCCCATGGGAAGCGTTTAACACATGCCACTAAAGACGACTGCTGATGGATGATGGAGGGGGGAGGGGGCTTCTCTTCCAAGAGCTTAGGACAAGCACTCTCTACACAGTAAGAGCTCAATAAATACGACTGACTGACTGACTTACTGACTGACTGGCTGTCTACAGGCGTGCTGTAAGTGGGCCTCAACTTGGGATTCCCAGATTTGCAGGTGTCTGCCAGGGCCTGAACAGCCTCCCAGCTTCCATGGACCATGAAAGGAGCTTTCCCAACATATCGAACTCTGGGAATGATGCTGTGATTTTTAATTGTTGCCTGGAGAGTGAGGAGCCTGAGCACTGCATTTTCTAATGACTGTTTGGCCAACTCTTGTAACCTAATAATAACTGCGGTCATTGTTACTATGTGCCAAGCACTGAAGTAGATATAAGATAATCAGGTTGGACACAGTCTCTGCCCCACCTGGGGTTCCTAGGCTTAAGTAAAAGGGAGAGGAGGCGAAGCAGTGTATCCTAGTGAATAGAGCATGGGCCTGAGAGCCAGAAAGACCTGGGTTCTAATCCCACTCCGTCACTTGTTGGCTGTGTGAACTTGGACAAGTCGCTTTCCTTTTCTGTGCCTCAGTTACTTCATCGGTAAAATGGGGATTAAGACATTTAATGTACTGTGGCCACCCCAATCACCTTGTATTTATCCCGCCTCTGCCGCTTGTCAGCTGTGTGACTCTGGGCAAGTCACTTAACTTCTCTGTGCCTCAGTTACCTCATCTGTAAAATGGGGTTTAAGATTGTGAGTCCCACATGGGACAACCTGATCACCTTGTATCCTCCCCAGCACTTAGAACAGTGCTTTGCACATAGTAAGCGCTTAACAAATACAAAAATTATAATTATTATTATTATTATTATTATTATTATTATTATTATTATCCCAGCACTTAATACAGTGCCTGGCACATAGTAAGCATTCAACACAAACAATTAAATTAAATTAAACAGTTATTTAATCTCCATTTTATAGATGAGGAAATTTAGGCACGGAGAAGTTAAGTGTCTCAACCAAGGTCATATAGCAGATAAGTAGCAAAACTGAAATTAGAATCCCGAACCTCTGACTTCCAGGCTCTTGCTCTTCCTAGTAGGCCACACTGTCTATTTTAACATTGTTTTCTTGGTCTAATAAATTTGTAATATATAGTGGTTAGAAATTTCTCCTTATTGTTTTCTGTGACTGCCTTCCCCTATTTAGATTTGGAGTCTTGAGTGGAGCAGGGATTGTGTATGGGATTGGGACAGAGAGAGAGATCTAATTATCCTTTACTTACCCCAGTGCTTAACTCAGTTTTTAGCACACAGTAAGCACTTAATATATACCAGCTCGTTCTGGGCAGGGAACTGTCTATTAATTCTGTTGTACTATACTCTCCTGAGCACTTAGAGCAGTGCAGTGCTCTGCACACAATAAATACGATTGAATGAATGAATGAATGCTCTGCACATTGAAAGCACTCCATAAATACCATTAATTGATTGAGATTTATGTGCGTATATATATGTATATATTTATCATCATTATAGTAATTCATTCATTAATTCATTCAATTATATTTATTGAGCGCTTAGTGTGTGCAGAGCACTGTACTAAGTGCTTGGGAAGTACAAGTTGGCAACATATAGAGATGGTCCCTACACAACAGTGGGCTCACAGTCTAGAAGGGGGAGACAGAGAACAAAACAAAACATATTAACAAAATAAAATAAATAGAATAAACATGTACAAATAAAATAAATAGAGTAATACATACGTACAAACATATATACATATATACAGGTGCTGTGGGGAGGGGAAGGGGGTAAGGTGGGGGGAGGGGGAGGGAGAGGAGCGGGAGAGGAAGGAGGTGGCTCAGTCTGGGAAGGTGGTGGAGGAGGTGAGCTCTCAGTAGGGCCTTGAAGGGCGGAAGAGAGCTAGCTTGGTGGATGTGCAGAGGGAGGGCATTCCAGGTCAGGGGGATGACGTGAGCTGGGGGTCGACGACGGGACAGGCGAGAATGAGGCACGGTGAGGAGATTAGTGGCAGAGGAGCGGAGGGTGCGGGCTGGACTGTAGAAGAAGAGAAGGGAGGTGAGGTAAGAGGGGGCGAGGTGACGGAGAGCCTTGAAGCCAAGGGTGAGGAGCTTTTGCCTGATGCGTAGGTTGATTGGTAGCCACTGGAGATTTTTGAGGAGGGGAGTAACATGTCCAGAGCATTTCTGGACAAAGACAATCCGGGCAGCAGCGTGAAGTATGGATTGAAGTGGGGAGAGACAGGAGGATGGGAGATCAGAGAGGAGGCAGATACAGTAATCCAGATGGGATAGGATGAGAGCTTGAATGAGCAGGGTAGAGGTTTGGATGGAGAGGAAAGGGCGGATCTTGGCAATGTTGTGGAGCTAAGACTGGCAGGTTTTGGTGACGGCTTGGATGTGAGGGGTGAACGAGAGAGCGGAGTCGAGGATGACACCAAGGTTGCGGGCTTGTGAGACGGGAAGGATGGTAGTACCGTCAACAGTGATGGGAATATCAGGGAGGGGGCAGGGCTTGGGAGGGAAGACAAGGAGTTCAGTCTTGGACATGTTGAGTTTTCGGTGGTGGGCAGACATCCAGATGGAGATGTCCTGAAGGCAGGAGGAGATGCGAGCCTGGAGGGAGGGAGAGAGAGCAGGGGCAGAGATGTAGATTTCGTGTCATCAGTGTAGAGATGATAGTTGAAGCCATGGGATCGAATGAGGTCACCAAGGGAGTGAGTGTAGATTGAGAACAGAAGGAGACCAAGAACTGAACCTTGAGGAACCCCCACAGTAAGGGGATAGGAGGGGGAGGAGGAGCCCACAAAAGAGACTGAGAATGAACTGCTGGAGAGATAAGAGGAGAACCAGGAAAGGACAGAGTCTGTGAAGCCAAGGTTGGATAGCGTGTTGAGGAGAAGGTGGTGGTCCACAGTGTCGAAGGCAGCTGAGAGGTCGAGGAGGATTAGGATAGAGTAGGAGCCATTGGATTTGGCAAGCAGGAGGTCATTGGTGACCTTTGAGAGGGCAGTTTCCGTGGAATGTAGGGGACGGAAGTCAGATTGGAGGGGGTCGAGGAGAGAGTTGGCATTGAGGAATTCGAGGCAGCATGTGTAGATGACTCGTTCAAGGAGCTTGGAAAGGAATGGTAGGAAGGAGATAGGGTGATAACTAGAAGGTGAGGTGGGGTCAAGAGAGGGTTTTTTTAGGATGGGAGAGATGTGGGCATGTTTGAAGGCAGAGGGGAAGGAACCAGTGGAGAGTGAGCAGTTGAAGATGGAAGTTAAGGAGGGGAGAAGGGACAGAGCGAGAGACTTCATAAGATGAGAGGGAATGGGGTCAGAAGCACAGGTGGCTGGAGTGGGACTTGAGAGGAGGAAAGAGATCTCATCTGAGGATACTGCTGGGAAGGATGGGAGAGTAGCGGAGAGTGTTGAAAGCCAGGTGCTTGCAGAAGGGAGGGGGGGGGGTAGTGACTTTGGGGAGGTCAGACCTGATGGATTTAATTTTATTAATGAAGTAGGAGGCCAGATCGTTGGGGGTGAGGGAAGGAGGAGGGGGAGGAAATGGGGGCCTGAGAAGGGAGTTGAATTTACGGAAGAGCTGACGGGGATGATGGGCATGGGTGTCAATAAGGGAGGAGAAATAGTTTTGTCTGGCAGAGGAGAGGGCTGAGTTAAGGCAGAAAAGGATAAACTTGAAGTGAACGAGGTTGGCATGGTGTTTAGACTTTTGCCAGCAGCGTTCGGCAGCTCGAGCATAAGAGCGAAGGAGGCGGACAGTGGCAGTGATCCAGGGCTGTGGGTTAGTGGTATGAGAGCGGCAAAGGGAAAGGGGAGTGAGCGAGTCAAGCTGAGTAGAAAGGGTAGAGTTGAGAACAGTAATCTGATCATCAAGATTGGGTAGAGAGGAAAGGGAGGCGAGGTGGGGTGTGAGGCGCTCAGAAAGATGGATGGGGTCAGGAGAGCGGAGATCTCTGTGAGGGAGTAATATGGATTTACAGGGGAAAGGAGTGTGAGTGAGGAGGCAGGTGAGAAGATTATGATCAGAGAGAGGGATTTCAGAGAGGGTGGAGACAGTGCAGTGGTAGGAGATGGCATTAAGCACTTACTATGTGCCGAGCACTGTTCTAAGCGCTGGGAGGGATACAAGATAATCAGGTTGTCCCACGTGGGGTTCACAGTCTTAATCCCCATTTTACAGATGAGGGAACTGAGGCACAGAGAACGTAGGTGCTTTGCCCAAAGTCACACAGCTGACAAGTGGCGGAGCCGGAATTAGAACCCACGACCTCTGACTCCCAAGCCCGGGCTCTTTCCGCTGAGCCACGCTGCTTCTCTAAACCAACTCACCTGTCAACCAAAATACTTATATGTATGTATGCATACTAATTATTTTCTCATTTCCTAGCTCATAGTAGCCAATCCTGGTCTAAAAGATGCACGATGTGTAACATATCACAGTCATGAGCCCACTAGGGGTCGCACCTTCATAAAAAAAAAAACTCATTTTCTGTAGCCTGGATGGGGTTTAAGACAACAAAAAAACTTTCCTAAAAAATGTCCAGCCCCTGTGAGACACCCTGCCTTTCTCCCTTCGCCTTGTGCCTCCCCTGGGGTATTTCTTGTTACAGCTTTTCATTATTGCAAGCAAGGTTCCGTGCCTCCCGCTGGTCCCCTGCTGAAATTAGCCTGACTGACCAGCGTGCACAGGCCCTGCTTCCCTGCAGCCCTTTCCTCCTGCCTGTGGATCAGCCTGGCTTTTCCCTCCTCACCTCTGAGTTCCCATCCTGGGGGAGGAATCCCGGGGGCCTGACAGTAGAACAGGAGAGCTAAGGATGCTTAGATTCCTTCTCCCCCTAGACTGTAAACCCATCGTGGGCTGATAATGTATTTATTGAGCACATACTGTGTATGGAGCACTGTACTAAGCACTTGGGAGAGTACACTATGACAATGAACAGACACGTTCCCTGAAGCAGCTTGACTTAGTGGATAAAGCACAAGCCTGGGAGTTAGAAGGACCTAGGTACTAATCCAGGCTCCACCACATGTCTGTGGTGTGATCTTGGGCAAGCCATTTAGGAGGCCTTCCCAGACTGAGCCCCCTCCTTCCTCTCCCCCTCCTCCCCCTCTCCATCCCCTCACCTTACCTCCTTCCCTTCCCCACAGCACCTGTTTGCATGTATTTATTACTCTATTTATTTATTTTACTTGTACATATTCTATTTATTTTATTTTGTTAATATGTTCTGTTTTGTTCTCTGTTTCCCCCTTCTAGACTGTGAGCCCACTGTTGGCTAGGGACCGTCTCTAGGTGTAGCCAACTTGTACTTCCCAAGCGCTTAGTACAGTGCTCTGCACACAGTAAGTGCTCAATAAATACAATTGAAGGAATGAATGAATTTAACTTCTCTATGCCTCAGTTACCTCATCTGTAAAACGGGGATAAGACTATGAGCCCCATGTAAGGCAGGGACTATGTCCAACAGTGTGGCTCAATGGAAAGAGCAAGGGCTTGGTAGTCAGAGGTCATGGGTTCTAATAACAGCTCTGCCACTTGTCAGCTGTGTGACTTTGGTCAAATCATTTAACTTCTCTGTGCTTCAGTTCCCTCATCTGTAAAATGGGGATTAAGACTCTGAGCCCCAAGCGGGACAACCTCATTACTTTTTATCTGCCCCAACACTTAGAACAGTGCTTGGCACATAGTAAGCGCTTAACAAATACCATCATTATTATTACTTTGTATCTACCCCAGTGCTTAGAACAGTGCTTGGCACATAGTAAGTGCTTAACAAGTACCATTATTATTATCATTATTATTATACTCTCCTAAGATCATAGTACAGTGCTCTGCACATAGTAAGCACTCAGTAAATACCTTCTAGGCCCATCTTCTCCTCTTATCTTCCCTGTCCCCCATTACCCCATTGTCTAGTTACCAAATGGAGAAAGCAGGAAACCCTCAAATAATGTAATCAAATGCAGGCCCAGTAGGTCATTGACAAGTGGCTGTACTCATACACCCTGAAAAGATTCTTTAGACACAATTTGATGAGTTCATTCATTCATTCATTCATATTTATTGAGCGTTTACTGTGTGCAGAGCACTGTACTAAGCACTTGGGAAGTACAAGTTGGCAACCAACATATAAAGATGGTTCCTACCCAAAAGAACCTGCTAGCTGGAGCACAGCAACTCCGGACCCCCAACCCCACCTACCCCAGTGCTACTGGTTGGCAAATATGATCTCTTTTGGGGAGGTTATGCTGTTATTCAATTACATTATGGTTTTAGGAATTTTAGTGGCTGGGTGGAACATTTCTAGCAACCCAGAGTGTTTTATTACTGTTGAGTGAACTAGAGGCTGAGGACTGTTTTATGCACTCTTTCAGAGAACTTAAGCATTATGTATGGTATTAGAGGTTGTAATTATGATATATGTTAAGTGCTTATTATGTATCAATCAATCAATCAATCATATTTATTGAGTGATTACTGTGTGCAGAGCACTGTACTAAGCGCTTGGGAAGTACAAGTTGGCAACATAGTATAAAGCATTATTCTAATCATGGGGTAGATGTAAGTTAATCAGGTCAGACATAGTCCCTGTTCCAACTTGGGGCTCACAGTCGAAGAAGGAGGGAGACCAGGAGTAGTAATTAATTTATTTCTGGTTCGTTTTAGTATGTGCTGAATAATATACTAATTAAACATTTCCTTAAAAGTGGCACAATTAGAATTTTCCACACATATCTGTGGAAAATATATGTGTCAGGTGCTGTTCTCTCTCCTCGACCCCCTCCAGTCTGGCTTCCGTCCCCTACATTCCACGGAAACTGCCCTCTCAAAGGTCACCAATGACCTCCTGCTTGCCAAATCCAACGGCTCATACTCTGTCCTAATCCTCCTCGACCTCTCAGCTGCCTTTGACACTGTGGACCACCCCCTTCTTCTCAACACGCTATCTGACCTTGGCTTCACAGACTCCGTCCTCTCCTGGTTCTCCTCTTACCTCTCCGGTCGTTCTTTCTCCGTCTCTTTTGCAGGCTCCTCCTCCCCCTCCCATCCTCTTACTGTGGGGGTTCCCCAAGGTTCAGTGTTTGGTCCCCTTCTGTTCTCAATGTACACTCACTCCCTTGGTCACCTCATTCGCTCCCACGGCTTCAACTATCATCTTTACGCTGATGACACCCAGATCTACATCTCTGCCCCTGCTCTCTCCCCCTCTCTCCACACTCGCATCTCCTCCTGCTTTCAGGACATCTCCATTTGGATGTCTGCCCGCCACCTAAAGCTCAACATGTCGAAGACTGAACTCCTTGTCTTCCCTCCCAAACCTTGCCCTCTCCCTGACTTTCCCATCTCTGTTGACGGCACTACCATCCTTCCCGTCTCACAAGCCCGCAAACTTGGTGTCATCCTCGACTCCGCTCTCTCATTCACCCCTCACATCCAAGCCGTCACCAAAACCTGCCGGTCTCAGCTCCACAACATTGCCAAGAACCGCCCTTTCCTCTCCATCCCAACCGCTACCCTGCTCATTCAAGCTCTCATCCTATCCCGTCTGGACTACTGCATCAGCCTTCTCTCTGATCTCCCATCCTCGTGTCTCTCTCCACTTCGATCTATACTTCATGCTGCTGCCCAGATTATCTTTGTCCAGAAACGCTCTGGGCATATTACTCCCCTCCTCAAAAATCTCCAGTGGCTACCAATCAATCTGCACATCAGGCAGAAACTCCTCACCCTGGGCTTCAAGGCTCTCTATCACCTCGCCCCCTCCTACCTCAGCTCCCTTCTCTCCTTCTCCAGCCCAGCCCGCACCCTCCGCTCCTCTGCCGCTAATCTCCTCACCGTACCTCGCTCTCGCCTGTCCCGCCGTCGACCCCCGGCCCACGTCATCCCCCAGGCCTGGAATGCCCTCCCTCTGCCCATCCGCTAAGCTAGCTCTCTTCCTCCCTTCAAGGCCCTACTGAGAGCTCACCTCCTCCAGGAGGCCTTCCCAGACTGAGCCCCTTCCTTCCCCTCCCCCTCCTCCCCCTCTCCATCCCCCCCATCTTACCTCCTTCCCTTCCCCACAGCACCTGTATATATGTATATATGTTTGTACATATTTATTACTCTATTTATTTATTTATTTTATTTGTACATATCTATTCTATTTATTTTATTTTGTTAGTATGTTTGGTTTTGTTCTCCATCTCCCCCTTTTAGACTGTGAGCCCGCTGTTGGGTAGGGACTGTCTCTATATGTTGCCAATTTGTATTTCCCAAGCGCTTAGTACAGTGCTCTGCACATAGTAAGTGCTCAATAAATACAATTGATGATGATGATGATGATGATGATGATGTTCTAAGTGCTGGAGTAGATACAAGATAATTAGGTTGTAAAGTCCCTGTCCCACAGAGGGCTCAGTCTTATTTCCCATTTTACAGATGAAGGAACTGAAGCACAGAGAAATTAAGTGACTTGCCCAAGGTCACACAGCAGACAAGTGGTGGAGCTGGGATTAGAACCCAGGTCCTTCTGATTTCCAGGCCCATGGTCTATCCACTAGGCCACACAATCAATCAAGCAATGGTATTTATTGAGTGCTTACTATGTGCAAAGCACTGTACTAAGCACTTGGGAGGGCACAAGTCTTAGTAGACATGATCTTTATACTCTCCCATTTCCCTATCTGTAACTGATTTTAATGTCCATTTTATCCTCTTGACTGTAAACTCCTTGTGGGCAGGGATCATGTCTTCCAGTTCTATTGTATTGTTCTCTCCCAAGCACTTAATACAGTGTTCTGCAACCAGTAAGTGCTCAATAAATACCATGGATTGATTGATTATAGTAGAATTAATAGACAAGGTCTGTGCCCTCAAGGACCTTAAAATCTAGCAGGGGAGACAAACACTCAAACAAATTACAGATAGGAGGAAGAGTGTAGCTGTAATGATGTGTGTGTAGCTCCCCTACCTTATTCAGTATCCTGTATACCCCAGATATCATCAGATTCCCCCTAGCCTATATTCTTGATGTTCTCTTTCTGCTCTCCCACCTAACCTTCAGCTGACCACCCAGGGATCTTTCCCAAAGATCCTGACAATTTCCTCTCTCCCCTTCACCCTTTCAGCTAATGGGCAAGGCTGAAGGAAGCAGGGCTCCCCCTGACACACACCATTTGACTAGGACCAAGCAGGGAGTAAGACCAGAGGCAAGTGTTAGCAAGTTTTTAGTGACATGAGCTTGTTTATTTATGCAACTATACTTATTGAGCACTTACTCTGTGCACAGCACTGTACTAAGTGCTTGGGAGAGTACAATACAACAATAAATGGACACATTCCCTGCCTACAATGATCCAAGCTTCTTGCTGTCGTTATAACCCTACTGAATTACTTCTAAAAGTAAGGGACAGGGTTCAGTCTCTTTAATATTTTTAATTTGTGTGTTAGTTTCTAAATATTCTTCCATGAACTGCTAATGACTAGAAGTAGCTATTAGGCCACCAGTGGATGCAAGGACATATCTTCCCTCAACCACCATCATCATCATCAATCGTATTTATTGAGCGCTTACTGTGTGCAGAGCACTGTACTAAGTGCTTGGGAAGTACACGTTGGCAACATATAGAGACAGTCCCTACCCTGAGCAATGTACAGCTGAATGGCGAAGGGCCAAAGAAGATGCCCTACTATATTTTCCAAGGTCAAAGTGTGCAAACGTGCAATACAAATTTTTTCTCGAAGGTGCCAACATTCATGCATTCATACTCACTCTCAGCAGCACCATCTTTGACCTGGAGAACAACTCAATTTCCAGAGGTAGCCTTTGATCCTTTCTTTCACTTCCTTCTCTTCATCCAACCACAACCCCATTGGTCTGTGTCCAAACCACCTTTTCTGTTTTCCTGGTGGCATCACTCTTGTTTTAATATCAGTGGGAGCAGGAATAGGAGTGTGGAGCTCTGATACTGTCCCAGTGATGGTGTGTGATTTTAGGCAAGACATTTCTCCACTTCAGACCTGAAATGTGCATTCTGTCTGTTATGGGAATAATGTGATAAATGAGATAAAGTTTCTGAAGGTCTTATGGAGCTCCCGAAAAATGGGCTAGACAACATATTAGTATGCATCACACCATCATTGCCTTCTAAGAGCTTACATTCTAGGTAAATAATTGAGAGCACTGGTCTTATCTACTTCTATGCCCACAAGTGGAGGGTATCTTGTCATCATATTTTTTCAAATATGATGGCAAAGAAATTCATGTTACAGGAAAGTGCCTAGAGTTCCTCAGTGAGAAGGTGCTAAACAGATCCAGGATATTACTAGAGAGTTTACATGTGGCCATACAGTCCACTTATGATAATAATGATGGTACTTGTTAAGTGCTTACTATGTGCCAAGCGCTGTTCTAAGCGCTGAGGTAGGTACAAGGTAATCAGGTTGCCCCAAGTGGGGCTCACAGTCTTTATCCCTATTTTATAGATAACTAAAGCATAGAGAAATTAAGTGGCTTGCCCAAAGTCACACAGCTGACAAGTGGCAGAGCTCGGATTAGAGCCCACGACCTCTGACTCCCAAGTCCTTGCTCTTTCCACTAAGCCAAGCTGCTTCCTTTATGTCATTTATAGAGGTCGGGGTTGGACAAGAAAAATCTAGGAATTTTGTTATCATTTTTTAAACTCAATTATTTTAGGGGCAATCTTTGGGTTGATGCCTGGATAGGCTATGGAGTTAAGGATAATCTAATGACACTCTATTTTAAAGTCTGATCCTACATTCTAAGTACCTACAGAATTCCCACTGACCCCTACATTAGTGGCTTTTGGAGAAAGTTTATAGAAATTCTATAATCTGATAGAGTAAGTCTGGTTTGATTTGAAAATGTCTTTTCTAATAAACTGGAGACTCTAAGTATACTCTAAAAAGACTTTCACACTGTATTGGACAATTCCATCTTTGATACTGGAAGTGTTACTGACACATTCCATGTGAAACTGGTTAAAGGAGCCATATTATCTCAAAAGCTCTGTGATTTTTTTCCCCTGCCCTAATAAAAAATGACACTGAGGAATAAAACATTCTTTCTCACATCCAAGAATACTCATGGATTTGAAAACCATGCAAATGATGTCTATTATTTTTAAAATGTTCAGAGTTCACAGAAACTCAGGCTTTCTGCTAAACTAAATATCTGGAACAAGATTTCTTTTTTCATAACATGAAAGAAAAATGTAGTGCAAACTCAGATGATGGTTATTTGTAAGATGACAGTTCACTCTGTCATCTTACAAGTCACTCTGCAGAGAAAATGTTGAAAGCTTTAATGTCTTCTTCTGAACCGTTCTCTATTCCCAGAGCCTTAACCTTTAGACTAAAACCCTTCACTTGCATATACTTTCATTTTACTTATTAATTTTGTTCTGTTTCCCCATTTATCTAGACCAGTCCTAAACAGAACAGAAAGAAAAAAATGCATGGGCCTGAATTAAATGAATAATTCAAACGAAAGTAGTTTTATTTTTCCCCCTTGAAAGAGTCAGGTCATTACCTGCCAATACAACAGCTTGCTTTGGCTGTGTTGTCACCCTTACAACACTCTGAGAAATTTTGATTCTTAGCGGTTTATTTTAGGTAACAAGTGTACCCCACATCTCAGCTGTCAGAGTTGTAAACTTGTTTCCACAGGGATATAAATATTTAACATCTTTGCTAAAAGTGCTAAATAAGAAAGCGTTTAAATGGGTGCTGTTGTCAGTAACTCTATAGTCTAAGTAGCAACTGACTTGATCCTGAGTTACCAAAACTCACCAGATCTTTCAGTAAGGAAAATAAAGTGTTACTTCAAGTTTCCTGTAATCCTTTCTCATCAGGCCATTAGATTCCCTTGGGAAATCTGCTGTTGTTTGTAGGATTTCCCTACTGTTGTTTGGATGGTGATTATCTTTCCTAGACCAGCCCTTACCTCAAGTTTCTTTCTTAAAGTAAATAACCCTGCTCATTCTTATTCACTCATATGCCATTTCTATTCTCTACTTGGAAAATACCAAAATTGGATAGCATCTTTAGTTAGAAAAAGGGTGCTGGGGTGCACATGTTGTGAAATAAACTCATTTTAGTAGGGTGAATCAAAGATGACTTGTCAAGAAAGAATTTTTGTGTGAACATTTTTAAAAAAATAACAGGTCCACTTTCACATTTACTTCATTTTGTTCCACCAGAAACCAACGTAATCTGTAAAAACTGCCACAGTTGGCTAAAAAACTAGTAATCAAGGATGGGGAGAACCATTCTTCACACAGTCACACATTACAATCCTTATGCATGACTTGCCCGGCAGTTCATCTTTTTAATGTTGATTGATAGAAATAGGAGTTGATGATCTTTCCACCTGGATTCCCTTCACTCTTTCTGGAACCTGCTGGAGCCTTGGGTTCTTTGAACTTCGAACTTTCAATTCAAACCACTTCTTTACTTTCCACTCATGCTAATGCACTTTTATGCCTTACTTTTCAATAGCACCACCGCTTCATTACTATGGCAGCTTTTAAATTTAATATTCAACTCAATTTTTCAAGAGGAGACTTTTGAGTTTCTATTTAGGCAAAGCAGAACCACCACCAATCAACGGTTCCAGAGGCTAGAGTCACCCATGGGTTTTTTTAAATGATGCTAATCACACACTGTAATGAATATTTTACTTCCACACAAATCCCTATTATCACAACCTCAAGTTTAATACTTGAGGGAGAAGGAAGAAGGGATCATTTAAGCATGTTTAATGAGCAACAACCAATGTGATTTGGGAATTCTGAGTATGAGGCATCACTAGAAGAATCTCACTGAGGGAATGCCAAGCTCAGGGAGATATCCCCCTTATTTAGAATAACTCTAAAACTTATTAGATATGCCTTTTAAACATATCAGACCACATGTTCTGAGGAATCAAATTCAACTCCGGCTAGTGCAGTAGCCAATGAAGCATCACCTTCAGATTGCTGAAATCAATCAGTCAATCAGTGGAATTTATTGAGTGCTTTCTGGGTGTAGAGTGCTGTACTAAACAGTTGGGAGAGTACAACAGATTTAGTGGATATGTTCCCTGACCATAAAAAGCTTGCAATCTAGAGGAGGAGATAGATATTAAATTATGGATATGTACAAAAGTGCTGTGGGCTGAGGGAGGGATGAATATGAAATACTTAAAGGGTAGAGATGCAAGTGCAGAGGCAACACACAAGGGAAAGAGATTTGGGGAAATGAGGATTTAGTCGGGGACAGCTTGTTGGAGATGTGATTTTAATAAGACTTTCAGTCATTCATTAAATCGAGTTGGCACATAGTAAGTGCTTAACAAATACCATTATTATTTAGTGAGTGCTTACTGTGTGCAGAGCACTGTACTAAGTGCTTGGGAGAATACAAGGCAACAATAGACACATTCCCTGCCCACAACAAGCTTACAGCCTTGAAGGTGGAGAGTGTGGTACTCTGTTGTATATCTAGGGGAAGGGAGTTCCAGGCCAGAGGGTTGATGTGGGCAAGGGGTTGGCATCAGAACATATCTACCAACTCTGTTATGTAGTACTCTCCCAAGGGCTTAGTACCGTGCTCTGCACAAACTAAGCACTCAAGGAATATCTATTAATTTTATTTTGTTAATACGTTTTGTTTTGTTTTCTGTCTCCCCCTTCTAGACTGTGAGCCCACTGTTGGGTAGGGACCGTCTCTATATGTTGCCAACTTGTACTTCCCAAGTGCTTAGTACAGTGCTCTGCACACAGTAAGCGCTCAATAAATATGATTGAATGAATGAATACAATTGATTGACAGAGATAGACAAGATTGAAGTACAATGAGAAGATTGTCATTAAAGGAGTGAGAAGCAGCATGGCCTAGTGGAAAGAGCCTGAGAGTCAGAGGACATAGATTCTAATCCCAGCTCTGCCATATGTCTGCTGTGTGACCTTGGGCAAGTCATTTAACTTCTCTGTGCCTCAGTTACTTCATAGTAAAATGACTGTGAGCCCCATGTGGTACAAGGACTATGTCTAACCTGGTTACCTTGGCACATAGAAAGTGCTAACAAATACACAACTATGATTACTGTTTTATTATTATTATTATTGTTATTATTATTATTATTATTATTAAGAGTGGTGTGAAAGCTGGGTTGTGAAGGAAATCAGCAAGGCATGTAGGGGGTCTGCTAATGTGGGGCCTGCTAAAGAGGGTGAGGAGAGGCTTGGATCCTCTTGGCCTGCAGGCTACATGCCTTTAGAGCCCAGGGATTACTCAAGGCTGATTGATGCCTAGGGCAGGCTCCCTTCTCCTGAGAGCAAGGGAACTTTCTCCACTCTCCTGCTGCAGTGGGGAGTGGGTGGAAGCTTCTGGCCAAACTTCTAGAAAATTGGGAAAGTTGTGGCAAAATTTCAGGAGACTCTGTCTTCCTGGAAACAGTGAGGTGGCTGAACACTCTCCTCACCACCCCCACCTCCCAAGTTCTGTTTAACATGTATTTTACTGTTGAAATTTGATGTGCTGAAATTTAAGTTGCTTTATAGTATACTCTCCTAAATGCTTAGTACAGTGCTCTGCACACAGTAAGTGCTCAATAAATAGGATTGATTGATTTCTCTGGGGTTTAGGTCATAGCCTAATTGATACATGGGTCTGAATTCTCCCAACTTAGATTGTGATCTCTTTGTTGGCCAGAGTTTGGGCCTTAACTGATTTTTCTTTGCCCTCTCCAGTGCTCTGCACATTGTAAGCTCCTACTAAATGTTAGTGACAAAACTAATAATAATTAATAATGAGAATTACTATTTATACTAATAACAATAATAAAATCTCAGCACTGTTAACTTCAATTTCCTTCATCTTCAGTGAATTGAAAGCCCTTAATAAGAACACTTTATTAGTTCTTGTAATCCTCCTATAACATATCTGTGTAGTACAGGGCTTTGCACACAGTATGGGCTTAAAAAAGATCATTGATCGATGTTAGAGATTCTCAACGCTTTTTAGATACCGGACATCAGTAGTCTCAAGTCTTTACCTGAAGTAACCTACACCTACTCCCCGATGAATGTTGACAGGAGTCAGAGTCAAGAAAGCAGAGCAGCAGCATCTGGAAGAAGTGAGAAGAGAAACTGTTCCTGCTGATGCTACCACTGCTACCAGATACCCAACTCCAGAATGACTATTTACTTTACTCCTGGCAGAGGCACAGGCTCTGAGGAGTTTATGGGGGCTGTAGCAACAGATGATAAAGTTTCTCTTTTTATCTGGTCTGGCCACTGCTACTCTGGACCTTGTTGGGCTGCCTAGAGCTCTTGTCTCATTCAGTCGCTGCTCAGAAAAGCAGCGTGGCTCAGTGGAAAGAGCCCGGGCTTTGGAGACAGAGGTCATGGGTTCAAATCCTGGCTCCTCCACTTGTCAGCTGTGTGACTTTGGGCAAGTCACTTAACTTCTCTGTGCCTCAGTTCCCTCATCTGTAAAATGAGGATTAAGACTGTGAGCCCCCTGTAGGACAACCTGATCACCTTGTATCTTCCCCAGTGCTTAGAACAGTGCTTTGCACATAGTAAGCACTTAATAAATGCCATTATTATTATTATTATTATGATTAGACCTTGTTGGGCTGCCTAGAGCTCTTGTCTCATTGTTTCACTGCTCGGAAAAGCAGCGTGGCTCAGTGGAAAGAGCCCGGGCTTTGGAGTCAGAGGTCATGGGTTCAAATCCTGGCTCCTCCACTTGTCAGCTGTGTGACTTTGGGCAAGTCACTTAACTTCTCTGCGCCTCAGTTCCCTCATCTGTAAAATGAGGATTAAGACTGTGAGCCCCCCGTAGGACAACCTGATCACCTTGTATCCCCACCAGCACATAGTAAGCACTTAATAATGCCATTATTATTATTATTATTATTAGACCTTGTTGGGCTGCCTAGAGCTCTTGTCTCGTTGTTTTGCTGCTCAGAAAAGCAGCATGGCTCAGTGGAAAGAGCCCAGGCTTGGGAGTCAGAGGTCATGTGTTCAAATCCCAGCTCCACCAATTGTCAGCTGTGTGACTTTGGGCGAGTCACTTCACTTCTCTGAGCCTCAGTTACCTCATCTGTAATATGGGGATGAAGACTGTGAGCCCCACATGGGACAATCTGATCACCTTGTATCCTCCCTAGCACTTGGAACAGTGCTTTGCACATAGAAAGTGCTTAGCAAATACCAAAATTATTATTATTATTATTGGGGAGCTCAGCAAGAAGCAGCTCAGTAGAGTCTGAAGATTTTGAAGCCTTTGCCACAATGACCTTATCCCCTAGGACACTCTGAAGTGCTTCCATGTTGAAAACTCCTGGCATAAAGTAGCTGACAAGCAGGCTCCAACAGGAAATCAAATTTAGTGGTGGGATTTAGATACACTTTACCCATGCTCAAAATGTCTGGAGATGGTTTGTTGGGAGGTTCGCCCCAGTTTGGAGGATCAATCAATCAGGAGAAGCAGAGTGGGCTAGTGGATAGAGCCCTGGCCTGGGGGTCAGAAGGACCTGGGTTCCAATTCCGGCTCCGCCACTTGTCGGCTATGTGACCCTGGGCAAGTCACTTAACTTCTCTGTGCCTCAGTTACCACACCTGTAAAATGGGGATTAAGACTGTGAGCCCCACATAGGAAATTGTGTCCAAACTGATTGTCTACCCCAGAGCTTAGTACAGTGCCTGGAACTTAGTAAGAACTTACCAAATACCGTAAAAAATCAATCGTTTTTATTCAGCACTTATTGGATACAGAGCACTGTGTAAGTTCTTGGAAGAGTACAATATACCAGAGTTGGTAGACACATTCCCTGCCCACAAGGAGCTTACAGTCTAGAGGGAAAGCTGGGTTGGCTGGATTTTGGCATGGCCATTCTGTTGGGGCCAGTTCAGCCAGGTCTTCTCAGTCACTCAGAGCTGCCTAGAACTGATCCAATTTCCTCTGAATTTTGGGAGGCCTAAACTTAACCCCATCCACCATTTTCAGACCTGTAATCGAGGGTGAGCCCTACATGAATTTGGGTGCCAGGGCTGGTGGGGTCATAGGTGAACCTGACTGGGTTTGGCCTGAGTTTGGACACCCTATGACACCTCAGACCAGAATGATCTTGTAAAGTGACTTTATGCATGTCCACTTTCTGTCATCCATCATCAAAGGTATTTATTAGGCTTTTACTCCATGCAAGGGTCTAAACTAAGTGTTTGGGAGTACTCTAGCCTGCAAGCCCCTTGTGGGCAGGGAATGTGTCTGTTTATTGTTGTATTGTACTCTTCCAAGTGCTTAGCACAGTGCTCTGCACACAGTAAGCGCTAATAAATATGATTGAATGAATGACTGAATAGAGTAAATAGAGAAAATAGTCATTTTCAAGGAGCTTACTGTCTTGCAGGGGAAGCTTACAATCTAGCAGGGGATGAGTCATTCAATTGTATTTATTAAGCACTTACTGTGGGCAGAGCACCGTACTAAGCACTTGGGAAAGTACAATGCAACAATAAACAGTGACATTCCCTGCCCACAGCGAGCTCACAGTCTGATGATCCTTGAGGGGAGGGACCATCATGCCTACCAATGTTGTTGCATTATATTCTTCCAAGAGTTTAGTACAACGGTCTGCACACAGTAAGTGCTCAATAAATACCATTGATTGATTTGTGCATGTAGTGTTGTCTACACCTAAATTTCATCCTCTACCTTGCTTCTCATTCTCTTAAATGAATAGGAAGGACAGAGCATTAGTCAACTGCATTTGTTGAGGACCCACTATGTGCAGAACACCATACTAGTTAATCTATGTGTTTCGGAGGAGGTATAATGCATACTTTCTACCATCATGGAACTTCCAATCTAACTGGCAATCACAAATACATAAGAACCAAGTTGGCTTCAAGTACAGTTAATGGAGGTAAAGAACTGAAACTACACATGTAAGAACAGTAGTGATATTTACAGAGTACAGTGCTCTGCACACAGTAAGCGCTCAATAAATATGATTGAATGAATGAATACAGATATTCACATAGTTTACAGAGGGTATTCATATGGGAGCTTTTCCCAGGATCTCCCTCCCCTCTGCCATGCCCCAACTCGCTCGATTTGCTCTACCCAATGTGGCTTAGTGGAAAGATCCCGGGCTTGGGAGTCAGAGATCTTGGGTTCGAATCCCACCTCTGCCACTTGTCAGCTGTGTGACTTTGGGCAAGTCACTTAACCTCTCTATGCCTCAGTTACCTCACCTGCAAAATTGGACTAAGACTGTGAGCCCCACAAGGGACAACCTAACTACCATGTGTCTACCCCAGCACTTACAACAGTGCTTGGCACATAGTAAGTGCTTAACAAAATACCATTATTATTATTATTATTATTATTATTATTTATACCCCCTTCCCTGCCCCACAACACTTGTCTATGTATGTACATATTTATAATTCTATTTATTTATGTTGATGCCTGTTTACTTGTTTTGATATCTGTCTCCCCCCTTTTAGACTGTAAGCCCTGTATGGGCAGGGATTGTCTCTTTTTATTGCTGAATTGTACTGTCCAAGCACTTAGTACAGTGTTCTGCACACAGTAAGTGCTTAATAAATACAATTGAATGAATGAATAGGTTGGAAGTAACTAATAAATCAGAGTCTGGAGAGGTTAATTTTGGAAGGTTTCATAAGAACACTTTTTCAAAAAAAAACCCCAAAAAACAAAAAAAAAACCCCAACACTTTATACAAATGCAAATTCAAAGGATTGACGAAAGAGCAGAACTGGGGAAGGACACAAGCATATAGGGATTGTAATTCCCTTAGAATAGCATGAGAAGCAGCGTGGCTACTGACCTGCAAATCAGAAGGACCTGAGTTCAAATTTTGTCTTTGCACTTGTTTACTGTGTGACTTTGGGCAAGTTACTTCACTTCTCTATGCTTCAGTTACTTTATCTTTAAATTGGGGACTAAGACTGTGAGTCCCATGTGGGACTTGGACTGTGTCCAACCTGATTACTCTGTATTTATCCTAGTACTTAAAACAGTGCCTGGCATATAGTAAGTGCTTAACAAATGCCATAAAAAAGAAGAAACAATTCTTAAATTTGCATTTCCTCTAATTCTGCCCTCTCAGAAATAGAAGTGAAGTGCCCTTTTGGATTGATGCTCCATTTAAGATCATTCTTGCTAGGGACAGGGAGGTTTCGATCACATTAGTGCTTTTCTTTTAAAATAATATATTATAAATTTCAAAATGAATTCTGCCTCTTATTCTGCCTGTTATTCATTTTTAAAGAACTGTTAGGAGGAAAAAGCAAACAGTTCAGAGTTACCTTGTCAGTTGTATGGAAGGGGTAGAGGGGGAGGGTAGGTACAGTGATAAATGAGCAGTCATTTCAACTGTTTTCTTTCTTGCAGAAATCAGAGCCAGATTACATTTTATCTTGCCCTGCCTTAGCAAGACAGATAGCCATGAAAAAATCTTCAGGTTCAAATAGTCTGGGCACCAAATGGTGTAAAACCATCACCTCATTGCAATTTTAGGTCTTTCTTTCTTTTCCTTTTGTAAGTGATCCAGTTACTTGTACTGAACGGTTCAAGTGTTCAGGTTTCTTTCATGGTTTTGGATTTAAATCAAACCAAAGCCAGCCAGTCAGCATTACCAGCTCTTTGCTCCTAACACCCATCACAGTGCTTCACTTGATACCAAGGGATGAATTCTCTTCCAAAAGTCACTTAGGTTGGGAGCATGAGTCCCCCTACCCCATTTTTAAACTGAAGCTACATGAAAAAAGGGGTCGAGGCTAATTCAATTGTAATAGCTCCCCAAACTAAAAGTGTGTGTGTGTGGGGGGGGGGGGGGGGGGGTGGGTGGAGGGAGGGCGACGGGGTAGAGGAGAGGGAGAATGGGGAAGGGGAAGGATGGGAAAAAGAATTCCTAGCAAGACTTCCATTCTTCGAAGAGCATTTCCCGTTTAGCTTTGTTGGTGGACGGTTCATTCAAGGTCCCCATCTGTTTCTTAACATCGGCTCTCTTTGCTTGCACTTTATGACAGAACAGTGCTTTGCCAAAATGTTGAAAACAATGGAATTATTTTTTGACTATTAACATGCTTAATGAGATGTCAATGAATATGTGGATCCAGGAGGCAGGCTATATGCAGCCAAAGTGGAAAAGATCAGAGGTTCCCTAATCTAAAGGCCTTTTCACAAGGGGATAAGGCAGACACCTCCAGTTCTCAATTAAGGGGCAACTTCATTCTAGTTTATACCCCTGTCTCCCAGTGTGTGTAAACACACACATTCACATACACATTTACACAATGGAAGTGAATTCCTTATTCAATCACCCTATCATGAGGCATTTTTTTAATCCCTTATGCATCAGAGGAAAATCTTAAGCAGCTGGGAGGTGGAACATTGGCTTCAAGAAACAGGGCTGGGTCCTGCTCAAACTCCATCCGGATCTAATTCGTTCATGGAGGCGCATGAGGGAGAACGTGATGGAGAAGGAAGGGGCCTGTGTGACCTTGGGCAAGTCACTTTACTTCTCTGGGCCTCAGTCCCCTCATTCCTTCTAGACTGTGAGCCTGTTGTTGCGTAGGAACTGTCTCTATATGCTGCCGACTTGTACTTCCCAAGCACTTAGTACAGTGCTCTGCACACAGTAAGCGCTCAATAAATACGATTGAATGAATAAATCTATAAAATGGGGATGAAATGCCTGTTCTCCCTTCTACTTAGACTAATGGGGGATAGGGACAGTGTCTGAACCCAATTACCTTGTATCTACCCCAACATTTAGTATGGTGCTCAGCACAGAGTAAGCATCTAACAAACACCACAGCTGTTATTATTATTATTATTATTCTCCAATCTGTGGTATTTATAGCGAAGCAGCATGGCTTAGTGGAAAGAGCCAAGGCTTGGGGGTCAGAGATCGTGGGTTCTAATTCTGCCTTCACAACTTGTCTGCTATGTGACCTTGGGCAAATCACTCAACTTCTCTGAGCCTCAGGTACCTCATCTGCAAAATAGGGATTCAGGCTGTGAGCCCCACGTGGGACAACCTGATTACCTTGTATCTACCCCAGCGCTTAGAACAGTGCTTGGCACATATTAAGCGCTTAACAAATACCATCATTATTATTATTATTCTGTGTGTAGAGTACTGTACTAAGGTTTTGGGAGAGTACAATATAAAAGAGTTGGTAGACATGTTCCCTGCCCACAAAGGGCAGCGTGGCCTAGTGGAAAGAGCATAAGCCAGGGAGCCAGAGGACGTGGGTTCTAATTCCAACTCTGCCAAGTGTTCGCTGCGTGACCTTGGGCGAGTCACTTGACATCTCTGGGTCTTCAGTTTCCTCAGCTGTAAAATGAGAACTAAATATCTGTTCTCCCTCCTGCTTAGGCTGTGAACCCCATGCAGAACAAGGACTGTGGCCGACTTAAGTGAGCTTGGAGCAGTGGACGTGGTAAGTGCTTAATAAGCTCCATGAGACAACAAAAAAGAGTTTACAGTGTAGAGGGGGACAGCCCCTTGTTCTGCAGAGCCAGAAGGGAGTCCAAGCTGCATTGGGCAACTGTTTTTTTCCAGGGGCTATCTCAGGCCCACCTCCAAAGGGGGTTGGGGAGCCCTTGTTATTATTTGTATCATTAGCTGGCATTTTGCGTCCCTCCCCCGCAGCCTACCCAGCTCGGGGTCAGAAGGACTGTCCTCTCCGTGCACTGCCCGGCCCACCAGGACAATTTGTCAAGGCTCCCATCGGATAAATAGCTGTCTCTCCCCAGACCTTTATAGTGACTAATCCAAATAAATCACAGTCACTTTTACTGAGCGCTTCAACGGGCGGCTCGGCTTTAATGGTTCTACCTCCAGACCTCCCGGGATGATGCCCCCCGCTTCCCTTACAATGCCTCCGAACCCCCTGGGACAGAGGGGCTGGAGGATGGACAAGGTGGGGACTTGCCTCTGGCCAGCTGGGAGGGTGGGCGAGCTCCTGGGGATAAAGCAGCAGCAGCAGCAGCATCCCTCCCCCATTTACCCCTCTACCCCCTTCCCCCACATTCCCCACTCCCCCCAATCTCCTCTTAATTATAACAATAATAATAATAATTATTATTATGGTGTTTGTTAAGTGCTTACTATGTTCCAAGCACTGTTCTAAATGCTGGGGTAGATACATGGTAATCAGGTTGTCCCACAAGGGGCTCACAATCTTCACTCCCATTTACAGATGATAATAATAATAATAATACTGGCATTTATTAAGCACTTACTATGTGCAGAGCACTGTTCTAAGTGCTGGGGAAGTTACAAGGTGATCAGGTTTCCCCACGGGGGGCTCACAGTCCTAATCCCCATTTTACAGATGAGGTAACTGAGGCCCAGAGACGTTAAGTGACTTGCCCAAAGTCACACAGCTGACAATTGGCGGAGCCGGGCTTTGAACTCATGACCTCCAAAGCCCGTGCTCTTTTCACTGACCCACGCTGCTTCTCAGCAGACAAGTGGCGGAGCTGGGATAATAATGATGGTATTTGTTAAGCGCTTACTAAGTGCCAAGCACTATTCTAAATGCTCCAGGTAGATACAAGATGATCAAGTTGTCCCACATGGGGCTCACAGTCTTAATCCCCATTTTACAGATGAGGTAACTGAGGCACAGAGAATTGAAGTGGCTTGCCCAAAGTCACTCAGCAGATGAGTGGTCACACTTCTTCTCTCTTAAAGGAGTCTCAAGGGAAAGTGTCGCAAGTTTAGGAGAGTCAAAGTTATCCTAATCGCTCAGCGTGATAGTAATAATAATAATAATGATAATAATAATTGTTAAGTGCTTACTATGTGCCAAGCACCATACTAAGTGCTGGGGTGAATACAAGCAAATTGGGTTGGATACAGCCTCTGTCCCTCATGGGTTTACAGCCTTGATCCCCATTTTACAGATGAGGTAACTGGAGCATCAAGAAGTGAAGTGACTTGTCCAAGGCCACACAGCAGATCAGTGGCAGAGTCTGGATTAGAACTCAAGACCTTCTGACCCCCAGATCCTGCTCTATCTACTAGACCATGCTGGATTTCCCTGCTTTGTATAAATAACCCTGTAGTCCACCTTTGCGGGGACAGAAAGAAGTAAATTTTGATCTCAGACCTCGGGATGGTCTTTCACGTGACTGACATGTCGAGTCTTTCCCCTCCCACCGCAAGCCCATGGTGTCTTTGGGTGTCCAAGCTTTGATCCCCAAATTTCCAGCTCTGTCTCCACTCTCCTTCCCCACCCCCAAAATCCCCTTTGGGATCCCTCCAGATGCCTGCTTAAAATACCTGCTGGCGCCAGAGGAAATTCACATGTAACAGATACCTAGCGGTGTAAAACCAATATTTTGCTTCCAGGGTCATTTCCCCCAACCGCCTGCTCTACCAACCTGCTTCTGGCCAAGCCAAAACATCAGGAATTATTGTGGATCCTGAGTGGCCGGTGGAGGAGATGTGGGACTAGTTTAATAGGCTTGATGATTGCTATCTCACACGTTTCTCTCTCAATTCAGGTCCCTTCCCCCATCCCTCCTCTCCACCGGGTTCTGAGTTTTGTTTTCTAGTTGATGTGGAGTTAATAAGCCCATTCTGTAGATAAGGAAGGACAATTTTTCTAAACTAAAGAAATTTAACAAGCTCTGACATCATATTTAAAGAAAATAATGAAAAGAAAATGAAGTTTACTCAAAAACCTAGTCCTGAAACCACCCTGAGTGGGTCCCCTCACTCAGGATGTCAAACATCTGTTGAGGTAAACAACATAATTTGGGTAGAAACAACCCCCCTCCCATCCTAAACCCTCCCATTTTATATTGGGATTATATTAATATAGTTAGAAACCTGTGTATTTCCCTTTGACTCATTGTATGTCTTTTTCCTCTAAATATTCATGCCAATAGAAAGCATATGACTTTTGATTTTCCCTTTTCAAGTTGCATTTTTAATTGTTGTTACTTTCTGAGTTAACCTTAACAACATAGACTTTGATGATCAGTAGTAATGATGCAATATGCAATACAGATTCTTCGATGTTTCTCAAACTACATAAGGTGAAACATGCATAAAATGTCAACATTACAAGTAGGTGTACAGGTCATAGTTATAGGAAGATGAAGAGCAGGCAATTTATAAGAAATGGAATACAGTATGGGAGAAGGGGACACCATTCTTGTAGGAGGACTGAGCATTTTATATGGATTTGTGTTAAAATACACTGCTCCTGTTTTGCCACTTTCCAGAAGACAAAATCCAGTGCTCAGTTAAGAGTGTCCTTTTTATTTTAATATCAATATTTGGTAGTCAAATTGGGAGAAAGACAAATGGCAGAGTAAGAAAAGACCATAATCATATCATTAACACAAATTGAGACTGGAGAATCTGCACAGCTGTTTGACGGAGTCAGGGTAGGGAGGCTCATGAAGAAATCTTCCACTTATTCTTGTCTAATATAGAGTGTTTACTCTCCTGCTGGATCCCATTAGGGTTACTGACTATCTACAGGATGATTTTACCTCCCACAAAGTTTGCTCAAGTTTAGGTTGGTAGAAAAAAAAATAAACAACTTTCATCATATCCTCTTAGCATTACCTAGCCTGGATCTCAATTTTTATCTTTTGGAAATCAATTTGCTATACTTGGTCAAAAATAATTCAGTGTTTTAGAATGTTTTGACAAAATTCTAGGAGCTTAGCATCTGTGTATGACATATATGCAAGTCTTTTGGGACAGGCAACAATTATTATTGTTAATATGGTATTTGTTAAGTGCTTACTCTGTGTCAAGAATTGTACTAGCATAGGGGTAGATAAAAGTTAAAAAGTTTATCAACGTCAGTTGAATCTGGAAAGTTTTTCTGCAATTCGATTGCATTGTTTCCCTTCATAATAAAAGATGCCACTGCTCTCAGAGTGGCTTTCTCCATTGTCCTAAATACTGCTGACAGACCTTGTACTTATTTATAGAGGTGAAGGTTTATGTCTTACCATTCATGCATTTTTACCATCATCACCTTGGTTTAGGGGGAGATGAAGAAGGGCAGTTGTAAGGATTAGGGTGCAGCGTGCAACTGCAAACAGGATTTTCAGTGCACTCAGTTTTTGGTACAGTAGAGTTATTTTTTCCCGGGACCTCTGGAGCAGTGCTACAGAGTGAGATTTGTGCCACCCCTGTTGGAACAACTGGCTGGGATCTTAACGGAGTGTGGGTTTCTGCAGATCACTTATATCTGATGGTACCTACCCCAGAGCCTAGCACATTGCTTGGCATATAGCAAGCATTTCCTAAATATCACAGTTAAATTACCAGTTGAAGGTTAGGATCAGCTTTCACTGATGTTTACTCTTCCACTTATTCAGGATACATGAGGTTATATGATCCCACTTTTCCTCTCCGGTTCAAAATATAGCCCCCATTTGAGATAGTTCCATTAATTTCCATTTATATGAAGAATTTGAAATGTTCGTATTGCTCCTTGCATAACATGTAGAAAATATTAGCATTTGAATGTTATAAAATGTAACATCCTCTCATTTTTTATTTTTTTGGAGCAAAGTACTCTACGCCAGAAATAGGAGTGAAATGCCAGTGCTATAATTACTCTCTAGTGAACTTATTACGAAGTGCAGAGGAGGTGGAAGGAGTGGGAGGGAGTTTCTTATGATTAGCAAATTAGATTTAAGAATTGTTGGTTGTGCAATTCATCTGACAGTCCTTATTAAGTGCATAAGGTAAATTGAATCAATGCAATCACTCTCTTTTCCCTCTAGAGTATTTTGGTGGGTGACAGAGCATAGCAGTGTTGTTTTAGACATTATTAGCTTATCCTGAAAATAAATCATTTTTGATAGCCACAAAAGGTGAATGATTAGCTCCTACTTAGTGCTGATAGACATGAAAATAAGAGTGTCTCTCCCAGGAGGCCACCAACATCAAGAGTTGAAAACCATCTTCTGGGTCATTTGGGGGCAATCTTTGTAAGATCTGAGGGGGTAGAAATCAATAAATTCCCATATCTGTTTTCAAAATATCTGAACTTCTGTTCAAGGGAAGAATTAAGACAAACCATAATGTAACTGTGCAGGTTAAAACACAGTACTTTTAAAATAATTTTTTAAAATCAAGAAATTTGATTCTATATCTCAAGGATGTCATAGCCCTAAGGAAAATATGGTGGGAGGGCACCCCAGGCTAGAGGTAGGACGTAGGCAAGAGGTCCGCGACAAGATAGAGAGGTTGGATCTGTGGCTTTTGGACACTAGATATTCATTCATGGAGAAGCAGCGTGGCTCAGTGGAAAGAGCACGGGCTTTGGAGTCAGAGATCATGGGTTCAAATCCCGGCTCTGCCAACTGTCAGCTGTGTGACTTTGGGCAAGAAACTTCACTTCTCTGTGCCTCAGTTACCTCATCTGTGAAATGGAGATTAAAAACTGTGGGCCCCCTGTGGGACAACTTGATCACCTTGTAACCTCCCCCTGTGCTTAGAACAGTGCTTTGCACATAGTAAGTGCTTAACAAATGCCATCATCATCATCATGCATCCCCCCACACCCTACATTAATGTAGGTATCTTTAAATTATATATTAAAATTATTTATTCATATTAATGTCTGTCTCCTTCTAGAATGTGAGCTCTTTATGGGCAGGGAACATGTCCATTATTTCTGTTGTACTGTACTCTCCACAAACACTTAGAACCGTGATCTACACATAGTAAGCACTCAGTAAATTCATTCATTCATTCATATTTATTGAGCACTTACTGTGTGCACAGCACTGTACTAAGCACTTGTAAAGTACAATTCAGCAATAAATATCACTGATTGATTGATAGTGGCAACATTTTTGAATGGGCAGGATAGCTTTATGGCCAATAGGGTCTCAAAGGCATTGTCTACTTTCTCAAAGCAGTGAGGAGGACTGAGAAGCCAATCCAGGGATTTGGGGCTGTCTGTATGTGTAGCCTATCTGGAAAATTCAGTCCCAACCCCTGGGAAACCTGCTTAATTGCTCACTGTACTATGTATATACCACCTCAGAAATCTTGGGCTTTATTCCATTCCCCAGCTGTTTTTATGCCATCATCAGTCTCATCATCACTGTCACCATTACAAGCATTTTTGGGTGTCTACTTTTACAAGAGTACCAGGACAGTTACAATGCAGGTGAAATAGACTTGTCCCGGCCCTAAAGAAACTCACAATTTAAGATGGGAAAAGCTAGCATACAGAGAAATTCAACTGTTCAAACACTTGTCTACTCTCAACACTGAGCAACACTAATAAATGCCATTATAAAAATAAATAAAATAAAAAGCAGTGAATAACAGTGGATAACAAGACATTATTATTACGATCATAACAGTTCTTGTTAAGCACTTACTATGTGCCAAGCACTGTTCTAAGCACTGGGGTAGCTTAATACAACAGAATTGGTAAGACACATCCCCTGCCCACAGTGAGCTTACAGAATGGAACCATGCCAGTTAGAGAATGGATGATAGAGTGCATAAGAAACTGCAGGATTGGTGAGTTAAAACGAGACAACAACCAGTAGTGTAGGCAAAATTAACACTTTTAGGACAACCTGAAGTTCAAGCTCAAGCATGTAGCACAGGTGTGTATAGCTCAGAAACAGTAGTGGCTGTTTGATGAGTAACCTGATGGATGCATGGCCTCGCTCATATGCAGCATTCAGAAATGAGGTGGCTTTTCTTAAGCACAAAGATGAGGAGCAGTCCTGGGGTAGGAGACACTGGATCTTTGGGGTTCTTCAGGGTTGGGAACACAGGATAATAATAATAATAATGATGGCATTTATTAAGCACTTACTATGTGCAAAGCACTGTTCTAAGCGCTGGGGAATTTACAAGGTGACCAGGTTGTCCCACGTGGGGCTCACCGTCTTAGTCCCCATTTTACAGAGGAGGTAACTGAGGCCCAGAGAAGTGAAATGACTTGCCCAAAGTCACACAGCTGACAAGTGGCAGAGCCGGGATTTGAACCGATGACCTCTGACTTCAAAGCCCGGGCTCTTTCCGCTGAGCCACGCTGTTTCCCAACTTCCCAAGTGCTTAGTACAGTACTCTTCCCACAGAAGTCTAGAAGAGAATCCCTGGGCCTGGGCTCTGGTTCCCAACAGATTTCCGACCTTGTGATGAGTTGAGGCCTTACTTCACCTCTTGGGGTGGTTATCGTGGAGATTGTAACACCTGCCATTCGGATTCCAAACGAAAATGTTTTGGAAAGCAGCACCTCTGCCCTTCACCTTGCTCCTGTCCTTAATGTAGTCATTCAGGCCTCTACCTTTCTTTTTTTATGGTATCTATTAAGACTTCATTACTTGCCAGGCACTGTACTAAGTGTCGGGGTCGATACAAATTAATCAAGTTGGACACAATCCATGTCCCACATGGGGCTCACGGTCTTAAATCCCCATTTACAAAAGAGGTAACAGGTCCAGAGAAGTGAAGTAACTTGCCCAAGGTCACACAGCAGACAAGTGGCAGAGCCAGTATTAGAACCCAGGGCCTTCTGATTCCCATGCCTGATTCCCAGGCCCACGATCTGTCCACTAGGCCATACTGCTTCTAAAGGAGGAAGTAACAGCAGTAGTGGTGGAGGAGCTGATGACAGCTGCTTCTGGGATATCTGCTGCTCCTTAGTTTGTTTTTACCGATACACAAATATTTTTAGGGATTTACAGGTATGACCCATTTAAACTTAACTCATGGACTGTTGGTGACTTTACAAACAGTTGATGTCCTTCTACACCGGTAACTAACATAACCAGTTGCATCATCATGTATTTAATAGTTATCTTCAGATACATATCTAAGTTGCCGGATATCTCTTTAGCTTGCGGTTGTTACAGTAGGGACTTATTATTATTATAATAAAAAATTTTGCTTTATGAAGGTTAAATTCTAGCTTTGCTCCCTGAAATTTTTATATTTTCACTTCATCGAGCCTGAACTAATTCAGGGATACTTTTGACACATTGAGAGTTACAACCAACTCTTCTCCTTGGAAAGCCAGAAAGCCTGAAGTCTGTTTTTCTTCCAAGTTACTGCAGGTGCCAATTTTTCATTTTGAGCCTGAGGTTGGACAGTGGCAGAGACTTTAGGCAGGAAGAGGCCTAGGAGGGGACAGACTTTAGAAAGCTGCCATTTTGGGTCCTTTTAGCTCCAACTGGAAATGCTCAGAGCTTGTCAGAGAGCTGGGATGAACAAGCCTGGGGTTCTTTAAATCCTTGTACCCTTCAAGCACTTGGCTTAGTGGAAAGAGCATGTGTTTGGGAGTCAGAGGACGGTGGGTTCTAGTCCAAGCTCTGCCAATTGTCTGCTGTGTGACCTTGAGCAAGTCACTTAACTTCTCTGTGCCTCAGTTCACTCATCTGTAAAATGGAAATTTAGACGGTGATCCCCACGTGGGACAACTGATTATCTTGTACCCACCCCAGCACTTAGAACAGTGCTTGGTTCATAGTAAGTGCTTAACAAATACCATAATGATAATAATAATGATAATAATAATAATAATATTCATCCCACCCTCAGCCCCGTATCACTTATGTATATAGCCATAATTTAAAATTTTATATTAATGCCTATCTCCTCTAGACTGTAAGCTCCTGTGGTCAGGGAATATGTCTGCCAACTCTTGTTGTATTATACTCTCCTAACCACTCATTACGGTGCTCTGCATACAGGAAACACTCAGCAAATAGCACTGATTGATTGATTGATTGATCTTCAGCCCCAGTGCTTCATGAAGGGGTCACCTATGCAAGTTCCTAATATTATCAACATTTGTTTACCCTAACTCCTGGATCATTTCTCTTTCCTTTGCTAGGTAGGGCTCCAAAATATTGAAAACTAAAAGCAGTTGGAATTTTGTGAAGACACTGAGAAATGATGTTACTTCAGACTGCTTTCAGCAATTCTAGGAAATTAATTTATTTTCAGTTCCCTGTAGGAAACTGATCTCTGTAATAGATACTAATTTGCCTTTTCTGGTTAACCTGAACTTACCTAAGCATGTGTTAGCCGTTTTGACAGACACAGTACTTACTGCTCAATATCAATCTGTTCTCTCCCTGAAATACAGCTTCCTATGAAGGGGTTTTGGCAGCCTGAGTAATTGAAAATGAATTTAAAAGGTGAAAACAAGGATTCTTCTATTTGTAGTGGAGTAAAAATGACATTTATTACTTAGAGTCCAAAACACCAGCAGATTCTCCCTACAACTTATGCATTTTCATAATTTTAACAACTACATTCCATTTGGATTAATTCAGACACAACAGACTACAGTAACCTTGGAAGGAAACTTGGAAGTTGTTTAAATTCCCACTTACACTAGGAGAACATATTTTGATCAGCTCTCCTCAGAGCTAGCTGAAATGGAGCACTGAAAATTATTTGATGAATCTGGCTCAGATGACAACAGCCAATCTGGAAACCTTAATCCAGGATAAAAAGCTCGCACTTAAACTGAGAGGAATAATAAGAAGCTCAAAGCACATCACTGAGAAGCAGTACCTCATTTCATTAAAATTACTCTGCAAAGGGAAATTTTAAGGAGACTGAATCTGTTTACTAAGATTTAGTAGTGACAGCAGAGTTAAAACCACAGTCCTTGCAAAAAGATGACAGAGGGTATTTTATAACTGAAAGCGGTCAAGGTTCAGTTTTACATCTTATTTGAAAGAAAACATGGACTATCCTTTGATAGGATTAATGCACTAGGCTTCAACAGGAAATCATGACCCTTCCAATTTTCTTCCTCGCTCACATCCTTTTGATTAAATGCACCTCTGCTGAGAGCCCAGGCTGAAGCTGCATCTTTTACTCTCTGACCTATTCTGGCTTGATGAAGGGAGGCAGGGGGATTCTTGCCAGAGGTTTCATTTAAAGATTCAAAGTACCCATCGTGGGCACTTGCCAAACCCTGACTTCTCCATCTTGCCCATCTCCTCTTAGATGGATTACCTATCCTTAGGAATCCTTCAAGCAATGAAGGTAGCTGTGTAGGATGGAGGGTCAGAGTGTTGGATGTCATGAGATTGTGAATTCCTTGAGGGCAGGGATCGAGCCTATTAATCGTAGTGTATTCTCCCAAGTGCTGGGGAAAACCAGTAGGTCTTTGATAAATAATACTGATCCATTGAGTCTAGGACCAAGTTGGTTATTCATTCGTTCATTCAATGGTATTTATTGAGTGCTTACTGTGTGCAGAGTACTGTACTAAGTGCTTGGGAAGTACAAGTCGGCAACATATAGAGACAGTCCCTACCCCCATAGCCAGAGAAGAGTCTCCTTCCTCTACGTCCCCTTGCTTCAGTCAGACAGGGGATTTCTGTTCCTGAAGCAATCAGTACTGTTCTCCCAGGGAAGAGTGGGAAGGAGAAATGACCAGAAGGCTATAAGACTTCAGATTTGAGAATATAAGGTAGTGGGCTACTTTTGACAGGTCCTCTGTGCTGCTGCTGCTGCTAATAATAATAATAATAATAATAATAATAATGAAACTGTGGTATTCATTGAGCACTTACTATGTGCCAAGCACATACTAAGCTCTAGGGTAGATAGAAGCAAATCAGGTTGGACATAGTCCTTGTCCCATCTGGGGCTCACAATCTCAATCTCCATTTTACAGACGAGGTAACTGAGGCACAGAGAAGTGAAATGATTTGCCCAAGGTCACACAACAGACAAGCGGTAGAACCTGGTTTAGAAGCCTTGAGCTTCTGACTCCTAGCCTCATTCTCTAACCATGTGTCATTCAAATCCAGGGTGATTCTGCTCTCCTTCAGGTTAGATCTATCTTACACTGACACTAACTTAAATGAACAACAAAGGTTAATTGGCTTTCCTTCAGGCTGTCCTCAGGCACCTTCCCTGTTATTACTCTAATGGCTGGGTACAAAGATCTGATTTCCCACTGTGATACCAAGTTTCAGCAATGTAGTAGCACAGAATCACAGTCTCCAAAATCGTGCTTGCAAGTTAAATGGATGAAAAAGACAGAAACACAAGCCCCCAAATGCCCTAGTCCTAGGAAGACATAATCATGGAAATTTCATAGATTGATCATGGAAATTGAGTGTATCGTTTCAATTGGAAATTTTGATTTGTGATACGCAAGTCTATAGCGCTAAATTCTCAGGCATCACAGTCCTCCTTTGCAATTTCTCCATTTGAGTATTCAATAATGATTCTCATACCACTTGTTGATGCAAACTTGAAGCTCTTTAGCTCACAGGACAGACTAAAGTATTAGAAGGGAAACACAGATAGCTCCAAGAAGGGGTACCTCTTGGAGCCTTGGGGTCAAATGAGAGAGCCCATCTTCATCCTGCCCTGAACTGACCTGCTCATCTGGACAGTTAAATAACCCAGGGAAGACGTTCTTCCAGGTAAGGAGGGCTGAACATGTTGAGTCACATGCTTCCCTGGAGAGGGATACAGGAAGAAAAATGGTAGTCCAGATTCTCCTGGTCCCACATGGCTCACATTCATCTTGTGTGGACCCTCAGTAGATTTGTGGCATCTCTGGTGGAGGATCATAACCTGTCAAAAGTAGGATGAATAAGACCAGAGCAGCCTCCCCCTAAATATACACTCTTCCACCTCTCTTTCCCTCTTCTTCTCTGACTGTGATTCCTCACAGAAGGGAATTCCTAGGCCTTGCAGGAGCTTCTTCACCGTGTATCTCACATTTCCAAAGGGAAGCCCAGCCACAATACTTAATAATAATAATAATAATTGTGGTATTCGTTAAGGGATTACTATGTATCAAGCCCTGTACTAAGCAGTGGGGTAGGTGCAAGATAACCAGATCCCATAAGACAGTCACAGTCTAAGTAGGAGGAAGAACAGGAATTGAATCCCCATTTTGCATGTGTGGGAACTGAGGCACAGAGAAGTTAAGTGACTTGACCAAGGTCACACAGCAAACAAGGGTTAGGATAAGAACCCATGTCCTCTGACTCAGGCCCATGCTCTTTCCACTAGACCACACTGCCTAATTCATTTAGAGTTAGGATGCACCTATAAAAGCTTGTTGTGAGCAGGTAACATGTCTGCTAACTCTGTTGCATTGTACTCTCCCAAGCACTTAGTACAGTGATCTGCGCATAGTAAGCACTCAGTAAATACCTTTGAGGAACATGGTGATAAAGGTCCCCACATCCTGGACTGGGAATCAATTAATCAGTGGTATTTATTGAGCGTTTACTATGTGCAGAACACTTTATTAAGCCCTTCGGAGAGTACGAAACAATGGAATTAGCAGACACAGTTCTGCCCATAACAAGCTTACAGACTAGAAGGAAGGGAGAAAAGGAGTCACCAAATGGTAAAATCTTCCCAATAGAATTCTATATTGGGATCAGCAATAGCTGACATTTTATTGCAATCAACTATGAGTGACCTTTCAGTGTTAGATTTTGTTGTCCAGATTGAGGATGGAGATGGGGTAAAAACTGTTCTGCTGTTTTACTTTGCCAACAATTAAAAGGACTTCAGGAAAGACAGGTTTAAATGATATTCGTGCAATTAAAAAAAATAATGGTTGACATACAACAATTGAAAAATCCTTCTGGTTAAGTCTGCCCAGGTCAAGGAAAGAGGAAAGCTAAACAGTTATTGGTGAATTGATCATTGTAGAGTGGCAAACTGGCCTTATTAACTTTTTTTTTAGAGAGGTCAGGGAGGGATCTGAATTATTTCAATGATTGTTTCAATTTTCAACTTTATTCTTCAAAGGTAAACCTATCCCCTGCTCTAGTTTTAAAACATTCATGAAAAATGAATGCCACAACATAATGTTCAAGAGAAATGATTGCTATGACTTCAGTTTTCATAGGAGGCAAGATATACAAAACAACAAGATTTGCCATTAGTTGAAATGAATGGCAGAAGGACACTTCAGACTAAGATAATGTAGAAGCAGAGCTTAATTTATTTGAAGTGAATGCTTGCACAAGCTTCTTACAATTATCATGATGGTCTGTTTGTTTTCTCCTGCCATTGACAAATTGGGTATGCTAAAACAAAACAGATCATTGCCCATTCTGATTCCTGATAAGAAGCATTCTCAGAACTATGGCTTAGGAGAGCCAAAGTTTAAGAAAATGGACTTGGATTTTTTATTTCATTTGCCTTGGGATGATGAGGGAGTTTCTATTTTCTTAAACTGCATTTTAAGATATTTTCAAGCAGGGGAAACACTAAGGCATTACATCCCATCACATAGGGTAACCTTTAAAAAGGAAGAAAGGGTCTGTAAACATTTAGAATATTAGTGGTAAACCTGCAGATAATATTGGCCTCCCAAAGTTCTTGTCATTTAAGTCATTATAGAGTTCCAAAATCAAATCTACTTTAGTGTTTAAGTCATTGCTAGGATTTGACAGAGAATTTAGATTTTAAACTTTTTGAGGGCAAAAACCAGGCCTTTTTTGTACTGTTATTATGTAAGACTCCATCATGAGAAGCAGCATGGCCTAGTAGATATGGGCTTGGGAGACAGAAGGACCTGGGTTCTAATCCTGACCACCAAATTTCTGCTGTGTGACCTTGGGCAGTCAATTCACTTCTCTGTGCCTCAGTTATCTCATCCGTAATATGGGGATTAAGACTGTGAGCCCCATGTTGGGCATGGGCTATGTCCAACCCAATTAGCTTGTATCTATCCCAGTGCTTAGTAGAGTGTCTGGCACATAATAAGCACTAAACAAATACCGTAAGAAAAAAATAAATCCCAGGATGTTCTTCTGCACTCAGAAAGTGTTCAGTAAATGCTAGTTGTAAGGGAGGTGATGATTCCTTTATGTTGTATGTCAGCATTCAAATATGTCATTAGGTTTCAGATAGTAGGGAAAATTGTTGCACCATCCAAAGCAGTGTAAAAACCAGATCTCCCAGCTCTGACGTCACTGGAAACTTACACATTTTCTCAAGCCAAATGAACATTCTGAGCAGGTTTCATCTGACCTGGGTAAAACCCGAAAGATTAACTGGTTAAGACTTGGAAGAAGACTCCCTTTGGATGAGAATTTAAGTCTCTGAACTCTGATTGACTTCTATTTTCAACCAAAGATGCTGCATCATTCTCTTTGTGCTTCCTATTGAATAGCTGAAGCTCAGCAGTGGAGACTTCCCGGGTTTGAATCTGGAGTTTACACTATCTTAGCTTTGATTACAACTCCTAATGCTCAAGGCCTTATCTGCTCTACCTATGTCTATTCCTGGTCGGCCTAATCTTCTGATTTGGACCCAAATTGGCATAAACACATAGCTGGAATGAGCAGCAATTGAGCCATTCAAACCAAATCCAGGATCTGGAAGCCACACAGACGTTCTGTTTCCCATTTTGCCCCAGAACCACTTGCCTGAATGACAGAATATTTCAGCCTTTCCCATTTCTTGCCCTGACCTTGGCCTTCTGCTGCCAAGAAGCTCCGAAGCAATTCTGAGAGTCCAGGAGAGGGGGATACGAAGAGAAGGAACCTCCGGAGCCAGTTTGGCCACAGTCAGCTGAAAGCTTGACCCAATCAAGAGGATCACATAAAGGCACACTCCACCCTTCTCAGCAATCATCTCCTCAGTTGTTGACCTTATGCTTTGAATTGCTATGAAAAGTACCAAGAGCAACATCTTATCATTAGCTAAGCCAGTGAGTCAGGCAACAAGTTTGCCCCAGACAGATAACTGCAAAGACTTCATTTCTGGACATCCCACCCTACAGTCGATCTGGGTCTTCTCTCCTCTGGGGGCTAGATTGGTGCTCCTTCCAATTACTGTTTGTTGATTATGCCTCCTGAATGATACTCAGTAGCATCAGGTGCCTTTCACAATCCCTGCCATTCAATCAATCAGTGGTATTTATGAGTGTTTATACAGAACACTGAACACTTGAGAGAGGAAAGCAATAGGGTAGATAGACATGATGCCTATCTTCAAGAATCTTACAGTCTAGCAGAGGAACTTTCATTAGGATTCGACTCTTACACAAAGTATGAATATTCCCCATGCTTCCAAAGCTTTAGATGTGTCCTATCCAACAAAATCCCAAGAAAGCCAAAAAATTCTAGTGGAAGTGGCACTGTGTTCATCTCCATCAAGCTATACCCTTGCTTCTGTCTTGATGAGAAACACCTTTCGGGAGTATATTATTGGCTATCAGAGAAAGGAGCCAAAGAAACTATAAGGGATGTGAATCAGGACCCTCAAATTGCCCTTAAGCCTCACTGATGTTTCATGGGACATTGAGAAGTAGCATGGCCTAGTGAAAAGAGCATGGTCCTGAAAGTCAGAGGACTTGGGCTCTAATCCCTGTTCTGCCACTCATCTGCTGTGTGACCTTGGCAAGTCATTTAACTTAACTGTGCCTCAGTTACCACATCTGTAAAATGAGGATTAAGACTTGAGCCCTATTTGGGACAAGGAATGTATCCAACATGATTATCTTGTATCTATCCCAGTGTTTAGTAATGATGATGACGATGATGGCATTTGTTAAGCACTTAATACAGTGCCTGGCACATAGTAGGTGCTTAACCCTCCCTTTCTCTTCTACCAACTGGGGACTGTAAACTTCCCCTCAGACTGTAAGCTCCTCCTCTAGACTGTATGCTCATTATGAGCACAGAATATGTCTGCTAATTGTGTTGTATTGTACCCTGCACATAGTAAGTGCTCAATAAATACTATTCATTGATTGATTAAGACATACCATTAGAAAAATGTAACCAGGCTGAGGTAAGGCAGGAAGCAGGGTGGGCATTGCCTGGATTTGTAGAGGCCCCTGCAACTGTACAGTGCTCTGCACACAGTAAGAGCTCAATAGATACGATTGAATGAACCGCCTGAGTACCCACAACCATGATAGCCCCCTCCCTCCCCCATAGCCCTGAATCCGGGCTTCTCCAACCTTGTCATTCTGGAGGTGTCTCCCAATAACTGTAGTCTGGGAGTCTAGTGGGGTAGGAGAGCCCCCAATATAGTAGCCTGTAATTCAGAAACAATGGTGTGAAGGGCCACAACGTGATGTGAGAGGACCCAGTTGTGAGCCTTGATGGACAATCCTCTGTCCTGCAGGAGAGAATCTGTTGGCAGTTCTCCTGGAGAAAGTTTTATTTCCTCTGGAAAGGGACCTAAATCAAGCAATTCATTTAGTACAGTACTGTGCACACAGTAAGCACTCATAAATACTAATTATGATGATTCATTCATTCACTCATTCATATTTATTAAGTGCTTACTGTGTGCAGAGCACTGTACTAAGAGCTTGGGAAAGTAAATACAACAATAAACAGTGACATTCCCTGGCCACAATGAGCTCACAGTCTAGAGCCGGGGAGACAGACATCAATACAAATAAATAAAATTATAGATATATACATAAAGTGCTGTGGGGCTGTGGGGTGCGGGGAAGAGCAAAGGGAGCAAGTCAGAGTTGTTGATGATGATAATGGTAATGATAAAGTCAGACTGATTACAGGGGGCAAGGTATCCAGCTGAAAATCTCAAAGACTAAGGTTGGGACTGGATCCTGATGAAGGTAATTAGACAAAAATAGTTTGTTTTATTGTATTTGTTAGGCACTTACTATGTGGGAGAAGCAGTGTGGCCTAGTGGAGAAAGCACAGGCCTGGAAGTTAGAAGATCCTGGGTTCTAAGCCTGACTCTGCTATGTGACCTTGGACAAGTCGCTTAACTTCTCTGTGCCTTGGTTACCTCATCTGTAAAATGGGGATTAAGACTGTGAGCCCTGTGTGGGTCAGGAACTGTGTCCAACCTTATTAATTTTTCCCAATCCAGTGCTTAGTACAGTGTCTTGCATGTATATATATATATACATACATATATATATATATATGTATGTATATATATATATATATATACATACATACATATATATATATATATATATATATATATCAGGCACTGTTCAAAGCACTGGGGTAGATATAAACTAATCAGGTTCGACCCAGTCCATGTTCCACATGGGGCTCAGTCCTATTCCCCATTAACCCCTAAGGTTTTCACTGTCCCAGCATGAATTGCCACCTTGACTCAGGGATGTAGCTGTGAAACCCTAAATGAAATCACCGATGGATGGGATTTATGAAAAAAAAATTCAAAAAAAATTCCAGGCCCTAAGAATCCCTCAGTTTATCCTGTCTGTATCTTAGGTTTAGGCTAACATTTTTGCAATTTTACAGTATTCTAGGCACTCCCCTCCAAAGTTGGATTCCCACCTCACCAGGGTGTGGGGTAAAACAGACAGATGTGGGGCTATGCCATGAAAGCTGAAAGTTCTGACCAAAGACCACCCTCCTAGAGAATCTAATGTGGAGGATGAGATTTGTAAGAATCCTAAAACTAGTTGGCTAAGGTGGCTGGTGAAGACTGCAGTGGCTATTGAGACAGCTATCCTGCCTTTCAGTCCATGGTGCTACTGAGAAGCATCAATTGGCCCAGTGACATAATCACTTTGGCCAAAAAGTGGATTTGGTAGATAAAATCCTTGAGTTCACTCAGCAATGTACTATACCCCTGCTTACTCACTTGTTGCTCCCTCGGTCCCAGCAAGACCTCAACTGGTGGGGAGGAGAGAGAGGGAGAGGCATTGCTCAAATCATTGGCACGGCTACCAATTCATCCATGAGGATTCTCTCTTCTGACATCTTTGTGACTGTACTGAGACTTATCAGTCATTTACAATGGGGGACTACAACATTCTAGGCCCAGTGCCAATACTATAAATGGGTTCAGTCATTAGAATTAGACAGTGATAATTTTACGACATCTGAAAAATACAAGAAATGATTCACGTGAGGAATGCTAGAGTTAAATATGGTGATTTTGTGTGGAATAAAATAGTGCTAACTCTGCATCTGGTAAGAGCAATTAAGGCTTGGTTCATCTTCTTTCCCTTCCCCCTACTGCTGGTCATCCAATTAATCATTTTTGGATTGATGAACTTCTCTAGGGAGAGGGCTGCTTATAATAATAAAGATGGCATTAAAAAATGCTTACTTTATATGCCAAGGGTTGGGATAGATACAAGGTAACTGGACCAAACCCAGTCCCTGTCTCACATGCTGTTGACATTCTTAGAGTTAGGGAGAGGAGGGTTCTTACCCCCATTTTACAACTGAGGTAACAGAGGTATAAAGAGGTTAGGTGATTTGCCCAAAATCATACAATAGGCTGGTGGCAGAGTTAGAACTAGAATCCTGGTCTCCTGACTCCAGTTGCTTGCTCTTTCTACCAGCTTTTGCTGCCTCAGTACTTTAGTCTTTGACCTGGTACATTCATTCATTCAATCACATTTATTGAGCACTTACTGTGTGTGGAGCACAGAAGTAAGAACTTGGGAGAGTACAGTGCAACAATAAACAGACACAATCCTTGCCCTCAACAAGCTTACAGCCTAGAGGGGAAGGCAGACATTAATATAAATAAACAAATTACAGATATGTACGTAGGTGCTGTGGGACTGGGAAGTTGGATGAATAAAGGGAGCAAGTCAAGGCAGTGCAGAAGGGAGGGGGAGAAGAGGAAAGGAGGGCTTAGTCAGGGAAGGCCTCTTGGAGGAGATGTGCCTTCAATAAAGTGGGGGACAGTAATTATTTCTTGGATATGAGGAGGGAGGACACTCCAGGCCAAAGGCAGAATGTGGGCAAGAGGTCGATGGCGAGATAGATGAGATCGAGGTACAGTGAGAAGATTGGCATTAGAGGAGTGAAGTGTGCTGTCTGGATTGTAGTAGGAGAGAAGTGAGGTGAGGTAGTATGGGGTAAGGTGATTGAGTGCTTTAAAGCCAGTGGTGATGAGTTTTTGTTTGATGAGGAAGTGGATGGACAACCACTGGAGGTTCCTAGTAGCCTTGCTTTCTATCGCATGGCATCTCAGAGGGCATAGGTTTCTGGCAACTGGTTGCTATGAAGCAGGGGGAATTGTCATGTTAGAGAAAGGACAAGGGTCCTTTTCCTGAAATGGGATCCTGGGCCACATCCCCCTCTTCTTAGTGGTGTTGATGGTTTGTTATTTCAGTGAAAACTCAGTTGCTTATGCTAACCTAATTGCACTAATAATAACTGGAGAAAATTGCACACACTCTATTAGTCTATTGTTATAACGGTCTTCCATGACCTCTAGGCAATTCTGCTACAATGCAGAATAGTATCATTCGTTAATTTGGAGTGTCTGACTTACTTATCATGGTCATTGATGAAGACTCTCACTTTACTGCATAAAACTACCTAGTTTGGTTATGCAGTAAAGTCACATTCTACATCAAGTGAGACAACTCGGAAAGCTGAGCTGCCAATCATCTCATTGTCTTTTAAAGAGATGTTTGCCAATCTGAATTCGGTTTGAAGTATCACTTTGTTCACCATAGCAACTACAGTCATGACTATGTATCCAAGACCTAAAGAAAATCAGCCTCAGGTAAACCTTTTGGAAATATCATATTAGAATATAAGACAATTAGCACTGCTATTCCAATATTGTTTTTCTGACAGTGACAACCAAAGTGCTTGGAGGAACCATGATTTGGCTGTCCTCATTTTCCATCTCCTTCATTATTAACTTTGCCCTCCTTCTTAGTCTTGTGGGGTTTTTTGTTAATTTTGATGAGACCCTACCTGTCAACAAACTGCTTGAATAATTCATGTCTAAAATATAATTTGGGCTCAGTTAGCCTTGGCTCAAAAATCCCCCCTTTCACTTTAAAATATCTGGGTAACTGGTGCTTAGTTATCTAGATGATTGCTAGTGCAAACGCAGTACATGAAGACTTCTAGACTGTAAAATCATTGTGGGCAGGGAATGTGACTGTTCTGTTGTGGTGCTGTATTCTCCCAAGCTCTTAGGGCAGTGCTCTGTACACAGTAAGCCCTCCCCTCCCCATCACCCCCTACTCCCTCCCTCTGCTCTACCCCCTTCCCTGCCCCACAGCACTTGTGCATATTTGTGCATATTTATTATTCTATTTATTTTATTAATGATGTGTATATATCTATAATTCCATTTATCTATTTTGATGCTACTGATGCCTGTCTACTTGCTTTGTTTTGTTGTCTGTCTCCCCCTTCTAGTCTGTGAGCCCATTGTTGGATCTGTTGCCGAATTGTACTTTTCAAGTGCTTAGTACAGTGCTCTGCACACAATAAGTGCTCAATAAATACGATTGAATGAATGAATAAATAGGATTGATTGATTAATTTGCAAAAAGAAAATGCTTTTATTCATGCATCCTGTTAAACTAGGGGACATCTGGAAGAGATGGGGTTGGCTAGGAGGCAGAGGGTAAATTAGAATATCACAGGAATTACCTGTCATATTTTTTGATAGTCTGCTGGGTGAGATCATTTAGCTCAAGGTATATTTTGTGCAATTTTGAAGGCTGCCTAAACCATTAACCTCTTTTCTGAAAATTGTCATTAGTCACTATTCATTTCATTGGCAACTGAGTTGGAAAATGAGAATTAGGCTGAGTGACCAGAGCCAGGAAATTCTATATCTGGGGTGGGGAATAGGACAGGGAATCAGTAGGCGTAGAAATACGAAGTTGTAGAGGCAGACAATATCAGAAGGTTCAAGAAGGAATGGGAACAATAAAAGGGTGAAAACTCATAATGGGCTACTGCGTAGAAATGTTGGAGATGTTTGAGGGTTTGGGAAAGGTTGAATTGATCTTGGATGACAAGCTCACAGTGGGTTAGAAGATACATCCAGATTCATTCATTCATTCAATCATATTTATTGAGTGCTTACTGTATGCACAGCACTGTACTACGCACTCGGGAAGTACAAGTTGGCAACATGTAGAGACGGTCCCTACCCAACAATGATCCAGATCATGAGGACAGGGGAGCAATGCATTGTTTGGTGTCACTGCAGGCACCATCCAGTAGACGCAGCTGGATCATTCATTCATTCATTCAACTGTATTTATTGAACGCTTACTGTGTGCAGAATACTGTACTAAGTCCTTGGGAGAGTAAAATATAACAATAAACAGACACATTCCCTGCCCACAATGAGCTTGGCTCATGGCTTCATGAAGGATGAGCTAACAACCTGTGTTCTCATTTCCTGAATTCCAGTGCATAATGGATTCCTTGTGTTCACTAACCTGCTGAGCTTTTGGTCTTTTTCAACCCCTGTTTCTAGACAGCAGCAGAAGGTAACTGTCCCTCTTAAGTGTACTTTTCCTGGGCTTATGAATTCCTTCCCTTTCATTAATTTACACCATAGCAATATTCCTGTTTTTCTCAGTAATAAAGCATGCTCCATCCTTAATGGAGCCCTGACACAAAACACATGTTTGGCTGGGTAAAATGGCTGATGCTCTGCTAACCTATGACCCTTGGACCAAAGCAACTATCATTTGTGATGATAATTCCAAAGCTCCCAGAGGTTAGTCTTAAAGCCTTTCTTCTTAACACATTTACAAATCCAGGCTGCTAAGTATTTTCTATTTAAGGAGCAGAATGTAAAAAGGAAGTCACCCATCCAAATCACTACTGATAGTAATTTTGTAGTTAGAGTTCCTGATGGGAACAACTCTTTTAGAAGAGGGTGATAATGTATTCCATAGGACACCTGATCACTGAAACAATCCAGAGAGATAGGTCACAGATGGAGAAACTAAAAGAGAGTGGGTTGCATAGAACAATTTCCTGACTCAGTCCAATGTGTAGTGCCATGATACTATGGATAACTGCTCATTTCCATCCACTTTGATATCATTAAAAATGTAAATTTGTCTAATGGTAACTAAGTCCATCAAATTGACCAGATAGCATGATTGGTATGCATAATGATGTTGATGATATTGATGGTGATTATGAAGATGATGAAATCTCTTGTCGTATGTGCCTGTCAACCCTTGACCCAGTCACTTTGGGACAGAGAGGCTACGAGAAGGAATTGATTGTAGTGCTAGTGGTTTGCAGAGAGCCACTCTCACTCTCTTGTCTCTCAGTAGGAAGGGGTACAGTCCATTCTGAAGTGTAAACAAGAATTTTACATGCAAAATGCATTTATAGCCAATGAATACTCAGCACAGTGCTTTCTGATGCTGTGTGGAGCACCATGACCAAGTAGTTGGTTGCTTTGGTAACCCTTGTCCTCTTCATTGCCCATGTGAGCCAGTGAATTTTGGGATTCCTTCTGAACCTTTCTCCATCATGAGATGCCCTAGCTAATTCTTCAGTCAGAAAGCTTCAAGACTGATGGAATAACCCAGCAGTCCCACACCTACCACTGTCTCTCTTTCCCCAATAGCTAAATTGTCCAGTGTTTCTTTGTTGCTTCATCTTTTATCTGGACAAACTCACAGATCTTGGCTCTGATTGACCAAACACTCACTTATTGCATATTCATCTTTTGAGCAGCCTTGGCTATCTGACCTGAACAAAATGGCTGATTTCAGTTACAGGAAAACATTAATCTGAGCTGAAAAATTCAGCATATATATGAGGAATCAACTATCTTTGTCACACCCACTTGGTTCATTTTGTTTCTCAACGTATCACAGGTCAGGCTCCAGCTTTGTTGTCTCCTATTGAATCTATATGTTTCCCTTTGGGTTCAACTTTGCACAGGTGTTCTGTTCTATCAGTTTGTAGATACACAGCAGGGATGGGGTGTTAGATCAGACAGCCACCCCCGGTTGGCATCATGCATTTGGATTTTTTAATTTCCTTCCTAATTCAGCAACTGGGAATCAGAAGACTAAATCTTAAGTAGCTTTTTGGCTCCCAAAGAAATACAGAGTTTTAACACAATGAGCTACTCTGACTTTAAGCCAGGCCCTAGACCTTGCCCATCATTCGCAAATGCTTTTTAAAAAGATGAGCAGGATTACATTTTTTTTTTTTTGCTTTATAGGTTGCAAAACATTCATTTTAGTGCTTATTCTAAGCCAGCACTCTAAAGAGAGGCAATGCTACTTGAATGCTAAACAAGTCAAGAATCTCAAAGAGGGCTGGGTTTTGTTATCACATCTGGCCATTCCTTCCCCGAAAGGATTAGGCACAATGTTTTCTCATAGGCACAAACAGAACAGTAAATTCAGTAATCTCAACAATGCAGGACTCTTAAACACAAGAAAACTCTTCTGGAAAGGCATGAGAATACACTCAGGACAGGGAAACTTTGGTGACCTGCTTTATCCTTCTCTCCTCTAACGCCCTGCCCACCTGGATTTACATTTTGAAAGAATCAATAATTGGAGGCAACTTCAAAATTGCTACGCTGCCCTAGGGGCTGCAAATCTAAACTGGATGGTCATGGGACTGGGTAAATCCTAGAAAAATTTAGAAGCAAAAAGTCTTCTTTTCAATCAATCAATCAATTATGTTTATTGGGCACTGACTATGTGCAGAGCACTGTACTAAGTGCTTGGGAGAGTAGAATATAACAGAGTTCCAAGCAAATGTGGATACACCTGGTTCTTCTTAAGTGCAGAGATTGTTTCCTTGCAGAACCCCACGCTAGAAAAACTCATTCCATAGTACTCAAGCTTAATCAGTCAGTCAGTTGCATTTACTGAGCACTTACTGTGTGCAGAGCACTCTACTAAGTGCTTGGGAGAGTACAATATAACAATATAATAGAAACATTCCCTGCCCACCACTAGCATACAGTCTAGAGGGGGATACAGACATTAATATAAATAAAGAAAATTAAAGATATTATTGGTATTTGTTAAGCACTTACTATGTGCAAAGCACTGTTCTAAGTGCTGGGGGGGATACAGGGTGATCAGCTTGTCCCACGTGGGACTCAGTCTTCATTCCCATTTTCCAGATAAGGTAACTGAAGCAGAGAGAAGTTAAGTAGCTCGCCTAAGGTAACACAGCTGACAAGTAGTGGAGTAGGGATTTGAACCCATGATCTCTGACTCCCAAAATTACTATGCTGTACATGGGGCTATTCATTCATTCAATCATATTTATTGAGCGCTAACTGTGTGCAGAGCACTGTACTAAGCGCTTGGGAAGTACAAGTTGGCAACATATAGAGACGGTCCCTACCCAACAACGGGCTCACAGTCTACATGTGTGCCATGGGGCTGGGAGGGGGAATGAATAAAGGAAGCAAGTCAAGGAGATGCAGAAGGGAGTGGGATCAGAGGAAAGGAGGGCTTAGTCAGGAAAATCTCTTGGAGGAGATGTGCCTTCAATAAGGCTTTGAAGGAGGGGAGAGTAAATGCCTGTTGGATATGAAGAGGGAGGGCATTCCAGGCCAGAGGCAGGATATGGGTGAGAGGTCAGTGGTGAGATAATCGTGACTGAGGTACAGAGAGAAGTTTGGCACTATCAATCAATCAATCAATCAATCGTATTTATTGAGTGCTTACTGTGTGCAGAGCACTGTACTAAGTGCTTGGGAAGTACAAGTTGGCAACATATAGAGACAGTCCCTACCCAACAGTGGGCTCACAGTCTAAAAGGCTCACTAGAGGAGCGAAGTGTGCAGGCTGGGTGGTGGTAGGGATAATGTTATGTGCACTTGCAAGTTTGCAAGCACACAAGCCATTTGTAAGCACACAGCCATGTGCTGCCTCCAAACTGGTTTGTATTGTTAGACGAACATTCCCTATTTCCCAATCCACATTCTAGCCAAAACGGGAAAAGGAAACGTGTTCTGGCAGAACTGGGTGTATAGTTAGGTTCAGGAAGATACAGGAAAGGTAAAGGAAATGATGGGGGTTTATACATGTGATAGCGTCATCTTGAAACTACAAAATGGATCAATCAGATATGGCTTTCTGCCATCTCCCTGCTGGGTCCTAGTTGGTGGGAATTGTTCCCTATAAGTTGTCAGTGCTGCAAATCGTATAGTCTGAGCCTGTGGCCCGACTTTAGGCAAATGTCCCTTACCTTTCTCCTACTTTTACGTGTTGCCGAGCTGAGGTGAAGAGCATCTTGTAAGTCTTCCATTTCTAACCAGATCCCTTCCCACTGCAATAAACATTCTCATTCATTTCAGTTATCAATGGACATCCATTTCAAGTGTGTGTGTGTGTGTGTGTGTGTGCGTGTGTGTGTGTGTGTGTGTGTGTGTGTGTGTGTGTTGTATAGTGATTTATGATGTCCTTTTCCTTTCACATATATATGCTTAACCCTCCTTGTTTACCAGTACCTTGGCCTGGCTATGTCAGATGACTTGGAAAACCAGACCACCAGGACCAAATAGAAGCCAGAGACCTAGGGTTAGTGAGTTACATTCCTGGGTGGAAATGGTTACTCCATGGAGGCATTTTTGCCTTGCAGTCCAGGCAGAGGAGTGAGTATCAAAGATGACTGCTTGGTATGACACAGTGGGCCTAGGCTTGGGATCGGACCCTTTTCTCTATTCCCCCCTTGGGCCTTGGAACTGTAGAGGAGGTGTCCATTATGCCTGGGAGGGCGTCACATTATATTTCCAATGTCTCATCTTCCCCTGAACTGGTCCATCCTTTTAAGCATTTCTTTTAATTTCTAATGTGTTGCAGGATGGAATAAGGGGCTGATAAAATAATCTTTGCTTTGGATGTATTCACACTCCATTGCAAGAGAAATGAAGTGTCTAGTTGCTCGCTAAAAATGTCTTAGATTTATTTAAAAAATATTTATTTTAAGGGGAAAATGATTCTCTTTGATCTCCACTTTATGACAGAAAAATCTCCTGAACCAAGTCTTAAAGAATACTCCTCACAGAGATTTTTCCTCATAAAGAAATATCTCAAAACCTATTTTCAACTGAAATTCCAAAAATAAGTGAAATCCACTAAAAATATAAAAGAAGTCAATCCCTAAATTGGGGAAGAGGAGATTACTTAGGTATATTTAAAAGCATTGAGTCCACTATTGGAGCTAAATAAATATTTAGTCACTATTGTAGTACCAGTGAACTAGTAATGATCAAAGTTTAAATATCTAGCCATGCTGTTAGCTTCTTGTGTGGCTAGATAAGAAAAGTTTATGGCCCATGGGTGGGGCAGTTCAAATACAATAAAAACTAACCTGAGCCTCAATGCAAATTTCAAATCAGAATTGAAGATTACTCTGAAGGGCATCTAGTTACATTTGGCCCATTTGCATTTGCATTTTTCACTTTCCCCCACATCAGAGCCTGTTTTAGGTGGAGGGAAAGTAGGGTTTTGAGGAGGATGGCAGGATTTTTATTTATTTTTTGTAATGGTATTTGTTAAGCGCAGTGTACCAAATGCTGGGATAGAGACAAGCTAATCAGGTTGGACCCAGCCAATGTCACACTTGGGTCTCACAGTCTTCATCCCCATTTTACAGATGAGGAAACTGAGGAACAGAGAAGTTAAGTGATTTGCTCAAGTTCACACAGCCAACAAGTGGTGGAGCTGGGATTAGAACTCAGGCCCTTTGATTCCCAGACCTGTGCTGTTTCATTAGGCCGTGCTGCTTCATTTTAACTCTTTATAACTCTAGTCTTTTGAACTCTAAACTTTTTAATTGTAATTTTTTTAACTCTAATCTTTTTAACCCTAGCCTGGGCAAGAAACCCATCTACCAACTCTGTTGTAATGACCCCATTTTGGAACTCTCTCCCTCTTTATATCACTCTTCCCTCCTTCAAAGCCTTGGTAAAATCACATCTCCTCCAAGAGGCCTTCCCCGACTAAGCCTTTATTTCCCCTACTCCCTTTCCCTTGCATTGCCCTTGCACTTGAATTTGAACTCTTTATTACCCCTCCCTCTGCCTCTCAGCCCTTATGGCTAGTGGACAGAGCTTGGGCTTGGGAGCCAGTGGACTTGGGCTCTAATCCCAGCTCTGCCACTTGTCTGCTGTGCGACTTTGGGCTAGTCACTTAATTTCTCTGTAACTCAGTAACCACATCTGTAAAATGGGGATTGAAAGTGTGAGCCCCACGTGGGGCAACCTGATTACCTTGACTCTAACCCAGCACTTAGAACAGGGCTTCGCTCATAGTAAGCACTTAATAAATACCATTATTATTATTATTTTTACTATTTAGTCTCACTTGCATTACTTGGCACTGTTTTAGCCATCCACGTTGTCCAGCGATCAGATGCACACTTGAGTTCAAGAAAGGTCATCTCTTTCCTGACTTCCATGTGCCAGATCATTCTGTTTGCGTCTATGGCCTTCTGCCCATATCCAGTCCCTAGAACTGGAGGTTGTGCTTCATTTTGTCTTTAAACCACTCTGTTCTCTGGCTTGCTGATGAGGCTGAGGGAGGAGAGCCTGGTGGGGTGACAGGGTCAGGGAGGAGTGGAGGGAATATTAGTCTTCCGCACCCTTCCAGATACTCTTGTCACAATCATCCGTCTTTCCTTCCTTCGGGGTCTTCCTACATGAAAGAGATCTGAAAGAGCTTCCAAGCTGTCTGGGACCCATCTGAACCTCTGGGATATCTGAGGTTCATCCTCGACTCCTTGACATCTGACTCCGTTGGGTGATACTCCGCAAACCAATGAAATATATAAAAGAGTTGGAGCATCTAGCCCCCACAGAACAGCCAGGCGGGCTCCACATGAAAGGACTAACTTTTATATGAGAGGGATAAATTATGTTTCCTCTGGGCTTTAGTCGTCCCCCCCTCCCACCCCCCAATCTCTAGAAATGTGATATTAACTGGCCTGAAGCAGCCAGAGAGGTGAACTGCCCAGCAGAAAGGGCGATGCTCGCTTCTGCCCGATTGTGGGCTACTTCAGAGCGAGGTTGAACCAGAGCACAGGGTCAGGGAAAGGGGATATGGGTCTTTAACAGAAAGGGAGTGACGAACGATGAAGCGAAGAATGTGCTGACATCTCCGGCCTTAGGGAGGGGACAAAGTGTGGGAAGGTCTGGCAACACAGAGATGAAGTCAGTGTTGGGTTAATTAATTAGGGTGGGATGTCTGCACATTAAGGGGAGGCAAGGAACCAAGAACTTGATATGGCATTAACTGGAATCACAAGTGGCAGTTCTAAAGGCTTCTGGGGCCACAGGAAGATTGGGAATAGCATTGGGAAAAGTTGGCTAGTGGCCAAAGAAGCATGTCAGATATTAGTGAAAACAGTCCGCAGCTGCTGAGTTTAGGATTGCCCTTTACAAGCTCTTTCATAAGCCTGTCTGGGAGAGATCTCTGTGAGATGCCTTTCTTTACTATGCCAGCCATTCTCTGCCCCAAGCCCATCAATTCCAAGTTGGTTTCCACGAGCTATTTCACTACTCTAATGGTAAAGGATCTATACTAATAACAATAATGTTGGTATTTGTTAAGCGGC